>NC_134094.1:5522557-6153057 GCF_000715075.1 Nicotiana tabacum | reverse complement strand
CATCTTTACCCAAACTCAAAATTGAAGATTAAGGGTTAGAACCTTACCTTTTGGGTGAATATCTTGTGATATTTCCTTGTCGGATTTCAAAGCTTGAATAGGATCTTGATGAACAAGGCACTTGAGCTTCTTCCTCTCTCTCGAATACTCTCCCCTCTCTATAAAAATATCAGATTTTTGCTCCAAAATAAGCTTCAAGGGCTATAAATTAAAGTTGGGTCGGGTTATAAAAACCCAAAAAAATGAAGCTCTAGACAGGATATGCAGTTTGCATATCGACTGCAAAATTGGCCTCCAGAACTAGGAAAAACCTGCCTAGGTTTGCGGTAACTATGCGGCCCGTAGAACTATTCTGCGATCGCATAATGAACCGCAAAATAGTTCTGCGGTCGCATAGTCGACCGCAAAATGGCATCCAAAATGGCCCCTTACATGCCTCACTCTGCGGCCATTATGCGGTCCGCAGAGTGATTCTGCGATCGCATAATAGACCGCAGAAACGCATTTTTCTGCCACAAATTTCCTTTACTCCCCGGTGCATTTTTCAACCCAAAAAGTCCGAGAAAAAACCTTAATTTCCTTAGCAAAACTTCTCCGGGGTCGTTACACATAAGTCAACATCCGGTCAACCTTTCAACTTAAATTCTAAACCTTGGAACTAAGTGTTCCAAAACCTCATCGAACCCGAACCAATTACCCCCGGTAAGTCATATAACAAATGTAAGGCATAAATTGAGCAGTAAATGGGGGAACGAGGTTGTAATACTCAAAACGACCGGTCGGATCGTTACATTCTTCCCCTCTTAAACAAACGTTCATCCTCGAATGGGTTTAGAATAATACCTGGAGTCTCAAATAGGTGTGGATACTTGCTCTGTATCTTCCGCTCAGTCTCCCAAGTAGCTTCTCTGACTGGCTGGCCTCTCCACTGCACCTTCACTGAAGCTATGTTCTTTGATCTCAACTTTGGTACCTGCCGGTTTAAAATGGCCACCGACTCCATATCATAAGTCAAATTACCATCCAACTGCACGGTGCTGAAATTTAAAACATGAGACGGATCCCCGACATACTTCCAGAACATAGAAATATGAAATACTAGATGAACACTCGATAGACTAGGAGGCAACGCCAGTTCATAAGCCACATCTCCAATCATCTTAAGTACTTCATAAGGCCCAATATACCGAGGGCTAAACTTTCCCTTCTTCCCGAACCTCAACACACCTTTTATGGGTGAAAGTTTGAGTAGAACTGTCTCCCCAACCATGTAAGCAACATCATGGACCTTCTTGTCGGCATAATTCTTCTCTCTAGACTGCGCCATGCGAAGCCGCTCCTGAATCACTTTAACCTTCTCCAAAGCATCCTGAACCAAGTCATTACCCAATAGCCTTGAATTGGCCTCTAAACGCCTCGAATCTAGCCATAAATAATTCGATTCAATCAATAAAATTTATTGGAATTAATTCCATAAGAAAATACTAATTTTTCATAAAAATCTGAAATTTAGCTCAAAAATCACCCGTGGGGCCCACGTCTCGGAATCTGACGAAACTCACAAAATCTGACAAACTGTCCAATTACAAGATCAACCATATAAATTTCACTCAAATCCGACTCCGAATCAATGTTAAAATCTCAAAAATTTATTTTCTGAAATTGTAGAAAATTCCTCTGATTTCTCTCAAAAAAATCAATATTCTAACACCGAAAACAAGGATTAATTCATGGAATATAATCACAAGGAAGTCAAGAACACTTAACCAAAGTTGTGTGGAAAAATTCCTCCCCAAAATCGCCCAAACCGAGCTGCAAAGTCCGAAAATGATGAAAAATAACGAAACCCCGAACTCAAAGGGTTCTGCCGAGCACCTTCACAGATGCGGTCAAGAGGTCGCACCTGTGACTCCCGCTTATGCGGAAAAGTGGGCGCATTTGCGAGCCAGGCCGCTTCTGTGGAAAGCCAAGCGCAGATGCGACTCCACATCTGCGGAAATATTGTGCACCTGTGAGCACTGCCCAACTAGCACTCCCTCGCTTCTGCGATCTCATCGTCGCTTATGTGACCATCGCACCTACGAGTCCATTTCCGCAGGTGCGAAAATACCAGAAGCAAAATTTCTAGCAATGGTCTTAAGTCCGAATTTGATCCGTTAACCTTCCGAAACTCACTCGAGGCCCCTTGGACCTCAACCAAATATACCAACAAGTCGTAAAACCTCATACGAACTTAGTCGAGTCTTCACATCACATCCAAAAACATTAAAACACGAATCACACATAGATTCAAGCCTAATGAACTTTGAAACTTCCAATTTCTACAAACGACGCCGGAACCTTTCAAATCATGTTCTATTGACCTCACATTTTGCACACAAGTCATAAATGACATAACGAAGGTATTCAAATTTTCAGAATCAGATTCCGACCCCGATATCAAAAGTCAACCCCCTCTCAAACTTCCCAAAATTCAACTTTCGCTATTTCAAGCCTAATTCCTCTACTGACCTCCAAATAAGTTTTCAGACATGCTCCTAAGTCCAAAATAACCATACTGAGCTAACAAAATCATCAAAATTCAAATCTGAGGTCGTTTACACATAAGCCCACATCCGGTTAACTTTTCTAACTTAAATTTTTAATTATGAGACCAAGTGTCTCGTTTCACTCCGAATTTCTTCCGGACCCAAACCAACTAATCCGGTAAGTCATAAAATAACTATAAAGCATAAATTGAGTAGTAAATAAGGAAACGGGGTTGTAATACTAAAAATGACCGGCCGGGTTGTTACAGTAATGAATGAGCTTCCAAAGATACTCCACTCTTAGAAGCTAGCAGTACTTACATTGTTTCCCTTCTTATGGAACGATTGATATTGATATAACTTCTCTTATTCTTATGTTATCAATGTTATTGGTACTTCCTAATTCTTATAAGATTCTTGATGAAGAGTTAATCCTAATAACATGTACGGAGAATACCGACCTTACGTCAATCTAAAAGGTTCAAAATGTGATTCCAATGAGTCCAGCACGCATCATATATATGTATCTATTTTACTCTACCAAGCCATGCTATAGTCCGTTGGGTACGACACCTATTATGCAACCACTGATCAGTTGGGTTTTACCGAGCTCCATGTGGCCGGGTACGATTCTACCGAGCCTTATGATGGCCGGGTACATTTTTACCGAGCCTATTACGGTCGGGTACTATATAATGATGATGATGATGCCCACAGAGGTGTATGTTTTAAAAGTTTATGTATATATATGTATGTATCATGCATTTCATGTCAGTAGCCCGCAGAGGTACCCAGATGTTACAGGTTGTATATTCTCTATCCCTGTTTACATTATTGTTCTTACTTATGCTTTCCTACCTTACATACACAGTACTTTATTTGTACTGACATCCTTTTTATTTGTGGATGCTGCATGTAATGCTGCAGGTCCTGGTAGACGGGTAGACGTAGCTCCCCCACCACAGTAGGCTGCCCAGTTTAGCGGTTATCAGCGAAATCCCTTTTCCGGACATGCCATGTTCTTGGTATGCATTTTTGTTATAGATATTATGGGTATGTCGGGGCCCTGTTCTGGCAATGTTGCAGCACTTATGTTCCTTTAGAGGCTCATAGACAGGTGTCGACTCATGTATGGTTTGGAATGCCTTGTCGGCTGAATTTTGTTGTATAGTCATTCATGGCAGCGTGGTAGCTCGTACCTTATACATAGCTTCATGGCAGCCTTGTCAGCCCATGTTATATATGTTCATGCCATTATCTGTCATTGTTGTTTGTTTAGGATTCATGTCTACCATTTATATTGATCTCTTCGGCCCTTATAGATAACAAGAAAGGTTAGATAAAATGTGTGTTGGTGCTCGGCAGGTATGGCCCGAGTGCCAGTCATGGCTCTCTAGTTTGGGTAGTGATAAACTTGGTATCAGAGAAAGTCTGTCCTAGGGGTTGTCTATGAGCCGTGTCTAGTAGAGTCTTGATTATGGATGTGTAGTGCACCATATTTATAATCAAGAGGATACATGACATCTAGGGTTGTTACATTCTTCCTGAATCTATATCATGCGTAGATTTAAGTTATAAGTGTTCGTCTCTAATATTCACCTTGTTTTCTTTCCGCGATGCCTTCGACTAGGAAGCAAGCGATTAGTAGACGGCTTGATACAGCTGCGGGAGAGGGTACCAGTCAGGTGCCTCCAGCTAGAGCAGGCTAAAATGAGGCTTAGAGTGTGATGTCATCTCATAACTCATCTACTCCGTCTTCTCCAGAGGATATTAGGAGGCACCCAGCACCTCCAGTTCCACCGTCTGGCACTACAGACTAGGATATGCAGAGTGCAGTGCAGTTGTTGATTAGCTTAGTAGTTACTCAGGCTCAGAGGCAGAATATCGATGTTGTTGATAAATCGGTTAGTGCGAGAGTTTGTGATTTTATTAATCTAGACCCTCCAGTGTTTACCGGATTAGACCCGAAGGAGGACCCGCAGAGTTTTATTGATCAGGTTCATCGTACACTACGGGTTATGCATACTAGTGATACAGAGGCAGTAGAGTTGGATTCTTATCGGTTACGGGATTTAACAGTTTTCTGGTATGATAGTTGGGAGAGATACATGGGTCTGAACGCTCCTCCAACTATGTGGAAGGAATTTTCTGAGGCCTTTCTTTGTCACTACTTGCCAGTTGAGATACGACGAGCTAGAGCTGATAAGTTCTGGAACCTTTGACAAGGTAATATGAGTGTGCGAGAGTATAGTATGCAGTTTGATTCTTTAGCAAGGTATGCTCCCCATATGGTGGCCGTGATGAGCGATAGGGTGCATTTATTCGTGAACGAGTTGGGACCACATCTGATAAATGAGTGCACGATAGCGTCCTTGGTAGAGGGCATGCATATTTCCCGTATTCAGGCTTATGCCCAGACATTAGAGGATCGTAAGCGCCAGCAAAGGGCAGATGGGGAGCAGGATATGGGCCAGCATAATAGAGCAAGGTTTGCAGGGTATTCTGATGACTTCATAGGTAGTATCAGGCCCCAGTCTTCGAGGAGTTCGGTGCCTCCACAACTTCAGAGGCCTCTGTATGATCGATTTATCTATTCTAGTTCAGGTCAGAGTTCACGGGCAACAGGCTCACAATATCATAGGGATACTAGTTAGATGATACCCCTAACACCTCGTTGTGATCTGTGCGGCAAGGCCCACTTTGGATTGTGACATCGAGGTTCCGATGCGTGCTATTCCTTCGGACAGCCTGGCCATATGATGCAGGATTGTCCTAACAGAAGAGGTGATGGTATGGCTCAGCTGATTGGATCTGTGTCTGGTTCTTCCTCATCAGTTCGACCTCTAGCACGGGGTTTTCAGCAGTCGACAGGTCGTGGTAGAAGTAGAGGTGCAGTGATGAGTTTGAGTGGTACTCAAAATCGAACCTATGCTCTAGTAGGTCGATAGGATCTTGAGTCATCTTTGGATGTTGTTACACGTATATTGTCTGTGTTTTCTTATGATGTATATGCGTTGATTGATCCGAGATCTACATTATCATATGTTACACCCTTTGTGGCTAATAATTTTGGCGTTGAACCTGAATTGATAAGTAAACCACTTGTCATATCTAGTCCGATAGGAGATTCTATGATTGCTAAAAGGGTATATAGAGGTTGCACAGTGATGATTTGTAGTCGTCAAACCTCGGCAAATTCATTTGAGTTAGAAATGGTTGATTTCGATGTAATAATGGGAATGGACTGGTTGGCCTCATGCTATGCAAATGTTGATTGTCATACGAAGATGGCTAGGTTTCAGTCAAAAGGTAGGTTTATTTCGTATCTTAAGGCAAGAAAGATGATCTCAAAAGGTTACATTTATCATCTCGTTCGTGTTAGGGATGCGGAGGCAAAACCACCTACTCTACAATCAATCCCCGTGGTCAATGAATTTTCAGATGTTTTCCCAGATGAACTCCCAGGCCTTCCTCTTGAAAGGGAGATTGAGTTTAGAATTGATGCGTTGCCTGACACTCAACTGATCTCTATCCCTCCATACAGGATGGCCCCGGTAGAGTTGCGAGAGTTGAAGGCGGAGTTGAAGGACTTACTAGATAAAGGCTTCATTAGGCCTAGCATTTCACCTTAGGGTGTGCCAGTCTTGTTCGTATGAAAGAAAGATGGGTCATTAAGGATGTGTATCGATTATTGATAGTTGAATAAGTTTACTATAAAGAACAAGTATCCACTGCCAAGGATTGACGACCTGTTTGACCAACTCCAGGGTGCCAAGTATTTCTCCAAAATTGACTTACGTTCAGGGTATCATCAGGTGAGGGTTAAGGAGAAGTATATTCTAAAGACGGCCTTCCGAATAAGATATGGGCACTTTGAGTTCTTGGTGATGTCGTTCGGGCTAACAAATGCCCCAGCAGCTTTTATGGATCTCATGAATAGTGTATTCAGGCCCTATCTTGACGTGTTTGTTATCGTTTTCATTGATGACATTCTGGTATATTCTAGTGCAGAGATGGAACATGCGAGCCACTTGCGAATAGTATTACAGAACCCTTCAGGATCATAAGTTATATGCTAAGCTCTACAAATATGAATTCTTGCTGAACTCAGTAGCATTCCTTAGCCATGTGATATCTGACGAGGGTATTAGTGTCGACACTTAGAAGATCGATAAAGTAAAGAAATGGCCGAGACCTACAACACCGTCAGAAGTCTGCAGCTTCCTGGGGCTAGCAGGATATTATAGGCGGTTTGTAGAAGGGTTTTCCTCTATATCAGCACCATTGACTAAGATAACACAGAAAGCTACCAAGTTCCAATGGTCTGACGCTTGTGAACATAGTTTTAAGGAGCTAAAGAATAGATTGACATCTGCACCAATGCTCACTCTCCCAGAAGGAACAGAAGGTTATGTGGTATATTATGATGCCTCAGATTTAGTTTTAGGGTGTATATTAATGCAACATGGGAATGTGATTGCTTATGAATCGAGAAAATTGAAGAAGCATAAAAAGAGTTATCTGACCTCATGATTTGGAATTGGCTGCAGTAGTATATGCTTTGAAGATATTGCGGCACTACTTATATTGCGTCCATGTTGACATCTACACAGCTCACAAAAGTTTACAATACATCTTCAAGCAGAAGGAGTTGAATTTGAGGCAGCGTAGGTGGCTTGAATTACTAAAAGACTACGACATCGAGATATTGCACCATCCCGGTAAAGCCAATATTGTGGCAGACGCTCTCAGCCGTAAGTCAATGAGAAACTTAGTACACATAAAGGCAGGTAGACAAGGGTTGACTAAAGAGCTTCACCAGCTGGCCAATATGAGAATCAGATTGTTAGACTCTGATGACGGAGGTGTTACTATACAGAATACAGAAGAATCATCTTTGGTAGCCGAGGTAAAAGCACGGCAATATGAAGGTCCTACCTTAGTAAGATTGAGAGAGGGAATTCAGCAATGTAAGAATACAGCTTTCGAGATCGGAGGAGATGGGGCACTGAGATACCAGGGCCGATTATGTGTGCCTAATATGATAGGGTTGCGAGAGAAGATTATTATTGAGATTCATCAGTCCTGATATTTTATCTATCCTGGCTCGACAAAGATGTATCATGACATTAAGGAGAAGTATTGGTGGGATAACACAAAGAAGTCTATTGCAGAATTTGTAGCCCAGTGTCCTAATTGTCAACAAGTAAAGATCGAGCATCAGAAACCCGGTGGATTGATTCAGAATATAGAGATTCCGACGTGGAAATGGGATGTGATTAACATGGACTTCATTATTGGATTACCTCGCTCTTATCATAAGTTTGATTCAATCTGGGTGATAGTTGATCGACTTACAAAATGTGCCCATGTTTTGCCAGTTAAGACAACTTACACGGCTGAAGATTATGTGAAGTTGTATATCAAGGAGATAGTTAGGCTTCATGGTATGCCGGTATCTATTATATCAGACCGAGGAGCTCAATTCAAGGCTAACTTTTGGAGGTATTTTTAGAAGGGCTTAATAACACAAGTGAATCTCAGCACTGCATTCCATCCGCAGACTGACGGACAGGCTGAACGTACCATTCAGACACTTGAAAATATGTGTGATGACCTAAAATGTCATCCTTAAAGTTAACAATTAATTCTGTATTCTAAAACCTCAAAAAGTAGTATTTAACATTACTCGACTTGCATGCACAGTCCGTAAAATTTTTCGATAAGTTTTTATGTGAAAAATGGATTAAAATGTGAATTAGAGCTTTAAAACATAACTGAGTTGACTTTGGTCAATATTTTGAACAAATGGACTCAGATCAGTGTTTTAACAGTTCCGGTACGTTCGTATCGTGATTTGGGACTTGGGCGTATGCCCGAAATCAAATTCTGAGGTCCCTAGCCCGAGATATGGAATTGTGATGAAAAATAATAAAAAAAGTATAAGTTCAAATAGTGACCGGATGTCGAATTATGTGCAAACGACCCCAGAATAGAATTTTGATGATTCCAACAGCTCCGTATGGTGATTTTTGACTTAGGAGCATGATCGTAATTGTATTTGGAAGTCCGTAGTGAAATTAGGCTTGAAATGGCAAAAATAGGAATTTAAGTTTGGAAGTTTGACCGGAGAGTTGACTTTTTGATACAGGAGTCGGAATCCAGTTCTGAAAATTTTCATAGCTCCATTATGTCATTTATGACTTGCGTACAAAATTTGAGGTCAATCGGACTTGATTGGTAGGTTCTGGTGTCATTTGTAGAAATTGAATGTTTCAAAATTCATTAGGCTTGAATCTATGTGTGATTCGTGTTTTTAGTGTTGTTGGATGTGATTTGAAGACTAGAATAAGTCCATATGATGTTTTAGGACTTGTTGGTATATTTGGTTGAGGTCCCGAGGGGCTCGGGCGTGTTTCGGATGGTATTCAGAGTATTTTCCTTCATTTTGGCACTACTGGTAGCTGCTGATTTCTGGTATTTTAAACCTTCTTCACGATCGTGAAGATTGGGACGCGATCGCGTAGGCTTAGTTGAGGCAGTGTTAATTTTGTTCTTCGCGATCGCGTGAGATCAACCGCGATCGCGTAGGTTGGGCAAGTTGTGTATCGCGATCGTGTGGCATTGTTTGTGATCTCGTAAGGTTAATTGAGGGCTGCTAAGTTCTGTGCTTCGCGATCGTGTGAAGCGGGATGCGATCGTGTAGCTTTGAGACCATGTGGCCCGTCACACATTTGCTCTATGCGATCGCGTAGAGCTGGGAACTCTGTGCTTTGCGATCGCGTGAGGATATACGCGATCGTGTAGAGTTAATTTGGGCTGTGGTAATTTGTGCTTCGCGATCGCGTGTGGATGTTCGTGATCGCGATGAGTAAAAACTCGGGCATAATGTTTAAGTTCTGAAAATGGGACTTTGTCCCATTTTCCATTTTTAATGAATTGGAGCTCGGATTGAGGCGATTTTTGAGAGAATTTCTAGAGAAAACGTTGGGGTAAGTGTTCTTGACTCAATCTTGGTTAGATTACCCGAATTCATCATTATTTTTAACATTGAATTGGTGATTTAAGTTGGAAAATTTTGAAAACCCTTGTGGATAGATTTGAGGATTTGAGGGTCGAATTGTTATTGGAATTTAGTCACTTTGGAATGGTTAGACTCGTGGTTGAATGGTCGTTCATATTTCGTAACTTTTGCCGGATTCCGAGGCGTGGGCCCCACTGGCCATTTTTGAGTTAATTTCGGATTTTTATTGAAAAATGTAGTATTTTCTTATAGAATTAATTCTATAATTTTGTTGACTGTATTGAATTAATTATGACTAGATACGAGTCGACCGGAATCGGAAAATCGTGGAAAAAGCATACTACTTGGTTAAATTGGAGCAAGTTGAGGTAAGTGACTTGTCTAACCTTGTGTGGGGGAAATTTTCCCTAGGATTGGTATTACTTGTAATGTGATGAAAGTGTGTACAAAGACTAAATGTGAAAGATTATATTTTAAATTGTGTAGATCACTGTTGCACATTAATTAAATTATTTCATTTTGTTATATTCCTCATTATTGATTTAATGTTTATATTTTAAATTTGTTTAACCTTTTTCTGCTAATTGTTTTATCTGTTTAGTTGGAACTTGGTTTCTTTTATTCTGTGCATTATTTGAAGGTTGATTTTCTTTAAATTAAATATTATTAATATGAAGTAGTTGACATTTTTAAATTTGATATTGAAGCAACGTATGAAAGATTTTGAAATATTATTTTCCTGAATTATTTACTCCTGAATATTTTTGTAAGATTTTCGTACTCATTGTGATGGAGCAGTGAGCTCTTTATTGTGGAAACATATTATTGTCGAATTACTTTATTGTAGAAAAATATTATTGTTGAATTATTTTGACATGAGTCGTGAGCTCTTTATTGTGAAAAATATATTATTGTTGAATTATTTTGACATGAGCCGTGAGCTTTTTATTGTGGAAAAATATTGTTGTTGAATTATTTTGGCAAGTTAAATTATTTGAGCATCTGAGGTGCAAATTGTGATATATTGTGATATTGATACGCATGTGGTGGTATAAGGTCTGGGTATTGAAATGCATGCGGTGAGATAAGGGTGACTTGATATGCGTGGCTAGTAGGGGGAACTACTAGAAGTCATGCGGTATGATAAGGAGGACTAAAACGCAGGATGATATTTCGGAAAAAATATTTTCTTTAAAATAAATTGTGAAGGCTCCCGCGGTGAGATAAGGAAATGAGATATTGTGAATTTGTTTATGATTTGGGACTACGAGGCGGTACCTCGTGAGTGCCCTTGTTGATATTGATGTATGGCCGCAGTTGCCTTTGATTATTGTTGTGATTTTCTTAAAGTTGAAAAGAATTCTGTTTTGTTTTCACGAGGTATTTATTTGCCATTATTTGATGTAATTAAATGTGACATACTACTTGATTCATTTCCATTGTCATTTTATCTTATAATATTGTTTAAACATTTTACCATGCCATTATTTATTCTCCAGTAGGGCCTGACCTGACCTCGTCACTATTCTACCGAGGTTAGGCTTGGCACTTACTGGGTACCGCTGTGGTGTACTCATACTACGCTTCTGCATATCTTTTTGTGCAGATCGAGGTATATCTTATCAGACCACGCATCAGTAAACTAGCTGTACGAGGAGACTTCGAGGTATATCTGCCAGCGTCCGCAGACTCCGGAGTCCCCTTCTATCTTACTATGTTATCTTCCTTATTTGCTTTAGACTCTGATGTATAGAGACATAGAGAATAAACTCTTAGAAGCTTGTGACTTATTTCTACCGGGTTTTTGGGAGTTGAAATTGCTTGAATTGTAGTTTATTTATTTCAGATATTTATTATTATTCTGCATTGATAGGATTACCTAGTCTTAGAGACTAGGTGCCATCACGACATCCTACGGAGGGAATTTGGGGTCGTGACAAGTTGGTATCAGAGCTCTAGGTTCATAGGTGTCATGAGTCACAAGCAGGTTTAGTAGAGTCTTGCGGATCGGTACGGAGACGGCTGTACTTATCTTCGATAGGCTATGGAACTGTTAGGAAATATTCACTTCTTTGA
This sequence comes from Nicotiana tabacum, assembly GCF_000715075.1. NCBI lineage: Eukaryota > Viridiplantae > Streptophyta > Magnoliopsida > Solanales > Solanaceae > Nicotiana > Nicotiana tabacum. The sequence continues at coordinate 6,141,429 of NC_134094.1, read as the reverse complement.
TTCCTTATCGTGCGTCATTGATTTAGCTTGAAACATATATCTTATATTCCTTTGTATCTACTCATGTATGACATTGCGCACTCGGTATCAGTTGTGCGTTGACAGTTCGTGATGCCACAGATGGACTACGAGGGAGCCAGATATGCTCAAACATTGCCTCAACGTGTGGTTCTGACTGAAGACGCGGGCATATTGAGAGATCACCTAGTGAATCATGTGGGGGTGCAACGGAAGTTGGCGTCTGGTTGATTTATACGAGCTGTGAAGGTTATTATTGTGGATCATCGGACGTTGTGACCTATGACTTCGCGCCGAGTGGGGGGAGTCCACTACCAATGGGTGGATTGCAGGGTCATGTGTTATATCAGTTTTGGCCTGAAATGTATATATGTGGTACTGAAAGGTTCCCTAAAAATTTACACATGTTTAAGGCCTGGAATTTAGTAGAGGATAAGGTTGGGACTTGCGGTATATCCGCCTCCTTAATAATCATATACTTCAATACCAAAGGAGTTAAAGAAACAACTCTAAATTTGTAGAAGGTCTACTCAGCGTAAACGTCATTGTTACGGATTTTGGGGTGCTTTGGAGGAAGTACACTTGTTGACGAGAGTCTGGACTATGTGGTTCGTGACAAGATTTGCTTGTATGGAGCTCTACTTTTGTGATCGTTGTGTATAAATAGGGGTAAGGGTTACTCCAAAGAAGAATCGAAGAGTATGTTAAGAAATAGGTCAGCTCAATAGTGTTGAGTCAGCATAACAAAAGAAGAAATTTACCTTGGGAGAGATAATTCTCCACCGGTATTCGTGGCAAGCCTATGAAGAGGGAAAAGCAGCCAATGCAACACTGCCTACTTGGCTCAGTTCTCAGAAATGCTTTTGAAAGAGTTTGTTTCCCGGACTCTCCATAATGCATGGCGCATAGGGTTTGAACGGTTGCGTCAGGTCACCATTGACGGTGTCAGAATATGCCATCAAGTTTAATAAGCTTGCCCGTCATACTCCTACTTTGCTTCCTGCAGCCAGAGGGCGAGTCCACAGACTCATTAAAGGACTTAATTATGATCGTAAATTTTGTACGACTCGGGAGCTACAAGCTAATACTTCATTTCTGCTAGTTGTACAAATTGCCAAGATATTCGAATGTGTTCGGGGTGAGGAAAAAAGGAAACTAAGGAGACCAAGACGTTTCTAGGTTCTGGGAGATTCAGTGGATTCTACTCTGCAAGTATAAATCATTATAGCGGGGGCTCGGGCAGTCGGCCAGCCCAGTCCGCACATCGGATTACTCGGGGTGCTCCAGTAAGTTCTTTTAATGCACCACCGACATGAGTTCCTATAATGGTTATTCCAGTTATCTGGCACAGACTCAATATGAGCAGCCTAACCCGCAAAGGGGTTGTTATGAATATGGTGATACTAGGCACATCATGAGAAAATTATCCCAAACTTGGGAGAGACTTATTTCATCAAAGCACTCGGGCTACGTGCCCAATTGCAGTTATTACACCACCCACACGACCAGTTAGGGGTGGAGGACAGACGGGTAGAAGGCGTCCTAAAGGTAGAGACCCAGCCGTTGATATATTTATTTTATGGTATGGCGGAGGTCGCTACATCAGTTGGTGTCGTTACAAGTACGACCTTGATATAAGGGAATAATTTCCTTAACTTGATTCGGTTCTAAGTATCGAGACGAGTCCTCCTATTGTGCTCCACTTATGAGTGAGTTTCATAATTCTATAATCTACTTATCTGTTTACTCATGTTGGGAGATTCCATGGAGATAACTACGCCTATCATTCCATGTTGGTCACTAATAAGACCTGTGAGGCTAAATGGGGCTTTCTGTTACTCATTTCGGTAAGTTTTGATGTAATTTAGGGATAATTATATACAAATTGTGAATTATATGCCCTACCGGTGTGGGGTTCATTATATGTTGTGATTTTGTTTAACGGAAATTATTTAGAAGGAGCAAATGAAAAGTTTTGATTGGCACGATGTGCATATTACTTGTGATTCAGAACCGAGGACGAGATCCTCGCATTTTAATATAAATTGATATGTTTAAACCGGGCTACGAGCTACGGTGAAAGTTATATAAGGACGAGATCCTTGTGAGGAAAATTCTTGTGTTTAAGTTCTCCATTGTGAATTTTAATTTGTACTATAGTACTAATAGGGAGTCATGCCTGTTAGGCTTATTTGAAAATTCTATATGAAATTCTTTGTGCTTACTTGCCAATTTTGTATTGTAATTATTGAGTTTTAACCTACGAGGTAGGTTCCGCCCAGGTGACGTTAAATATGACTCATTAATTCGGATAAATAATTATGAGGTCTTCATGCCTCGTATCTCGTTATCAGTATTGTAAAGGTTTGAAACAAGATTTTTGTTAACATGAAGTTAATTGATAATTTTGTAATTGATTATAAATAACTATTAAGACCAGATTGACCCAGAATGGTGCTCTGTTCATATGGACCGAGGAATGTGAGGAGAGCTTCCAAAAGCTCAAGACAACTTTAACTACCGCCCCAATGTTGATATTACCTACAGGTTCAGGGTCTTATATTGTGTATTGTGATGCGTCGCATATTGACCTCGGCGCAGTGTTGATGCAAGATGGTAGGGTGATTGCCTACACGTCCAGACATTTAAAGGTGCATAAGAAGAATTTATCCTGTACATAACCTTGAGTTAGCAGCTATTATTCATACCTTAAAGATTTGGCGGTATTATTTGTACGGTGTCCATTACGAGGTCTACACCGATCATCGAAGTATACAACATCTATTTACATAGAAGGATCTTAATTTGCGGTAGCGGAGATGGTTGGAGTTGCTTAAGGATTATGATATCACCATTCTCTATCATCCTGGGAAGGCCAATGTAGTGGCCGATGCCTTGAGTCGTAAGGTAGAGAGTTTGGGCAGCTTAGCATATTTACTGGTAGCAGAGAGGCCTTTAGCCTTGGATGTTCAGGCCTTGGCCAACCAGTTTGTAGACTGGATATTTTCGAGCCGAGCCGAGTTTTGGATTGTGTGGTTTCTCAGTGTTCTCTTTATGATCGTATCAGGGAATGTCAGTATGACGACCCACATCTGCTTGTCCTTAAGGACACAGTTCAGCACGGTAATGCTAAGGAAGTCGCAATTCGAGATGACAGTGTATTACGAATGCAGGGCAGGCTATGTGTGCCTAATGTAGATGGTTTGCATGAATTGATTCTCCAGGAGGCTCACAGTTCGCGGTACTCCATTCATCCGGGTGCTGCAAAGATGTATCAGGAATTGAGGCAACATTACTAGTGGAGGAGGATGAAGAAAGACATAGTGGAATATGTAGCTCGTTGCCTAAATTGTCAGCAGGTGAAATATGAGCATCAACGACCGGGTGGATTGCTTCAGAAGTTGGAAATTCTAGAATGAAAATAGGAGCGGATCACTATGAATTTCGTTGTTGGGCTCCCACGGACTCGGAGGAAGTTCGATGCAGTTTGGATGATTGTGGATAGATTGACCAAGTCAGCTCATTTCATTCCTGTGATTACTACTTACTCTTCAGAGCAGCTGGCTCAGGTATATATTCGCGAGATTGTCAGACTTCACGGTGTACCGATATCTATCATCTCTGACCGGGGTACACAGTTTACCTTACGGTTTTGGAGGGATGTACATCGAGAGTTGGGTACTCGTGTGGAGTTAAGTACAACATTTCTCAGACGGACTGGCAGTCCAAATGCACTATTCAAATACTGGAGTATATGCTTCGTGCGTGTGTGATAGATTTTGGGGGTGCTTGGGATCAATTCTTACCACTTGCGGAGTTTGCTTACAACAACAGTTGCCAGTCAAGCATTTAGATGACTCCATATGAGGCCTTGTATGGTAGGCAGTGTCGGTCCGCAGTGGGTTGGTTCGAACCGGGTGAGGCTAGGCTATTGGGTACAGACTTGGTTCAGGATGCCTTGGAAAAGGTTAAGTTGATTCAGGATTAACTTCGTACAACCCAATCTAGACAGAAGAGTTATGCGAATCGGAAGGTTCGTGATGTTGCATTCATGGTTGGTGAGCGGGTATTTCTCCGGGTTTCGCCTATGAAGGGTGTGATGAGGTTCGGGAAGAAGGGCAAATTGAGCCCTAGGTATATTGGGCTTTTTGAGATTCTTGAGAGAATTGGAGAGGTGGCTTAGAAACTTGCACTACCACCTAGTCTCTCTGCGGTTTATCCGATATTCCGTGTTTCTATGCTTCGGAAATATCACGGCGATCCGTCTCATGTGTTAGACTTCAGTTCGGTTCAGTTGGACAAGGGTCTATCTTATGTTGAGGAACCAGTGGCTATTTTAGATAGGCAGGTTCGAAAGCTGAGGCCAAAGAACATTGCTTCCATGAAGGTTCAGTGGAGGGGTCATCCGGTCGAGGAGGCAACTTGGGAGACCGAGCATGATATGCGTTGTTGTTATCCACACTTATTCACCAGCTCAGGTTCTTTTTCTAACTCCGTTCGAGGACGAACGTTTGTTTTAAAGGTGGAGAATGTGATGACACAAAATGTCATCTTTAAAGTTAATAATTAATTATGTGTTCTAAGACCTCAAAAAGCACTATTTATCATTACTCGACTTGCGTGCACAGTCCGTAAAATTTTCTGGGAAGTTTTTATGTGAAAAATAGATTAAAATGTGAATTAGAGCTTTAAAACTCAACTGAGTTGACTTTGGTCAATATTTTGAACAAACGGACTCGGATTAGTGTTTTGACAGTTCCGATAGGTCTGTATCGTGATTTGGGACTTGGGCGTATGCCCGGAATCAAATTTCAAGGTCCCTAGCCCGAGATATGGAATTTTGATTGAAAAAAAAAGTATAAGTTCAAATAGTGACCGGATGTCGAATTATGTGCAAACGACCCCGGAATAGAGTTGTGATAATTCCAACAGCTCCGTATGGTGATTTTGGACTTAGGAGCATGATCGTAATTTTATTTGGAAGTCCATAGTGAAATTAGGCTTGAAATGACAAAAATAAGAATTTAAGTTTGGAAGTTTGACCGGGGAGTTGACTTTTTGATACCGGAGTCGGAATCCAGTTCTGAAAATTTTCATAGCTCTGTTATGTCATTTATGACTTGCATACAAAATTTGAGGTCAATCGGACTTGATTTGATAGGTTCTGGTGTCGTTTGTAGAAATTGAATATTCCAAAGTTCATTGGGCTTGAATCTATGTGTGATTCGTATTTTTAGTATTGTTGGATGTGATTTGAAGACTTGACTAAGTCCGTATGATATTTTAGGACTTGTTGGTATATTTGGTTGAGGTCCTGAGGGGCTCGGGCATGATTCGGATTGTATTCAAAGTGTTTTCCTTCATTTTGACACTGCTGGTAGCTGCTGATTTCTGGTATTTTAAACCTTCTTCGCGATCGCGTAGGCTTAGTTGAGGCAGTATTAATTTTGTTCTTCGCGATCACGTGAGGTCAACCGCGATTGCGTAGGTTGGGCAAGCTGTGTATCGCGATCGCTTGGCATTGTTTGCGATCGCGTAAGGTTAATTGAGGGCTGCTAAGTTTTGTGCTTCGCGATTGCGTAAAGCGGGATGCGATCGCATAGCTTTGAGACCTTGTGACCCGCGAACACGTGAAGAGGACTGCGATCACATGGAGCTGGGAATTCTGTGCTCTGCAATCGCGTGAGGATATACGCGATTGCGTAGAGTTAATTTGGTCAGTGGTAATTTGTGTTTCGCCATCGCGTGTGGATGTTCGCGATCGCGGTGAGTAAAAGCCTGGGCAGAATGTTTAAGTTCTGAAATGGGACTTCGTCCCATTTTCTATTTTTAACGAATTGGAGCTCGGATTGAGGCGATTATTGAGAGATTTTTAGAGAAAACGTTGGGGTAAGTGTTCTTTACTCAATCTTGGTTAGATTACCCGAATCCATCACTATTTTTAACATTTAATTGGTGATTTAAGTTGAAAAAATTTGAAAACCCTCTTGGATAGATTTGAAGATTTGAGGGTCGAATTGTTATTGGAATTTAGTCACTTTGGTATGGTTAGACTAGTGGTTGAATGGATGTTCATATTTCGTAACTTTCGCCAGATTTCGAGACGTGGGCCCCACGGGCCATTTTTGAGTTAATTTCGGATTTTTATTGAAAAATATAGTATTTTCTTATATAATTAATTCTATAATTTTGTTGACTGTATCGAATTAATTATGACTAGATATGAGTCGACAGGAATCGAAAAAATCGAGGAAAAAGCATACTATTTGGTTAAATTGGAGCAAGCCGAGGTGAGTGACTTGTCTAACCTTGTGTGGGGGAAATTTCCCCTAGGATTGGTATTACTTGTAATGTGATAAAAGTCTTGTACACAAGGTGACGAGTGTGTATACGGACTAAATGTAAAAGATTATATTTTAAATTGTGTAGATCATTGTTGCGCATTAATTAAATTATTTTATTTTGTTATATTCCTCATTATTGATTTAACGTTTATATTTTAAATTTGCTTGACATTTTCCTGCTAATTATTTTATCTGTTTAGTTAGAACTTGCTTTCTTTTATTCTGTGCATTATTTGAAGGTTGATTCTCTTTAAATTAAATATTATTAATATGAAGTATTTGACATTTTAAAACTTGATATTGAAGCAACGTATTAAAGATTTTGAAATATTATTTTCCTGAATTATTTACTCCTGAATATTTTTGTAAGATTTCCATACTCATTATGATGGAGCAGTGAGCTCTTTATTGTAAAAAATTATTATTGTCGAATTATTTTGACATGAGTCGTGAGCTCTTTATTGTGAAAAAGTATTATTGTTGAATTATTTTGACATGAGCCATGAGCTCTTTATTGTGAAAAATATATTATTGTTGAATTATTTTGACAAGAGCTGTGAGCTCTTTATTGTAGAAAAATATTGTTGTTGAATTATTTTGGCAAGTTAAATTATTTGAGCACCTGAGGTGCAAATTGTGATATATTGTGATATTGATACGCATGCGGTGGTATAAGGTCTGGATATTGAAACGCATGCGGTGAGATAAGGGTGGCTTGATACGCGTGGCTAATAGGGAGAACTACTAGAAATCATACGGTGTGATAAGGAGGGCTAAAACGTGGGATGCTATTTCGGGAAAAATATTTTCTTTAAAATAAATTGCGAAGGCTCCCGCGGTGAGATAAGGAAATGAGATATTGTGAATTTGTTTATGATTTGGAACTACGAGGCGGTACCTCGGGAGTGCCCTTGTTGATATTGATTTATGGCCGCAGTTGCCTTTGATTATTGTTGTGATTTTCTTAAAGTTGAAAAGAATTCTGTTTTGTTTCCACGAGGTATTTATTTGCCATTATTTGATGTAATTAAATGTGACATACTACTTGATTCATTTCCATTGTCATTTTATCTTATAATATTGTTTAAACATTTTACCATGCCATTATTTATTCTCCAGTAGGGCCTGACCTGACCTCGTCACTACTCGACCGAGGTTAGGCTTGGCACTTACTGGATACCGCTGTGGTGTACTCATACTACGCTTCTGCAAATCTTTTTATGCAGATCCAGGTACATCTTATCAGACCACGCATCAGTAAACTAGCTGTACGAGGAGACTTCGAGGTATATCTGCCAGCGTCCGAAGACTCTGGAGTCCCCTTCTATCTTACTATGTTATCTTCCTTATTTGCTTTAGACTCTGATGTATAGAGACATAGAGAATAAATTCTTAGAATCTTGTGACTTATTTCTACCGGGTTTTGGGATTTGAAATTAATTGAATGGTAGTTTATTTATTTCAGATATTTATGATTATTCTGCATTGATAGGCTTACCTAGTCTTAGAGAATAGGTGCCATCACGACATCCTACGGAGGGAATTTGGGGTCGTGACAGCATGTGTTCTAGCTTTCAAGGGGAATTGGATTGACCATCTGGCACTTATAGAATTCGCCTACAATAATAGCTACCATTCCAGTATTAAAATGGCCCCGTACGAGGCATTGTATGGGTGGAGATGTAGATCACCAGTTGGATGATTCGAACTCAATGAGACAAAATTATTTGGGCCATTTTTGATTCACCAAGCCACTGAGAAGTTGAAAGTGATACAAGAGTGACTAAGGACGGCACAAAGCAGGCAAAAGTCTTATTTCGATGTCCGACGTCGTGATCTAGAATTTGAGGTTGGTGATTGGGATTTCCTGAGGATCTCGCCGATAAATGGTGTTATGCGTTTTGAGAAGAAGGGTAAGCTGAGTCCACGGTATATCGGGCCACACAAAATTCTTCGATGAATTGGACAGGTTGCTTATGAGTTAGAATTGCCATCCGAATTGGAATTTGTTCACCCGCTATTCCATGTATCTATGTTGAGGAAATGTATTGGAGACCCTTCTTAGGTCGTCCCTATCAAAGATGTACAAGTTACCGAGGATCTATCATATGAAGAAGTGCCAGTGGCTATATTAGATCGACAAGTCCGCAAGCTGAGAACAAAGAATGTAGCTTCCGTCAAAGTATTGTGGAGGAACAAGAATATGGAAGAAATGACATGGGAAGCAGAAGAGGAGATGAAGTCTAAATACCCTTACCTATTCCAGAGTGAAGATAACGAGGATGCCGAAGGAACGCAGGATGCATTAGAAAGTGAAACGGCTCTATGAGGTAAGAAATAGCTTGAGAATACTCTTCCTTAATACAGAATGGTGATATGGAGATAATGTACATATCCATAATGATTTGTATAGCCTTGTGAGGCAATATGTTGGGTTTAACTGGTTGCAAGTTTGGCTAGTGTCCATTTTATAGGGGAAACTGGGCCGGAAATTTCCGTTGGAATCCACGATGAGTAAGACTCCCCATAAACCCTTACATTCGAGGACGAATGTTCCTAGGGGGGAGGGTGTTACAACCCGTATTCATGTACGTTAGTTCATGCCGTAAGTTAGTCGACATAAATCCGAGAAGAGATTACCTTTGAGATGATAAGAGGTTAATCCTATTGGTCTTAAATGATACAAGGGTGTATAAGAATGGTTAACAAGTATTAGAAATTAAACGAATCAAGGATGTTGTAACCCATATATTCGGGTAAACCTAGAGGTGCTTAATATTCTCAAGAGGTCGTATTTTAAGGTATTTGAATCATATAATATCCATATCATAAGTCTTGAAGTCAAACGAGTTATGAAAGAAAAGTCGACAAAAATTGTCACAACTTACGTTCATAATTTTACTTAAACTTTAGGTCAAATGTTACTAAGCCTTTCTCTAAATTTACTTGGAATTACGGGGTGATATACCCACAAAATCTAATATCTATGGGTATAGTTTCCAATGCATTAAACCGTTTGTCGATACGATCTCGGAGTAGAGATATATTCGCATTTTCGCGAGACTGCGCCAAGCAGCTCTCTATGGGGCCCACATAGGCGGTTTAAGACATATGGATATATATAAGATACTCAACCCCGTTTTAAGTCATTCTTTCTCAGTATATTCAGACCTTAGGACCCTAAAAACACTCTCTCAAGTTTCTCTCATGATCCAAGACCCAAACAAAGGGCAAACAACACAAATCAAGTATCGGAAATCCCGTGGCGCTAGTAAGTTTCTTGTTCTTCTTGTTGTTGCTGACTTTTGTGTTGTTACAGATCGTGTGGGAGGTTGTTTTAAGTGGTTTATGTTCTATAAATACTCCCTCAAGTTTTTAATATCAAACCTAGGTGATTTCAAGTCTTCTAAAGTGATTCTAGTGCCGTAAAACCCTAATTGATTGCTAGTTTCACTTCCTCGTTCTTGTGGCAGCATTGGAGGGATATTTCATGGATAATTAAGGTAAAATTGGAGTTTTCTTTCTGTTTAAAGGTAAGGAACCTCTTTCCCTACATGTATTTAAGATTATCCAAGTTACGGCTAAGTCGTTGAAGCTAGAACTTGTGAGATATATATATCGAAAGGCTTGTTAGTAAAGTTGTTGGTTTGTGGACTATTTTGTGATTGCTCAATATGATTATTATTGATGTTGTTTGGGCTGTTTAGTGGTTTTTTTAACTTTTTGGAAGTCATATAAATAGGGGAGGTGCTGTCCGTTTCATCATAAAATAGGTTGTGGCCGATACATAATAGTTACGATGCTTAAACGATAACGATAGTATCATTTCTCTTCTTGTAGACTAAGGAGTAGTGACATTTTCATAGCTTGAGGTTGGTCAGTACATACAAGGTATGTGAGGCTATCCCTTTCCTTCTTTTGCACGACTCCGATTGTACATAATGTAATGAACGAGCTTCCAAAGATACTCCACTCTTAGAAGCTAGCAGTACTTACATTGTTTCCCTTCTTATGGAACGATTGATGTTGATGTTACTTCTCGTATTCTTATGTTATCAATGTTGTTGGTACTTCCTGATTCTTATAAGATTTTTGATAAAGATTTAATCCTAATAATGTGTACGGAGGATACCGACCTTACGTAACTCCGAAAGGTTAAAAATGTGATTCCAATGAGTCCAGCACGCATCATATATATGTATCTATTTTACTCTACCGAGCCGCGCTATAGTTGGCCGGGTACGGCACCTATTGTGCAACGACTGATCAGTTGGGTTTCACCGAGCTCCACATGGCCGGGTACGATTCTACCGAGCCTTATGATGGCCGGGTACATTTTTGCCGAGCCTATTACGGCCGGGTACTATATGATGATGATGATGCCCACAGAGGTGTATGTTTTAAAAGTTTATGTATATATATGTATGTATCATGCATTTCATGTCAGTAGCCCTCAGGGGTACCCAGATGTTACAGGTTGTATATTCTTTGTCCCTGTTTATATTATTATTCTTACTTATGCTTTCTTGCCTTACATACTCAGTACTTTATTCGTACTGACGTTCTTTTTATTTGTGGACGCTGCATGTCGTGATGCAGGTCCTGGTAGATGGGTAGATGCAGCTCCCCTACCACAGTAGGCTGCCCAGTTCAGCGGTTATTGGCGGGATCCCTTTTCCGGACTTGCCGTGGTCTTGGTATGTATTTTTGTTATAGACATTATGGGTATTTTGGGGCCCTATTCCGGCAATGTTACAGCACTTATGTTCCTTTAGAGGCTCATAGACAGGTGTCGACTCAAGTATGGTTTGTAATGCCTTGTTGGCTGATTTTTGTTGTATAGTCTTTCATGGAAGCGTGGTAGCTCGTACCTTATACATAGCTTCATGACAGCCTTGTCGGCCCATGTTATATATGTTCATGCCATTATCTGTAATTGTTGGTTGTTTAGGATTCATGTCTACCATTTATATTGATTTCATCGTCCCTTATAGATAACAAGAAAGGTTAGATAAAATGTACGTTGGTTCTCGGTAGGTATGGCCAGAGTGCCAGTCATGGCACTCCAGTTTGGGTCGTGACAAAAATCATAGACGATGAAGAGCTTTGTATTTCTTTTCCATGGGGCAGTTTCTGTTTTGATGAGTTTATTGATAATTTGTCGCATCTTCTAACAACAGATTCAGTAAAAAAGAAATCAATTGGTCGGATCCCATATTATACGATGCTTGGATTCCTATTTTTGCTCAATGTATGGATAATGGAAGTGTTTAATGATTTTCAATAATTTTCAAAATATGAGGATCGGGGCCAATTAAGATGTTGTCTTACTCAAGCATTGGATGTCCAAAATATGACACACTTTATAATGATTTCTTTACAAATGCAAGTGTAAGTTAATAGTATTTGACTTTTTATCATATTGCTTTGCTCATATATTTTGTTTTAATCTAATTGTTTAAATCTAATTGTTTATCTTTTCAAGGTGAATCCATCATATCATCTCCAACATTCATCAAAATTTAATGTTAGCGACATTGTGAATGTAAGTTGCTGTTTCTCTGAATTTAATTAGTCTTGCTTTTAATTAATTTCTACTATCATATACTAGATTTTGATTCTGATAACTTGCATTTCAAATTTTGGTTGTTGTATATTATTCTGGGAGTCTATTCTCAGAAGCATTATTTTTTATTTTTTCTACTGAAAAGTAAAATATACTCGATCATTATAATTTACTAGATCAGTATAATTTACTAGATCAGTATTATACTATATGAGAGATATACAGTATGAGTATAATATACTAGATTAGTATAGTATATTGGATGAGCATAATATACTCGATTATTATAATATGCATACTGCATAAGTATAATATACTGGATGAGTATAATATACTCGATCAGTATAATATACTGGATTAGTATAATATACTGTGTAAGTACAATATACTCGATCAGTATATTATACTGGATGAGTTTAATATTGTTTTCTTAGTATATATTACACTAGATTAGTATAATATATATACCGGATGATTATCATATACTCAATCATTTTAATATACTTTATGAGTTTAATATATTCATGCATTATACTTGATTAGTATAATATACTAGATGACTATAATATACTCAACTATATAATATATTGGATTAGTATAATTTACTCTATGAGTATATTATACTGGATGAGTATAATACACTCGATCGGTATAATATACTAGATTAGTATAATATACCAGATAACCATAATATACTCTATAAGTATATGATATTGGATAAGTATAATACATTTGATTTCACCATGTTTTTCCATTCTAATAACTTACAATACAAAATTATATGCTAGCCTTCTTGAATTATTTTTACACTCGATAAGAATGTTCCTGTGATATGATGCTGAAATTATTAGCAGAGAAACTAAAACTTTGATTTTTCTTTTATTTTCAAAGGGTATCAGCCAAAGTTGAAGACAATATACGTGCAGATCAGGTTAATTTTTAGAAAAAGATGAAAAAAAATATTAAAGCTACTCGAAAAAAGATGAAGACACATGTTGATAAGTCTGTTAAGGTAATTAACTAGTTTGGTACTTTTTTTTAGTGTTGATTTTGTTGATATAATAATATATTGTATGTTAATATTATTTATTCATTGTTACACGTTATTAATGAGAAGCTTGATATAGTTTTAGAATTCATTCAAAATTTTAATGAATGAAGTAAACAGAAATACCATCATGGCTTGTAGAATGATGAAGATGAAAGGAATGAATTAAGAGATTGTTCCAGCTTTTCAAAGGAAAAACGTCACAAAAGTAATGAATATGGAAATGGTGAAAGTAATGAACCAGGAGATGATATTGATGGAGAGAAATATTCTGATAGAGATGTTGATCAAAATTCTTTAGGTGGTGATGCTGGTGGAGAGAATTATTCTAATTGAGATTCTGCTCAAATCGAATAAGGAATCGCTACCCCAAATCTCTCTCTGCAAATCCCTCAAAGAATCGCCAATTTCTGAGCCCCCAAATCCAAAAATGGAGAATGAATTCGAACCCTCGAAACTCTCTCTTTTCTGCCCAGCGAACTCGCTTATGTGAGCCCAGAACCGCACTTGTGGTACCACATCTACGGAAAAAGCATCGCAGGTACGGAAGTCACTTATGAAGGCTGAGTCCGCATCTGTGGCAATGGGGCCGTACCCGCGTGAGCGCGCCTGCGGATACCTGTCCGCTTCTGCGGGCATTCGCTGCATCTGCGATCCTCTCTTGCATATGCGGGCATCGCAGATGCGAAACTAAACTCGCACCTGCAATTCCAACCTAAGCTGCCCAAATCCGCTTATGCGTTTGCTTCTTTGCATTTGTGAGCCCGCACCTGCGGTATCCCCACCGCAGGTGCGAAAACACCAGATGTCTGAAACTTCAACAATGGCCTAAGTTCAAATTTCAACCCGTTAAGCATCTGAAACACACCGAGGCCCCGGGGACCTCAACCAAATATTCCAACTAATCCTAAAATACCATACAAACTTAGTCGAATCCTCAAACATCAAACAACGCTAAAATCACAATACATCCTCCGATTCAAACTTAAAGAACTTGAAACTTTAAAATTCGACAACCGATGCCGAAATCAACCAAACCACGTCTGATTGATCCTAAATTGTGCACACAAGTCATATTCGACATTTCGGACCTACTCAAATTTTCGGAATCGGAATTGGAATTCGACCCCGATATCAAAATTTCCACTACCGGTCCAAAACTCCAAAAATTTAACTTTTGCCATTTCAAGCTTAAATAAGCTACGGACCTCCAAAACACTATCCGGACACGCACCAAAGTCCAAAATCACCTAAGGGAGCTACAAAACTAACATAACTCCATTCTGAAGTCGTCTTCACACAGTTTTGACTACGGTCTAAATCCTAAGCCTTAAACCTCCATTTAGGGTCTAAGTGTCCCAAAATACTTCAAAAACCAAAATAAAATCTCCCGGCAAGTCACAATAGTAGAATTAGATATGAAATAAGCAGCTAATAGGGGATCAGGGCTATAACTCTCAAAACGACCGGCCGGGTCGTTATAGTCCCGTGTTGGACTCGGTGCGTTATTGATGTAGGAAGGCAGGGTGATTGCATATGTGTCACGGCAGTGGAAGGTTCATGAGAAGAATTAACTTGTCCATGATTTTACGTTGTCAGCCATTTTTCATGCACTGAAGATTTGGAGGCACTACCTTTACGGTATGTCGTGTGAGGTTTTCACGGATCATCGGAGCCTTCGGTATTTGTTCAAGAAAAAGGATCTAAATTTGAGGTGGAGGAGGTGGTTGGAGCTATTGAAAGACTATGACATCACCATCTTTTATCATCCCGGAAAGGCCAATGTGGTGGCTGATACCTTGAGTAGAAAGGCAGTGAGTATGGGCAGCCTTGCGTTCATTCCAGTCGGTGAGAGGCCGCTTGCATCATATGTTCAGACTTTTCCTTTCTAAATCATAAACTATTTTTTTTTCTTATTAAATTGCATTAATACGTTTAATTGTTAAACTTAGACTAAAGAAGTATGCTTACATGTTTTAACTGTCTATTTGACATTCTGTGCGCCATGCTTAGTTAAGTCCCTACTTTCCTTATATGTGTTCAGTATAAACTGTATAACTCGATGTCATACCTGCCATTTCATCTTGCGTTGCATATTTAAATTGGGACTACAAACGTATTCCGGGAGATCCCCTATCTTGCATATTTATTTTGGGACTACGGACGTATTCCGGGAGATCCCCCAGTAATGCATATTTACTTTGGGACTACGGACGTATTCCGGGAGATCTCTCAGCACTGCATATTTACTTTGGGACTACGGATTTATTCTGGGAGATCCCCCAGCACTGCATATTTACTTTGGGACTACGGCATATTCATTTGGAACTACGTGACGGTATCCCGGAAGAGTTCCCACTGTGTTTACCTTGTTCTGAGCCGAGGGCTCCCGAAATCTATTAAATTTCGAGAATTTCCTTAATTGTGTTACCGTAAATTTTACTTATATCTTTTACTGTTTAATTTATTATATTCACTCCGGTAGGGCCTTGACCTGACCTCGTCACTACTCGACCGATGTCAGACTTGGCACTTATTGGGTATCATTGTGGTGTACTCATGCCCTTTCCTGCACATGTTTTCGTGTGCAGATCCAGGTGCGAGCTATCAGCCTCGAGGTTAGTGCGTGCTGCTGATTCTAGGAGACTTCAAGGTACTTCTATTTGCGTCCGCGGATTTTCGGAGTCCCCTTCTACTCCCTCGCCTAGAGATTTTCTTTATTATCTTCAGACTTTTGTATAGAGCTACATAGATTATAGCAGCTTGTGACATAGTGATATTCCGGGTCTTGAAAAATTATTTTGTATATGTCGAGTGGTACTACTTTTGGCTATTCACAATATGTTGTTTATCTTTAAAATGTTGCGTTTTCTTTATATTTTTCGTAATAATAGGCTTCACGACACCTTATGGGGGGTTAATTTGGGTCGTGACAGTCATAATACATATTACGAAGTTAATCGGGACCTTAAGTCGCTGAACGGGGCGTTAATTCTTAAAACGACAAGTTGGGTCGCTACATGATAGTTTTTATTTGGGTTATTTTAATGAAGATGCAGGTGAAAATGTTTACAAGAAATATCGTGATTGTTGAGCAGTAATTCTTTCTTTTGTAAAAGTGTATTAATTAACAGAAAAAAATGTATTGCTAATAATATTATTCATTTGTTTTAGCAAACTTGTATTCGTTTTATAGAAAGAAAAAAACTATGTTCTGA
Organism: Nicotiana tabacum; assembly: GCF_000715075.1. Classification (NCBI taxonomy): domain Eukaryota; kingdom Viridiplantae; phylum Streptophyta; class Magnoliopsida; order Solanales; family Solanaceae; genus Nicotiana; species Nicotiana tabacum. The sequence goes on along the minus strand of NC_134094.1, from coordinate 6,125,235 downwards.
TTATTAGTGGTATTTCCCCCTTGTTTACAAGTTAGTGCAATCCCATTTTCATCTATATGAAATAAAAAAGTTTCAATAGAAAGTTGAAGTACTCTTATGCGACAAATCAAAAAAAATTATTCACACCTAACTTTTAGACAAAACGAATTACTTTTGTCATGAGCACGAATTACTTTTGTCATAAGCACTACGGATAGTACGATTAGTTGAGTCTATATTGAGCAATATATCGAGTTTCCAGATACAATTATAGCTGAGTAACATATTGTTACTATTTGTCTTTTCCGACCGAAAACGCCGTCAGTTTTGGAAGATTATCGATTAAATATGATCGAATTGGGTGAGTCAGAAAAAATATTGGCCGGAATCAAAAATTGATCGACTCGGTTGTTTTTTACTGAACTGACCAATGTAGTCGGTGTCACGAACCTAAATTCATTAAAGGTCGTGATGGTGTCGTACACTACTATCAGACAAGCCTCAATAAATATTTAATTTTGTTCTTATTTTAATAATATAGAAATTATATTTTTCCTTTAATTAAACAGTAAAAGATGGAAGTTACGGAGTGTATAATAATATTTTTGTAATAATTTTAATACAGTGAAACCTATAATCGTCCCAAAACCCGGTGTCACAAGCGCATGAGCATCATCTAAGAATTTAAAATAAAATACAGCATTCGTCCGGAATACAAATTTGGACAGAAGAAAATACAAATACTCTGAAAGAGACTCTGCTGGCTGCGGATCGTAATAGGGAGTGCAACTCACTTAAGTCTCCGTATGCATACATGCCTCTACTCTTGCAAGGCCGCTAGTCATAAATGCACCGGCACAAAACGTGCAGCAAGTGTAGTATGAGTACGTAAATCAACGCGTACCCAGTAAGTATCCTGCCTTACCCCGAAGAAGTAGTGACGAGGGGTCGACTCCGACACTCACTATGGGCTAGCATTATAATACCAATAGTTTAATTAAGCGTGAATTATATGAAATAGCGGGAGGCTCAATAATCAATAAGTAAGTAAATATTTCTTTTATTATTTAGGAAATTTCCATCTCTGGTTTCGTTATTTAACAATTTATATCTCGAGCCAATGAAGCAGTAGCAAATATTATGAATTTCAAAGATGTAACATGCACAAACAATGCCGAGGTCGTATAGCCCGCTCCAACATATAAATATAAATTGTGCACTGCCGAGGGTCGAACGACGCGAACCATAGTTGCATCTATTTAATCTACCGAGGCGTTTGGCCTGCTCCACAAAAGAAAAACATATTCAAGCAGCCAAATCAAGAATTCATTAAGGAGCAATTATCCAAGGAAATGCCAATTCTCATTTAACGGTCAAGAAAGCGAAGTTTAACCTTTTAAAAATTTCTTTACCAAGTTCAATGTGATTTAAGCAATTTAAATTAACAATAAGGATGCAAATATTATAAGTATAGCATGATTTGGGTCTTAGACTACCCGGACTTAAGCATAATAGTAGCTACGCACATACTCTAGTCACCTCGTGCGTACGTAGCCCCCACAAATAGAAGCACATATTAAATTATTTCACCTATGGGGTTAACTCCCTCTTACAAGGCTAGAAAGGAGACTTACCTCGCTCCGAAGTCCCAAAACCGGCTCCAACACCTTTCTAGCAACCCGAACCGATGCCTATCGCTCCAAAACTAGTCAATAAATGTGCAAATCCATAAATATACACTCTAATACTCATTATAATCCAATTTATAACAATTACTAACTTCGCTTGAAGAGTCGATAAAAATCACCCTCGGGCCCACGTGCCCGGATTCCAAAATATTTCGGAGATAAACTTTACCCATAATCTCACGAACCCAAATATATAATTTATTCTCAATTCCATACCCAAATTTGTGATCAAAATCCAAAAATATCAAATTCTAGATTTTCTACCAAAACCCCCACAATTTTTATAAATTTCCATGTTTAAATCCTTATACAGCCCATGTATTTAACTTATAATGAGTGGGAATCACTTACCTTGTGTTGCTTGATGAAAATCTCCCTTTGAAACTCTCCAAAATCGCCCCAACTAAGTGGAAAAATGAGAGAAGAAGAGCCAAATCTCGCCCTTTAAACAATCTGCCCAGCGATCTTTTGCACCTGCGGTCACATGATCGCTTCTGCTATTCCGCAGGTGCGGCTACTCTACCACTTTTGCGGTCCTCCTTCAGACCCTCCAGCTCCGCATCTGCGACCCCCATCCGCTTCTACGCTTTCGCTTCTGCGGCTCCACGTAGGCAGGTGCGGTCCCGCTTTTGCGAAACTCGGCCGCATCTGCGGTCCCAGCCTAAGTCGCTACCGCGACCCTCATAGCCTTTTCTGTGGCTCCGCACCTGTGGCCCTAACCTCGCAGGTGTGGTTACACTACAAGACAGCAGCCTCAGCACCTCCAAAAGGCAAATTCAATCCGTTAACCATTCGGAATCCACCCGAGGCCCCCGGGACCTCAACCAGTTATACCAACACGTACTAAAACACCATACGAACTTAGTCGAGCCTTCAAATCACATCAAACATCATCGAAATCACAAATCGCAACCCAATTCAAGCTTAATGAACTTTAGAACTTCAAACTTCTATATTCGATGCCGAAACCTATCAAATCACGCCCGATTGACCTCAAATTTTGCACACAAGTCACATTCGACATTACGGACCTACTTCAACTTACGGAATCGGAATCCGACCCCGATATCGAAAAGTCCACTTCCGGTCAAACTTCTCAAAACCCTTCAAATTTCTAACTTTCGCCAAATGACCCTAAAATGACTTACGGACCTCCAAAGCTACTTTCGGACGCGCTCCCAATACCAGAATCACCATATGGAGCTATTCACAGACTCAGAATCCCAAACGGATATCGATAACATTGAAATGCACTTCAGCCCAAATTTATGAATACCTTCCAAAAGGCTAACTTCCACAGTAGGCGTCGAAATGCTCCCGGGTCATCCAAAACCCGATCCGGACGTATGCTCAAGTCCAAAATCATCATACGAACCTATTGGAGCCTTCAAATCCCGATTGCGAGTTCGTTTACTCAAAAATCCGATCATAGACAATTCTTCCAACTTAAGGCTTCCGAAATGAGAACTTTCTTTCCAAATCAACACAGAACTTCCGGAATTCCAATTCCAACCACGCGTACAAGTCTTAATACCTGAAGTGAAGCTTCTCATGGCCTCATCCCGCCGAACGACGCGTTAGAGCTCAAAACGACTGGTCGGGTCGTTACATTCTCTCCCACTTAAACATACGTTCATCCTCGAACGTGCTAAGAACTGCTCTGGAGTTGTCTAAAATCATTGTTTAACACCTCGTGCACCTACTTGTGCTACCACAACCCAGTTGAGCACGTCAGCTTAAACGAACCTGGAATTTATCCTTTTTATTTAGTCAAATAAGCCTTAGAGTCAAATTCCAACATCGAAAATCCTCTACCGGGTCTGTTTCCAACATACAAATACCGTACCCATCACTACACGATGTGCCAATGCCTAATTGTATACCTAATCTGAATCCACACCATACACTGCCTAATTCACCTAACCATAATAACACCGTCTAACAATAATAGCCGAAATCCCACGAACCTGATGCCCACAACATGCCTCATGAAGCATATAATTCCCGTTTCAACTCTCGCAATACTGCCACAATAGAAAAGATGTGTAGAAACTCGTAACCACCTGCCAAATCACAATTCATGAAGTCTCTCCTCCCGACAAGAACCATATTACCTCATTATGAATAAAATAATGATATTTGCTCTCAAATATACCGCATATAAATCTGATTACACTGATCCCAGGCCTAATAATCTCATCTCACCCAGTGCAAGCTGCTCAGGCAATAAGCTACCTCACACATTGCCAAAAGTCTCATATAATGCCACAATGTGCCAACAAGCTACAAACTCGCATGTGATACACAGGGGAACGAGCTCTAGAAAGAACTACTCAATCCGCATAACTAATTTAAACAACCGAAAAGATATTATGAACCTTCCTCAGAAAACGAGGAGCAAAGCATTCAATAATAGATATGGGAAATTGTACTCAACATCACACTATTGCAGTATGCAACCCGATCCACACATGCTACCATTGCGGCGTGCAACCCGATCCAACCATGATACACGTGGCGGCGTGCCACCCTATCCAAACAATATACCCATGGCGGCGTGCCATTCGATCCATACATAATAATCTATAAGAAAATACTTACCGAGCAAAAATTATCATAACTATGAAATACTCGAATATCGACCATAAGCACGCGAAGTGCATTATTCAAATCCTGGGGAGACGGATAGTGCCATACGCTAAGAAACTCAAGAACAACTACGGTGTAATAAATGACCTGCATCTCGAGAGCCATCCTGCTCTCACAACACTACAAATTACCCGGGATCTCAATACGAGTGCAAATAACCAAACCGCCTCACAACCCACATGGCACAATACAGTTTTACATGAAATAGCCGACGACGAAATAACATCCAATGTCTGAATACTCCTTTGTAAACAATGCTATGCTTAAATGAACACACCCAGCCTGATACAAAGCCCGCATTCACATTTAGATTCATCCACGGACCTCAAGCCGATTTCGATCGTACCGCATTAAGCCAATAATCCTCCATGGATTCCACAATAACCCCTCTTTCCCATGACGTACAAGAACAACCGTTAAATTCGGAACAAACTTCCACAGTTCAAAATCAACTGAACCGAGTGCCCTCCAGGCATAAATTCTCACATTAGCGATAGTACCACAGTCTCCATACTTGGTTTCAATATTTAATCAACTAAGTGACTATATGTCACACTTATATAATCCTTCCATGGGATACGCTCCCACAACCTTCCGTATCAGGTAACAAGTATGTACATCCCTACCACCAGCCATACTAATGCTCTAAAGCAAATCAGGGATCCGCCAATCAGGGAACAAAGCCTCTCACACAGGACACCGACCTCATGTGACGCTAAAGACAATACCAGTTTACTCTAACACTTGAATCCCTTCCTGCTCACCTAAGCGCGTAACATTCTTGCTTATACCGAATCGCAACCTTGATCCTCCACTTCCAATTCTCATGTTGTTCACTACACCTAACACGCCAATACGCGAAAATACAAGAATTCCATCATAACTCCTGAACCACTAATAGGATAATTACTTCATCATATAGAAACCTTTTACTTAACTCATCTCAGAAGAACCAATGCAACGCACAACCGAATTCCCATAATGCAGAAAATACAATCCTCAAGTAGTGGTCTAGATCTCCATAACCCTTCCGGGATCCACTTCCGTACCGCCACAAATCACATGCATAACTTAACACGCTGAAGGAACTGGTCATTGCCAACATCATGCCACTATTGCTAACCGGGCCATTCGGAGTCGGATATTCATGGGAAGAGCATTGTTATCAATTGATTGAGTTTGGTTCGAGGTAAGTAGGTTGCCTAGCCTTGTGTGGGGGAAATCCTCTGAGGATTTGGTACTTACTTTACTATATGAGCGCCGTGTACGCGAGGTGACAAGTGCGTACACAGGCTATTTGTTGAAAACCCTGACTTTTATCGAGTAATTTCTTGTTTTTACCTTAATTGAACATACTAGCATGCGTAGTTACTCTGTTAGCCTAAGATAACATGTCTACATGCCTTAATTGCTTAATTGAACTCTTCACAGCATGCCTATTGAATTCATGTTTCTTTTCCCAACTTGTACTTAGTCTAGACCATAGGTTCTCTTGTTGTTCTATCGTCTGTAATTGATTATGTTGTATATTTACTTTGGGACTACGGGACGGTATCCCGGGAGATCCACCCTGCATATTTACTTTTGGGAATACGGGATAGTATCCCGGGAGATCCCCCTGCACATTTACTTTTGAGACTACGAGGCGGTACCTCGGGAGTTCTCCCTGCATATTACTTTTGGGACTACGATACGGTATCTCGGGATATCCCCTACCGCTTAATACCGTGTACTGTTATGTTATCTCATTGTGTCTTCCTTTGTTGAACTTTAGTCTCTTATTATACTACTTATTCTCATGTTTTCTTTATTATTATATACCAGTGGGCCTGACCTCACCTCGTCACTACTCGACCGAGGTTAGGCTCATGCTACTCTTCTGCACATGTTTTGTGTACTCATGCTACTCTTCTGCACATGTTTTATGTGTAGATTCAGGTGCTCGTTATCAGCCGCAGTATCTGTAAGTTCGAGGCAGCTGTTGGAGACTTCAAGGTATATCTGCCGCGTCCGCAGACCTCGGAGTCCCCTTCTATTCTTCCCCGTGTCAAACACTTCTTCTGTATTTGTTTTTACTAGACTTCGGTGTATAGATATGTTATTTACTTCTATATCTTGTGACTCATGACATTCCGTGTTTTGGGAAAAGCTGTGTAAGTAGAGTTTGGTTATTGTACATGCCGAGCGGCATCATTTTGTTTATTCAGTATCTATTACAGTTAGAAGTCAAACTAGAATAGCATGATATGGAGATAACTAGTGCATGCCCAGAATAATTTCAAAATCTGTCATCTCAAGCAATATGAGATCTGCTCTAGTTTCATAACCACATAATGTAATAATACAGGACTGGTAGATCCAGTTCACAATAACAGAATCGCCCACATGAGTGGACACATAAACATGAGTACTCAAGGACTCACGAGAAACACCCAGGAATGGAGCAAATAGAGATGACACATATGAATACGTATATCCTGGATGAAATAATACCGAGGCATCTTTGCCGCAAACAGAAATAATACCTGTAATCACGGCATCTGAGTCCTCTGCATCTGGTCTGGTCAGAAAATCATAGAATTGAGCTGGAGCGCCAACTGGCTGGCCTCTGCCTGGATGACCTCCACCTCTAGGAAGGCCCCTACCCACCTGTCTTCCACCGTTTGGTTGTCGGGCAACTGGTGGAGCAACTGGTCCGATAATCATAGAGTGCGTGATTATTTGGAGCAACTGGTGGAGCAACGTCCTCGCCCCTACCACGAGCTGCCTCGGCCTTTAGCAACTGGGGGAATAGCTCTTCCCTGGTCTGGAACCTCATTAGAGCGTGTTCTCACCATCTGTGAGAGAATAAGAGAAGGATATTTAGTACTACATTAATTGCACGATGGAATATGAAGAAAGGTAGTTTCCTAATACCCTATAGCCTCTCGAAGATAAGTACAGACGTCTCCGTACCGATCTGCAAGACTCTATTAGGTCTGCTCATAACTTGTGAGACCTACGTGAACCTAGTGCTCTGATACCATGTTGTCACGACCCAATTTCACCTATAGGTCGTGATGGCGCCCAACACTACAGCTAGGTAAGCCAACAAATAAATTAAACATATATCAATTATTTTCAGAATAATTTTCTAAATAATTTTATTATTTTTCTAAAAATATTAAAGAAATTTGAAAAGATACTGATTAACTTAAATCCAAGAAAATAATACAATTCCAAATTCTACCAATGTGTGTGCCACGACCTGGTGTTACAAGTGTATGAGCATCTAGTAGATTATACAAAACTATAAATACTGTCTGAAATAAAAATAGACAGAATAAAAATGCAAGAAGAGGCACTAGTAGCTACAGAACGGCTCAGAAAGGAAGCTCGCCACTACACCGCTGGATAACGTGGATGTGCGATGTTTCAGATCCTGCACAAAAAGTGCAGCAAGTGTAGCATGAGTACGTAAACAACGTATACCTAGTAAGTATCAAACCTAATCTCGAAGTGTTAGAGACGAGATGGTCGACTTTGACACTCACTAAGGGTCAACAATATTAAATAGAATAAAATAAAATTTATTTAACTCAGCATGATTCACAAAATCAACAATAATTTTATTTAATCAGCAGAAATAATTAAATTCTTTCAAATTCAATAATTCTCAATATATTAATTATATTCCTTCAATTCCAATAAATTTTTAATTTATCAATTAGCTTTACAAGCTGCAATAAACGATCAAAGTATCGTGTAATTATTATTATTAGGCACGATTTCTGTCGAGGTTATATGACCCGATCCAGAGTATCGTGTACACTGCCGAGGGACGTGCGGCGTGATCCATAGATGCATCTATCCTGCCGAGGCATTCGGCCCGCTCCACAAAAAAAGAGGACATTTTCTTATGTACCTCCGGAAGGAGAGTATATTTATTATAAGATAAATTCGAGAGGAAGAACAATTTCTCTTAACAATTAATTAATTTAAACAGAAAATCAAGCATATGAGATTTTCATCCTTTAATATGTTTTATCTAACAATTCACAATATATATATATATATATATATATATATATATATATATATATATATATATATATATCAAATAATATTAATTAAACAAAGAATACAATTTACACAAGTAATTCATGCTTTGAGTCCTAAACTACCCGAACTTTAGCATTAATAGTAGCTATGCACGGATTCTCGTCACCTCGTGCGTACGTAGCCCCCACAATTAGCAACAATTATTACTTTAATTACCTATGGGGTAATTTCCCCTTCACAAGATTAGACAAGAGACTTATCTTGTCTTGCTCCAATTTAATCCACTAGTAAGCCTTTTCCTCGATTATCCAACTTTGATTGGCTCGAATCTAACCAAACATAAGTCGATACAGTCACCAAAAATTATAGAATCAATTTCATAAGAAAATACTATATTTTCAATAAAAATTCTGAAATTAATTAAACATTCGTCTGTGGGGTCCACGTATTGGAATCCGACGAAAGTTATGAAATCTGACAACCCGTTCAGTTACGAGTCCAACCATACCAGTTTCACTCAAATCCGAATCCGAATCGATACCGAAATCTCAAAAATTCATTTCTATGATATTTCAAAAAAATTCCAAATTTCAATCTCAAAACACTAACTAAATGGTGAAAATAATGATATATTCGTGTATATTGACCAAATCCGAGTTAGAATCACTTACCCCAAATGTCTTTCCTTGAAAATCTATCAAAAATCGCCTTTGCTCAAGCTCCAATTTGTCAAAAAAGGCTAATGGGACGAATGTCCTCCTTTATAATTCTGCCCAGGCAGCCCTCGATCCTCGGCCTCGATCATGGCCTCGATCCTCGGCCTCGATCGTGGCTTCGATCATGGCCCTCGAGCCTTTGCCTTCGATCATGACCCCCAAACCCTGCCTTCGATCATGACCCTCGATCATAGCCCAGAATTTCCAGCATAAGAGAAAAATTACAGCAGCTATTTTAAGTCCAACTTTTGATCCGTTAACCATTTGAAACTCACCCGAGGCCCTCGGGACCTCAATCAAATATACCAACAAGTCCTAAAACATCATACGAACTTATTTGAAATCTCAAATCACATAAAACGACGCTAAAACCACGAATCATGCTCCAATTCAAGCTTAATGAAACTTAAAATTTTCAACTTCTACATTCGATGTCGAAACCTATCAAATCAAGTCCGATTGACCACAAATTTTGCACACAAGTCATAAATGATATAACGGAGCTATAAAAATTTTCAAAAGTGGATTCCGACTCCGATATCAAAAAGTCAACTCCCCGGTCAAACTTCCAAACTTAAATTCCTATTTTAGCCATTTCAAGCCTAATTTAACTACAGACTTCCAAATAAAATTTCGAACACGCTCCTAAGTCCAAAATCCTCATATAGAACTGTTGGAAAAAAAATTCTATTCCGGGGTCATTTTCTCAAAATATTGACCGAAGTCAATTTTGGCCTTTTAAAGCCAACTTAAGGAATCAAGTGTTCCGATTTTAACCCGAACACTTTCAAATCCCGAATCAACCCTCCCCGTAAGTCATAAATCAATAAAAGCACATACGAGAGGTTTTATTTTAGGGAACGAAGTTCTAAAAGTTAAAATGACCGGTTGGGTCATTACAATATGTTGATCCCAAATCTAACCCAATGAAAGTACTTAAGTTTTGTAAGAATATCTTATGAAATTTTTTGTTATTTTTATGCCTTAATATCGAACAAACAAGTAAAATAATTACTTTTATCACGACGGGTTGGCCTGTAATTCCTATAAAATTTAATAAGTGAAAATTTAAGTTTTAAAATGACTATTGTTAAGTCAATAATTTACAATAATAAACTAATATATAAAAATATACAGAGTTGTCATTTGTTAGAATATTTGTAAAAAGAAAAATAATTAACAATAACTCATTTAGAATATATTTCATCTTCTATTATTTCATCCTTATTATTTCAAGTTTGCATACGTCAATAGAAAAATATTTATTGATTATATGTTATTTTACAATTATTGAGTAAATTTTATACATTTATAGATGATGTTTGCAAGTCAAAAATTATTGAGTGTAGCTTTAAATATTATATAAAAATTTTAAAAAATAAAATTTTAATTAATTTTAAAATCCTAAATACTAAAACATTTAACATGGAATGTATTATAATTATGGTACTAACTTCAAAAAAGTAAATAATTTATTTAAAGTAAAATCTTAATTGATTCAAAATTTAAAATATTAGAATTTTTTATCTAATTCAAATAAAGAGTTATTTAATAACTAAAACTATAGTTGATTTAAAAATTGTAATATTAAATAATAATTAAATATCGTGAACAAAATTTGTATCTAAAAATATAAAATAATTAATAAAAGAGATAAATCAATATTAAACTAACATTGAAATACTTATCAAATGCTCATTCCTAATGTCTATATATGTTGAATAAAGGGAAAAAATTTACAAACAAATTGTTTGAATGGTATAAGGTCAACTTAATTAATTACTCGTTTAAGTAAAATATCAAAATAAAAAAAGTGACTACTACCTTAAGTCATAATGTTAACTACACACGTTTATAAGACAAAAAGGTTTTGGTGAGATTAATCTACATAATTAAAATAAGGAAAAATTTACTAATAAGTCAAATATTAGTTAATTTTAAAGTCCTATATATTAGGAAGTTAATTAAATGACTATTCCTAAATAGTAGGGAACTAATTAAATGAACATTCCTAAATATTAGGAAAATAATTGAATGACTATTTTGTCTAGTGTAAACTTTAATTTTGAAGGGTAAAAAAGGCGAACGACATTTCGCTAAGGGTCTTCGTGCTTTAATATAGTATAGATAGATTAAATAGTATTAGTAATACTAAATAATAAGGGTAAATTAAATCTTGCTGAACTAAACGACTTCAGTTTCTTTTTAGGAAATCTTATATTCCTGAAACTTGAAGATGAGCCTTGACGTAACTGGTAAAATTACTGACATGTGACTAGGAGGTCACGAGTTCGAACAATGAAAATAACCTCTTACAAAAATATAGAATAAGACTACGTATAATACACCATTGTGGTCCGACTTATTCCCGGGCCATAGCGGGTGCTCAATTAGGGCTGCTTATCGAGCGGATTGGGCGGTTAATTACTCTTAACAGTTATCGGCTTTTAAATGTATTAATCCGCTAGCCACCCGATAAGATATCGGGCGGATTGGTATCGGTTTAGCTCTTATCGGGCGGTTATTGGGCGGTTTATCGGCCTAATTCAATCGATATTGCATGTATTAATTGTTTGTTTACCGCCTAGCATACAAATTCAGAATAGAAAATTATACATTGAGTCCAGACATACATGTCTGTTAACGCCTACATAAGAATGATGTAGTGTGTCATGTGTTGTAGAGTGAAAAAAGATGTGGCACAATACTGCTGTTCTTCTATTAAACATAGACAACATGCATTAGTTTTAAAAAACAAAAGCAGAGGTGAACCATAGACATCAACTTAAACAATCTTGTTGTAGGGTGGGAGAATAAGCTAAGCTAAGCCAAACCTGGGATCTTCTGATGCATAGTACGTAAGGGTTCTGATTATTTAGGAATTAGGCGCTAGAACTTAGAGATAGAGTACTATATATATATATATATATATATATATATATATATATATATATATATATATATATATATATATATATATTTTAACGGGTTAACGGATTATCCGTTAAGAAAATTAAATAATCCTCCCCCAAACCGATAAGCCGTTAATAAAAAAATTTTATTCCGTTCCCCGTCCATTAAACCATTAACCCGATACCAATAAGTCATTAAATTTCGATTTCGATTCTGTTTTCGATTTCGGTTTGATTTTGAGCACCCTTGTGTCAATGGAGTCGGTGCACCTGCACTTTATTTCATGTTTATTTATAAAAGGAAAGTCCAAGCGGACAACTGGCGCTAACCACTAAAAATAACATATAAATATGGAAACAGTCACCTATTATGTCGCATACTGTGTCCATTTTTTCTCTTTTCCCTTCGCATTTCACCTTTCCTTTTCGCTTCTCTTTCCTTCTGTTTCTTTCTTTTTTCCTTCTTTTTTCACATCACAATTCCTTCTATCCAAAACTTCAATTTCCTTCTTTCGAAAATTAGCGTTGTTTGGTCTGCTGCCGTTTATGATCGTAAATCAAAAGGTACGTATATATTAACATTACTCTGTATATATTGAGTTTTTATTATTTACCCTTTAATTGAAAATTTCAATTATTATTCAGAATCGAATTCCTGGGGCTTTTACTTCTTTTCCTTTTTACCTCAAAGAGACGATATTTTTACAAGATTCCAATGGATTTTAAGAAGCTTCGTAGCATTAATCTGGTAGAAAATTCAAATTTAAGAAGCTAGAGGTGTGCCTATGGACTCTTGGCTTTTATATTTTAATCCTTTTATTTGATTATATGTATTGAACCATGAGCCGAGGGTATATCGGAAACATGCTATCTACTTTACCAGGTCGGGTTAAGGCATGTGTACACAGAACGCTCTCCAAAATCAACTTGTGTGATTTCGCTGGGTTGTTGTTGTTGTATTGACCCGTGTGAGTACCTCATCTAAAAGCTTAAGTTATAATAGGACACTCTTATTTACTTAATTACTCACTCCTTTAAGAAAGAAATGAAGATTTTTGATATTTTTTGGTTTTAAATGTGTCATAATATTTATGTGGATATAAAAACTTGTAATTAAGTGTACTTCAGGTTAAATTATTTTCAAATTTAGAAATGTGTTATTCTTTCTTGAATGGACTAATAAATAAATAATGTCAATCTTTTTGGAACGGAAAGAGTACATCTTTGAAAATTAGTTTTTATTTGTGCCTTGTGAATGGTTGGTTCACTAGATTATTGTCTTTGCCCATAGTTGAAAATATGTTATATTTCACCTTCTATATCGTGTAGTATCCCGCATTTTTTGTTTCAACTTAACAATTTCTTTCACAGATCTCCGTGTTTGAGCCTTGGACATGTTGGAGGTATTGGATGGCTGTTTTAGGCTGCTTAAGGGACTGAAAATGGATCTGCAAATGTAGCTCTTATTTTAGCAACAAGATCAGATTTTTTGTAGAGGCAGGAGTTTTTGTCTGCTGAAGAAGATGAGGAAATTGTTGCGGCCAATACTGGTTGTTCTGTTGTTCAGAATTGACTGGAAGAAGCTCTTCTTCATTGGTGCTATTCTGACACTGTTTAGGGTTGTGGTTCAAATTTCTACACTTCCTCATCCTCAGACTGAATGGAGTCTCTTTCCATCATTAGAAGTTTCATCTTACCGAAATTCAAATCATGAAAAGAAATTGAGGGAACTTCCGGCGAGTCCAGATAACCAGTTCAATATTAGTCAGCATGCCCCCCTAGTTGTTTCACTCAACTCTACTTATGGATTAAGTCAAAGAATGCGAGTTCTGGAAAAACGAGAGCAAGTTTCAAAACAGAGGAAACGTAGGAAGCATGTGAGTGCAGGAGAAAAATCTATTCCCCCTCCTTCACCTGTTAGAAATGTGTCCAATAACCTGCTGGTAATTTTTCTTTTGTGTTATATTCCTTAGAAATATTACTGGTAAATTAGTTTATCCTTCTTATATCTTGATCTTTATACTGTAATTGATATTCCAGAGATACATAGCATCGTTGACTCCGGATGAGGCACTTGCATATGCCAAAAGAGAGATTGAGAATGCCCCACTAGTTTAGAGATGATCAGGGCTTGCATACTCTTCTGTTCAGGAATGTATCTGCCTTTAAGAGGTATTTGATTATAATTTTAGATAGCTTCTTTTCTTGGTTATGATGATATCCTTCGATATGATGTTACTGAGTGATTGTGTTTTGTTTTTGTTTGCTGGAATATTTACTCAGATATGACATATTTCTGTTTGTGATTCTAAAATTGAGTAATTAACAATCCCCACTGTCAATAAGCTTAACAATCATAACATCATTATGGTTTCGTGTTTTGCAAGGTCTAGTTGTTAAAGCAGTAGCTGACGTGTCATTAATGAAGAATCTTATACGGAAACCAAGAAATTGAAGTTTTCATGAATTTCAACCTGTAGGTCATAGCAGAAGCTAGAATATTGGTTAGAGTAGTTAAATGAACATATCGTATATATTAGCAATTCAAAAGTCTCTCTACCCACTATTATATAACTGCTTGGGCCAAGTCTTGTGAGATACAGTTGTAAATGTTATTATGACTTCAGATTGTGCTTTTTGTACATTGACTGGCAACCATTGGCTATTGAAGCTTTCTCTATTAAGCTTATCTTTGTAATCTGTTTCTACGTTTTCAAAGTTAGTTTTTTTCTTTAAACACAATTAGGTTGACATTCCAGGAGTTATGAGTTGATGGAGCTTATACTCAAAGTTTACATTTACAAAGAAGGGAAAAGGCCTATTTTTTCATCAACCTTATCTTAGAGGAATTTATTCATCCGAAGGATGGTTCATGAAGCTGATGGAAAAAGTCGCCATTTTGTGACACGGGACCCAGAAAAAGCTCACCTATTCTATCTTCCATATAGTGCACGTCAGTTACAAAGGGTACTATACGTGCCTAACTCACATAACCTTAAGCCATTATCGGTATTCCTGCGGGATTACGTGAACATGCTAGCTGTGAAGTATCCTTTCTGGAACCGGACACGTGGGTCAAATCACTTCCTTGTTGCTTGCCATGATTGGGTATGTATGCATATCAATATCGTCTCTGCGCTACAGTTCTTTCATGAGCATTCATCTTTGGACCTAAGCTTTTAAATTTGCTTTCTAAGGCTGGGGAGTTGGATTTAGTTTAATAAAAGAAGCTAGAAATTTAAAATTTTTAAAATATGGAACAAGTTGATTAAACAATATGACTGACATACAATAGAACAAAAGAGCTTAGGATAGAACTCATAGAAGTAAACGTGTCAAAGTTCAACATGATTTTTCTTAAAGTGTTGGAACTTTTCTGTTTAACGAGTATTTTATGTCTTCTAACCACCCTATGTTTTAAAATATTCTTACAGGGACCTTACACGCTAAAGGATCATGAGGAGCTAAGTAGAAACACTATAAAAGCTCTCTGCAATGCAGATATATCTGAAGGAATATTTTATAATGGGAAGGATGTTTCCCTTCCGGAAACCATCATAAGGAATCCCAGGAGGCCGCTTAGAAACGTTGGTGGAAAAAGAGTGTCACAACGCCCGATTCTTGCCTTTTTTGCTGGAAATATGCACGGTCCGGTCCGTCCCAGACTTCTTAAGTATTGAAGGGACAAAGATGAATCCATAAAAATTTATGGGCCTTTACCCCATAGAGTCTCAAGAGTTACGTCTTATTCCGAACACATGAAATCAAGCAAGTTCTGCCTTTGTCCGATGGGTTACGAAGTTAACAGCCCGAGGATTGTCAAGGCGATATATTATGAGTGTGTTCCAGTTATCATTGCTGATAATTTTGCCCTTCCATTTGACGAAGTTCTTGAGTGGAGGGCTTTTTCT
Organism: Nicotiana tabacum; assembly: GCF_000715075.1. NCBI lineage: Eukaryota > Viridiplantae > Streptophyta > Magnoliopsida > Solanales > Solanaceae > Nicotiana > Nicotiana tabacum. The sequence continues at coordinate 6,109,339 of NC_134094.1, read as the reverse complement.
GTGGTTGTTGCTGAGGATATTCCTAGGCTGAAGGAGATTTTATTGAGTATACCTCTGAGACGCTACCAGGCCATGCAAAATAATGTCAAGATGTTGCAGAAGCATTTTCTTTGGAACTCAACACCGACTAGGTATGATCTGTTCCATATGATTTTGCATTCAATTTGGTTTAGCAGGCTCAACCAGCTTCAAGTGTAACAGATATCCCAATTCCCTTGAGTTCTAGTTGTTCCAACTTGACGGTGTATTGGATTTCGGTTTATGACCTTAAGAGCTCATCAATTCGGATGTTGATATGCAAAACTTTTCAAGAGTTGCAGCTGGTTCAGTTGTTCAGTTCCCTTGATTTGTGCACTTGAAATGATATCAGGTGCTGAATGCTTCTGCTACTTAGAAAAACAGAACTAGCAGCCTAGGAAAGGCTCCTATTTTATAAAGGAATTTAGACAGGGGAAGAACCTCCGTTCCACGAGTCAATGTGGCAAACCTGATGACAGAAACCATTTTTGTACTTTGACAAAAAGGAGTTGCTTGCAAAATACTAACTCAGATAATGGTAGTTCATGTCCCAAGTCACAAACCGGGCAGGTTTTAGTTGAAGAAAAGAAAGGCGGTTGAAACTTTTGTCCAGATGTTAATGATCTCTCTTTGCAGAACAATGCAAGACAAGAAGGAATATTCCATTGATATTCAAATGGAGGTACAATTACAGTGAATCCAGGGAAATGAACGGCAAGGAAATGGAACTAAGCTATGCTGATGTTGGCATGGTGACGTGTATCTCGACAATCTTTAGTAAAGGGTTACTTTGAGAAAGAAAGAAGAACAAGGTAGAGAGAATGGAGGAGAAAGAAAGGGAGAAAAGAAGAGAAGTAGAGGAAGAAGAAGAAATTGAAGAAAGAAGAAAGATCAAGATAATGGATAATTTCTCACATTCGACGATACTCTTGAGCTGATAGTTTGGAGTAGATGAGTGCGACTGAGAGTGAGCTGAACTTTGACAGTTACTGCTCAAGTACAGGCTAACTTTCTCCGTGTGACTTCTAAGTTCTAACTAATATAGATCATAACAATTTGGAGTTCATTTTGTGTGTTAATACATATGCATCTGGGATGATGCATAAAAGATTAATTGAGTTCAATTTTCAGAAGAGTATTGCTCTCAGATATAAGGTTGTTGTGACATATCTTGTATATCAGATAGCAGATTTGTGTTGCTGAATATTCTTCTCAGAAATAAAGTGGCGAGTTCAAGATTCCAGTTGATGTTTGTATTAACATAATATTGAGTACTCGTACAATTTGAAATGTACTTAAGATAACATTGAAGATATATGTATTCCACAGGGGAAGATATTTAATCTTCTACACTGGAATATGAAGAGTGTATTATCAGTGAATAACGAAAATGAGCATTTTTCTTTTTTGCTTTTTCGGTATCAGAAACTCACTGGCTTGACTAATCCAGATTCATACAGAATATGGGGGGAGGGGGGTTAAAGTGCTTCCGAACAACAGATTCCCCATTCTCACGGCTCGAACCCGAGAATATTCTTAAGACATGAAGATCAAGGTGATTGCTATCTTTCAGCCTTTCTCTAGACACATCAATCGCTTTCTTCACTTCCTGAGATGTCTAGTTTTCATAGAAGCGTAGGATGTTGGAGTATTTTCACTTTTAGCTCGTGCCAGAAACTATTTACATCTGGTAGCCGAAAAAGTGTATAAAACTTGTATAATTTTTGTATATAACATACATAATGTATATATATACAAAAAATATATATAAAAACAATATACAAATTTTATATATATTTTTGACTATTATTTTTACGGCGGCTATACAGTGTCATTTTTCCTTACTCTTATTAGGCCTATGAATTAGTAAAATCTATTAGCAGGATCATTCATCCTTTTGTTCTCTTGTTTTTATTCCACTAGTTTTCTTGAACAATCATAGGAAATATTGTCTATTCTATTGTTAAGAATTTGTTTTCTTTGATTGGGTGGTGGTAGAAAAATGATTTATTATACCCTATGCAAAAATTCTGCTGTAATTCTGGAGGTTTTTTAGCTACTGTAGTAGAAATAGCTATTTTTAGAACCCCATATTTAAAGAATAGCCAAAGTTTGTAAATTTTTTATAGTATAGCCTCCTTAGAATCAACTTCAAACATGTGGCCTAAAGTTGAAATCGTGGGTCTAAAGTTCGGCTCTACCAAAGCCTAAACTTGAGTTGAATGAAGTTCAAATTCATACCTAAGATCTTAAGTTAGGTTTTGGCAAGAGGCCAACTTCAGACCCCGAAGGTTTGAATTTGGAATTTGGGTTTTCAAATATCAACTTTCAAGGGGAAAAGCCCAATTTCATACCCAACAGTTTGAAGGGCGAAGTGCACCAGTAGCCACTTTTAAGTATGATATTTAAATTATATTCACAATTTATAATATATTTAAAGATTAGTCAATTCGTGCAAACTTAAGGACTAAGTCCTAAATTTTTTAGCTGCTAATTGAAATTCAGGACTCAATATCTGTCACGACCCAAAATCCTTGAAAGTTCGTGATGGCGTCAGACACTACTGTCAGTCAAGCCAACACCAATAATTAGTAAATTCCTATTTTAATATTTCTGAAATCGTAAATTTCCTTCAATTAAAAAAATAAATAATGAACTTCACAGAGTAAATAATAATATTTTTCGCAAATTTCAATACTGAATAATCCCATAATCATCCCAGAACCCGGTGTCACAAGAGCATGAGAATTTACTAGGGAAGAAAGTAAAATACAATAACTGTCCGGAATACAAATTTGGACAGAAAAGAAAATACAAAAACTCTCAAAGAGACTCTGCTGGCTGCGGATCGTCTCACAAGATGCAGCTCACCTAAGTCCCTGTTTCAACCACAGTGCTACGCTCACAAGGCCACTAGTCATACATGTACATGTACAACAAAATGTACGGCAAGTGTAGTATGAGTACGAAAATAACGCGTACCCAGTAAGTATCCCGTCTAACCTCGAAGAAGTAGTGACGAGAGGTCGACTTCGACACTTACTAGTGGTCCAATAATATCAGGTACAGTAAAGAAGTGAATAAATATGAAACCGAGTAAATGTATGAAATAAACATGTATAAAATACGTGGTATAATTCTACTCTTTACAATTTTACTCAAGCTCTCAACTAGCAGGTTCCCTCCGTAACCGGAGCATATATATATAGAGATAGTGGATCTCATCAAAGAGGTTGTCATAATTCAAATCAGGGAAAAACTTCAGATACATTGGCCTCTTGCCAAATATTACGCACGATTCCACGAGGATAATATATAAAGGAAATGCCGAAGCGTACGGCCCGATCCAACATAAAAGTAAATTGTGCACTGCCGAGGGTCGAACGACGCGAACCATAGATGCATCTATTAACCTGCCGAGGCGAACAGCGCGCTCCCATGAGAGTATGGTACATAAATCGCTCCCTCTCAAGGCAAACAATAAACATAAATCAATAACAATATCAACAAGGCATGATGTGAGCCTAAAACTACCCGTACGTAGGCATAGGTAGTAGCTACGTACGAACTTTCGTCACCTCGTGCGTATGTAGCCCCTACAAATAGAAACACACAATAATTTAGTTCACCTATGAGGTTAATTCTCTCTTACAAGATTAGAAAAGAGACTTACCTCGCTCCGTAGTTCCATAACCGACTTCCGACAACTCAAACCAACGCCCCTCGCTCCAAAACTAGTCAAATAAGATGCAACCCAATCAAAATATGTTTTAATACTCAAAAGTAATCAATTTACAACAATTTCCAACTCCGCTCGAAAAGTCGATAAAAGCACCCTCGGACCCATGTGTCCGGATTCCGAAAATTTTTGAAGATAACCATTACCCATAGACTCACGAACTCAAATATATAATTTATTTCCAATTTTATGTCTAAATTTCGTGGTAAAAATTTAAAATACCAAGTTCTAGGTCTTTCTTCAAAATCTAAAATTTCTACTAGTTTTCATATCTAAATCCGTATATAAACCTTGTATTTAGCTTGCAATAGGTTGAAATCACTTACCTTGATGTAGATGATGAAGATGGAGCTCCAAAATCGCTCCAATACCGGCTCCCATGGAGGAAATGAAGTGCAAATGAGCCAAAACCTCGATTTTAAAAGAACACTGCCCAGGTCTTTCCCCTTCGCGATCGCGGAAATCCACTTGCGATCACGAAGGCCAAGCAACAGCTGCCTAAAAGATTCCCTTTCGTGAACGCGATGCCCAGAACGCGATCGCATTGCTTAGCCCCTTCCACTTTCGCGATCGTGAACATCGCTATGCGATCGCATAGAACATCCTTCACCAAACGGGCCAGCCCCATTAACATAGTGAGTTCGCGATTGCCCCGACGCGAACGCGAATAACCTCCCGCTCGACCCTCCGCGAACGCTAACCATTATACGCGATCGCGTAGAGTAACAATCCCACCAGTCCACTTAACCTTTCGCGATCGCGGCCCTTTCTTCACGATCTCGGAAGAGGAAACCAGATGCCCAGAAACCAGCAATTCCTCAAAGTCCAATATTCGTCCGAACTCGATTCGAGACACACCCGAGGCCCTCGGGACCTCAACAAATTATACCAACACGTCCTAAAACACATTACGAACTTAGTCGGGCCTTCAAATCACATCAAATAACATCGAAATAATGGATCTCAATTCAAGCTTTATGAACTTTAAAATTTCAATCTTCTACATTCGATGCCAAAACCTATCAAATCACATCTGATTGACCTCAAATTTTGCACACAAGTCACATATGATATTACGGACCTACTCCAACTTTCGAAATCGGAATCCGACCCCGATATCAAAAAGTCCACTTCCGGTCAAACTTCTCAAAAACCTTCAAATTTCTAACTTTCGCCAAATGGCCCCAAAATGGCCTACGGACCTCCGAATCCACTTTCGGACGCCCTCTTAATACCAAAATCACTATATGGAGCTATTCCCTGACTCAAAATCCCAAACGGACACCGATAACATTGAAATGCACTTCAACCCAAATTTATGAAATTCTTCCAAAATGCCAACTTCTATAATAGACGCCGAAACGCTCCCGGGTCATCCAAAACCTGATCCGAACACACGCCCAAATCCAAAATCATCATACAAACCTGTTGGAACCTTCAGATCTCGATTCCGAGGTCATTTACTCAAAAATCACCCTTTAGTCAATTCCTCAAACTTGAAACTTCCGAAATTAGAATTTTCTTTCCAAATCAACTCCGAACTTCCTGAAATTAAATTCCGACCACGCGTGCATGTCATAATACCTGAAGTGAAGCTGCTCAGGGTCTCAAACCATTGAATGATGCGCTAGAGCTCAAAACGACCGGTCGGGTCGTTACATTCTCTCTTACTTAAACATACGTTCGTCCACAAACGTGCTAAGAGTTGCTCTGTAGTTGTCTGAAATTGTTGGTTAATACCTCGTGCACCTAACCGTGCTACCGCAACTCAGTTGAGCACACTAGCTCGAGCTAATCTGAAGATTTTCCCTTTTACTTAGCCAAATATGCCTTAGAGCTCTATTCCAACATACGGAATTCTCTGCCAGGCCTGCTTCTATCATACGAACACCGTATCAATCTCTATATGATGTACCAATACATGATTGCATACCTTTGCTGAATCCACACTATGCACTGCGTAACTTACATAACCATAATAACATCCTCTGACAACAATAACAGAAATTTCACGAATCCGATGCTCACAATGCACCTCATGACATATATAAGTCTTGTTCTGACTCCTGCAATACCACAACGATAGAAAAGATGTATAGAAATTCGTAACCAACTGCCGAGTCAACAAATCATCGAGTCTCTCCTCTCGACTAGAACCATCACCCCATTATGAACCAAATAATGGTATTTGCTCTTTAATATACTGCATACAATCCGATCGTACTGATCCTAGATCCGCTAATCTCGTCTCACCCAGTATAAGCTGCTCAGGCCATAAGCCACCTCAGACAGGACCAAAATCTCATATGATGCCATAAGCTACCAGCTTGAATGAGATACATAAGGAAAACCAGATCTAGAAAGGACTACTCAACCCACGTAACTAATTAAACTACCGCAATGGCGTTATGAACCTTCCTCAGAAAAAGAGAAAAAAAATACACAAGAATAGATATAGGGGAAACTGTACTCAATATCACACTATTGCGGCGTGCAACCCGATCCAAACAACATACCCGCGGCGGCATGCCACCCGATCCACACATAAAGTCTATATAAGGAGATACTTACCGAGCTAGAATGCTCATCACTACAAAATACCTGAATACCGCCACAAGCACGCAAAGTGCATAATACCATCCCTGGGGAGACAGATAGCGACATACGCTACAAAACTCAAGCACGTCTAAGGTGCGATATATGATCTGCATCTCTAGAGCCATCCTACTCACATAACCTCATCGCTATGTGGAACCTCAACACATATGAAATTAACAAGTCGATTCACAACTCACACATCACAATATAGTATTTCATGAAGTAGACAGCGACGAATTAACATCCAACGTCCGAATACTCCTCCACAAGGAGCGCTATGCTGAAATGAACACCTTCGGCCCGAAATAGAGCCCACATTCATATCTAGATCCACCTACGGACCTCAAGCCAATTCGGATCGCACCGTACTAGTCTAATAACCTTTCAAGGGCTCATAATAACTCCCCCCTCCCCCCCCCCTTTTTTTCATAACACACAAGAACAACCATCATATCCGGAACAAACCTCCACAGTCCACAACCAAATGAACCGAGCGCCCTCCAGGCATAAATTCTCACAAGTTCCAATCTTCGGTCAATCAAGTGACTACATGTCACACTTATACAATCTTCCCGTGAGACGTGCTCCCACGACCTTCCGCATCAGATAACAAGTCTGCACATCCATACCACCGGCCTCACAAATACTATAAAGCAAATCAAAAATCTGAAATCATTACTCAAAGCCTCTTACACAGGACACCGATCTCAGGTGACGCTAAAGACAATACCAACTTACCCTAACCACCTAAATCCTTTCCCTCTCATCCAAGCTCTTGACATTCTTGTCGACACAAAACTGCAACCTTGATCTTCAACTTCCGAATCCCATGCCGATCACTGCACTTAATCATGCCAATACGCAAGAGTACAAGAATTTCATCTTCACTTCCAAACTACTAATAGGGTAAACACTTCATCACATATAAACCTTTTACTTGACTCATTCCAAGAGAACCATCGCAATGCACAACTGAATCCTCATATCCGCAGAAAATACAACCTCATGTCGTAATCTAAACTGTCATAACTCTTCCGGAAATCCCTCTACACAATAAAGCCATACAAATCGAATACCTCCCAAATCAACCAAGTTGTGGTGGAGCTCAAGCCCAAGTGTACAACCACAAACTACATGTATAACTTCACGCTGGAGAAACTGGTCGCTGCCATAACCGTGCTGATTCAACCATTACCAACCGAGCCACTTTTTCTAATTTACTCGTGACTTGCCCTATAAATAATAATAGCTCCATTCAAAACATCATGAACCCAAATCCGTACTTATCCTGAGTGACCTTATTTCACGAGACTACGTTGTCTCCAAAACCCATGAACCATCTCATACCCTCCTTATGCGCATATTCGCATCTTCAACTGGTACACCCATCCTGAAAATCCCTCTATGAATCCGAAGTTATTTCCTCCCATTCCTCTAATGCCACACCACAGACCGAAGATAACGTAGAACACTCTAAGCCACTTTTCATAATCCACTGCAAAAGCTCAATACTTAACCATACTAGTGGCTCGAAATTCTTAGGCACCGTACTTTGAATCTTTGAACCCACTAGAACCATTGTTGAGAGTTACCCACTCTGACTTGACCCCGAATATAATCAAACCCCAAGGCTCTGCTAGCAGATGAACACCCTCTCGAAGAAGCAACCGGTTGAATTCCTTTGTTTATACATCACATCCACACGAAGCATAGATTCTGAGTCTACCCAAGACCTGAACATGAACCAATAAGGCCAAAGATAGCACACATTCCTCAAATCCTTTGCTCAAGTTACCACTGATGTTTTCTTTGCTTAGTTGTAATAACCCATCAATACACTGATAACCAGAAACCGCACAAGTTGACAACTACACAATCCAATCATAGACGGCAAGGATCTCCCACTTAGCTTGAAGCTACAATTACATAACCCTAGGACCCGCCAAGGTTCCTCCTTCCCTATTGACATCAGCTAAAAGTCTAACAACGCATTCTAACATCGAAGTCAAGTTGTATCGAAATAAAATCCATGGTCCTAGTCACTACCCATCACGGTTCCCAAAGTGCTCTAAGCTTCCCTCAAGGCGTGTGGCTATCCTACCACAGAACCCATATGCTATTGTGCCACTCTCCCACTTTGGTCAAACCCTCTCCTATAAGCAACTACGCGACTTCTACTTTTCACAGTTGACCTCCTAAAAATTTAACCACCGCAAGACACTTCCCACATGTCCTTCCTTGTACTTCGCTGCCCAATTATTGCTCCAAACCGAATCTATTTCTGTAACATACGATCACATGAGTCGCCACCAACTCTAAAACCTCTTACAAGATCATCTTTCTCGATCCATCAATACAAGAAGTACCAGTTCGATTCCGAAATCGCTACACTCCATTATCTCTGACAATCGCATCCCAGGCACAATTTCACAACACCCTGCCCCGAAGGCAAATTTAAGAAGGCCATAACACCAACGAACCTTAACGCATTTAACAAGGCGATGACACCACATCACAATTGAGAACTCTACCACACTCGAATATGCCAAGTGTTGTTACTCCGTCAACCCAAACCTGAACATTCATAGTCCGATTGACTTTCCTTCGCCGAAAATAAAATATTGGATCTCTGAATCATGCACTGAGTAAACCTCCTTCCAAGTCATTCACTACTTCGATGCGTAGACAAACATCCTACCATTACACGAACACGGTACGATAGCAACGCACGAATCGTCACAACAATCAATTCCAAACCTCAAAACCTTAGGTAATACTGATACTGAGCTACAATGACAGAATGACCTTCTGCAAGGCGAAGACAATAGCCCAATCAAATACGCAGGGAGAAACATCCTACACTACATCTGTAGTACCATTAAAATTCTTCGATTCCCAATTTATAACAAGCGCTTCATGTTGCATAAGACTGAATAGGAAGGGAATGAAGGCATACGCCTCAAAGGAATCGAACCGCATGATGAGGAATCAAGAAGGGAAGTGCTCCTAACAGTCCTGTAGCCTCTCGAAGATAAGCATAAACGTCTTTGTACCGATCCGCAAGACTCTACTATACTCGCTCATGACTTGTGAGACCTAAGTGAACCTAGTGCTCTGATACCATGTTGTCACGACCCAAAATCTTTGGAAGGTCGTGATAGCGTCGGACACTACTATCAGGCAAGCCAACACCAATAATTAGTAAATTCTCATTTTAATATTTATGAAATCGTAAATTTTCTTCAATTAAAAAAAATAAATAATGAACTTCACAGAGTAAATAATAATGTTTTTCGCAAATTTCAATACTGAATAATCCTATAATCATCCCAGAACCTGGTGTCACAAGAGCATGAGCATTTACTAGGGAACAAAATAAAATACAATAACTGTCCAGAATACAAATTTGGACAGAAAAGAAAATACAAACACTCTGAAGGAGACTCTGCTGGCTGCGGATCATCTCACAAGATGCAACTCACCTAAGTCCCCGTATCAACCACGCCGCTATGCTCACAAGGCCACTAGCCATACATGTACATGTACAACAAAATGTACAGCAAGTGTAGTATGAGTACGAAAACAATACGTACCCAGTAAATATCCCGTCTAACCTCGAAGAAGTAGTGACGAGAGGTCGACTTCGACACTTACTAGTGGTCCAATAATATCAGGTACAGTAAAGAAGTGAATAAATATGAAACTGAGTAAATGTATGAAATAAACATGTACAAAATATGTGGTATAATTTCCCTCTTTACAATTTTATTCAAGCTCTCAACTAGCAGGTTCCCTCCATAACCGGAGCATATATATAGAGATAGTGGATCTCATCAAAGAGGTTGTTATAATTCAAATCAGGGAAAAACCTCAGATACACTGGCCTCTTGCCAAATATTATGCACGATTCCACGAGGATAATATATATAGGAAATGCCGAAGCGTACGGCCCGATCCAACATAAAAGTTAGTCGAGCCTTCAGATCACATCAAATAACATCGAAATAATGGATCGCAACTCAATTCAAGCTTTATGAACTTTAAAATTTCAAACTTCTACATTCGATGCTGAAACCAATAAAATCGCGTCCGATTGACCTCAAATTTTGCACACAAGTCACATTTGATATTACGGACCTACTCCAACTTCCGGAATCGGAATCCGACCCCTATATCAAAAAGTCCACTTCCGGTGAAACTTCTCAAAATCCTTCAAATTTCTAACTTTCGCCAAATGACCCCAAAATGGCCAACGGACCTCTGAATCCACTTCCGGACGGGCTCCCAATACCATAATAACTATACGGAGCTATTCCCAGACTCGAAATTCCAAACGGACACCGATAACATTGAAATGCACTTCAACCCAAATTTATGAAATTCTTCCAAAATACCAACTTCCATAATAGGCACCGAAACGCTCCCGGGTCATCCAAAACCTGATCCGGACACATGCCCAAATCCAAAATCATCATACGAACCTGTTGGAACCTTCATATCTCGATTCAGAGGTCGTTTACTCAAAAATCACCCATTAGTCAATTCCTCCAACTTGAAACTTCCGAAATTAAAATTTTCTTTCCAAATCAACTCTGAACTTCCCGAAATTAAATTCCTACCATGCGTGCTAGTCATAATACTTGAATTGAAGTTGCTCGGGGTCTCAAACCATTAAATGATGCGCTAGAGCTCAAAACGACCGGTCGGGTCGTTACAATATCCTAATATTTTAAGCTGTTAATTTGTATTCAGAACTAAGTATCCTGAATTTCTGAACTACTAATTTAAAATTCAAGACTAAGTGTCCTGGATGTATGAATTTCTAATTTAAAATTCAGGACATAGTTCAAATTTTTAGACACATTTTTCGAACTTTAGAATATGATGTTTAAAATTCAGGACGTTGTTGTAACGACCCGACCCGTCGTTTTGAGAGTAATAGCCCCGATCCCCTATTTACTGCTTCTTCCATATCTATTTCTGCTATTGTGACTTGCCGGGAGGTTTTTTTTTCGTATTTGGAGTGATTTAGAACACTTAGTCCCAAACGAAAGCTTAAGTCTTAGGATTTTGACCGTAGCGAAACTGTGTAAAGACGACTATGGAATGGAGTTTCGTCAGTTCCGTTAGCTCCGTTGGGTGATTTTGGATTTAGGAGCGTGTCCGGATTGTGATTTTGAGGTCCGTAGCTTATTTATGCTTGAAATGGCGAAAGTCAAATTTTTGGAGTTTTGGGCCGGTAGTGGAATTTTTGATATCGGGGTCGGTTTACGATTCCAAAAGTTGGAGTAGTTCCATAATGTTGAATATGACTTGTGTGAAAAATGTGGGGTCAATTAGACGTGGTTTGATTGGTTTCGGCATCGGTTGTCGAATTTGGAAGTTTCAGGTACTTTAAATTTGAATCGGAGGATGATTTGTGATTTTACCGTTAGTTGATGTGATTTGAGGGCTCGACTAAGTTCGTATGGTATTTTAGGATTGGTTGGTATGTATGGTTAAGGTCCCTGGGGCCTAGGGTGAGTTTCGAGTGCTTAACGGATCAAAAAGTTGGATTTGTGTTGCTGCTGAAGTCTTTAGGCATCTGGTATTTTTGCACCTACGGTGGAGAGACCGCAGGTGCGGGATCGCACATGCGGAGAGGCAAGCGCAAAAGCAAAAAAGTGGAGGAGTGACAGGGGTCACAGGTGCGAGGTGAATTCTGTATCTGCGATGCCCGCAAATGTGTTAGGGTCATCGCAGGTGCGCAAGGTTCGCAGAAGCGGAAGGGATTTTCGCAGGCACGCACACGCAGGTGCGGCCCTTTCATCGCAGGTGCGGAGGCAGAGGAGGTAAGTGATTTGCGAAGATGCGCACATTTTTTCGCACAAGCGCACCTCGATTTATGGCGAATTTTGAGAGCATTTTCGAGGATTTCTTGAGGTAAGTCCCTTGTGCTTATTTCTGATCAATAATCTTGCATCCCCATTTATTTTCCCACCTAATTAGTGTGTATTAAGGTGGAAATTGAGATTTGAAAAGTTTGAATTGTGGATTTGAAGGACCATTTGGTATCGGATTTTAGTAAATTTGATATGGTTAGACTCATGAGTGAATGAGCTTTCAGATTTTTTTACCTTTACCCGATTCCGAGACGTGGGTCCGGGGCGACCTTTTAGAGCGAATTTTAGAATTTTTGTTAAAGTATTGATTTAATTAATAAGATAAATCTATTATGGTTGTATTTATGATATGTAATTTCTTTTGGCTAGATTTGGGCCATTCGAAGCCGGATATTCATGGGAAAGGCATTCTTACCGATTGATTGAGATTGGTTCGAGGTAAGTGGCTTGAATAACTTTGTGTGGGTAAATCCCCTTAAGATTTGGAACTATTGTGATATGTGAGTGCCGTGTACGTGAGGTGACGAGTACGTACACGTGCTAGTTGTGGAAAAACTCGATTTTCTTACTGAGCAGCAACCTATTTTCCTTTTATTTTGAGTTATACCATTTTAATGAGTATTAATCTATTTTCATTCTTAATTGAGTTATTCCAATATGTGTAGCTATCATGTTTAGTCTAATACAACATGTCTACGTGTCTTAATTGCTTATGTGAACTCTGTGCAGCATGCTTAGTGAATTTCCTACTTCTTCCTTGACTGGTACTTAGTCTAAATCGTAAGATTTCATGATTTAGTTGCATTTCTATTGTTTGCGCTGCATATTTACTTTGGGACTATGGAACGGTATTCCGGGAGATCCCCCTGTACGGCATATTTATTTTGGGACTACGGAACGGTATTCCAGGAGATCCCCCTGTACTGCATATTTACTTTGGGACTACAGAACGGTATTTTTGGGAGATCCCCCTGCCTTGCATATTTACTTTGGGACTACGAAACGGTATTCCGGGAGATCCCCCTGCACATTTACGTTTGGGACTACGAGACGGTATCTCGGGAGATCCCCTGTTGTGTTTCTGTGTACTGAGCTCTTACCTTCTATGATTTCATTGTTGTTAAATTTTAGCCTTTATTTTATTGCAGTATTACACTATATATTATTTTATTATAAATTTACCAGTAGGTCCCTGACCTGACCTCATCACTACTCGACCAAGGTTAGGCTTGGCACTTACTGGGTATCGATTGTGGCGTACTCATGCTACTCTCTGCATATGTTTTTCATGTGCAGATCCAGGTACTCCTTATCAGCCGCACTATCAGTGAGTCGGAACAGCTTTGGAGATTTCAAGGTATAGTTGTCGCGCCCGCAGACCACGGAGTCCCCTTCTACTCTTTCTCATGTCCATTATCTTCTGTATTTTTTCTTTGTTAGACTCTGATGTATAGAGGCACTAGATTTTCCTTCTGTAGTTTGAGATTCACGATGTTCCGGGTTTTGGGATTTGTTGTGTATTTTTGAATAGTTGGTTAAATTTATATTTTTATGTCATTATTCCGCAAAATGTTAGGCTTACCTAGTTGTAGAGACTAGGTGCCGTCACGACATCACACAGAGAGGAAATTGGGTCGTGACAAGTTGGTATCAGAGCTCTAGGTTCATAGGTGTCGTGAGTCACAAACCGGTTTAGTAGAGTCTCGCGGATCGGTACAGAGACGTCTGTACTTATCTTCGGGAGGTTATGGGACTGTTAGGAAAATTCCACTACTTGGATTCCTTGTCGTGCAAAAATTGTTGACTTCAAAAAAATTCTAAACTTCTATATTCTATTCTCTCAAAGATGGTGAGGACACGTACAAGCGGATTCGATGACCAGGCACCCGCGCCCCTGCTAGAGCCGTGAGAGGCTGGGGCCGGGGTAGAGGCCGAGGACGTCCATGTGGTGCAGCCAGAGCACCCGCATGAGCTGCTACAGAGGAGCCCCCAGTAGCTCAAGCTGGAGGGCAGACACCTGAGATACCTGCTGCTGCACCAGCCCTCTAGGAGACTCTAGCCCAATGTCTGACATCTTCAGCACCTTAGCTCATGATAGATTGATTCCACTTGCTCCTACCACATCTCAAGCCGGGGGAGGAGCACAGTCTCCCGTCGCCGGTACTCTAGAGCAGTGGGTTCAGGTCGACCAGGTACCGGATATTATACCAATACAGCCGGTAGCTCCAGCTCAACTCGAGGGTAAGGCAGCAGCTTCTGAGGTGGAGCAGTTCAGACTTGAGAGGTACAAGAAGTACCACCCATCAACCTTTAGTGGATTAGTTACAGATGATGCTCAGGGTTTTCTAGAGGAGTGTTATTGTATTCTCCGTACTATGGGCGTAGCGGAGATGAGCGGGGTTTATTTTACTACATTCCAGCTTAGAGGAGCAGCCTATCAGTAGTGGCATGCTTATGGGTTGAGTAGTCCGGCTGATGCAGCTTCACTTACATAGACTCAGTTCTCGGACATGTTTTTGAGAGAGTAAGTACCTCAGAGCCTCAGGGACTCATGGCGCGCGAAGTTTGAGCAGCTGCACCAAGGTGCTATGACTGTGTCAGAATATGCAGTTCGCTTCAGTGATTTGGCCCGACATGCACCGACCTTAGTTGCCACGGTTCGAGAGAGGGTTCAATGGTTTATTGAGGGACTCCATCCCAGCATCTGGAGTAGTATGGCCAGGGAGTTGGATATGTATATTTCTTATCAGCAGGTTGTGAGTATTGCTAGGAGATTTGAGGGCATGTTTGCCCGGGATAGAGAGGAGAGGGAGGCTAAGAGGTCTCGAGAGACCAGTTATTATTCTGGAGCTCGTGTCCTAGCAGCTCGCCATGGTAGGGGTTATGTGACTCGCCCCGTTCATTCAGCTCTTCCAGCCGCCAGCGGTGTTCCAACTCCTTCTAGACCCTAGGAGCCTTATTATGCACCGCCAGTATCTAGTGTGCCTCCTGCACGGGGTGTTCCTAGCGGCCAGTCCATCAGACCTGGCCCGAGCCAGTCACAACAGCCACGCCCTTCCAGATCTTGTTTTGAGTATGGCGACACTCGCCATATGGTGAGGGATTTCCCAAGATTTAGAAGGGGTGCACCTCCACAGACTTCTCAGCCATAGCGTGCTCCACCAGGTCCTCAAGCTATGATTATAGCACCAGCTTCCACCCCACCTACTCAGCTAGCTCGAGGTGGAGGTCGGAGAGGTAGAGGTCGCCCTAGAGGGGAGGCCAGGCCAGATATTATGCCCTTCCTGCTCGTACAGAGGTTGTTGCTTCTGATTCTGTCATTACAGGTATTATTCCAATCTGTCATAGAGATGTGTCGGTATTATTTGACCCATGCTCTACATACTCTTATGTGTCCTCTTATTTTTCCCCGTATTTGGGCGTATCTTGGGATTCTTTGAGTTCCCCTATTTATGTGTCTACTCCTGTGGGAGATTCTTTTGTTGGGGACTGCGTGTATCAGTCGTGTTTGATTGCTCTTAGTGGTTTTGAGACCAGAGCCAATTTATTATTGCTCAGCATGGTGGACTTTGATATTATTTTGGGCATGGACTGGTTGTTGCCCTATTATGCTATTCTTGATTGTCACTCTAAGACCGTAACGCTGGCTATGCCATGATTTTTGCGATTAGAGTGGAAAGGTACCTTAGAGTATACTCCCAGCAGAATTATTTCATTTCTTAAAGCTCAACGAATGGTTGAGAAGGGGTGTGACGCATATCTAGCTTATGTGAGAGATGTCAGTATTGATACCCCTACAGTTGAGTCAGTTCCAGTAGTGAAGGACTTTCCATATGTGTTCCCAACTGAACTTCCGGGCATGCCGCCCGACAAAGATATTGATTTTGGCATTGATTTGTTGTCGGGCACTCAACCCATCTCTATTCCTCCATATCATATGGCTCCTCCTGAATTGAAGGAGTTGAAGGAGCAGTTACAGATATTGCTTGATAAGGGCTTCATTCGTCCCAGTGTGTCACCTTAGGGGTGCTCCTGTCTTATTTGTGAAGAATAAGGATGGTTCTATATGGATGTGTATTGATTACCGCAAGTTGAACAAAGTCACAGTGAAGAACCGGTATCTTTTGCCTCGTATTGATGACTTATTTGATCAGTTACAAGGTGCCAGAGTATTTTCCAAGATTGACTTACGTTCGGGATATCATCAGTTGAAGATTCGGGAGCCAGATATCCCGAACACTACTTTCAGGACCAGATATGGTCACTATGAGTTTATTATTATGTCTTTTGGGCTGACCAATGCCCCAGCAACTTTTATGCACTTCATGCACAGTGTGTTCCGGCCTTATCTTGACTCATTCGTCATTGTGTTTATTGATGACATTCTGGTGTACTCCCGGACTCGAGAAGGTCATGAGCAACACCTGAGGACTACACTTCAGACCTTGAGAGAAAAGAAGTTATAAAATTTTTCTAAGTGTGAGTTTTGGCTAGACTCACGGAAATGTGTGAAGACTAATCCGTAATGGAGTTTCGTTGGTTCCGTTGGGTGATTTTGGACTTAGGAGCATGTCCGGATTATGTTTTGGAGGTCCGTAGATTATTTAGGCTTGAAATGGCAAAAGTCAAATTTTTGGAGTTGGGCCAGTAGTGGAATTTTTTATATCGGGGTCGATTTTTTATTCTGGAAGTTGGAGTAGGTCCGTAATGTTGAATATGACTTGTGTGCAAAATTTGGGGTCAATCGGACGTGGTTTGGTTGGTTTCAACATCGGTTGTCGAATTTAGAAGTTTCAAGTTCTTTAAGTTTGAATCGGAGGATAATTTGTGATTTTAGCATTAGTTGATGTGATTTGAGGGCTCGACTAAGTTCGTATGATGTTTTAGGAATGGTTGGTATGTTTGGTTGAGGTCCCGGGGGTCTCGGGTGAGTTTTAAGTGCTTAAGGGATCAAAAGGTTGGATTTGTGTTGCTGCTGAAGTCTTCAAGCATCTGGTATTTTTGCACTAGTGGTGGAGAGACCGCAGGTGCGGGATCGCACTTGCGGAGAGGCAAGCGCAGAAGCGGAAAAGTGGAGGAGTGCCAGGGGTCGCAGGTGCGAGGTGAATTCCGCATCTGCGATGCCCGCAGATGTGTTAGGGTCATCGTAGGTGCGCAAGGTCCGCAAAAGCGGAAGGGATTTTCGCAGGCATGCACGCACAGGTGCAGAAATACCTGGGCAGTGGTTAAAACCGAAGGGCTTCGCAATTTTTGTCATTTTGGACTTGGCAAACTCGGTTTAGGGCGATGTTTGAGAGCAGTTTCAAGAGATTTCTTGAGGTAAGTCCCATGTGCTTATTTTTTATCAATAATCTTGCTTCCCCATTTATTTTCCCACCTAGTTAGTGTGTATTTAAGGTGGAAATTGGGAGTTAGAGGCTAGGGATTTGAAAAGTTTGAATTGTGGATTTGAAGGACCATTTGGTGTCAAATTTTAGTAAATTTGATATGGTTAGACTCGTGAGTGAATGGGCTTTCGGATTTTGTGACCTTTACCCGATTCCGAGATGTGGGCCTGAGTCGACCTTTTAGGGCGAATTTTGTAATTTTTGTTAAAGTATTGATTTAATTAATAAGATGAGTCTATTATGGTTGTATTTATGATATGTAATTTCTTTTGGCTAGATTTGGGCCATTCGGAGCCAGATATTCGTGGGAAAGGCATTCTTACCGATTGATTAAGCTTGGTTTGAGGTAAGTGGCTTGCCTAACTTTGTGTGGGGGAAATTCCCTTAAAATTTGGAACTATTGTGATATGTGAGCGTCGTGTACGTGAGGTGACGAGTATGTACACGTGCTAGTTGTGGAAACACCCGATTTTCTTACTGAGCAGCAACCTATTTTCTTTTTAATTTGAGTTATACCATTTTAATGAGTGTTAATGTATTTCCATTCTTAATTGAGTTATTCCAATATGTGTAGCTATCATGTTTAGTCTAATACAACATGTCTACGTGTCTTAATTGCTTATGTGAACTCTGTGCAGCATGCTTAGTGAATTTCCTGCTTCTTCCTTGATTGGTACTTAGTCTAAATCGTACGATTTCGTGATGTAGTTGCATTTTTATTATTTGCACTGCATATTTACTTTGGGACTACGGAACGGTATTCCGGGAGATCCCCCTGTACTGCATATTTACTTTGGGACTACGGAACGGTATTCCGGGAGATCACCCTGTACTGTATATTTACTTTGGGACCACAGAACGGTATTTTCAGGAGATCCCCCTGCCTTGCATATTTACTTTGGGACTACGAATGGTATTCCGGGAGATCCCTCTGCATATTTACGTTTGGGACTACGAGACGGTATCTCGGGAGATCCCATGTTGTGTTTTTGTGTACTGAGCTCTTACCTTCTATGATTTCATTGTTGTTTAATTTCAGCCTTTATTTTATTACGGTATTACACTCTATATTATTTTATTATATATTTACCAGTAGGTCCCTGACCTGACCTCATCACTACTCGACCAATGTTAGGCTTGGCACTTACTGGGTATCAACTGTGGTGTACTTATGTTACTCTCTGTACATGTTTTTCGTGTGCAGATCTAGGTACTCCTTATTAGTCGTACTATCAATGAGCCGGAATAGCTTTGGAGACCTCGAAGTCCCCTTCTACTCTTTCTCATGTCCATTATCTTCTGTATTTTTCCTTTGTTAGACTCTGATGTATAGAGACACTAGAGTTTCCTTCTCTAGTTTGTGATTCACAATATTCCGAGTTTTAGGATTTGTCGTGTATTTTTGAATAGTTGGTTAAATTTATATTTTTATTTCATTATTCCGCAAAATGTTAGGCTTGCCTAGTTGTAGAGACTAGGTTCCGTCACGACATCACACGGAGGGAAAAATGGGTCGTGACAGTTGTGTCCTAAACTTTGAGCGAATTGGATAATTTTTTAAATATATTATAAATTGTAAATATATTTTAAACATGTAATGACCCGGTCGTTCGTTCTGAGAGTTATAGCCCCATTTCCCCCATCCATGCTTATTTATGTGTTGTTCAGCTATGTTGAGTTGTATCAAGTTGGTAGGTTTGGGTTCGGAGTAGTTTTGGAGTGAAATTAACACTTAGTCTCTTAGTTAGAAAGCTAAGTTAGAAAAGTCAACCGGAAGTTGACTTATGAGTAAACGAATTCGAATTTGGATTTTTATGATTCGATTAGCTTCATTGGGTGATTTTAGATTAGGAGTGTGTCCGAAATATAATTTGGAGGTCCGTGGTAGAATTAGGCTTGAATTGGCGAAAGTTGGAAGTTTAAAAGTTCTTAGGCTTGAATCCGAGGTTGATTTGGTGTTTTGGTGTTATTTTGGGTGTTCCGAAGGTTCGACTAAAGTTCGGGTAGTGATTTATGACTTGTTCGAATTATTGGTTGAGGTCCCGAGGGCCTCGGGTGAGTTTCGGATAGGTTTGGGTTGTGTTGCGCTCGTTATTCTTATGTTTCGACGTCGTTTCTTCAAGCATAAATGATATCATATTGAACAAATGAGCTACAATTTCTTTTTTTGATTGAAGCATTAGATCCGTATCGTAATTACGGACCCGTAGCAAAAAGAATCGTCGAATTTGGACATCGTATGAGGATTTTATGGTCATTTTACTAAGAATTAGGTTGCCAGATTTTTCAGATTAATTACGCAATTGCCACTGACGGCGTATTTAAAAATCTGCACTATTTGCAAATATTGAAACCAACATATCTCCTTCATTATAAGGTCAAATTGAGTGATTAGAAAGCCTAACTTGACTAGAATTTTATAAGGAATCCATTGGAGGCATAAAAAGCGAGTTTAGGGATAGTATGACACGAGCAACGAGGTAGAATAGCTGGCAGAAAAATATATAAAACAAGTGTTTGTTCATTCGGTCATATTTTGAGTTGGGGAGCTCGGATGGAGGAGATTTTCACCATAGGGATTGGGGTAAGTCTTCTCTACTCGGTTTTGGTTATATTTTATGAATCCATCTTCGTTTTTGAGATTTGATTGATGATTTCAAAGTGAAATTGAGGAAGTTAGGGCTTGAGTTTTGGAGAGTTTTAGGTAGGGATTTGAGGGACCAAACGGAGTCCGATTTTGATAAATTTAATATAGTTAGACTCAGGAGAGGACGAGGGTTTTGATTCTGCCATTTTGAGTGGTTCCGAGACCTGGGCCCGAGGGCCGGGTTTTTGGCCGGTTTCGGAATTTTGGCATATTTTTTAATTTTATTGTGGAATTCAATTCGTTAGCCTATGTTGATGGTATTAATATGGTTATGGTTAGATTTAGAGATTTTGGAGATCGATTCCAGAGACGAGGGCATCCCGGAGTAAGATTTTACGATGTTAAGGTAAGTAACAATTTTAACTCTAGCTTTGAGGGTATAAACCCGGAGAATTTGATATCGTGTGACTGTTTGGAGGTGATACCCATGCTAGGTAATGGGCGTGTGGGTGTATACCTCGAGGGATTGAGGCTTGGTCCATCCCGTGAGGCCTCATGGCCATCATCTGTGTTTACGTAGTTACTTGTTGTTGAATTTGTCTGTCTTCATGTTAGAGATCATGCTTAGGCTTTATTCATGCTCACATTATTTGTACTTAGTCATAGAAATTATTGTACATGTTTACCTCAGTCTCTATTATTTGCTAATATGCTGTGATACTTGATGTGGGTTGTGTTCCCTTATTTGTTGATGATAGTGAGGCTAGTGAGGTACATGATTGAGTGAGGCCGAGGGCCTGGTTGTGAGGATATTAATACCATAGCGTGTGATTTGTCCGAGTAGCACGTGAGTTGACCGTGTGGATCCAGGTATTGATACCATAGCGCGTGAGTTGTCCGCGTAGCACATGAGTTGATCGTGCGGATCCAGGTATTGATATGATGGCACGTGAGTTATCCGTGCTTAGCGCTTGGACTTTGGGAGCCCCTCCGAAGTCTGTACACACACCCAGTGAGTGCAGGGTGTTGAGTGTTGAGTGCTGAGTGCGAGTGCTGAGTGATGGAGTGACATTACTATGAGGTTGCATTTACTTTTGTTGTTGCTGCATTTACCTGTTAATTTTCCTTGTAGTCTTACTCATTTATGAAATTACATGTCTACTCCTGTTTGTACTTAATTGTGGAAATAATAATTGGATTATTCTTCTTAGCTCGTCACTACTGCTCAGTTCCTTCGTTATTTCTGTTACTACTGAGTCGGTTGTACTCATACTACACCCTGCACTTTATGTGCAGATCCAGGTGAGTTAGAAGGCGGCGATCGTTGAGTTCAGGCCGGCTATCTTTGGAGACTGCAAGGTAGCTGTTAGCGTCCGCAAGACCTTGTTACTCCTCTTGTCATTTCTTCTTTTGGACAGTTAGACAGTTTATATATCTTAATTCATAGTTTTATATGCTCGTGACTAAGTGACACATCGATGTTTGGGGCTCGTTTTCGTATTTTCCATATTATATTTAGAGTTGATTTAGTTTATGAGAAATTCAAATGTTGGTATTGTTTTATGAAATTCTTATAATCGATTTAGTAGTAATATTTTGGAAAATAGGCTTGCCTTGTAACACGATAGGCGACATCACAACCATGGTTAGATTTTGGGTCGTGACAGGTTGGTATCAGAGCCTAGGTTACATAGGTCTCACGAGTCATGAACGGGTTTAGTAGAGTCTTGCGGATCGGTACAGAGACATCTGTACTTATCTTCGAGAGGCTGCAGAACCTTTAGGAAAACTTCACATTCTTGAATTCTTTTCGTGCGGTATTGATTCAGCTTGAAGTGTAACTCTTTGAATTCCTTTCACGCATTCATATGCGCACATGGGCGCTCGGTATCATTTGTGCATCGACGGCTTGTGATTCCCTGGATGAGGTGCAAGATGTTATTTTTGTGTGTTGATGTCGGGCCATTCAGGAGTACATGAGGTCGGGTTTTGACTGTAGCTTGAGCACTGAGGTGTTGATTGTGTGAGCACGTGCTTGTGGTACTTTTGGGGATATTTAAGAGAGTATTCAGCGGCTTATAAGCTTTAGGGCGTTATGATTTTATGCTTGGGTCTCGTGTGGTGAGTCTGGGTTGAGGATTGTGGTGTTATGGCAGGGCGAAGTATCAATTTGAAGGTAATTCAGAAGGGGACTCGGATAGATAGGACATCTTGGTAGTAGGATGGATTGGCATGGTAATGGGTATAATTAGTTCTTTGGGTGTGTATGAGGTAATGAGTTCTACGGTGTGTAGGTTGTAGGATTCAGATTTATGTTATAAGAAATTTCAGATGAGTAAAAAAAAGTTGATTCCAAGGTTGATGGGTTTGGTTGAATTGAGCAATTTCACTTATGTTGTGTTATCAGACCTACATTGGATAGGGGTGGCATGGGATCACCCCCGGGTATGTGCAAGGTAAAGTTATGCGATGGTTTGATGGTTTTGAGAACAACTCTTGGCTCGTTCGAGGACGAACGTTTGTTTAAGAGGGGGAAGATGTAACGACCCGGCCGTTCGTTCTGAGAGTTATAGCCCCATTTCCCCTATCCATGCTTATTTATGTGTTGTTCAATTGT
The DNA here is from genome assembly GCF_000715075.1 of Nicotiana tabacum. NCBI lineage: Eukaryota > Viridiplantae > Streptophyta > Magnoliopsida > Solanales > Solanaceae > Nicotiana > Nicotiana tabacum. The sequence continues at coordinate 6,086,511 of NC_134094.1, read as the reverse complement.
ATTGAGTTGTATCGAGTTGGTAGGTTTGGGTTCGGAGTAGTTTTGGAGTGAAATGATCACTTAGTCTCTTAGTTAGAAAGCTAAGTTAGAAAAATCAACCGGAAGTTGACTTATGAGTAAACGAATTCGGATTTGGATTTTTATGATTCGATTAGCTTTGTTGGGTGATTTTAGACTTAGGAGTTTGTCCGAAATTTAATTTGGAGGTCCGTGGTAGAATTAGGCTTGAATTGGCGAAAGTTGGAAGTTTAGAAGTTCTTAGGCTTGAATCCGAGGTTGATTTGGTGTTTTGGTGTTGTTTTGGGTGTTCTGAAGGTTTGACTAAGTTCGGGTAGTGATATATGATTTGTTGGAATTATTGGTTGAGGTCCTGAGGGCCTCGGGTGAGTTTCGGATAGGTTTGGGTTGTGTTGCGCTCGTTTTTCTTATGTTTCGACGTCGTTTCTTGAAGCATAAATGATATCATATTGAACAAATGAGCTCCGATTTCTTTTTTGATTGAAGCATTATATCCGTATCGTAATTACGGACCCGTAGCAAAAAGAATCATCAAATTTGGACATCGTATGAGGATTTTATGGTCATTTTACTAAGAATTAGGTTGCTAGAATTTACAGATTAATTACGCAATTGCCACTAATGACGTATTTAAAAATCTGCACTATTTGCAAATATTAAAACCAACACATCTCTTTCATTATAAGGTTAAATTGAGTGATTCAAAAGCCTAACTTGACTAGAATTTCACAAGGAATCCATTGGAGGCATAAAAACGAGTTTAGGGATAGTTTGGCATGAGCAACGAGGTAGAATAGCTGGCAGAAAAATATATAAAACAAGTGTTTGTTCATTCGGTCATATTTTGAGTTGGGGAGCTCTGATGGAGGCGATTTTCACCATAGGGATTGGGGTAAGTGTTCTCTACTCGGTTTTGGTTATATTTTATGAATCCATCTTCGTTTTTGGGATTTGATTGATGATTTCAAAGTGAAATTGAGGGAGTTAGGGCTTGAGTTTTGGAGAGTTTTAGGTAGGGATTTGAGGGACCAAACGGAGTCCGATTTTGATAAATTTTATATGGATAGACTCGAGAGAGGACGAGGGTTTTGATTCTGCCATTTTGACTGGTTCCGAGATATGGGCCTGGGGGGGGGGGGTTTGGCCGGTTTCGGATTTTTGGCATATTTTGTAGTTTTATTATGGAATTTGATTCGTTAGCCTATGTTGATGGTATTAATCTGATTATGGTTAGATTTGGAGCTTTTAGAGACCAATTCCAGAGACGAGGGCATCCCGGAGTAGGATTTTACGTTGTTAAGGTAAGTAACAGCTTTAACTCTGGCTTTGAGGGTATAAACCCGGAGAATTTGATATCGTGTGCTTGTTTGGAGGTGATACCCACGCTAGGTGACAGGCATGTAGGTGTATACCTCGAGGGATTGAGACTTGGTCCATCCTGTGAGGCCTCATGTCCATCATATGTGTTTACGTAGTTACTTGTTGCTGAACTTATCTGCCTTCATGTTAGAGATCATGCTTAGGCTTTACTCATGCTCACATTATTTGTACTCAGTCATAGAAATTATTGTACATGTTTACCTCAATCTCTATTATTTGCTAATATGTTATGATACTTGAAGTGGGCTGTGTTCCCTTATTTGTTGATGATGTTGAGGCTAGTGAGGTACATGATTGAGTGAGGTCCAGGGCCTGGTTGTGAGGATATTAATACCATAGCGCGTGAGTTGTTCGCGTAGCACGTGAGTTGACCGTGCGGGTCCAGGTATTGATACCATAGCGCGTGAGTTATCCGCGTACACGTGAGTTGATCGTGCGGATCCAGGTATTGATATGATAGCACGTGAGTTGTCCATGCTTAGCGCTTGGGCTTTGGGAGCCCCTCCGGAGTTTGTACATACCCCTAGTGAGCGCAGAGTGTTGAGCGTTGAGTGGTGAGTGCGAGTGCTGAGTGATGGAGTGACATTGCTGTGAGGTTGCATTTACTTTTGTTGTTGCTGCATTTACCTGTTAATTTTCCTTGTAGTCTTACTGATTTATGAAATTACCTGTCTACTCATGTTTGTACTTAATTGTGGAAATAATAATTGGATTATTCTTCTTAGCTCGTCACTACTGCTCAGTTCCTTAGTTATTTCTGTTACTACTGAGTCGGTTGTACTCATACTACACCCTGCACTTTATGTGCAGATCCAGGTGAGTTAGAAGGCGGCGATCGTTGAGTTCAGGCCGGCTATCTTTGGAGACTGCAAGGTAGCTGTTAGCATCCGCAGGACCTTGTTACTCCTCTTGTCATTTCTTTTTTTGGACAGTTTGACAGTTTATATATCTTTGTTCATAGTTTTAGATGCCCATGACTTAGTGACACCCCGATGTTTGAGGCTCGTTTCCGTATTTTCTATATTATATTAAGAGATGATTTAGTTTATGAGAAATTCAAATGTTGGTATTGTTTTATTAACTTCTTTTAATCGATTTTGTAGTAATATTTTGGGGAATAGGCTTGCCTTGTAACACGATAGGCGCCATCACGACCATGGTTAGATTTTGGGTCGTGACAGTTTTGTATCAGAACCTAGGTTACATAGGTCTTACAAATCATGAGCGGGTTTAGTAGAGTCTTGTAGATTGGTACAGAGACGTCCGTACTTATCTTCGAGAGGCTACAGAACCTTTAGGAAAACTTCACATTCTTGAATTATTTTCGTGCGGTATTGATTTAGCTTGAAGTGTAACTCTTTGAATTCCTTCCACGCATTCGTATGAGCACATTGGCGCTCGGTATAATTTGTACATTGACGGCTTGTGATTCCTTGGATAAGGTGAGAGATGTGATTTCTGTGTGTTGATGTCGGGCCAGTCTGGAGGATATGAGGTTGGGTTTTGACTGTAGCTTGAGCACTGAGGTGTTGATTGTGTGAGTGCGTGCTTGTGGTACTTTTGGGGATATTTAAGAGAGTATTCAGCGGCTTATGAGCCTTAGGGCGGTGTGGTTTTATGCTTGGGTCTCGTGTGGTGAGTCTGGGTTGAGGATTGTGGTGTTATGGCGGGGCGAAGTATCAATTTGAAGGTAATTTAGAAGGGACTCGGATAGATAGGACATCTTGGTAGTAGGATGGATTGGCATGGTAATGGGTATAATTAGTTCTTTGGGTGTGTATGAGGTAATGAGTTCTACGGTGTGTAGGTTGTAGGATTCAGATTTATGTTATAAGAAATTTCAGATGAGTAAAAAAAAGTTGATTCCAAGGTTGATGGGTTTGGTTGAATTGAGCAATTTCACTTATGTTGTGTTATCAGACCTACATTGGATAGGGGTGGCATGGGATCACCCCCGGGTATGTGCAAGGTAAAGTTATGCGATGGTTTGATGGTTTTGAGAACAACTCTTGGCTCGTTCGAGGACGAACGTTTGTTTAAGAGGGGGAAGATGTAACGACCCGGCCGTTCGTTCTGAGAGTTATAGCCCCATTTCCCCTATCCATGCTTATTTATGTGTTGTTCAATTGTATTGAGTTGTATCGAGTTGGTAGGTTTGGGTTCGGAGTAGTTTTGGAGTGAAATGATCACTTAGTCTCTTAGTTAGAAAGCTAAGTTAGAAAAGTCAACCGGAAGTTGACTTATGAGTAAACGAATTCGGATTTGGATTTTTATGATTCGATTAGCTTTGTTGGGTGATTTTAGACTTAGGAGTTTGTCCGAAATGTAATTTGGAGGTCCGTGGTAGAATTAGGCTTGAATTGGCGAAAGTTGGAAGTTTAGAAGTTCTTAGGCTTGAATCCGAGGTTGATTTGGTGTTTTGGTGTTGTTTTGGGTGTTCTGAAGGTTTGACTAAGTTCGGGTAGTGATATATGATTTGTTGGAATTATTGGTTGAGGTCCTGAGGGCCTCGGGTGAGTTTCGGATAGGTTTGGGTTGTGTTGCGCTCGTTTTTCTTATGTTTCGACGTCATTTCTTGAAGCATAAATGATATCATATTGAACAAATGAGCTCCGATTTCTTTTTTGATTGAAGCATTATATCCGTATCGTAATTACGGACCCGTAGCAAAAAGAATCATCAAATTTGGACATCGTATGAGGATTTTATGGTCATTTTACTAAGAATTAGGTTGCTAGAATTTACAGATTAATTACGCAATTGCCACTAATGGCGTATTTAAAAATCTGCACTATTTGTAAATATTAAAACCAACATATCTCTTTCATTATAAGGTTAAATTGAGTGATTCAAAAGCCTAACTTGACTAGAATTTCACAAGGAATCCATTGGAGGCATAAAAACGAGTTTAGGGATAGTTTGGCATGAGCAACGAGGTAGAATAGCTGGCAGAAAAATATATAAAATAAGTGTTTGTTCATTCGGTCATATTTTGAGTTGGGGAGCTCTGATGGAGGCGATTTTCACCATAGGGATTGGGGTAAGTGTTCTCTACTCGGTTTTGGTTATATTTTATGAATCCATCTTCGTTTTTGGGATTTGATTGATGATTTCAAAGTGAAATTGAGGGAGTTAGGGCTTGAGTTTTGGAGAGTTTTAGGTAGGGATTTGAGGGACCAAACGGAGTCCGATTTTGATAAATTTTATATGGATAGACTCGAGAGAGGACGAGGGTTTTGATTCTGCCATTTTGACTAGTTCCGAGATATGGGCCTGGGGGGGAGGGGGGGTTTGGCCGGTTTCGGATTTTTGGCATATTTTGTAGTTTTATTATGGAATTTGATTCGTTAGCCTATGTTGATGGTATTAATCTGATTATGGTTAGATTTGGAGCTTTTAGAGACCAATTCCAGAGACGAGGGCATCCCGGAGTAGGATTTTACGTTGTTAAGGTAAGTAACAGCTTTAACTCTGGCTTTGAGGGTATAAACCCGGAGAATTTGATATCGTGTGACTGTTTGGAGGTGATACCCACGCTAGGTGACAGGCATGTGGGTGTATACCTCGAGGGATTGAGACTTGGTCCATCCTGTGAGGCCTCATGTCCATCATATGTGTTTACGTAGTTACTTGTTGCTGAACTTATCTGCCTTCATGTTAGAGATCATGCTTAGGCTTTACTCATGCTCACATTATTTGTACTCAGTCATAGAAATTATTGTACATGTTTACCTCAATCTCTATTATTTGCTAATATGTTATGATACTTGAAGTGGGTTGTGTTCCCTTATTTGTTGATGATGTTGAGGCTAGTGAGGTACATGATTGAGTGAGGTCAAGGGCCTGGTTGTGAGGATATTAATACCATAGCGCGTGAGTTGTTCGCGTAGCACGTGAGTTGACCGTGCGGGTCCAGGTATTGATACCATAGCGCGTGAGTTATCCACGTACACGTGAGTTGATCGTGCGGATCCAGGTATTGATATGATAGCACGTGAGTTGTCCATGCTTAGCGCTTGGGCTTTGGGAGCCCCTCCGGAGTTTGTACATACCCCTAGTGAGCGCAGAGTGTTGAGCGTTGAGTGGTGAGTGCGAGTGCTGAGTGATGGAGTGACATTGCTGTGAGGTTGCATTTACTTTTGTTGTTGCTGCATTTACCTGTTAATTTTCCTTGTAGTCTTACTGATTTATGAAATTACCTGTCTACTCATGTTTGTACTTAATTGTGGAAATAATAATTGGATTATTCTTCTTAGCTCGTCACTACTGCTCAGTTCCTTAGTTATTTCTGTTACTACTGAGTCGGTTGTACTCATACTACACCCTGCACTTTATGTGCAGATCCAGGTGAGTTAGAAGGCGGCGATCGTTGAGTTCAGGCCGGCTATCTTTGGAGACTGCAAGGTAGCTGTTAGCATCCGCAGGACCTTGTTACTCCTCTTGTCATTTCTTTTTTTGGACAGTTTGACAGTTTATATATCTTTGTTCATAGTTTTAGATGCCCATGACTTAGTGACACCCCGATGTTTGAGGCTCGTTTCCGTATTTTCTATATTATATTAAGAGATGATTTAGTTTATGAGAAATTCAAATGTTGGTATTGTTTTATTAACTTCTTTTAATCGATTTTGTAGTAATATTTTGGGGAATAGGCTTGCCTTGTAACACGATAGGCGCCATCACGACCATGGTTAGATTTTGGGTCGTGACAGTTTTGTATCAGAACCTAGGTTACATAGGTCTCACAAATCATGAGCGGGTTTAGTAGAGTCTTGTAGATTGGTACAGAGACGTCCGTACTTATCTTCGAGAGGCTACAGAACCTTTAGGAAAACTTCACATTCTTGAATTATTTTCGTGCGGTATTGATTTAGCTTGAAGTGTAACTCTTTGAATTCCTTCCACGCATTCGTATGAGCACATTGGCGCTCGGTATAATTTGTACATTGACGGCTTGTGATTCCTTGGATAAGGTGAGAGATGTGATTTCTGTGTGTTGATGTCGGGCCAGTCTGGAGGATATGAGGTTGGGTTTTGACTGTAGCTTGAGCACTGAGGTGTTGATTGTGTGAGTGCGTGCTTGTGGTACTTTTGGGGATATTTAAGAGAGTATTCAGCGGCTTATGAGCCTTAGGGCGGTGTGGTTTTATGCTTGGGTCTCGTGTGGTGAGTCTGGGTTGAGGATTGTGGTGTTATGGCGGGGCGAAGTATCAATTTGAAGGTAATTTAGAAGGGACTCGGATAGATAGGACATCTTGGTAGTAGGATGGATTGGCATGGTAATGGGTATAATTAGTTCTTTGGGTGTGTATGAGGTAATGAGTTCTACGGTGTGTAGGTTGTAGGATTCAGATTTATGTTATAAGAAATTTCAGATGAGTAAAAAAAAGTTGATTCCAAGGTTGATGGGTTTGGTTGAATTGAGCAATTTCACTTATGTTGTGTTATCAGACCTACATTGGATAGGGGTGGCATGGGATCACCCCCGGGTATGTGCAAGGTAAAGTTATGCGATGGTTTGATGGTTTTGAGAACAACTCTTGGCTCGTTCGAGGACGAACGTTTGTTTAAGAGGGGGAAGATGTAACGACCCGGCCGTTCGTTCTGAGAGTTATAGCCCCATTTCCCCTATCCATGCTTATTTATGTGTTGTTCAATTGTATTGAGTTGTATCGAGTTGGTAGGTTTGGGTTCGGAGTAGTTTTGGAGTGAAATGATCACTTAGTCTCTTAGTTAGAAAGCTAAGTTAGAAAAGTCAACCGGAAGTTGACTTATGAGTAAACGAATTCGGATTTGGATTTTTATGATTCGATTAGCTTTGTTGGGTGATTTTAGACTTAGGAGTTTGTCCGAAATGTAATTTGGAGGTCCGTGGTAGAATTAGGCTTGAATTGGCGAAAGTTGGAAGTTTAGAAGTTCTTAGGCTTGAATCCGAGGTTGATTTGGTGTTTTGGTGTTGTTTTGGGTGTTCTGAAGGTTTGACTAAGTTCGGGTAGTGATATATGATTTGTTGGAATTATTGGTTGAGGTCCTGAGGGCCTCGGGTGAGTTTCGGATAGGTTTGGGTTGTGTTGCGCTCGTTTTTCTTATGTTTCGACGTCATTTCTTGAAGCATAAATGATATCATATTGAACAAATGAGCTCCGATTTCTTTTTTGATTGAAGCATTATATCCGTATCGTAATTACGGACCCGTAGCAAAAAGAATCATCAAATTTGGACATCGTATGAGGATTTTATGGTCATTTTACTAAGAATTAGGTTGCTAGAATTTACAGATTAATTACGCAATTGCCACTAATGGCGTATTTAAAAATCTGCACTATTTGTAAATATTAAAACCAACATATCTCTTTCATTATAAGGTTAAATTGAGTGATTCAAAAGCCTAACTTGACTAGAATTTCACAAGGAATCCATTGGAGGCATAAAAACGAGTTTAGGGATAGTTTGGCATGAGCAACGAGGTAGAATAGCTGGCAGAAAAATATATAAAATAAGTGTTTGTTCATTCGGTCATATTTTGAGTTGGGGAGCTCTGATGGAGGCGATTTTCACCATAGGGATTGGGGTAAGTGTTCTCTACTCGGTTTTGGTTATATTTTATGAATCCATCTTCGTTTTTGGGATTTGATTGATGATTTCAAAGTGAAATTGAGGGAGTTAGGGCTTGAGTTTTGGAGAGTTTTAGGTAGGGATTTGAGGGACCAAACGGAGTCCGATTTTGATAAATTTTATATGGATAGACTCGAGAGAGGACGAGGGTTTTGATTCTGCCATTTTGACTAGTTCCGAGATATGGGCCTGGGGGGGAGGGGGGGTTTGGCCGGTTTCGGATTTTTGGCATATTTTGTAGTTTTATTATGGAATTTGATTCGTTAGCCTATGTTGATGGTATTAATCTGATTATGGTTAGATTTGGAGCTTTTAGAGACCAATTCCAGAGACGAGGGCATCCCGGAGTAGGATTTTACGTTGTTAAGGTAAGTAACAGCTTTAACTCTGGCTTTGAGGGTATAAACCCGGAGAATTTGATATCGTGTGACTGTTTGGAGGTGATACCCACGCTAGGTGACAGGCATGTGGGTGTATACCTCGAGGGATTGAGACTTGGTCCATCCTGTGAGGCCTCATGTCCATCATATGTGTTTACGTAGTTACTTGTTGCTGAACTTATCTGCCTTCATGTTAGAGATCATGCTTAGGCTTTACTCATGCTCACATTATTTGTACTCAGTCATAGAAATTATTGTACATGTTTACCTCAATCTCTATTATTTGCTAATATGTTATGATACTTGAAGTGGGTTGTGTTCCCTTATTTGTTGATGATGTTGAGGCTAGTGAGGTACATGATTGAGTGAGGTCAAGGGCCTGGTTGTGAGGATATTAATACCATAGCGCGTGAGTTGTTCGCGTAGCACGTGAGTTGACCGTGCGGGTCCAGGTATTGATACCATAGCGCGTGAGTTATCCACGTACACGTGAGTTGATCGTGCGGATCCAGGTATTGATATGATAGCACGTGAGTTGTCCATGCTTAGCGCTTGGGCTTTGGGAGCCCCTCCGGAGTTTGTACATACCCCTAGTGAGCGCAGAGTGTTGAGCGTTGAGTGGTGAGTGCGAGTGCTGAGTGATGGAGTGACATTGCTGTGAGGTTGCATTTACTTTTGTTGTTGCTGCATTTACCTGTTAATTTTCCTTGTAGTCTTACTGATTTATGAAATTACCTGTCTACTCATGTTTGTACTTAATTGTGGAAATAATAATTGGATTATTCTTCTTAGCTCGTCACTACTGCTCAGTTCCTTAGTTATTTCTGTTACTACTGAGTCGGTTGTACTCATACTACACCCTGCACTTTATGTGCAGATCCAGGTGAGTTAGAAGGCGGCGATCGTTGAGTTCAGGCCGGCTATCTTTGGAGACTGCAAGGTAGCTGTTAGCATCCGCAGGACCTTGTTACTCCTCTTGTCATTTCTTTTTTTGGACAGTTTGACAGTTTATATATCTTTGTTCATAGTTTTAGATGCCCATGACTTAGTGACACCCCGATGTTTGAGGCTCGTTTCCGTATTTTCTATATTATATTAAGAGATGATTTAGTTTATGAGAAATTCAAATGTTGGTATTGTTTTATTAACTTCTTTTAATCGATTTTGTAGTAATATTTTGGGGAATAGGCTTGCCTTGTAACACGATAGGCGCCATCACGACCATGGTTAGATTTTGGGTCGTGACAGTTTTGTATCAGAACCTAGGTTACATAGGTCTCACAAATCATGAGCGGGTTTAGTAGAGTCTTGTAGATTGGTACAGAGACGTCCGTACTTATCTTCGAGAGGCTACAGAACCTTTAGGAAAACTTCACATTCTTGAATTATTTTCGTGCGGTATTGATTTAGCTTGAAGTGTAACTCTTTGAATTCCTTCCACGCATTCGTATGAGCACATTGGCGCTCGGTATAATTTGTACATTGACGGCTTGTGATTCCTTGGATAAGGTGAGAGATGTGATTTCTGTGTGTTGATGTCGGGCCAGTCTGGAGGATATGAGGTTGGGTTTTGACTGTAGCTTGAGCACTGAGGTGTTGATTGTGTGAGTGCGTGCTTGTGGTACTTTTGGGGATATTTAAGAGAGTATTCAGCGGCTTATGAGCCTTAGGGCGGTGTGGTTTTATGCTTGGGTCTCGTGTGGTGAGTCTGGGTTGAGGATTGTGGTGTTATGGCGGGGCGAAGTATCAATTTGAAGGTAATTTAGAAGGGACTCGGATAGATAGGACATCTTGGTAGTAGGATGGATTGGCATGGTAATGGGTATAATTAGTTCTTTGGGTGTGTATGAGGTAATGAGTTCTACGGTGTGTAGGTTGTAGGATTCAGATTTATGTTATAAGAAATTTCAGATGAGTAAAAAAAAGTTGATTCCAAGGTTGATGGGTTTGGTTGAATTGAGCAATTTCACTTATGTTGTGTTATCAGACCTACATTGGATAGGGGTGGCATGGGATCACCCCCGGGTATGTGCAAGGTAAAGTTATGCGATGGTTTGATGGTTTTGAGAACAACTCTTGGCTCGTTCGAGGACGAACGTTTGTTTAAGAGGGGGAAGATGTAACGACCCGGCCGTTCGTTCTGAGAGTTATAGCCCCATTTCCCCTATCCATGCTTATTTATGTGTTGTTCAATTGTATTGAGTTGTATCGAGTTGGTAGGTTTGGGTTCGGAGTAGTTTTGGAGTGAAATGATCACTTAGTCTCTTAGTAAGAAAGCTAAGTTAGAAAAGTCAACTGGAAGTTGACTTATGAGTAAACGAATTCGGATTTGGATTTTTATGATTCGATTAGCTTTGTTGGATGATTTTAGACTTAGGAGTCTATCCGGAATGTAATTTGGAGGTCCGTGGTAGAATTAGGCTTGAATTGGCGAAAGTTGGAAGTTTAGAAGTTCTTAGGCTTGAATCCGAGGTTAATTTGGTGTTGTTTTGGGTGTTCTGAAGGTTCGACTAAGTTCGGGTAGTGATATATGATTTGTTGGAATTATTGGTTGAGGTCCTAAGGGCCTCGGGTGAGTTTCGGATAGGTTTGGGTTGTGTTGCGCTCGTTTTTCTTATGTTTCGACGCCGTTCTTGAAGCATAAATGATATCATATTGAACAAATGAGCTCCGATTTCTTTTTTGATTGAAGCATTATATTTGTATCGTAATTACGGACCCGTAGCAAAAAGAATCATCAAATTTGGACATCGTATGAGGATTTTATGGTCATTTTACTACGAATTAGGTTGCTAGAATTTACAGATTAATTACGCAATTGCCACTAATGGCGTATTTAAAAATCTGCACTATTTGCAAATATTGAAACCAACATATCTCTTTCATTATAAGGTTAAATTGAGTGATTCAAAAGCCTAACTTGACTAGAATTTCACAAGGAATCCATTGGAGGCATAAAAACGAGTTTAGGGATAGTTTGGCATGAGCAACGAGGTAGAATAGCTGGCAGAAAAATATATAAAACAAGTGTTTCTTCATTCGGTCATATTTTGAGTTGGGAAGCTCGGATGGAGGCGATTTTCACCATAGGGATTGGGGTAACTGTTCTCTACTCGGTTTTGGTTATATTTCATAAATCCATTTTCATTTTTGGGATTTGATTGATGATTTCAAAATGAAATTGAGGGAGTTAGGGCTTGAATTTCTGAGAGTTTTAGGTAGGGATTTGAGGGACCAAACGGAGTATGATTTTGATAAATTGTATATGGTTAGACTCGGGAGAGGACGAGTGTTTTGATTCTGCCATTTTGACTGGTTCCGAGACCTGGGCCCGGGGGGCTGGTTTTTGACATGTTTCGGATTTTTGGCATATTTTGTAGTTTTATTGTGAAATTCGATTCGTTAGCCTATGTTGATGGTATTAATCTGATTGTGGTTAGATTTGGAGCTTTTGGAGATCGATTCCAGAGACGAGGGCATCCCGGAGTAGGATTTTACGTTGTTAAGGTAAGTAACAGTTTTAACTCTGGCTTTGAGGGTATAAACCCGGAGAATTTGATATTGTGTGACTGTTTGGAGGTGATACCCACGCTAGTTGACAGGCGTGTGGGTGTATACCTCGAGGGATTGAGACTTGGTCCGTCCCGTGAGGCCTCATGGCCATCATCTGTATTTACGTAGTTACTTGTTGTTGAATTTGTTTGCCTTCATGTTAGAGATCATGCTTAGGCTTTATTCATGCTCACATTATTTGTACTCAGTCGTAGAAATTTTTGTACATGTTTACCTCAGTCTCTAGTATTTTCTAATATGCTATGATACTTGATGTGGGCTATGTTCCCTTATTTGTTGAGGATGGTGAGGCTAGTGAGGTACATGATTGAGTGAGGCCGAGGGCCTGGATATGAGGATATTAATACCATAGCGCGTGAGTTGTCCGAGTAGCACGTGAGTTGACCGTGTGAATCCAGGTATCGATACCATAGTCCGTGAGTTGTCCGCGTAGCACGTGAGTTGACCGTGCGGATCCAGGTATTGATATGATAGCACGTGAGTTTTCCGTGCTTAGCGCATGGGCTTTGGGAGCCCCTCCGGAGTCTGTACATACCCCCAGTGAGCGCAGAGTGTTGAGCGTTGAGTGCTAAGTGCGAGTGCTGAGTGATGGAGTGACATTGCTGTGAGGTTGCATTTACTTTTGTTGTTGCTGCATTTACCTATTAATTTTCTTTGTAGTCTTACTCATTTATGAAATTACCTGTCTACTCCTGGTTTTACTTAATTGCGGAAATAATAATTGGATTATTCTTCTTGGCTCGTCACTACTGCTCAGTTCTTTAGTTATTTCTGTTACTACTGAGTCGGTTGTACTCCTACTACACCATGCACTTTATGTGCAGATCCAGGTGAGTTAGAAGGCGGCGATCGTTGAGTTCAGACCGGTTATCTTTGGAGACTGCAAGGTAGCTGTTAGCGTCCGCAGGACCTTGTTACTCCTCTTGTCATTTCTTCTTTTGGACAGTTAGACAGTTTATATATCTTAGTTCATAGTTTTAGATGCTCATGACTTAGTGACACCCCGATGTTTGGGGCTCGTTTCCATATTTTTTATATTATATTTAGAGTTGATTTAGTTTATGAGAAATTCAAATGTTGGTATTATTTTATTAAATTCTTATAATCGATTTAGTAATAATATTTTGGGAAATAAGCTTGCCTTGTAACACGATAGGTGTCATCACGACCATGGTTAGATTTTGGGTCGTGACAAAACTTCATACTTAAAAGTGGCTACCTGGTGTCATTTCCACAAGTTTGAAGAAGAAAAAGAAGAAGCAAAAGGTTCAGTCAAAAGTTTACCAAAACTGGCTAAACTCTAAATAATATTTTGATCTGATATATTTTTTCTATCATTTCTACTAGTATTTGTCCATTATTTTCAATTTATCACACTATTGTTCCACGAAGTGAGGAAATTAAAGTGCTCTGTTTGACACAGCCCAACTAATCTAGGCTATATATTTACATAAGATGATAGACATTTATGAAATTAGTTAGAAAAGGCTATATATTTACATAAGATGATAGACATTTATGAAATTAGTTAGAAAATGTGCATGGTTGAGATTAATGTATAAGAAGTTGTGCTCTTTTTTCTTCACTAGGTTTTTTCTTAGTATATTTTATCAAGGATATTACATTCAATAGGAGTATTATTAAAAACAAATCTCCAAATTTGTTTGTTTACATCTCTTGATCTATTTTTGTTGTTATTTAATAATAACCACGATGTAATTCTTCCAATCTCATTCATTTACAACTTGTACCCCTCATTAATTATGAACGCGATGAATTTGGTTAATTGACTGTAATATTTTATTTTACTTTTTGAATTGGTCAGCAGTTTTTACTTGTCCTCGTCTTCTAAAGTAACAATACGATATAATGCAATAGGTAATTAACCATTCAAACAAGCTGTTAATATATAATCCATCCGCAATGTAACCTACAACTGCGGGCAAAAAAAGTTATTCCATCCATTTTCAGTTTATTTAACTTTATTTTTTTAGTCCGTTTTAATTTTTTTTTTATATTTGAACTCATGTAACTTATTCACCAACACATGGTACAAGAGGATGTGAGATGTACAATGTAAGTGGGGTAAAACCTATATCAAATTAAGTAATTTAACTTTAATAGTTAATAATAAAATGAACATACATATCACTTAACTAATTTTATGTGTGTAAGACACAGATAAAATTGAAAAATTCGACGAGTTAGTTTTTTTCTAATCAATTCAAATTAAATTGAGGATAGCAGTAACAGAACATTTGATACTTTCGTTTGATATTCAATGGAAGCTTTAATTAAAGAGCTTGGTGTTGATGTTATAATGACCACTCTTAGTCAAGACTCTTAATTATTTGATTAAATAAATATATCATGCTACTTCTTCCAATAGCAATAGCCTCTTGCCTACATAGCAAATATGGAAAAGTTTATGCAGTGTGAAAACGACAATGGAATATTTAGACATTAACATAGAAACATTCTGATTAAAGGAATAAGGGAAAATGCACAATTCAGAGGGATCCAGGATTCGAAGGTTGCGGGTGCCACCATGTTATGCATACAGTATACATGTCAGTAGCTACAAAGACAGTTTAGGAATAATGGGTCGGTTTGGTTAGTTATTGATTAATTTGAATAGGTCTTTCATTCACAAAGTAAGTCCAGGGGACCCCCCCCCCCCCCACAAGGTACATCTCGCGCCTATGGGCCGCTATAACTATCCAAGAAGACACTCGCAAATAAGTTTGATTTTAGTTCAAATTTTTAACGCTAAATTTAAACACATTCTAAATAAAAATGCGAAAGAAAAATAACATTTCATGGAAGAGCGCTTCCAATATAAATATTTACTTAAAGAATAGCTTAACTACACTATATATTCTTTGTTTGACTAGATTAATTTACTTGTATTGTTCTTTGTTTATTTTTTCATCTTAATTGTTGAGTTATATGACAATTATTTTCAAATAAAAACCTTCAACATTCAACCTATGATATTCGGCTCAAACGACTATCAATCAAGTCATTTAATATTTTTTCAAAACTCATTAGAAGATATTGCTCAAATTATACTCCAATATATAAATTAATATCGTTTCATTAAAAATAAAGAAATTATATGCTAATTAAAATTAATTTAAATTACCTATAAAAACTAATTGTTCATAAAGTAAGGTATAATGATATAAATAAAATGAGGACTGAAAGTTTAAAAAAAAAAAAAAAAAAAAACTTAGCAAGTAATAAAAGGAAGAAAAGCAGGAAAAGAATCGAAAAAGAAAGAAAAGAGGTGAGGCCTTAGGCTGATTAAACGATAAAAGGCATTACGTGCATATGTTTCCCATGTCCCCTTTCAACTTCATTGACATAAATGATCCAAGTTTTGCGTTTGGTTTTTTTTATGTTTTCGGTTTGACAATAATTTGTTTTTAAAAATATAGAACAACGCCTACAATCAAATCATGCTATAATTAAGTTTATTTTACTAACGTTAGTGCAAGAATAATGCGTATAATATTCATTCCATCCCCAAAGATAAACTTATTTTTGAGAATTAATTAATCATGCATGATATGTTTCCACGATCCTACACATTTTAATTCCCTAGTTTAAAAATTTAAAAGAAATAATTAATTTCATTTGACACGAATACAACATAAAAATAAAAATACAATGTTAACACCAATGCTAATGGAACTTTATTTATCTAGAAGGTGTAAGATGACCAATCATTAATCTCGATGAGAAAACTTTACATATCTGGCGTGGAATAGAAACGGAAGAAAAATTGAAATATTTGGGTCAAAGTGATACATACTCCATTCGTTCTCATTTAGTTTTCTGGATAAGGTTTTGCACTACCCTTACAAAAATTTAATTAGGAGTGTAATTTGACTAATCTACCTTTTATTAAATCTTAAATCTTTGTCTATTTACGTGCCTCTTAATTCTAGAATATTTAGCAAAAAAACAATGCTAAGGACAAAATTAAAAAACAAAAAACAAAATTGTCTCTTGATTTAAATTGACAAGTATTTAGGAACAATTACTTTTAGTATACATGACAACTAAATGGGAACAAATGAAGTATTAATTAATCATGATTTAGTGAGAAAAACTTATTATTAACTCATGTCATATAATAATTCTAAATGCAGGTAAATTTTTAACTAGCCCCACCCTCCTTCACTCACACCCACAAAGAAAGAAAATAAAGAACATAATTAGCAACGAATGTAATTAAGCGGGCCAAATAGAGATATGATATAATTAGCATATCCTTTTGTTTTCCTTTTCTTTACGTTTATATTATTTGTGTTGTGTGTAAATCACAATCCTTCTTAATCTCTTTTTGTATGGTGAAATTAAGTGCTGAATGATTTTCGGAATTCTAGTGAGAACAAGAGCTATAGCCGGAAGATTTGAATTTTGTAGTATATGACATTACACTTTGAATGTGAATCGAGACTTAATTAGTGGGGGGTCGTTTAGTACGGTCCTACATATCTTTGAAAAGCACTGATCCCAAATCTCCAAAAAGACTACTATTACAATTATTCTGATACGGTTTAAATTTACTAGAACTTATATCAGGTGGTTTAGTTTATCAAGTTCGTTTTCAAGTTTAAAGCATTAAAATGGAGTAGATATAAAAGTTAAAAATATTTTAAAACAAAAAATAAAACAAAAAATCTCTTTAAAAGCACTCTAAGGAATTTTACACCACATCCCGTTCAAGAAATGAAATATAGATTTTTTTTGTTAGATTATATTAACCTAAATTACAACCTAGAAAGTGACCACATATTACTTAATTATTTAGATACTAATACCAATTGTTAGTAATGACTTTCTTACACTTTAAACATGTGTAGCTATCTGTATTCTTTTTAAAAATTATAATATTTTATTAAATAGGAATTTCTCTAAAAAGATTATTTTAGTTTGCTCATTTATTATCCCGTTTCATATAATCTAAATTTACATTTGTTGGATGCAAATTTTTTCATATACTCCCTCCGCCTAATATTATGTGTGTTTTTTCTTTTACACGCCCCTTAAGAAATATTAATTAGGAAAGGGATTGAACTATTCTACCCGTATTTATGTCTTAAGATATAATATTTCTTCATTGAATATGTATTCTATTTATGTGTTATCTCCATATTCAAGAACAATTATTACTAAGGGTAAAAAAAAAAAAATAATCAATTTTGTCTTACACTTCTAAAATGACAAATAATTTGAGACCACTATTTTTAGTAACCACGACGGTTAATATAAGACGGATGGGGGGTAGAATTTTACTTTACAAGGGATTTTGCTTTGACAAATATAGGAACACCATCATTGTATTTGGAATATTTGAATAAAATTACTATATAAGGGGTTTATTCGGGAATTATCACTGTTACTTGATCCCAAAGAAAGTAAACTTTGTCCCCTCTTTTCAACCAACTTTCAACATGCGCTAAACTATCACTTTCTACCATCAAAGTTATTTTGGAGTTTTCCTAATCCTATTTTTCTTTTTTATTCTTAACTTCAACTTTAAATAAATCTGAAACCATATGTAACGACCCGGCCGATCATTTTGACTATTGCAATCCCGTTCTCTCATTTACTGTTCAAATTGTAAATTACAGTTGTTATTTGACTTGCCGGGGTAATTGGTTTGGGTATGGTAAGGTTTTAAAATAATTTGGAGCACTTAGTTTCAAGGTTTTGAATTTAAGTTAAAAAGGTTGCCCGGATGTTGACTTATGTGTAACGAACCCAGAGGAAATTTGCTAAGAAAATTAAGGTTTGGTGGTGCAGAGGTAGATCAATTAGGCTGAACAATGCACCGATGTGTTAAGGAAAATTTTGTCGGAAAAAGGTCATTTCTGCGACCACTATGCGGTCGCAGAATCACTCTGCGGATCGCATAATGGTCGCAAAGTGGATCAGGAGAGGGGCAAGATTTGAGGAAAATCTGCGGTGCACTATGCGACCGCAGACCTGTTTTGCGGTGCATTATGCGACCGCAGAACAAGTATGCGGGCCGCATAATGACCACAGACCGGGTCAGTAATGCCCAACTTTGGAGGTCAAATTATGCGGCGGATATGCGGACCGCATACCTGTTATGCGATCGCATAACTGCATCGGAGCTTCCATTCTTTCTAATTTTTTTACCCGACCCAACTTCGATTTATAGTCCTTGAAGCTCATTTTTTAGCCAAAATATGATATTTTAGAGAGAGGTGAGAGCATTTTAGAAAGAGAAAGTGAAGACTTAGTCATTTATCCATCAATTCTTGTTCAAGGTTTGAAGATTTCACAAGGATCTTGCTAGGGCTTCAAAGAGGTAAGAATTTCTTTCCTTAATTCTTCAATTTCAGGTTTGGAATAAAGATAGGTGATTAATAGTATGATTCTTGGGTGTAGAGTATCATGTATACATACCAATAAGGTTGTGGAAAGATTGTTAAGTTCAAAAGGGTAAGGATTGAGTTGAAAATGGTAGAAATCTTCATACACTTTAATTGAAGATTTGAGGGTCGAGTTGTTGTCGGATTTTGGCAAAATTTGTATGGTTGGACTCGTGGTTGGACAAGCGTTCATATTATGTAACTTTTATCGGGTTCCGATACGTGAGCCCCACGAGCGAATTTTGAGTTAATTTCGGATTTTATTGGAAAAATTAGTATCTCCTTATGAAATTAATTACAATAATTGGTATTGACTTAATCAAATTATTTGTGACTAGATTCGAGGCCTTCGGAGGCCGATTTGTGAGGCAAAGGCATAGCAGAGTAAAGAATCTCATGCTATGAGGTAAGTAACAGTTTTAAATCTGGTCCTGAGGGTAGGAAACCTCAAATTTTGGTATCATGTGATTATTTTGGAGGTGACGCACATGCTAGGTGACGGGTGTGTGGGCGTGCACCGAAGGGATTGTGACTTGGTCTGTCCTGAAAAATTGTAAAGTTGAATAATTTATTGTTAGCTATATGCTCTCTATGTGTTGATAAAACTTGACTGTAAATCATGTTAGAAGTCATGCTTAGGCTATGTGATAGTACTGTTGAGACCCACAGAGGGTCGCGTACTTGTTGAATTACCTGCTAAATGTTATATGTACTCAGTCTTAGTTGTTACTTGCACATTTTATCTCACTCTCTGTTATTATTATTGATACATCATATCATTGTTGTTTGGGCTGATTTCATGATTATTGAGAGCCCGAGAGACTAGAGAGATTTATGACTGAGTGAGGTCGAGGGCGTGATTGTGAAATATTGATACTATAGCACGTGAGTTATCCGTGCAGCACGTGAGTTGGCCGTGCGGATCCAGATATTTATATTATGGCACGTGAGTTATCCGTGCAACACGTGAGTTGTCCGTGCAGATTATAGCGCTTGGGCTATAGGAGCCCCTCCGGAGTCTGTACACCCACAGTGAGCGTGGGCACCCATTGAGAGTGAGTGATGAAGGCTGGGAGCCCAGGGAGTGATGAGGGCTGGGAGCCCAGGGAATGATTGTTGTCCTAAGAGGTTGTACTTGATTTTCATTTATTGTTGCACTTAGTTGCTATCTGTCATTGTTGTGAAATATCTGAAAGATTATTGATATACAGATTACATGAACAGGAACTGTATAAAAATTGATTTGACATTAAACTGCCAGATTTGATAGCATGTCTATTCTTTGCTAGAATTACTGGAAATGAACCATAACTGTGTAACTCGTTATTATCTTCAGTTCCTTGTTTATTATTGTTACTTGCTAAGTTGGTTGTACTCATACTACACCCTGCATTTCGTGTGCGGATCCAGGTGTTCCCGAACTGTCACGACCCGAAATTTTTCACCGACGGGACCATGATGGTACCAAACATACACTTGCTAGGCAAACCAACGTTAGAGAATCTTTAAACCAATTCCTTATTTTCATTCAGTAAATAACAATAATTAACTAAGATAAAATATAATAAGTGCAGAATATTATAAAAATGTATTAATTACTACCACCCGGATCTAGAGTCACAATTCACGAGCATTCTAGAATTTACAACAAGTAAGAGTCTGAAAAAAATACAACTGTCTGAATAAAAGAAAACAGTAAGACGTAAAGGATAGATGGGGACTTCAAGGTCTGTGAACGCCGACAAATCTACCTTGAGTCTCCGAATAGTGGACCAGTAGCAAATCTCGATCAACCTAAGCCGGTATCAAAATCTGCATGAAAGTGCAGAGTGCAGCATCAGTACAACCGACCCCATGTACTGGTAAGTGTCGAGTCTAACCTCGGTAAAGTAGTGATGAGGCTAGGACAAGAAACCCACATACAACTTGAATAGTATAATCATGCTAGAGGCAACAATAATAAGTAATGCAATAATGCAGAAATAATGGGAGGGGAACATATAGTGGGGGAATACAACATAAAGAGTGAGAATAATGAAAAGACATAATTAAACTGGAAATCCTTAAACGAATTGAGTAATTAAGATAGCAAGGAAAACTGCACGGCATCACCCTTCGTGCTTTTACTCTCAACCTCACCAAATAACAAATAATACTGCACGGTATCACTCTTCGTGCTTTTACTCTCTTCCTAACGATATAATTAAATTATGCACGACATCACCCTTCGTGATTTTAATATCTTACTCACAATATAATTAAATTATGCACGGCATCACCCTTCGTGCTTTACACTCTTCCTCACAATATAATTAAATTATGCATGGCATTACCTTTCGTGCTTTACACTCTTCCTCACAATATAATTAAATTATACACGGCATCACCCTTCGTGCTTTACACTCTTCCTCACAATTTACAGAATCAATAACAACGGATAGGGATACGTTTCACAAGAAATTAATATTTCATAAATGATTACTTTCACAATTTAACATCTCAACCTCGAATCAATATTCACAATTTTATCGACCTTGGTGGAACCGGATGCAAGTCTCCCAACATTTCAACAACAACAATAAGCATGGATAACAAGATTTAAGACTATAAATTTGCAAGAAATGGAATTTCACTCGCATGCTATGACTCGACCACAACATATAGATGCTCGTCACCTCAACTATACGTTGTATTCAACAACAAAACACGTAGCAAATACTCACACAATACCTATTCCCTCAAGCCAAAGTTAGACACAATACTTACCTCACTCCGAAGGCCACTTAATTCTCAATCACAACTTTTCCTTTGGAATTCACCTCCAAACCACTCGTATCTATTCAAAAATGACTCAATAATATCAAACATTGCTAAAGGAATCAACTCTAATGAATAATAACAGATTTCCCAAATTTTCCTCCAAAAAGTCGAAAATCGACCCCGGACCCGCTTGGTGAAAATCCGAGGTTCGGACCAAAATCCTTTTACTCATTCACCCCCGAGCCCAAATATGTAATTATTTGTGGAATCCGACCTCAAATTGAGGTCTAAATCCCAAAATTCCCGAAATCCCTAGTTTCTACCCTAACCCCTAATTCTACCATGAAAACTCTAGATTTTTGGTTGAAAATTCAAGAAATGTAATGGGTAATTGAAAGAAAATGGTTTAGAATCACTTACCAACAATTTGGGGAAGACAATGGCTCTTGGAAATCGCCTCTACCCATTTGGTTCTTGAAAAATGTTGAAGAAATGTCTCAAACCCGTGTTTGGAGTCTGTTTTAAGTCACTGGACAGGCCTTCATCGCGTTCGCGAGAGGCCTGTCGTGATCGCGATGACAGCGGCCTAAGGCCTTCGCGTTCGCGAGTCTTTCTACATGTTCGCGTAAGGCAACTCCCCCATATCCTTCGCGTTCGCGACCCAGTGGGCGCGTTCGGGTAGAAGAACATGACCCCCCAGGTCCATTGAACTATCGCGTTCGCGAAGGGTACCACCCTCAACGCTTCGTGTTAGCGACCAGTCCTTCGCGTTCGCGAAGAAGAAATTTCCCTTGCCCCCATTTTACCTTTCACGTTTGCGACACTACCTACGCGAACGCGAAGAAGGGCACACCAGAACAGCTACTGCAGCAAAAATCTCAGATTTTCTAAGTGCAAATTACCCTGTAGCCTATCCGAAACTTACCCGAGCCCTCGGGGCTCCAAACCAAACATGCACACAAGTCTAAAAACATCATACGAACTTGCTTGCACGATCAAATCGCCAAAATAACACCTAGAACTATGAATTTAGCACCAAATCAAATGAAATTCTCAAGAACACTTTAAAAATCTATATCTTCTCAACTGGACATCCGAATCACGTCAAATCAACTCCGTTTCTCACCAAATTTCACAGACAAGTCTTAAATATCATAATGAAACTGTACCGGGCTCCGAAACTAAAATACGGACCCGATACTAACAATGCCAAACATCAATCAATTCTTAAAAACAATTAATTTTCAGACTTTTAATTTTCATCAAAAATTCATAACTTAAGCTATGGACCTCCGAATTCGATTTCGGACATACGCCCAGGTCCCATAATTCGATACAGACCTACCGGGACCGTCAAAATACGTATCCGGACCTGTTTACCAAAAATATTGACCGAAGTCAACTAAAATCAACTTTTAAACCAAAAATTCTTATTTCCGTTAGTTTTCAACATAAAAGCTTTCCGAAAACCTGTCCGGGCTGTGCACGCAAATCGAGGAGGGTAAAAATGAGATTTTTTAAGGCTTAAGAGTGCAGATTCGTGTTCTAAATCATAAGATAACCTTTTGGGTCATCACAATCTCCACTTCTAAAACAACCGTTCGTCCTCGAACGGACATAGAAAAGTACCTGGGCTGGTGAAAAGGTGGGGATATCTACTCCGCATATCGGACTCGGACTCCCAAGTAGCTGCCTCAATAGGTTGACCTCTCCACTGCACTCGAACTGAAGGATAACTCTTTGATCTCAACTGGCGAACTTGTCGGGCTAGAATTGCCACCGGCTCCTCCTTGTAAATCAAATTCTTGTCCAACTGGACAGAGCTGAAATCTAACACGTGGGACGGGTCACCATGATAGTTCCGGAGCATAGACACGTGGAATAGCGAATGAACTGAGGATAACTCTAGAGGCAACGCAAGTCTATAAGCTATCTCCCCCACTCTCTTGAGGATCTCAAATGGCCCTTCTTCCCAAATCTCATAACACCCTTCATAGGCGATATCCGAAGCAATATTCTTTCTCCAACCATGAATGCAATATCATGAACTTTACGGTCGGCATAACTCTTTTGCCTGGACTGAGCTGTACGAAGTCGATCCTGTATAATCTTGACCTTGTCCAAGGCCTCCTGAACTAAATCTGTACCCAATAACCGAGCCTCCCCCAGCTCAAACCACCCAACTGGCAACCTACACCGTCTATTATATAATGCCTCATAGGGAGCCATCTGAATGCTTGACTGGTAGCTGTTAATGTAGGCAAACTCCGCTAATGGCAAAAACTGATCCCAAGAACCTCCGAAGTCAATAACACAGGCACAGAGCATATCCTCCAAGATCTGAATAGTATGCTCGGACTGCCCGTCCGTCTGAGGATGAAATGCTATGTTCAACTCAACCCGCGTACCCAACTCACGCTGAACTGCCCTTCAAAAGTGCGAGATAAATTGCGTACCTCGATCAGAAATGATAGACAAGGGCACACCATGAAGACGGACGATCTCTCGAATATAAAATCTCTGCTAACCTCTCCGAGGAATAGGTAACTGCCACAGGAATAAAATGCGCTGACTTGGTCAGCCTGTCCACAATAACCCAAATAGCATCGAACTTCCTCTGAGTCCGTGGGAGTCCAACAACAAAATCCATAGTGATACGCTCCCACTTCCACTCAGGAATATCTAACCTTTGGAGTAAACCACCAGGTCTCTGATGCTCACACTTTACCTGCTGGCAATTTAGGAACCGAGCTACATAGGCAACTATGTCCTTCTTCATTTGCCTCTACCAATAATGTTATCTCAAGTCCTGATACATCTTGGCGGCACCCGGATGAATAGAATACCGGGAACTGTGGGACTCCTCAAGGATCAACTCACGAATTCTATCCACATTAGGCACACAAATATGACCCTGCATCCTCAAAACTCCGTCATCTCCAACAGTAACTGCTTGGCACCACCGTGCCTCACTGTGTCTGTAAGGATAAGTAAATGAGGATCGTCATCTTGCCGATCTCTGATGCACTCAAACAAAGAAGACCGAGCAACTGTACAAGCTAGAACACGACTGGGCTCAGAAATATCTAACCTCACGAACTGGTTGGTCAAGGCCTGAACATCCAATGCAAGCGGTCTCTCACCAATTGAAATATATGCAAGGCTACCCATACTGACTGACTACTCAAAGCATCGGCCACCACATTGGCCTTCCCAGGATGATACAATATGGTGATATCATAGTCTTTCAATAGCTCCAGCCACCTCCTCTGCCTCAAATTGAGTTCCTTCTGCTTGAACAAATACTGCAAGCTCCGATGATCAGTGAATACCTCACATGGCACGCCGTAAAGATAGTGCCTCCAAATCTTCAGCGCGTGAACAATGGCTGCCAGCTCTAGATCATGAACATGGTAATTCTTCTCGTGAACCTTCAGCTGCCGTGAAGCATATGCAATAACCTTGCCACCCTGCATCAATATTGTACCCAGACCAATACGAGATGTGTCACAATATACTGTATAAGATCCTGAATCTGTGGGTAACACCAGTACCGGTGCCGTAGTCAAAGCAATCTTGAGCTTCTGAAAGCTCGCTTCACACTCGTCTGACCACCTGAACGGGGCACACTTTTGGGTCAATCTAGTCAACGGGGCTACTGTGGATGAAAACCCCTCCACAAATCGATGGTAATAGCCCGCCAAACCCAGGAAACTATGGATCTCTGTAACTAATGTGGGTTTAGGCCAGTTCTGGACTGCCTCAATCTTCTTAGGATCCACCTGAATACCCTCTGTTGATACAACGTGACCCAAAAAAGCAAATGAACTCAACCAAAACTCGCATTTTGAGAACTTAGCATATAACTTGCTGTCTTTCAGAGTTTGAAGAACGATCCGAAGGTGCTTCTCATGCTCCTCTCGATTATGGGAGTAGATAAAGATATCATCAATAAACACAACCACAAAAGAATCCAAGTAGGGTTTGAACACCTGGTTCATCAAATCCATGAATGTTGCTGGGGCATTTGTCAGCCCAAATGACATCATTAGAAACTCATAATGTCCATACCGAGTCACAAAAGTTGTCTTAGGAACATCGGATGCCCTAATTCTCAACTGATGGTAGCTAGATCTCAAATCAATCTTTGAAAACACCTTGGTACCCTGAAGCTGATCAAATAAATCATCAATCCTCGGCAATGGATATTTGTTCTTGATGGTGACTCTGTTCAACTGCCGATAACCTATACACATCCTCATCGATCCATTTTTCTTCTTTACAAACAACACAGGTGCACCCCAGGGCGAGACACTAGGTCTAATGAAGCCCTTATCAAGCAAATCTTGCAACTGCTCTTTCAATTCTTTCAACCCTGGCGGGTCCATGCGATATGGAGGAATGGAAATAGGCTGACTGCCCGGAGCCAAATCAATGCTGAAATTAATATCCCTGTCGGGTGGTATCCCCAATAGGTCTGCAAGAAACACCTCTAGAAACTCACGAACAACCGGCACCGAATCTATGAAAGGAACCTCCGTACTAGAATCGCGAACATAAGCCAAATAAGCTAGATACCCCTTCTCGACCATATGTCGAGCCTTCACAAAAGAGATAACCTTGATGGCAGAATAGCCAAGATTTCCTCTCGACTCTAATCGAGGTAACCCCTGCAAGGCTAAGGTCACTGTCTTGGCGTGACAATCTAATATAGCATGATAAGGTGACAACCAATTCATACCTAGTATGACATCAAAATCAACCATGTCGAGAAATAGGAGAACTACACGAGTCTCAAGACTCCCAATGGTGACCACACACTAACGATAAACACGATCTACAACAATATCATCTCCCACTAGCATAGATACATACACAGGAGCACTCAAAGAATCACGGGGAACAACAAAATAGGAAGCAAAATAGGATGACACATAGGAGTAAGTAGATCCCGGATCAAATAGAACCGAAGCATCTCTGCTGCAAAACTGAAATAGTACATGTGATAACAGTGTCAGATGACTCAGCCTCAGGCCTGGCTGGGAAAGCATAACACCGGGGCTGGGCCCCACCACCCTGAACTACATCCCCGGGATGACCTCTAGCCGGCTGGTCTCCACCTCTAACGGCCTGACCTCCACCTCTAACAGTCTGGCCTCTACTTCTGGCTGCCTGACCCCTGCCTCTAGCTGATTGAGCAAGTGGTGCAACAACTAGTGTCGGAACCATGGCACGAGAACTCTGATGCTGTGAGTTGCCTGTTGCCTGAGGGCAAGATCTAGCAATATGCCTCGGATCACCACAAGTATAACATAACTACGGCTGCTGTAACTGCTGACCCTAAAACTGATCCTGTCGACCTGAATAACCACATTGATGACTCTGGAGTGGAGGTGCACTAATAGGAGCTGATGGTGCACTGTAGGCTAGCTGGTCGGAATAATGCATCTGAGGGCCACGACTACCTGAGGCACCGTGAGATGCCTAAAGCGCTAAATGAAACGGCCTGGGAGGATGGCCTCTACCAAAAGTACTCTTTCCTCTAGGTGAGGCACCGCTGAACTCACCGGAATGACGAGGTCTCTTGTCAGACCCCTGACCTCCTTGAGTAAGAACCAGTTCGACTCGTCTGGCGACATTAGCAGCCGCCTGAAAAGAAATCTTACTCCCAGTCTCCTTAGCCATCTGCAATATGATAGGCTGAGCAAGTCCATCAATAAACCTCCTCACCCTCTCTCTCTCTCGGTGGGAAGCAGAAGAATAGCATGGCGGGCCAAATCCACCAAATGGGTCGCATACTGAGTAACCATCATACTGCCCTACTGGAGACGCTCAAACTGACGGCGACGCTCCTCTCTCAATGTGATAGGCAGAAACTTCTCTATGAAGAGCTGAGAGAACTGGTCTCAAGTAAGAGCAGGCGACCCAGCTGGTCTGGTCAACAAGTAATCTCTCCACCATTTGTTGACGGAACCAGTCATCTGAAATGCAGCAAAATAGACCCCATTCGCCTCCACTATACCCATATTTCGTAAAACCTCGTGACAGCTGTCAAGATACTCCTGGGGATCCTCTGAAGGAGCACCGCTGAAGTGAATAGGAACGAGCTTGATAAACCTGTCTAATCTCCATAAGGCCTCAGAAGACATAGCTGGCCCATCTCTGACCTGTGCCGCAATAACCGGCTGAACTAATCCGATTGGTTGAGCTACTGGAGCCTGATACTGGGGAGTTATCTGCTCCGGAGCGGGAGTGGTGGGAGTTTGGGCTCCTCCTCCAGCCTGAGATACTGCTGGTGCCATGGGAAATGCGCCAATCTGGGCCACACTCTCCATAAGGCCCACCAAATGGACCAAAGTGTCCTGAAGTACTGGGGTAGCAATGAACCCCTCCGGAACCTGAGCTGGTCCGGCAGGAACAGTCTGGGGTGGAACCTCCTCGTCAAGCTCTATCTGAGGCTCCACTGCTGGGGATGCTGCTCGGCCCCTAGGCTAAGCCCTTCCCCTGCCTCGACCTCTGGCACAACCTTGGCCTCGACCTCTGCCCCGCGTAGGAGCTGTCACTGGAGGCTCTGGCTGCTGCTCAGCTGAGGAAGCGGTACGTGTTCTCGCCATCTGCGAGAGAATAAGAGTAGAAGAGTTCAATCAGCATTGAGAAAGCAAAATCGCATGACAGAGAAGAAAAGAAGTGAAACTTGTTCCTAAACTTCATAGCCCCTAGAAGATAAGCACAGATGTCTCCGTACCGATCCTCCAGACTCTACTAAGCATGCTCGTGAATCGTGAGACCTAAGCAACCTAGTGCTCTGATACCAACTGTCACGACCCAAAATTTCCCACCGACGGGACTGTGATGACGCCTAACATTTCACTTGCTAGGCAAGCCAACGTTAGAGAATCTTTAAATCAATTCCTTATTTTCATTCACTAAATAACAATAATTAACTAAGATAAAATATAATAAGTGCGGAATATTATAAAACTGTATTAATTACTACCACACGGATCTGGAGTCACAATTCATGAGCATTCTACAATTTACAACAAGTAATAGTTTGAAAAAAATACAACTGTCTGAATGAAAGAAAATAGTAAGACGTAAAGGATAGACGGGGACTTCAAGGTCTGTGAACGCCGACAGATCTACCTTGAGTCTCCGAACAGTGGACCAGTAGCAAATCTCGATCAACCTAAGCCGGTATCAAAATCTGCATAGAAAATGCAGAGTGCAGCATCAGTACAACCGACCCCATGTACTTGTAAGTGTCGAGTCTAACCTCGGCAAAGTAGTGACGAGGCTAGGACAAGAAACCCACATACAACCTGAATAGTATAATCATGCTAGAGGCTACAATAATAAGTAAAGCAATAATGCAGAAATAATGGGAGGGGAACATACAGTGGGGGAATACAACATAAAGAGTGAGAATAATGAAAAGACATAATTAAACCGGAAATCCTTAAACGAATTGAGCAATTAAGACAGCAAGGAAAATTGCACGGCATCACCCTTCGTGCTTTTACTCTCAACCTCACCAAATAACAAATAAGACTGCACGGCATCACCCTTCGTGCTTTTAATATCTTCCTCACAATATAATTAAATTATGCACGGCATCACCCTTCGTGCTTTACACTCTTCCTCACAATATAATTAAATTATGCACGGCATCACCCTTCGTGCTTTACACTCTTCCTCACAATATAATTAAATTATGCACGACATCATCCTTCGTGCTTTACACTCTTCCTCACAATTCAAAGAATCAATAACAACGGATAGGGATAAGTTTCACAAGAAATCAATATTTCATAAATGATTACTTTCAGAATTTAACATCTCAACCTTGAGTCAATATTTACAATTTTATCGACCTCGGTGGAACCGGATATAAGTCTCCCAACATTTCAACAACAATAATAAGCATGGATAACAAGATTTAAGACTACAAATTTGCAAGAAATGGAATTTCACTCGCATGCTATGACTCGACCACAACGTATAGATGCTCGTCACCTCAACTATACATCGTATTCAACAACAAAACACGTAGAAAATACTCACACAATACCTATTCCCTCAAGCCAAAGTTAGACACAACACTTACCTCACTCCGAAGGCTACTTAATTCTCAATCATAACTTTTCCTTTGGAATTCACCTCCAAACCACTCGTATCTATTAAAAAATGACTCAATAATATCAAACATTGCTAAAGGAATCAACTCTAATGAATAATTACAGATTTCCCAAATTTTCTTCCAAAAAGTCGAAAATCGACCCCGGGCCCGCTTGGTCAAAACTCGAGGTTTGGACTAAAATCCTTTTACTCATTCACCCCCAAGCCCGAATATGTAATTATTTGTGGAATCCGACCTCAAATTGAAGTCTAAATCTCCAAATTCCCGAAATCCCTAGTTTCTACCCTAACCCCTAATTCTATCATGAAAACTCTAGATTTTTGGTTGAAAATTCAAGAAATGTAATGGGTAATTGAAAGGAAATGGTTTAGAATCACTTACCAATAATTTAGGGAAGATAATGACTCTTGGAAATCGCCTCTACACATTTGGTTCTTGAAATATGTTGAAGAAATGGCTCAAACTCGTGTTTGGAGTCTGTTTTAAGTCACTAGACAGGCCTCCATCGCATTCGCGAGAGGCCTGTCGCGATCGCGATGCACAGCGGCCTAAGGCCTTTTCGTTCGTGAGTCTTTATACGTGTTCACATAATGCAACTACCCCCTATCCTTCGCGTTCGCGACCCAGTGGACGCGTTCGCGTAGAAGAACATGACCCCCTCCCCCAAGTCCATTGAACTATCGCGTTCGCGTGAGACAGATCGCATTCGCGAAGGGTACCACCCCCAACGCTTTGCGTTCGCGACCAGTCCTTCGCATTCGAGAAGAAGAAATTTCGCCTGCCCCCATTTTACCTTTCCTGTTCACGACACTACCTACGCGAACGAGAAGAAGGAAACACCAGAACATCTGCTGCAGCAAAAATCTCAGATTTTCTAAGTGCAAATCACCCTGTAGCCTATCCGAAACTCACCCGAGTCCTCGGGGCTCCAAACCAAACATGCACACAAGTCTAAACACATCATACGAACTTGCTTGCGCGATCAAAAACGTCAAAATAACACCTAGAACTACAAATTTAGCACCAAACAAATGAAATTCTCAAGAACACTTTAAAATCTATATCTTTTCAACTAGATGTCCGAATCACGTCAAATCAACTCCGTTTCTCACCAAATTTCATAGACAAGTCTTAAATATCATAATGAAACTGTACCGGGCTCCGGAACCAAAATACGGACCCGATACTAACAATTCCAAACATCAATCAATTCTTAAAAATAATTAATTTTCAGACTTTTAATTTTTATCAAAAATTCATAACTTGAGCTAGGGACCTCGGAATTCGAATCCGGGCATACGCCCAGGTCCCATAATTTGATACGGACCTACTGGGACTGTAAAACATGGATCATTTACCAAAAATGTTGACCGAAGTCAACTAAAATAACCTTTTAAACTAAAAATTCTTATTTCCCTTAGTTTTCAACATAAACGCTTTTTTGAAACCTGTCCAAGCTATGCACGCAAATCGAGGAGGGTAAAAGTGAGATGTTTAAGGCTTAAGAGTGCAAATTCATGTTCTAAATCATAAGATGACCTTTTGGGTTATCACACGGACATAGCGGGTGTTGATCCTTTTGCACGGTTGATTTTCAGGAGTATTTGAGGTAGCTGCCATGTTCCGCAGACCTTGTCTCTCCTTCTCTATCTCCTTGTTTACTATATTTGGTCTCAGACTATTATAGACAGTATTTTCCTGACTTGTACTCATAATAGATGCTCATGTACTTAGTGACACCAGGTTTGGGGAGTGTTGTATCGAAAATTGCTAGATCTTTGGTATTGTATTAAACGTTATGTTTTTAAATTTAAAGGAAATTGTGGGATATTGATATTGTCGGCTTGCCTAGTACTGAGATAGGCGCCATCACGACAGGTTAGGATTTTGGGTCGTGACAAAGTTGGTATCAGAGCATAGGTTACATAGGTCTCATGAGTCATGAGCAGGTTTAGTAGAGTCTTGCGGATCGGTACGGAAACGTCTCTACTTATCTTCGAGAGGCTGCAGAACCCTTAAAAAAATTCACTTTCTTGTATTCAGTCGTGCGAAATTGTTGTTCCAGGAAACAGATGGTGAGAACACGTACTACCAGATCGGACGGTCAGCCACCGGTGCCACCAATTAGGGCCGCGAGAGGCCGGGGCTGAGGTTGAGGCCGGGGTCGAGGTGTAGCTCGTACCACAGTTGGACCAGCACTTGTAGTACCACCAGTTGCTCTAGCTCAGGAGCAAATTCCAGATATAGCTGAGCCGACAGGATCAGCTCAGGCACCAGTTGTGCCCATTGAGATTCCAGGCCTTCAGGAGACTTTGGCCCAGATATTCAGCTTGCACTGGTCTGGCTCAGGTGGTTTCGGCTAAGGCCGCACCTGCCGCTTCTCAGGCCGGGGGAGGTACTCATACCCCCGTTGCCTGTACTCAGACCAGGTAGTATAGGGACTTCAGATACCGGGGGCACTACCAGCCTTGCTGGTTGCAACTGCTCAGGCCCCGATAGTTCCTGTTATGGTAGATGATGAGCAGAGGAAACTTGAGAGATTTGAGAGGCTTCGACCTCCATCTTTTAGCGGTGCTGAGTTAGAGGATGCCCAGGGTTTTCTGGATAAGTGTCAGCGGATGCTTCGGACAACGGGTATTCTGGAGACTAGTGGGGTCTCATTCACTACTTTTTAGTTTTCTAGGTCTGCACTCAGATTGTGGGAGACTTACGAGAGACGTAGGCCCGTTGGCACAACACCCCTTACTTGGAATCAGTTCTCCGTGGTCTTTTTGGAGAAGTTCGTACCTCAGTCCCATAGAGAAGAACTGCGCAGACAGTTTGAGCAGCTTCGCTAGGGTGATATGCCCGTGACACGGTATGAGATGAGATTTTTTGAGTTGACTCGTCACGCAGTCTGGTTGGTTCCCACTGATAGGAAGAGGATTAGGAGGTTCATTGATGGCCTCACATATCAGCTGCGGTTACTTATGACTAGGGAGAGAGTATCTGGTGCTACTTTTGATGAGGTAGTGGACATTGCTCGGCAGATAAAGATGGTTCGTAGCCAGGAACTAGAGAGAGAGAGGCTAAGAGGCCTCGTGGTCTGGGTGATTATAGAGGTGTTCCTTTAGGGGGGCCAGTTTCACCGTGGTAGGGGTCATTCTTACAGACACGCTTAGACGGGTCGTCCAGCTCATCATGGTGCATCAGCTAGCCATGGTTCTTACAGTGCTCACTCAGGCCAGTCATCATTCAGTGCACTACCAGCGTAGAGTTCTCATCATGCCTCGTCCGCACAGGCTTCTGCAGGTCATTCCTAGGGTTTTCAGGAGCAGCAGTTCCGTCAAAGGAGGGGTTGTTTCGAGTGCAGAGAATTTGGACATTTCAAGAGAGGGTGTCCTAGGCTGTTGAGTGGGGTTTCACAGCAGAGTTCTCGACCGACGGCACCAGCACCCTCAGATACACCACCCGCCCTACCACCTCGGGGTGGGGGCCAGGCAGCTAAGGGTCACCTAAGAGGGGGAGGCCGATCAGGAGGTGGGCAGGCCCGATTCTATGCTTTTCCTGTCAGGCCAGATGTTGTTGCTTTAGATGCAGTGATCACATGTATTGTTTCAGTGTGCCACAGGGAGGCTTCTATATTATTTGACCCTGGTTCTACTTATTCATATGTATCATCGTATTTTGCTTATTATCTGGATATGCCCTGTGAGTCTTTAGTTTCACATGTTAGTGTATCTATACCGGTGGGTGATATTATTATTGTGGACCGTGTGTATCGGTCGTGTGTGGTAACTATTGGGGAATTGGAGACTAGGATTGATCTTTTATTACTCGGTATGGTTGATTTCGATCCAATCCTGGGTATGGATTGGTTGTCTCCATGTCATGCTATTCTGAACCGTGACGTTGACCATGCCGGGGTTGCCAAAGGTTGAGTGGAGAGATTCTCTAGATTTTGTTCCTAGCAAGGTAATTTCTTATTTGAAAGCCCAAGGTATGGTTGGGAAGGGGTGTTTGTCATACTTGGCTTTTGTGAGAGATGTTGATGCAAATACTCCTACTATGGATTCAGTACAGGTAGTGAGAGAGTTTCCTGATGTATTTCCTACAGACCTGCCGGGTATGCCGCCCGACAGGGATATTAATTTCGGTATTGAATTGGCATAGGGCACTTAACCCATTTCTATTCCTCCGTATCGTATGGCACCAGCTGAGTTAAAAGAATTGAAAGAGCAACTTCAGGAACTCCTTGAAAAGGGGTTTATTAGGCCTAGTGTGTCACCTTGGGGTGCACCGGTTCTGTTTGTGAAAAAGAAAGACGGTACTATGCGTATGTGCATTGATTATAGGTAGTTGAACAAAGTTACAATCAAGAATAAATATCCATTACTGCGTATTGATGATTTATTTGACCAACTTCAGGGAGCGAGGGTGTTCTCCAAAATTGATTTGAGGTTTGGGTATGACCAATTAAAAATTCAGGATTCGGATATTCTAAAGATGGTATTCAGGACTCGTTATGGCCACTATGAATTTCTTGTGATGTCTTTTGGGCTAACTAATGCCCCATCAGCATTTATGCATTTGATGAATAGTGCATTTAAGCCATATCTTGATTTATTTGTCGCGGTATTCATTGATGATATTCTAGTGTACTCATGTAGCTAGGAGAAGCATGCACAACACATGGGTATTGTATTACAAAGGCTGAGAGAGGAGAAACTTTATGCCAAATTCGCTATGTGTGAGTTCTGGCTTAGTTCGGTGGCATTCTTGGGACATATAGTGTCCAGTGAAGGTATTAAGGTGGATCCAAAGAAAATTGAGGCAGTTTAGAACTGGCCCAGACCATCCTCAGTTATTAAGATTCGGAGTTTTCTCGGCTTGGCCGGTTATTATCGTCATTTTATGGAGGGTTTCTCATCTATTGCATCGCCTATGACTAAATTGACCCAGAAAGGTGCTCCGTTCAGGTGGTCGGAGGAATGTGAAGAGAGCTTTCAGAAGCTCAAGACAGCTTTGACTACAGCTCCAGCATTGGTGTTGCCTACAGGTTCAGAGTCTTATACTGTGTATTGTGACGCGTCGCGTATTGGTCTCGGTGCAGTGTTAATGCAAGACGGTAGGGTGATTGCCCATGCGTCCAGACAGCTAAAGGTACATGAGAAGAATTATCCAGTCCACGATCTGGAGTTAGCAGCTATTGTTCATGCCTTGAAAATTTGGCAGCATTACTTGTACGGTGTCCAGTGTGAGGTGTATACCGATCATCGGAGTCTACAATATTTGTTTAAACAGAAGAATCTTAACTTGCGGCAGCGAAGGTGGTTGGAGTTGCTTAAGGATTATGATATCATCATTCTCTATCATCTCGGAAAGGCCAATGTGGTAGCCGATGCCTTGAGGCGTAAGGCAGAGAGTTTGGGCAGCTTAACATACTTACCGATAGAAGAGAGGCCTTTAGCCCTAGAGGTTCAGGCCTTTGCTAATCAGTTTGTTATATTGGATGTTTCCGAGCTGAATCGGGTTTTGGCCTGTGTGGTTTCTCGGTCTTCTTTATATGATCGCATCAGAGAGCGCCAGTATGATGATCCACATATGCTTGTCCTTAAGGACACGGTTCAGCACGGTGATTCCAAGGAAGTCACTATTGGGTATGATGGTGTATTACGGATGCAGGGCAGGCTATGTGTACCTAATGTAGATAGTTTGCGTGAGCTGATTCTTCAGGAAGCTCACAGTTCGTGGTACTCTATTCATCCAGGCACCGCGAAGATGTATAAGGATTTGAGACAGCACTATTGGTGGAGGCAGATGAAGAAAGATATAGTTGGGTTTGTATCTCGGTGTTTAAATTGTCAACAGGTAAAGTACGAGCACCAGAGACCGGGCGGATTGCTACAGAGACTTGAAATTCCGGAGTGGAAGTGAAAGCATATTACCATGGACTTCGTAGTTGGACTCCCATGGACTTTGAGAAAGTTTGATGTTCTTTGGGTGATAGTAGATCGGTTGACCAAATCTGTGCATTTTAGTCCGGTCGGTACTAATTATTCTTCGGAGCGGTTGGATGGGATTTATATTCGCGAGATTGTTCGCCTACACGGTGTGCCAGTGTCCATTATTTCAGATCGGGGTACGCAGTTTACCTCAGTTTTGGAGGGCAGTGCAGCGAGAATTGGGCACACAGGTTAAGTTGAGTACAACATTTCACCCTCAGATGGACGGACAGTCCGAGCGCACTATTCAGATATTGGAGGATATGCTACGCACTTGTGTCATTGATTTTGGGAGTTCTTGGGATCAATTTCTGCCACTCGCAGAGTTTGCTTACAATAATAGCTACCAGTCAAGCATTCAGATGGCTCCGTATGAAGCTTTATATGGGAGATGGTGTCGGTCTCCGGTGGGTTATGCCGACAGGAAGGTACGTGATGGCTCCGTATGAAGCATTCAGGAACGGCTTCGCACGTCACAGTCTAGACAGAAGAGTTATGACGACAGGAAGGTTCATGATATTGTTCACATGGTTGGGGAGAAGGTTCTGCTCAAGATTTCACCCATGAAGGGTGTGTTGAGGTTCGGGTAGAAGGGCAAGTTGAGCCCTCGGTATATTGGGCCTTTTGAGGTACTTAAGAAAATTGGAGAAGTGGCTTATGAATTTGCCTTGACACCCAGTCTATCTGGTGTTCATTCAGTGTTCCATGTATCCATGCTCCGAAAGTATATCGGGGATCCATCTCATATTTTGGATTTCAATACAGTGCAGTTGGACGGTAATTTGACTTATGATGTGGAGCTGGTGGCCATTTTAGACCGGCAGGTTTGAAAGTTGAGATAAAAAAACATAGCTTCAGTAAAGGTGCATTGGAGAGGCCAGCCAGTCGGAGAAGCTACTTGGGAGATTGAGCAGGAGATGCAGAGCAAATATCCACATCTATTTAAAACCCCATGTATGATTCTAAGCCCGTTCGAGGACTAACGTTTGTTTAAGAGGGGGAGAATGTAACGACCTGATCGTTCGTTTTGACTATTGCAATCTCGTTCCCCCATTTACTACTCAAATTGTGAATTACAGTTTTTATTTAGCTTGCCGGGTAATTGGTTTGGGTCTGGTAAAGTTTTGAAATGATTTGGAGCACTTAGTTTCAAGGTTTTGAATTTAAGTTGAAAAGGTTGACCGGATGTTGACTTATGTGTAACGAACCCGGAGGAATTTTGCTAAGAAAATTAAGGTTTGGTGGTGCCGAGGTAGATCAATTAGGCTGAACAATGCACCGATGAGTTAAGGAAACTTTTATCGGAAAAAGGTCATTTTTGCGACCACTATGTGGTCGCAAAATCACTCTGCAGACCGCATAATGGTCGCAAAGTGGATCAGGAGAGGGGCAAGATTTGAGGAAAATTTGTGGTGCATTATGCGATCACAGACCTGTTTTGCGGTGCATTATGCGACCACAGAACAAGTATGTGGGCCGCATAATGACCGTAGACCGGGTCAGTAATGCCTAGCTTTGGAGGCCAAATTCTATGGCGGACATGCGGACCGCATACCTATTATGCGATCGCATAACTGCGTCGGAGCTTCCATTCTTTCTAATTTTTGACCCGACCCAACTTCGATTTATAGCCCTTGAAGCTCATTTTTTAGCCAAAATCTGATATTTTAGAGAGAGGTGAGAGCATTTTAGAAAGAGAAAGCGAAGACTTAGTCATTTATCCATCAATTCTTGTTCAAGGTTTGAAAATTTCACAAGGACCTTGATAGGGCTTCAAAGAGGTAAAAATTTCTTTCCCTAATTCTTTAATTTCGGGTTTGGAGTAAAGATGGGTGATTAATAGTATGATTCTTGGGTGTAGAGTATCATGTATACATACCAATAAGGTTGTGGAAATATTATTAAGTTCAAAAGGGTAAGGATTGAGTTGAAAATGGTAGAAATCTTCATAGACTTTAATTGAAGATTTGAGGGTCGAGTTGGTATCGGATTTTGGTGAAATTTGTATGGTTGGACTCGTGGTTGGATGGGCGTTCATATTCTATAACTTTTGTCTGGTTTCGATACGTGGGCCCCACGAGCGATTTTTGAGTTAATTTCGGATTTTATTGGAAACATTAGTATCTCCTTATGGAATTAATTACAATAATTGGTATTGACTGAATCGAATTATTTGTGACTAGATTCGAGGCATTCGGAGGCCGATTTGCGAGGCAAAGGCATAGCAGAGTAAAGAATTTCACGCTCTGAGGTAAGTAACAGTTTTAAATTTGGTCCTGAGGGTATGAAACCCCGGATTTTGGTATCATGTGATTATTTTGGAGGTGACGCACATGCTAGGTGACGGGAGTGTGGACGTGCACCGAAGGGATTGTGACTTGGTCCGTCTCGGAAAACTGTGAAGTTGAATAATTTGTTGTTAGCTATATGCTCTCTATGTGTTGATAAAACTTGACTGTAAATTATGTTAGAAGTCATGCTTAGGCTATGTGATAGTACTGTTGAGATCCACAGAGGTCGCGTACTTGTTGAATTGCCTGCTAAATATTATATGTACTGAGTCTCAGTTGTTACTTGCACATTTTATCTCAGTCTCTGTTATTATTATTATTGATACATCATATCATTGTTGTTTGGGCTGATTTCATGATTATTGAGAGCCCGAGAGACTAGAGAGATTTATGGCTGAGTGAGGCCGAGGGCCTGATTATGAAATATTGACTATAGCACGCGAGTTATCCGTGCAACACATGAGTTGGCCGTGCGGATCCTTATATTATACTATAGCACGTGAGTTGGCCATGCGGATCCAGATATTTATATTATGGCACATGAGTTGTCCGTGCAGCACGTGAGTTATCTGTGCAGATTATAGCGCTTGGGCTGTAAGAGCCCTTCCGGAGTCTATACAACCCCAGTGAGCACGGGTACCCATTGAGAGTGAGTGATGATGGCTGGAAGCCCAGTGAGTGATTGTTGTCCTAAGAGGTTGTACTTGATTTCCATTTGTTGTTGCACTTAGTTGCTATTTGTCATTGTTGTGAAATCTCTGAAAGATTGTTGATATACGAATTACATGAACATGAACTGTATAAAAATTGATTTGACATTAAACTGCCAGATTTGATAGCATGTCTATTCTTTGCTGGAATTACTAGAAATGAACCATAATTGTGTAGTTTGTTACTATCTTCAGTTCCTTATTTATTATTGTTACTTGCTGAGTTGGTTGTAGTCATACTACACCCTGCACTTCGTGTGCAGATCTAGGTGTTCCCGGACATAGCGGGTGTTGATCCTTTCGCGCGGTTGATTTTCAGGAGATTTTGAGGTATCTGCCGTGTTCCGAAGACCTTGTCTCTCCTTCTCTATCTCCGTGTTTACTATATTTGGTCTCAGACTATTATAGACCGTATTTTGCTAGAATTGTACTCATATTAGATGCTTATGTACTTAGTGACACCAGGTTTTAGGAGTGTTGTATCGGAAATTGCTAGATCTTTGGTATTGTATTAAACGTTACGTTTTTAAATTTAAAGGAAATTGTGGGTTATTGATATTGTCGGCTTGCCTAGTACTGAGATAGACGCCATCACGACAGGTTAGGATTTTGTATCGTAACACCATATATTTTAGATAGTCCGTATATAAGAAGTGGCTGAGAACGTTTTTCTTTTTCCTCTTAACTTTTACATAACCTCATTGTATATTATTTTAATCCTTTGCATACTCATTGTTAATTCGAGTAAAATAGATTGTTCTTTTTTCTAGACTGATATTAAGCTCCTTAATTATTCTTAGGCCAAACCAATGATACAATTCTTCCAAACATGTGAAGGTGATTTTTCTTTTTTAGTTTAATCTTCTCATGTTCATATACATTAATTGGTCAAATTAAATAAGTATAATAAATATGTGGATTCTATAGTGTGTGCTCCTTAATTGTTAATCTGTAATGGATCCATATTTACTGAAGAAGATAGAGATTGATTCCAACGAAAACAACATCGGAAACAAGGAAAAGGAACTAAAAAGGAAAACAAGAAAGGAGGGAGGTTCCAGAGTGCTCCAACAAGAGCTAAATCAAATTAAAGAAAAGACTCAGTATTTCCATAAGGATCTTCCCCACAACTTCCCCATTTTATATCCATATTAGCCTTATCTTAGCCAGGGTCCCAAAAGTCATTTGACAGGTTCTTTGGCGGATATTTGGATCCATTTTCACCACCTTTGCTATCTTGGACCTGTCACGACCCAAAATCCCACCACATGCGTCGTGATGGCACTTAGTCTCTAATACTAAGTAAGCCGATTATAAATACAATTCAATCCAAAAAAAATAATTCTAAATAAATAATTGAATACACATGTCGAAACCAACATCGAAAATTGTAATGACCCAACCGGTCATTTTGACTTTTAGAACTCCATTCCCCTAAATAAAACTCCTTGTATGTGATTCTATTAAATTATGACTTGCGGGGAAGGTTGGTTCGGGATTTAGAAGTGTTGGGGTTGAAATTAGAACACTTGATTCCTTAAGTTGGCCTTAAAATGCTAAGTTTGACTTCGGTCAACATTTTAAGAAAACGACCCCGGAATCGGGATCTGATGGTTCCAATAGCTCCGTATGGTGATTTTGGACTTAGGAGCATGTTCGAAATTTTATTTGGAAGTTCGGAGTTAAATTAGGCTTGAAATGGCTAAAACAAGAATTTAAGTTTGGAAGTTTGTCCGGGGAGTTGACTTTTTGATATTGGGGTCGGAATCCAGTTTCGAAAATTTTCATAGCTTTGTTATGTCATTTATGACTTGTGTGTAAAATTTGAGGTCAATCGGACTTGATTTGATAGGTTTCGACATCGAATGTAAAAGTTGGAAATTTTAAATTTCATTAAGTTTGAATTGGAGCATGATTCATGGTTTTAGCGTCATTTTATGTGATTTGAGGTTTCAAATAAGTTCGTATGATATTTTAGGACTTTTTGGTATATTTGGTTGAGGTCCCGAGGGCCTCGGGTGAGTTTCAGATGGTTAACGGATCAAAAGTTGGACTTAAAACAGTTGCTGCAATTTTTCCTTTCTTCTGGAAATTCGGGGCTGAAATCGAGTCATGGTCGAGCCCAGGATTGAGACCCAAGATCGGGGCCACGATCGAGGGTCATGATCGAAGCCACGATCGAGGCCCAGGCTCGAGTGCCATGATCGAAGCCACGATCGAGGCCTAGGCTCGATGGCCATGATCGAAGCCGCGGTCGAGGCCGAGGATCGAGGCCATGACCGAGACAGTTCCGAAGGCTGCCTGGGCAGAACTATAAAGGAGGGGACTTCGTCCCATTCTCCATTTTTGACAAATTAGAGCTTGAGCAGAGGCGACGTTTGATAGATTTTCAAGCAAAGACATTGGGGTAAGTGATTCTAAATCGAATTTGGTCAATATACACGAATATATCATTATTTTTACCATTTAATTAGTGTTTTGAGATTGCAATTTTGGAAAAAATTTAGAAATCTCATAGAAACGAATTTTTGAGATTTCGGTATCAATTCGGAGTCGGATTTTGAGTGAAACTGGTATGGTTGGACTCGTAATTGAATGGGTTGTCAGATTTCATAACTTTCACCAGATTTCGAGACGTGGGCTCCACGAACAAATTTTTAATTAATTTCAGATTTTTATTGAAAATGTAGTATTTTCTTATAGAATTGATTCCTATAAATTTTAGTGATTGTATCGAAATATTTTGGCTAGATTCGAGCCAGACATAGTTGGATAATCGTGGAAAAGGCCTTCTAGTGGATTAAATTAGAGCAAGTTGAGGTAAGTCTCTTGTCTAATCTTGTGAGGGAAAAATTACCCCATAGGTAATTAAATTAATAATTTTTGCTAATTATGGAGGCTACGTACGCACGAGGTGACGAAAGTCATTAATGCTAAAGTGCATATATATATTGTGAATTGTTAGATAAAAATATTAAAAGATGAAAATCACATATGATTAATTTTCTGTTTAAATTAATTAACTGTTAAAAGAAATTGTTCATCCTCCCGAATTTATCTTATAATAAATATACTTTCCTTCCGGAGGTACATAAAAAATGTCCTTCTTTCTTGTGGAGCCGGCCGAACAGGATAGATGCATCTATGGATCGCGCCGCACGTCCCTCGGCAGTGTATACGACACTATGGAACGGGCCGTACGACCTCGGCAGAAATCGTGCCTAATAATAATAATAATTACACGATACCTTGCTATTTTATTTGCAGCTTATGGATTTAATTAATAGATTGAAAATTGTTGCAAATAAAGGATTTTAATTATTTCTTCTGGTTAAATAAATTATTGTTAACTCTGTGAATCATGCTTATTTAAATAATTTTATTTCATTCTATTTATTATTGTTGACCCTTAGTGAGTGTCAAAGTCGACCATCTCGTCTCTACCACTTCGAGATTAGGCTTGATACTTATTGGGTATACGTTGTTTACGTACTCATACTACACTTGCTGCACTTTTTGTACAGGACCTGAGACAAGTGCTAGTGGAAGATCTATCATCTTACACCCACGTTATCTAGAGGCGTAGTGGTGAGTTGCCTTTCTGAACCGTTCTGCAGCTACCAGTGTCTCTTCTTTTATTTACATTCTGTCTATTTTATTTCAGACAGTATTTGGAGTTTTCTATAATCTACTAGATGTACATACACTTGTGACACATGGTCTTGGCACACACATTGGTAGAATTTGAAATCGTATTATTTTCTTGGATTTAAGTTAATCGATATCTTTTCTAATTTTTTTAATATTGCTAGTAAAATAATAAAATTACTTAGAAAATTATTCTGAAAATAATTGATATACGTTTAATTTATTAGTTGACTTGCCTAGCTGTAGTGTTGGGCGCCATCACGACTTTTAGGTGAAATTGGGTCGTGACAGAAATATTCAAACAACGTCTCAAGATTGGTAATACTGAGTCACGAACTCTAACTGAATACATGAAATGATCTCAAGGATCAAATACTCAATATTGTTTGATTAATAACTAACAGTACCATAAAATGAAAAGATTCCAAGGGATTGCGACGACCAAGCAGCTCTACATTGAATTCTTGCGATCACACTCTAACATTATCCGAGTCTGATATCTCCAATACCTGGCTCTGCACAAAAATGTGCAAAAGTGTAGTATGAGTACACCACAATCGGTACCCAGTAAGTATCAAGACTAACTTCAGTAGAGTAGTGATGAGGTACAGTCAAAACACTCACTAGTCTAATAACCTGTGCAATATAGTATACAAAATATAATATGAAACAAATAAAAATAATGGCAACACTAATCAACTAGTGATCTACGCAACAGGGCAACAAGAACACCATTAATATTGCTCAACAAATAATGAGTACAAGTACAACCAATTAATCAAGTCCTTCAAATATAAATCTTTCGCCTATATACTTTTCAAATAATAATCTTCATGATATAATACTTTCCAATAAATTTATTTCGAATATACTCTCTTCAAATAAATATCTTTCAAATATAATTCTTTCAAATAAATCTCTTTCAAATAAATATCTTCCGAATATAATTCTTTCAAGTAAAAGTCACCATGTGACACCTCATTTAATTTTTCTGGTGTGAGAAATATATTCAATATATCACATCAAATGGCACAACAATACCTTCGTGCACATGTCTCATTCTCACCCAATGTATATATGTAGATCAAATCAATTGGCACGGCAACACCCTTCGTGCATCTATCTCTTTCTCACCGTGCTTACATATAACAGTACCAACTAGGTGGGGGAAATGCCAATAACAATAAAAGAAATAAAGTGGGAGACACACAGGAAGTAACCACGACTACAAGTCACACAAAAAACGTAAGAGCACAATAACAGCTCAAGATAAAGGCATGAATGTATACACAACAAAACGATATCACAATATAATGTATGTCACTCGTCCTCACCTGCACGAAAATACCCTTCGTGCCATGAGCATATGATAATATAAAAATAATGGAATGGCATCACCCTTCGGGCTTTTACTCTCATCCTCACCTGATAATATAAATGAAATGGCACGGCATCACCCTTCGTGTTTTACACTCTCAATGGCACGGTATCACCCTTCGTGATAATATAAATGAAATAGCACGGCATCACCCTTCGTGCTTTACACTCTCAAATGGCACGGCATCACCCTTCGTGCTTTACACTCTCAAATGGCACGACATCACCCTTCGTGTTTTACACTCTCCCTCACATGATAATGTATATGAAATGACACGGCATCATCCTTCGTGCTTTATACTCTTACTTACCAAGCACATGTATATCATTAACAAGCA
This sequence comes from Nicotiana tabacum, assembly GCF_000715075.1. NCBI lineage: Eukaryota > Viridiplantae > Streptophyta > Magnoliopsida > Solanales > Solanaceae > Nicotiana > Nicotiana tabacum. Next base: position 6,042,884 of record NC_134094.1, on the reverse strand, counting down.
AGGTAGGAAGCATAAATAACATCAAGGAGAGTGTTTAAACGACAACACAATACAACAATTGATATCACAATTTGCCCACTGACCACAACCAAATACCAAAGATGTAGCAAAATCAATAAATTTCTCAACAAATAGACTTAGGCTCCACACAACGTATATAAAACCTCAAAGTGATCATCAGAGATGGAAAATACTCAGTATAGGGAAACGCCTTCATTAATCCAAATTCTTAATAATTATATAAACATCTATTCTTAAGCTTATTTAATTAATTCTTTGCAGATGGAAAATCCATAATTAAATTAATTTCCAAAAAATATCAAATCATCAATTCACTGAATCCACATAAATATACAATTAATAATCACATCAAATTGTCATATAAAAATAAATTCAACAAACACAAATTGAGGCATGGCAAAATAGATGATTTAATAAATGCCAACAATGATCCAATTTATTACATAATATGCCTAAGACCTTAACCAAATATATTTTGCACATATAAGCTTGAGTACGTACCCGTCACCCCGCGTACACGGCTTTTCACATTTCGCAAGTGGCACATAAGACTCAATGCCTAAGGGGTAATTCCCCCACTCAAGGTTAGGCAAGATACTTACCTTTTTAAAGTTATGTCGATATTACAAAATCGCATTCTTGCTCAAATTGACCTCCGGACCGCTCAAATCTATCCAAATAAATTGTATAACTTCATTAAAATTCATTGAAAATAATTCCGGATAATAAAACTGTGAGTTAAAAATTTATTCTAAAAAGTCAATAAAAGTCAACGTGGGACCCGCCTCTCGGAACTCGACCGAATATTTACAAAATCCGAACACCTATTCCGATACGAGTTCAACCATACCAATTTTATCGGATTCCAATAACAAATTCTCCTCCAAATCTTGAATTTCTGTTTTTGAAAAGTTTTACAAAAATCTTGATTTCTTCAATTTAAATCCGAAATAAATGATGAATATAACCATAGATTCATGAAATATAATCGCTTTAGGATATAGAACACTTACCCCAACCAAGCTTGTGAAAACTCCCTCCAGAATCGCCTAAATCCGAGCTCCAAAAATCCAAAACGAGAATGGAAAAATGACCAAGTTCAATCCTTATGTTTCTGCCCAGTTTTGCACCTGCGGACAATTTGTCGCACCTGCGAGTTTGCTTTTGCGCGAAAATTCTCGCCTCTGCGACGTCCAATGGACACTTCCCTCTCGCACTTGCGGAAGAGTTTTCAGGTCTGCACGATCGCAGGTGCGAGGCCATCGCTCGCTTATGCGCATATGGTCGCTTCTGCGGTTGGCCTTGCGCTTCTGCGCACAAGTTGCCGCTTCTGCGGCCCTTCTCAGCTCCCCGTCCAGTCTCTTCTGCGACGAAATCCTCGCTTCTGTGAGGACGCAACTTCGCCCACAATTTCGCATGTGCGATTCCAACAGCTGCTGCCATTTTCCAGCAGCTTCCTTCAAGTCCAAATTCCTCTGCTAACCTTCCGAAATCCACCCGAGGCCCTCGGGAACTTAACCAAGTATACCAACATATCCCAAAATACAATACGAACTTAGTCAAGGTTTCAAACCACGTCAAACAATGCCGAAATTACGAATCGCGCATCAAATCGAATTATGAGTTTTTAAATCTTCCAACTTCTATATTTTGCGCCGAAACGTATCAAATCAATCCGGAATGACTTCAAATTTTGTACACAAGTCATAAATGACGTAATGGAGATGTTCCAATTCCCGGAGTCGAAATCCAACCTCGTTATCAAAAATTCAACTTTCGGTCGAACTTTCCAAAAATCTTCTATTTTTCAACTTGCGCCAAAATGCGTCGAATTGTCCTACGGACTTCCAAATCCAAATACGGACATATGCTGAAGTTCGAAATCACCATACGAAGCTATTCACATCATCAAAATTCCATTCCAGAGTCATTTGCTCAAAAGTCAACTCGTTGGTCAACTCTTTCCATTTAAGCTTCTAAATAAGAATTGTTCTTTCAATTTATTTTCGGATCTTCCGAAAATCAAACTCGACCACACCCGCGGGTTATAAAACATATTACGACGTTGTTCGAGATCTTAAGTCACTGAATAGGTCGTTACATTCTCCACCTCTTAAACATACATTCATCCTCGAACGTGTCAAGAATCGTTTTGAGGACATTAAATTACTGAGTGTATTCTTACACACATACTCATGGTTGATTCTACGTTCCGGAATTTAACATGGGTCCGACAACACCATCGCAGTTGAGATTATTGCTTTTATCCATACTTATAAACTTTCAACCAATTTCTTGCACTCCAAACATTTTCAAAAGACCCGATTTTCACATCAACGCACGGTATTAGTCTTAACTGGCTATAGTAACTCGTGCCTACGCACACATCAACTTTCATGATAGTGTTGAAGTACTTCAAAAAAATTTCGGGGTGTTACATTCTCCCCCACTTAGGATCATTCACCTTTGAATGAGAAGTAGAGTCCGCCCCCAAACACATAACATAACTTATCTCTTCTTTCGCATGTCTCAATCCCCCAAATTTTACTAACTCCCAAATTTTTCAGAATTTTCGGCAGAGTCTCCTGTAATGACCTGGCCGGTCGTTTTGAAAGTAATAGCTCTGATCCCCTATTGCAGCTTTAGGCCGATTCATTTCGAGATCATCATATCGAAGTCATAAAGTTTTCTCTCTGCTAAAAAAGAAGAACGATTTCTCTTGGACCCCGGAATGCCAACAGGCATTAGAGGAACTAAAACGATATCTATCGAGCCCACCACTACTTAATACTCCAAAAACAGACGAAAAACTTTGCTTGTACTTAGCAGTATCGAAAATTGCAGTAAGCGGTGTCCTAGTTCGGGAAGAGCAAGGTACGCAACTTCCCGTTTATTATATAAGTCAGACCTTAGGAGAAGTAGAAACTAGATATCCCAACCTAGAAAAATTGGCACTTGCACTGATAAGCGCCTCTAGAAAGTTAAGACCGTACTTTCAATGTCACCCCATATGTGTATTAACCACTTACCCGCTTCGTAATATTTTGCACAAGCCTGAACTATCAGGCCGATTGGCCAAATGGGCCGTTGAACTCAGTGGGTACGATATCGAATATCAACCCCGTACGACCATCAAATCTCAAATTTTAGCAGACTTCAAGGCCGATTTCACGCCAACCCGGTCCTTCTATTATCTCCTTCACGCTACCTAATCCGAACTAATGAGTGCCTGTAGTAGCATTGAGTGATCCCCTTGCGTAGATAAGAGGACGAAACGAACCACTTGTCCTGATCGGAACGATTGAAGAAAGAAAGAGAATGGTGGCTCCTTTTGCCCAGGGGACATCGTCGGAGAACAATGTCGGGGACAGGGTGAGAACCTTCCATTGGTTACGCTCTTGTTGTGTCGGTTCTTCCATATTTAGATATGGAGATAACAATATATTTACAAAAAAGCCTTCGATGTAGTGATGAAATTGTGATACATAATCAATCCTATTTGTTTTGTTCATTACTAAAATGAATCGAATCCTATCAAATATTTATATTTATCCTTTGAATTACTCATATATATCCTATGAATTTCATTTCGCACCGGAAACTATTCTAGGAGAAGTTCGAATCCGTTCCGTTCGGATATTGATTGGTCTTGGTTTGACATGGTTTACGCGTTACTGGTTCAAAGATGGCCGTCGAGAACACCTCGGCCTTGCAGTTGAAGAAGAGGGTCAAAAGACATGAACCCACATTCCTGGCTACCCTCTGCATGGAAGATATAGAATTCTCCTCAGGTCCCATTCCTGCACCCATGAAGGAGTTGCTTCTGGAATTTGAAGACATCATGCCACAAGACATGCCAAAGCGCCTTCCGCCTAGGCGAACTGTGGACCATGAGATCGAGTTGGTGCCGAGTGCGAAGCTACCTGCCCAGGCGCCGTACAGAATGTCACAACCCAAACTCACTGAGCTTCAGAGACAATTGACGGAAATGCTAGATAAAGGGATCATCGTGCCCTCCAAATCCCCATACGGGTCCCCTATGTTATTCTAAAAGAAACATGATGGTAGTTTACGACTCCGCGTGGATTACCGGGCTATAAACAAAGTCACCATGAAAAACAAGTACCCTATTCCGCTAATGGCAGACTTGTTTGATAGACTGGGTGGCGTGACGGTGTTCATCAAAATAGACCTGAGGACAGTTTATTGGCAAGTTCGGATTGCAGAGGGTGATGAACACAAGACGACCTGCATGACAAGATATGGGTCGTACGACTTCCTGGTTATGCCCTTTGGCTTGACTAACGCGCCAGCCACATTTTGTACCTTGATGAACCAAGTCTTCTGAGAATACATTGATGAATTCGTTGTGGTTTATTTGGATGACATTGTGGTATATAGCCAGACACTGGAAGAACACCTGGAGCACTTGCGAAAGGTCCTATCCCGATTGCGGGAGCATGAATTATATGCAAAGCTATCCAAGTGCTCCTTTACTCAAAAACAAATTGACTTCCTCGGACATGTCATTGAGGAAGGGCGGATCAAGATAGACCAGCAAAAGATTCAGGCCATCACAGAATGGCTGCCTCCTAAGGATATCCACGCCTTGAGGTCGTTCCTTGGCCTATGCAACTTCTATCAGCGTTTTGTAAAAAGTTACTCCCTCATTGCAGTGCCGCTGACAGAACTTCTCAAGAAGGTCACACCCTGGGATTGGGGCCCCAAGCGAGCAGAGGCCTTCAACGCATTGAAAATGGTTATGTCTAGTAGCCCAGTCTTGGCCCTCCCTGATTTGGCTAAGCCATTCGAGGTACAAACGGATGCCCCTGATTATGCACTTGGTGGAGTCTTGCTATAAGAAGGGCATCCCGTAGCGTACGAGATCCGGAAACTGAAGGATGCAGAGCGGCGCTATACCTCCCACGAGAAAGAATTATTGGCTGTCGTTCATTGCTTGCATCTTTGAAGGCATTATCTACTGGGAACCCCATTCGTGGTCAAGACATACAACACAGTCATTAGCCATTTCATGACCCAACCAAAGTTGAATGGTCAACAGGCTTAGGTGGCAGGAACTCCTAGCAGAATTTCACTTCAACCTGGAGTACCGAAGTGGGAAGACTAATCATGTTGCTGATGCGCTCAGTCGGAGAGCTGATCTAGCATCAGTGTGTGTACTCGCCGCCCTAAGGGGAAGCGAAGTAACCACCACAATAAAAGACCATATACAGGATCTACTCATCAAGGATCCTGTTGCACAGTATTTGGTTAATTTGGTAGGACAGGGAAAGACTCGCCAGTTCTACATCGAAGATGGTTTCCTGAAAGTGAAAGGGAACCAACTTTATGTTCCTAAAGGAGGAGATCTGCGAAGGGCTCTTCTGGCAGAATGCCATGATACTTTGTGGGTCGGTCATCCCGGTGAGGAACGCACCATGGCATTGCTTCGCCATGCATATTATTGGCCTCAAATAGTCGATGACGTCGCTCAATATGTGAAGACTTGTCTAGTATGCTAGAAGGATAAGTCAAACCACTTGACGCAGGTAGGACTCTTGGAACCACTAGCTGTCCCAAAAAGGCCTTGGGAAAGTGTTTCCCTGGACTTCATCATCGGATTGACCAAGGTCGGAGATCTCACAACTATCTTGGTTGTGGTGGATCGATTTTCCAAGTATGCTACCTTTATAGCAGCCCCACAATATATATCAGTAGAAGATACAACTCGACTCTTCTTCTCTCATGTCGTAAAATATTGGGGCCTACCTAAAGACATTATTAGTGATCGCGACTCACCCTTCACTAGCAATTTTTGGACCCAACTCTTTAAGTGTCTCGGGTCAAAATTAAGCCATAGCTCAAGTTTTCATCCGCAATCTGATGGCCAGACAGAACGATTCGATGGCATGCTAGAGGAATATCTCCGGCACTTTGTAACTGGATCACAGAAGAACTGGGTGAAGCTTTTGGATGCTGCTCAACTGTGTTTCAATTCACAAAAGAGCTCAAGTACCAACAAAGGCACTTTCGAAATTATTACCGGACAGCAACCGCTACTCCCACATATGGTGAACGCACCAAACATGTCAAAATCTCCTCGGGCTGCTAGCTTCTTAAAAGAATGGAAACAAAATTTGGAGATAGTGCGGAGCTATCTTGTCAAAGCTCAAAAGTGGATGAAGAGGCATGCTGATCAGAATCGCCGCTTTGTTGAATACCAAGTGGGAGACAAAGTGATGGTCAAAATCCCAATGCGGTCCTTGTTTGCAGGGGTCCATGACCCTCGCATGTTGCAAAAATATATTGGACCCTTGTCCATTGAAAGGCACATTGGGAAAGTTGCATACCGGGTGGATACCCCAGCTTGGTGGAAAATCCATCCTGTTTTCCATGTCAGTCTCCTGAAACCTTTTCGGGAAGATATGGAGGATCCTTCATGAAGCCAACTCATAATACCAAGTATTCGAGGCCCCAATTCAACCAAAAAAAGGCGTGCTAAAGCTATTCTTGATGATCGAGTGATTCACGCCTCAAGGAAAGATCAACAAGAGTTCTTGGTGAAATAGCAGGGATGTGATGCAGAGGAGAATACTTGGGAGAGGGGAACAAACCTCAAAGCCTACAAGAGCCTAATTGATGATTACCTTGCAAGTAAGGCATCGAGGACATCGCCAACTCAGGTGGGGGAGAATGTCATGGGCGGCTTTCCAACCATGCCCCATGACCCCTTGGACGCGCCCCGTGGCGTCCTGGAAAGCCTCCCAACGCCCAGCTCCACGGTCAGCCCCGTGGTCTCGGCAACTCCAAGTGACATGCGCACATGTGCCTCTGTCGCCCCACCGCCACCGATAGCCATTGCCAGCGCCCATCCACAGGCAGATGCCAACAGCACCGCGTGCGCAGACAATGTCGCGCGTGTCGACCCTGATGCTAAAGACAAAGTTGCTGCCAACGGACTTGTTTCTACTTTGTAGAAGACTAAGTCCTTTTATTGTAAATATATAGTGGTTTTACTGCATTTTCTTTAAGTATGATGTTACAGCTTTCATAGGTATAGTCATGTAACTTTAGTTTATTATTTTTAAGCATTATTAAGGGGGACCAAGCAATCAAACTTTCAAGCAAGAAAATAATTCTCTGTACTGGTGTCTCCCCCCCTCTCCCGGACACCGTGTTGTTTTTCTGTAATAGCTTTCATTCAATGTAATCAAGCTTTCTTTCATTCTTAATTCTCTTTTCTGCTCTCTCTCTCAATTGCTCATGACATTGGTTTTCCCATACGGCATTGACAATCTAGTCTAGCGTACGGAGGGGACCTCAATTGGCGACAACAATCGCACTGACATCGGTTGCTTAGCCTTACGTCGCCCTTCCAAGGAACTTCAGGAAGACGCCGCGTAATATTACCAGCGTATCGGTCAGCCACGCCTCGAAGTGCTTCTTCACAGATGGCGGTGTCCCTTCTTTTGTGGATGCGGGAGCTCCTTTTCTGTTGGGTTTTGTTATGCTACAATAGGGGGAGGAGATCTCTCATGCCCAAGGGAGCTAGTGGGCGTCACGTCTTCGCCTAGGGTTTCACATATCTCGTTGATAATATTCATGAGGTTGCTAAGGAGATCTCCCGTTACCTTCGTCCTTTATCCTTGGTTACCAGTCATGTAGGTTTTTGTACGTACAAGTAAAGAAAAAGGTCCTAGGCTTTGTGATGTTACTGACTTGCTTAGTTATAGATGTAAAGGAAACTAAAAAATTAACTAAGAAATCCCCACAGACGACGCCAAATTGTTTGACCAAAAAATATATATCTTGGTTCAACTAATTAAATTTATATAAATGAGGGTTAATTTTAGTTAACAATAATATCCCAAAGGCAAAATTCTCGAAACTATGATAAATAACACGTAGATCTGTCCCTGAAAACTATGACAGTATATAATATTTAATATTTAAGAACCCAAACAAATGCAATATGACATTAAATAATGATGAATAACAATAAATTTTATTTATGTAAATAAATGCAAAAGAGTCACTCGAGAAGGGATGAAAGTAATGAATATATCTTCTAACAATCGAGAATGATGGATATATCTTTGAGTGTTTGAGGTATTCTCGAATCTAGTGGAAAAGTGTAAGCAAGAATCTTAGTGAAAAGGTCATTTTTGTGTGCTTGTGATGAGATCCAATTTTTTCTCTCTAAAGTCAAAGTATATTTTCTCTAAAATGAATATTTCATGTCCCCGATTATTGTGTCTCTTTCCCTTTATAGGAAACATATTCGTAGAAACCCTAATAGTACAAGTACAGAGAATATCCACTAGAATATTCTCTTTCATGTCCCATCTTTAAACTAGCCTTTATAACTCTGTCAAGGGCGCGCGACCTCGACATCGATAATTGACAAAGCATGCCGCAGATTTGATCTGATCACCAGATCAGGATGTTCCTGCCACACATCTAGGCGACGGAAAGAATTTGGAGGTTCAGATGGCCAAGAATTCCAGATGAAAATTCAAGGTCTAAGAGGCGTACAAAATATTTCAGACGAAGAAGACCAGGAAATTTTCACAAGAAAAATAGATGCTTTATTTGCCACAAGATTGGACATTTTGCGAGAAATTCTCCCCAATCGAGAAGATCTGTCAAACTCCTTGAAAAGATTGAAGATTACACTGGCATATATCTCGGAAAAGAAGAGGACCTTGAATCCATATTCTCTGTGGATGATGAACCCACTGAAGAAACTTTATTCTCTCTTGATATATATGAGGATCAAGGCGATGACCACTACCAAATTTCAGAACCTATGGCCGAAGCCCGAGAGGAGATCAACACTCTCATAGTCATCCCTCAAGTAGAACTCAAGGTTTATTTATCCAAATGGCATAAACCAACTCGAGTTATTGCTTTCATTGACACTGGAGCTGCTTGTTCACTCATGAATCTTGTTATTCTCCCTGAAGATCAATGGGTGTAACATTTTAAGGATTTTAACACTGCATCAAATGGAATCCTGACTACACCGTCATCACAAAGCATCCGGTCACAATTGAGTTATATCCCGGATTGAAGTATAGAACCAAACTGATAGGGTCTGATGTACCAGGAAAAGATCTTATCATTGGATTCGACATTTTCAGACAACTGAAAGATCAACTCCAGATCAAGGCTAACGGGATAACCTTTAAGAGGCAGTTCAAACCTTATTCTGAGATTCCAAGGCTATTCCAAATCACCAACGACGAACAAATCAAAGAGATTGAGCAAAATCTCATTGAGCATTCATGTGCTGAATCCCATAAGGATTTCATGAAGAAAGGAAAAGGCCTGTTATGGAAAAACGAAGAGTTTTTTATCAAGCTCCCTTTCAAGAAGAATGAAAACATCAATCCAACAAAAGCCAGTCATTCAGGCATGAATCCAGATCATTTTCATCTTGCAAAGAAAGAATGCAAAGAACTTTTGGAATTTGATCTAATAGAGCCATCAGATTCACAATGGGCATGCGAAGCATTTTATGTCAACAAAAGAGCTGAGCAGACAAGAGGAAAACTCAGGTTAGTCATTAACTACCAGCCACTTAACCATTTCCTACAAGATGATAAATTCCCCATCCCAAATAAACTCACTCTTTTCTCCCACTTAGCCAAGGCCAAATATTTTTCCAAGTTTGATTTAAAATCTGGATTTTGGCAATTGGGAATCCACCCTGAAGAAAGACTCAAAACGGGATTTTGCATCCCCGATCATCACTTCCAATGAAAAGTCATGCCCTTCGGATTAAAAACTGCACCCTCCTTGTTCCAAAAAGCCATGATAAAAGTATTCCAGCCCATCTTTCATACCTTTTTAGTTTACATTGATGACATCCTGTTATTTAGTGACATATTGGAGGAACATGTCAACTTGCTTCGTCAGTTTGAGGCACTGATAACACACTATGGAATCATGCTTTCAGCAAAAAGAATGGTTCTTGCCCAAAAAGAGATTGATTTTCTTGGAATGCATTTTGTCCAAGGTGCATACAGTCCAGGACCACATATATGTCAAGAACTACTCAAATTTCCAGATACCAACCTCACAACAAAGCAAATCCAACAATTCTTGGGTGTAGTAAATTATGTAAGAGATTTCATCCCAAATATCTTTACATACATTTCTCCGCTCACAGAGATGCTCAAGAAAAATGCCCCATCATGGGGAAAGAAACAAGATGAAGCAGTCAGAGAAATAAAGGAGATATCCAAAAATGTCAAGTCCATCTACACCCCTTCGGAAGGTAAGAAAATACTGCAAACTGATGCCAGCAACGAATATTTGAGAGCTGTTCTATTTGAAGAAAAAGATGGCTAGAGGAGAATATGAGGATATGCCAGCGGAAAGTTCAAAGATGCCGAGCAACATTATCACTCCACCTTCAAAGAAATTCTTGCAGTAAAAAATGGAATCAAGAAATTCAATTTTTTTCCTAATTCACATAGAATTTCTGATAGAAATGGATATGAATGCCTTCCCAAAGATGATCCAAATAAATGCAAAGATTATTCACAATCCTCATATTCTCATATGGGCCTAATGGTTCTCTCCATATAAGTTTCAAGTCAAGCACCTGAAAGGAAAGGATAATATTCTCGCAGATTCTTTGTCTCGACTAGAAGAATTCTCAAAGAGATTTTCCCCAGCAAAACTGAAGTCAAAGCAAAATCTAATCAGCCACATCTTCATGCTTTCAAATGTATTAGGAACAAGTTTATTAAAGCCAATGGATCATCCACCGGAGTTGTTCAACCTCATGGATCCCTTTGATCCGTCAATTATAATGGAAAAAAGAACTTATTATGAGCTCCAAGTTTTCCGCCAACATGGAGGATCCATTCTCAAGCCTTATGGGGTCAATCCAGAATACCCATTCTGCCATATATTCATAGCACAAGCCAAGGATTTTTCACAAGAACTATTATGATTTTTCTGGTACCTATGCCATCAGTACTATATTTTCATGGAATTCAAGTGCAACGTCTTCAAAGATTTTGACAACATTGAACCAGCTCTTAAAGTATTTTTACTATGGTTCAAGCCTAGAAGATATTGGATAAAATATTTCAACGATTCCTACGAAGCAAAGGTATTCATGTTTCATAGGACAGTGAAGATTATTAATGGAAAAGTCCAGGCACAAGTAGAGGCGTCATTCTGGTGGAAATTTCCCGTATCCATTTTATCAATGGAAGAAGAATATAGTAAAGCACAAAGAATTATCTTCCAGCAAAACAGGTGCATCCCGAAAGAGATATGGCCAAAAGATTAGGCAAGCTGGAATTATACCAGCACTCATCCTCACTGGGAAAAAGTCCGAAAAGCAGCAAAGGAATAGCAAACTCCATATGAAGTCATCCGGGAAAAGATCACTCAAGACATCTCCGGAATAAGGTTGCAGATCACATACCTCAATCCAATGGAGAAGGAACATAGCAAAGAAGAACCGTCAAGTTCCAGGCGTTATTGCACAAGATCTTTGAAAAGATGCCTAGAAGACAAACCGAGAAAATTAGTGGAAGATAATTATCCAAATCCCTACTAATCCCACCATAATGCCACATTATCTACCAAAAAACCCTAAAAACTCATCTACCCATGCCAAGACAAAATTCCACATCCTTCCAAACCATCAGGGTCCCACTTTCACATGCTTCCACATGCCTTCACATGCTTCGTCACATGTAGCACCCTATTTTCACACGCTTTCACATGCTCCCACAAACTTTCACATGCTAAACCATGTATATTTCACCTCTTTCACATTTTTTTAGAAGCTTTTTAGTTGCTTTGCCTAAGGTCCTTCACATGTACAAAGAGACCCACTCGTAGATAGGTTTGCCATGTAAGATAGGTTTATTTTATAATATAAGTTTGTCTTGTAATAACCTCCTAGTCCTATATAAAGGAGGCCATGTAGTAGTTGTAAGATCATCTTATAACCTGTGTAAACCTTTGTGATATATTACATATGAGTTCCTTCTAAATCTCTCTCTTGTTCTTTCTTTCGAATGGATGGAAAGGCCGGTCCATGTATGAAAATAGAGTAAGAATACTCTAAGAAAGTTAGCTTATTGTAGTACAAAAGTTTTCTGAGTTATAACAGCTAAAGTTGGTTATAGTACAAAAGTTTTCTGAGTTGTGTAGCTTGGCAAGCCGTCCCTTATGGGTTGTAAAGCCATCCCCTTTGTAGGAAAACTTTTGCGACTATAAGCAAATTAACTGTTAGTGTATCTTGGCAATAGCCAGCCCTTATTGTAGGGAAACTTTCGTATTTATGATACAGTTTGCTTTCTTGGAGTCTAACCCCAAAACTCCATCACACAAGCATGAAGCATATCCTCTAGTATCTGAATAGTGCGCTCGGACTGTCCGTCCATCTGAGGGTGAAATGTTATGCTCAACTCAACCCAAGTACCCAACTCATGTTGTATGGCTCTCTAGAATCGCGATGTAAACTGCGTACCCCGGTCAGAGATGATAGATACTAGTACGCCAAGAAGCCTGACAATCTCGTAGATATAAACGAAATGAGCTGACTTGGTCAACCTATCCACAATCACCCAAACAGCATCGAACTTCCTATGAGCTCGTGGGAGCCCAACAACAAAATTCATAGTGATCCGCTTCCATTTTCACTCCGGAATCTCTAGCTTCTGAAGAAATCCACCTGGTCGTTGATGCTCATACTTCACCTGCTGACAATTTAGGTACCGAGCTACATACTCTACTATGTTCTTATTCATCCTACTCTACCAATAATGTTTCCTAAAGTCCTGATACATCTTCGCGGCACCTGGGTGAATAGAGTAGCACGAACTGTGAGCCTTCTGGAGAATCAACTCACCCAAACCATCTACATTGGGCACACATAGTCTGCCCTATATCCTCAATGCACCATCATTTCCAATAGTTACCTCATTGGAATCACCGTGCTGAACCGTGTCCTTAAGACTAACATATGGGGGTCATGATACTGACGCTCCCTGATACGATCATAAAGAGAAGACTGAGAAATCACACAAGCTAAAACTCGACTCGGCTCAGAAATATCCAATCTAACAAACTGGTTGGCCAAGGACTGAACATCCAATGCCAATGGCCTCTCTGTTGCTGGTAGATATGCTAAGCTCCCCAAATTCTCCGCTTTGCGACTCAAGGCATCGACCAACATATTGGCCTTCCCGGGATGGTATAGAATAGTGATATCATAGTCCTTCAGCAGCTCTAACCACCTCCGCTGATGCAAGTTAAGATCTTTCTGTTTGAACAGATGCTGCAGACTCCGGTGATCGGTGTAGGTCTCACAAGAGACATCGTACAAATAGTGCGGCCAAATCTTCAAGGCATAAACAACAGCTGCTAACTCAAGGTCGTGGACAAGATAGTTCTTCTCATGCACCTTCAGTTGTCTAGACGCGTAGGCAATCACCCTACCATCCTGCACAACACCGCGCCAAGACTAATCCGCGACGCATCATAATATACAGTATAAGACCCTGAACCTATAGGCAATACCAATACTAGGGTCGTAGTCAAAGCTATCTTATGCTTTTGAAATCTCTCCTCACACTCCTCTGTCCATTGAACGGAGCATCCTTCTGGGTCAGCCTAGTCATAGTGCTGCAATAGAAGAGAAACCCTCTACAAATCGACAGTAATACCCCGCCAAACCAAGAAAACTCCAGATCTCCGTAGCTGAGGACGGTCTGGGCCAATTGTGCACTGCTTCAACCTTCTTCGGATCTACCTTGATCCCTTAACTCGACACTACATGACCTAAAACTGTCACTAAATCTAGCCAAAACTCACACTTTGAGAATTTTGCATATAATTTCTTTTCTCTCAAAGTCTAAAGCATAGTCCTTGGGTGCTGCTCATGATCCTCTCGACTTCAGGAGTACACCAGAATGTCGTCAATAAACACAATGACGAATGAATCAAGATAGAGTTGAAATTCACTGTTCATCAAATACATAAATGTTGCGGCGTTGGTCAACCCAAATGAAATTACAAGGAATTCATACTGACCATACCGAGTCCTGAAAGAGGTCTTCGGGATATCTGGCTCCCGAATCTTCAACTGATGATAGCCTGAACACAAGTCAATCTTAGAGAACACTCTGACACCCTTGTAACTAATCAAATAGGTCATCAATACGAGGCAATGGATACATATTCTTCACTGTAACTTTGCTCAACTAGCGATAATAAATGTACATACGCATAGAACCATCCTTCTTCTTCACAAACAAGACTGGAGCACCCCAAGGTGACACACTGGGCTGAATGAAACCCTTATCAAGCAACTCCTGTAGCTGCTTATTTAACACATTCAGCTCAGGCGGAGCCATACGATATGGAGGAATAGAGATGGGTTGAGTGCCCGGTAACAAATCAATACCAAAGTCGATATCCCTGTCGGGCGGCATGCCTAAAAGATTCGCTAGAAATACATCTGGATAGTCCCTCACTACTAGAACTGACTCAACGGTTGGGGTATCAATATTGACATCTCTTACATAAGCTAAATATGCGTCACACCCCTTCTCAACCATTCACTGAGCCTTTAGAAATGAAATAACTCTGCTAGGAGTATACTCTAAGGTACCTCTCCACTCTAACCGCGGTAATCCTGGCATAGCTAGCGTCACGGTCTTGGCGTAACAATCAAGAATAGCATAATGGGGCGACAATCAGTTCATGCCCAAAATAATATCAAAGTCTAACATACTGAGCAATAATAAATCGACTCTGGTCTCAAAACCACTCAGAACAACCAAACACGACCGATACACACAGTCAACAACAATAGAATCTCCCACAGGTGTAGACACATAAACAGGAGAACTCAAAGAATCACGGGATACGCCCAAATACAGAGCAAAATAAGATGACACATAGGAATAAGTGGAGCTTGGATTAAATAAGACTGATGCATCTCTATGACAGACCAGAACAATACCTGTAATGATAGAGTCGGATGCAACTACCTCCGTACGAGGAGGAAGAGCATAATATCTGGCATGGCCTCCCCCTCTAGGGCGACCTCTACCTGCCCGACCTCCACCTCGAGTTGGGTGAGCAGGTGGGGTGGTAGCTGGTATTGTAATCATAGCCTGGGGACCCGGTGGAGCATGCGATGCCTGAGTAGTCTGTGGAGATGCACCCCTCCTAAGTCCGGGGCAATCCCTCGCCATATGGCGAGTGTCGCCACACTCGAAACAAGCTCTCGGAGGGCGTGGCTAGCTCGGGCCAGTTCAGCTGGACTGACCGCTGAAAGCACCCCGTGCAGGAGATGCACTAGATAACGATGGTGCATAATAAGGATCTTGGGCCTGGGAATGACCGAAATACCACTGGCGGCTTGAAGTGATGAATGAACAGGGTGACTCATATATCCCCTACCATGACGAGCTGCCATTGGGGCACGAGTACCACTATAAGTACCAGACTCTCGAGACCTCATGGCCTCTCTCTCCTGCCTCTCCCGAATCAGCATACCCTCCAATATCCAAGCAATCCCCACTACCTGCTGGTATGCGATGTCCATCTCCAACTCTCAGGCAATACTAAATCTTATATTGGGGGTGAGCCCCTCGATAAATCGACGGACACTCTCTCGAACTGTAGCAACCAAGGTTGGTGCATGTCTAGCCAAATCACTAAATTGAACCGCATATTCTTACACAGTCATAGAACCCTGGCGCAATTGCTCAAACTCAGCGCGCCATGCATCTCTGAGACTCTGGGGAACATACTCCCTCAAGAACATATCCGAGAATTGAGTCAATGTGAGTGAAGCTGCCTCGGACGGACTACCCAACGCATATGCACGCCACCACTAATAGGCCGCTCCTCTAAGCTGGAACGTAGTGGCACTCCTCAAGAAAATCCTGGGCATCCTTTGACGACAGGCCATTGAAAGTAGGAGGGTGGTACTTCTTGTACCTCTCAAGTAGGCTCCTCCTCAGAAACTGTTGCCCTACCCTCGGGCCGAACTGGGCCTACCGGCTGTACTAGTATGACCTCTGGAACATGGTCGACCTGAACCCACTACTCTGGGGTACGGGCGGCGGGATTATATGCTCCTCCCCCGGCCTGAGATGTGGCAGGAGCAAATGAGATCAACCCTGCCTGAGCTAAAGTGCCAAATATGCTCAGAAACTGTGCAAGGGTCTCCTAAAGAGCTGGTGCAGCAACATGAATCTTAGGTGTCTGTGCTCCAACTGGAGATACTGGTGGATCCTCTGTAGAAGCTCGTGCGGGTGCTCTGGATATACCACGTGGACGCCCTCGACCTCTACCCCGGCCCCGGCCCCAGCCTCTCGCGGCTCTAGCAGGGGGCGCGAGTGACTGGTCATCTGATCTGGTTGTACGTGTCCTCACCATCTGTGAGAGAATAAAAGACAGAATTTTAGAATTTTGAAGTCAACAATTTTGCACGACAAGGAATCAAAGAAGTGAAATTTTCCTAACAGTTTCATAGCCTCCAGAAGATAAGTATAAATGTATCTATACCGATCCACGAGACTCTACTAAATATGTTTGTGACTCATAACACATATGAACCTAGAGCTCTGATACCAACTTGTCACGACCCAAATCTCCCTCCGTAAGATGTCGTGACGGCACCTAGTCTCTAAGACTAGGTAAGCCTAACATTTGCTGAATAACTGAAATAATAACAGAAATACACACACACACACACACACACACACAGATATATATATATATATATATATATATATATATATATATATATATATATATATAAAGCTGGAAAACTGCCACTTGGCATGTACAAGTAAAACCAACAACTCCAAGTATAAGCATCTCCCAAAGACCTGGTAGTCACAAGTCACAAACTCTAAGGAATTGTTCTAACTGTCTCTATACATCAGCATCTAGGAAAAATAAAGAAAAATAACATAAAAGGATAGAGGGGGACTCAGAGGTCTGCGGACGCTGGAAGATGTACCTTAAAGTCTTCGTAGCAGCAACACGTACTCAACTAATAGCGGGGATGGTGGGAGGTACGTGGGCTGCACACAAAACATGTGCAGAAGAGTAGTATGAGTACACCACAACGGTACCTAGTAAGTGCCAAGCCTAACCTCAGTAGAGTAGTGACGAGGTCAGGTCAGGGCCCTACTAGAATATAATAATTAAGGCAAAAGAGATAGTAATATAATGAAAGACTGAGAATTTAACATCGAGAAATACAGAAAGAGGAAACTACACAACAAATAGGAGTAAACAACATGGGCACTCCCGAGGTACCGCCTCGTAGTCCCAAAGTAAATACTCAACAGGGGATCTCCCGAGGTACCACCTCATAGTCCCAAAAGTAAATATGCAATGGAGATCTCCCGAGGTACCGCCTCGAAGTCCCAAAAGTAAATATGCAATAGGGGATCTCCCGAAGTACTGCCTCGTAGTCCCAAAAGTAAATATGCAATATGGATCTCCCGAGGTACCGCCTCGTTGTCCTAAAAGTAAATATGCAACAGAGAATTTTCCGACGTACCGCCTCGTACTCCCAAAAGTGAACACACAGCTCGAAATCGATGGAACAACGAACTCACAACAAGAAATCCTACAGTTAAAGACTAAATACAAAAATCAAGGAAAAAAGGAATTCAACTAAGCATGCTACACAGATTTCAAATAAGCATTTAAGACACGTAGACATACGATATTAGACTAAACATGATAACTACACATACTGGGATAACTCATTTAAGATATAACAAGTTGTTGTTCAGTAAAAAATAGATTTTTCAACAATTAGCATGTGTACGCACTCGTCATCTCGCATACACGAAACTCACATATCACAGAATTTTCACAACAGTACCAAATCCTAAGGGGATTTCCCCCACATAATGTTAGGCAAGTCACTTATCTCGAGCCAAGCTCAATCGGTCAATAAGAATGCCCTTTCCTTGACTTTCTGACTCTGAATGGCCCAAATCTAGCCAAAAAAAATTGCATACTATAAATATAACTATAAGTAACTAATCTAATTAATGAATCAAGACTTTAACAAGAAATTAGAAAATTGCCCCAAAAAGCCGACCTAGGTCCATGTCTCGAAATCGGGTAAAAGTCACAAAATATGAACACCCATTCAACCATGAGTTCACCTATACCAAAATTACTCAAATCCGATACCAAAACCTCAATCAAAACCCCAAAACTCGGTCTAAGAACTTTACAACTTTTTTCCCAAATTTCTCAACTCAAAACCTTAGTTAAATGAAGAAATTAACGATAGATTAATGAAATATAACCAAAAACGAGTCAAGAATCATTACCCAAATATTTCCTCTGAAAAACCCTTGAAATTTCACCTCAATACGAGCACTCTAGGTCCAACAATGAAAATGGGAGAAAACCCGTCGATTTGAAATTTTAAAGTCTGCCCAGGTATTTCCTTCTTCTCTAGGTCCTCCTTCCTTGCGAGCTTCCGCGTTCGTGAAGAGCAAAAATGCTTCTGTCCAAAAATCTTCTACGCGAACGTGAGGACCCACTCGCGAACGCGGTGAACTCTGCCCCAAGCCTTCGCGAACGCGGAGCTTCTCTCGCGAACACGTAGATCTAAAGTTCCACCGCTTCGCGAACGCGGGACCTACATCGCGAACGTGAAGGCAAAAATCTCAGCAACCCTCAACCCCTCTATGCGAACGCGGGAACAGCTTCGCGAACGCATAGAAGGAAACCAAACACCAGAATCACTGAAGCTTCAGCCATCTTCCCAAGTCCAATTTCCAATCCGATAACCATCCGAAAACCACTCGAGGCCCTCGAGACCTCAACCAAACATACCGACCAGTCCTAAAACATCATACGAAGTTAGTCGAGCCTTCAAATCACATCAAACAATGCTAAAAACACGAATCGTACCCCAATTCAAGCTTAATGGACTTTAAAACTTCAAACTTCTACAACCGATGCCAAAACCTACCAAATCACGTTCGATTGACCCCAAATTTTGTACATAAGTCACATTTGACATTACGGACCTACTCCAACTTCCAGAATCGGAATCTAACCCCGATATCAAAAATTTTACTCCCGGTCAAACTTCCCAAAAATTCAACCTTCGCCATTTCAAGCCTAATTCAACTACGGACTTCCAAATCATAATCCGGACACACTCCTAAGTCCAAAATCACCCAACGGAGCTAACAGAACCGACAAAACTCCATTCCGGAGTCGTCTTCACACAGTTCCAACTACTGTCAATTTCCTAGAACTTAAGCTTCCACTTTAGGGACTAAGTGTCCCATTTCACTCCAAAATCAAAAACAACCCCTCCTGGCAAGTCACATAAACATAAAATAAAATAGAGGGAACAATAGATAGGGGATCGGGGCTAGTACTCTCAAAACGACCGACCGGGTCATTACATATATGTTGAAAGAGATAGAACCAAATGGTTCTTCACACAGGTCAACATAGAAACATGTCATTTGCTGAAAAAGTAGAAGTTCTAGCAATAAGATATCGTCTGTATTTCGCTGAAGTAAGAGAGGCTCGGCATAGTAAACCAGTCGTTCCATGATATGCCTATCACTCAGCACCTGTGCTACCTCCCACCAGCAGCTGAGGTACGAGTAGCTCATTCTACGAAGACTTAGACAGAAGTTCTATTCCTTTATTCAGAAGTTTTTTATTATCTGTAATGTATCCTTTAACTTGTTCCCAATTCCATAGTATGTGGTACGTGTTCAGCACTTCGGGTAGTCTTGAAATATCATGGTTCCATTAGAACAACCTTTCATAAAATCATTTAGGACACTTAACACCAAAAACTCCAGAAGACTAAGGTGTTTGCTTCAATGATATGTCAAAATAGTGAAGTATTCATTTATGGGTTTAACTTATACACACGATAAATTTTTGCTCTACCAATATAATTTATCATATTGTAGCAGGTTGCTTGACTTAATTTCTAGGTAGCTAGTTCCACGTAGAATGACACTTGTAATTATTTTTTAGGTGACAAAATTCTTTTACACCGTCAGTATAGAAGTAAAACTTTTTAAATGTTGTAGATTGTAGTTGAATGGAAGCTTGAGAACTTTGGCAATGTGTTTTATGATTGGCTCTTATGTTTCTACTCCTTTATTCATAAATTCTTTCACTAGCAAAATATGAGTGCATACTGAAATGTAGGAGGTCATCTCCTTCTCTTTTGTACACATTAGATTTGTACACATTAGAGGTAAGTCTATCTCATTTCCAGTGATAATGTCAAAATCGGGGAAGTATTTATTTACGGATTTAACTTAGATACAGGTTGGATACAGGTCAGTATAATTTAAATCATATTGTTTCTTAAAAATGTTTGAACCAAATTATTTTAAATAACTCCATTGTGTTGTGAATTAATGGAATAGTAGTTAATACTACTAATAACTACTCTATTAAAAAAAAATAAGATATTGGGTTTTTCACAATAATCCAAAATAATCTCTACAAATTATAAGTCGCATATGCCGAATGCGATTTATAAGTCGCATAAGGTCAATGCGATTTATAAGTTACATATGCTGATAAATTTATATATCGCATTTGTCAAATGTAATTTATAAGTCATATTTATTTAATGATATTTATGTTTGCTAACAGATACACCTAAGTTTTCTCTATTCTCAGTTCTCGTTTGGATCCTTATTATAATTATTTTATTCAAAATTTAGCTCTTCATTTATAATTCTCCTATACATAATAATGAGTTATTCCTTACTATAGCATAACATATATTTATTAAATGCCTAACAAAGTTTAACTGATTAAAGAACTATTGATTCAACATATGCATCATTGAATTTTATTTATAATTATATCTAAATTTCTTTTCAAAAATTCAAAAAAGAGTTAAAATTTTTGAAAATAAAACTTATGTATGTAATTATAAATAATGAAATTCAAAAAGGAAACCTAGAATGGGAAAGCAGTATATTGCTTCGATAAATGCGATTTATATTGCAATAGCGGAATACAACTTAGTAATATTACTAGACTGTGAAATAGCCTAGTTCCTTCTTATATCAATAAATCTTTCTTCTCTTTGCATTCCTTTGAAGTCTTTTAAGCTTCAACAAGAGTGCATACACACATCATATGTAAACTAACTAAACATAAGCTGTCTACTTTGTATTATTTCTATATGTATATACAAAACAATCAAGCAAAATGAACAAGAGAAAAGAGCAACAAGAATACACTATATTTTAACTTAGAAGAGGCTTCTCCACATCATATTCATCACTTTCTGAGGAATTGGAAGAACTGATCAAATACCCTTCTTTCCCTTTAGCCCATAGCACGGAATACAGACCGATGAACATCAAAAACATACCAGCAAGGCTGCAGAAAGAAGCTATACGTCACTCCAAGTATTAACTACTCAATCAGTAGCGTACACAGGATTTTACGCAAGCAGCGTCAGCCTATTGTCAAAACTGAACTAGTACATTATTCTGCATTTCAAACTATCGACTTCTAATAAGGCTTTAATTCCATCCTAAACCAATACTTCATATTATTTTTTCAAAACGTGATGTGTGGATATGTGTGAGTATGTGTGAAAGGGAGCTTTGGCGTAACTAGTAAAGTTGCTACCATGTGACCAGGAGGCCACGAGTACGAGCCGTGGAAACAGCCTCTTACAGAAATGCAGGGTAAGGTTGCGTACAATAGACCCATGCGGTTCAGCTCTTCCCTGGACTCTGCGCATAACAGGACCTTAGTGCACCGAGCTGCCCTTTTGATGTGTGAGTATGTGCGTATGCGCGCGCTCATGTGTACATTTATTTGAATATTTTACGGAGGTTGATTGATAATGCATTTACCTTCCAAGAGTGATTGAGTCCCTTAAGGTGATTGTAGAGAGAACAACTGCTAACACAGTTCCAATGGGACTAAAAACAGAAACCAAAACTGGCCCTCTTTTCTTCATTGCCCAATTGTTAAAGCTTATGCATGCTCCACTTACAATTCCTGCCTATTACAACAAAAAATTTGTAGGAATATCAGAATCATTTATTTCCTTTACCCTACAATTTGTCTACATAACAATTTGCACATACAGAAAAAAAAAAAAAAAAAAAAGGCAGCTCGGTGCACTAAGCTTTCGCTATGCGCGAGGTCAAGGGTCGGACACAATAGCCTATTGTATGCAGCCTTACCCTGCATTTCTGCAAGAGGCTGTTTCCACGGCTTGAACCCGTGACCTCCTGGTCGCATGACAACAACTTTACCAGCTATGCCAAGGCTCCCGGGTCACCTAACAAATTGCACATATAACAATAAAAATCAAGGTAACTGATGAATTACCAGTAAGGAATAACCAATCAAGTCGCGGATATTTAAGGGAAATCCGATCTCCAAGCAATGTTCTTGAACCAACTCAACAATTACAGTCAATGCCATGCCTATAAAGGAAGTTATAGCAGACAAAGAGATTGGTGCTGGAAAATCACCCAATGTTGTTGCCTGAAAAGTTGTAAATTAACCAACATATTAGGAAGAACTACACTAGCAAAATGACACTATACAAGAAAAATGTCATAGAACTTTAGCTAGGAAATATACAGTTCATCACTAAAAGGAAAAATAGCGACGAGCTAATATACAATAACGAGGAAAAGGTTCCTTTTAGCAAGAGATTATAGCCTTGCTAAATTTAGGGAACACTAGTGCCCCATCCTCGCTCAAAATTAGCGAGGCCCTTAATAGAACGATCTCGCTCATAATTGGCGAGGCCCTTATTAGAACGTCCTCGCTCATAATTAGCGAGGCCCTTATTAGAACGTCCTCGCTCAAAATTAGCGAGGCCCTTATTAGAACGTCCTCGCTTATAATTAGTGAGGCCCTTCCTTACTAGAACATCCTCGCTCATAATTAGCGAGGCCCTTATTAGAACGTCCTTGCTCATAATAAGTGAGGCCCTTATTAGAACATCCTCGCTCAAAATTAGCAAGGAACTTATTAGAACGTCCACGCTCAAATTAGCGAGGCACTTATTAGAACATCCTCGCTCAAAATTAGCAAGGCTCTTGTTACTCGCTAATTGGGAGTAAGTATTAGTTAATACTGTCTATACCTGCAAAACAACACTACTTGATAACACCAAGATTGCAGCCATGAGATAGATTGATCCCTTGATCTTCTCTTCATTAAATATGTCAGCATCATCATCATGTGGTGGAGATGGTAAAGAAAACTGAGCCTCTTTTTTTGGTATGTGAGCATTTGAGCTACTTTGCATTAGGCTCATTAGAATTGCCCCTGTAATGCACAATAGTGTTCCTACAATTTTGACTTTGCTGTATTTGCACCTTAACTCCACCTTCTCTAATCTGCATGTAAGGTCATAGAACTTAGAATTGCAACTAAAGCAAGTAAATAATTAGAAGAAACCATTTCCCTTTCTTCCCCCTCTATTAATTATTAAATAAATAGGATTTTTACACTGTATAGCTGCCCACCCAAATATATATATATATATATATATATATATATATATATATATATATATATATATATATATATATATGTGTGTGTGTGTGTGTGTGTGTGTGTGTGTGTGTGTGTGTAATATGTGTATACCGGCTACGAGATATACAAATATTGTTGGCCGAGTGGCCAAATGTGTAACTTGCCCCTTTCATTTTTCTTTTTAAGTACTAGTATCTGATCAATAAACCTAATGTAGTCCAACTCTTTATAGGAGCTCGCGTGTAACGAGAGTTTAGTGTACCGAGATGCATGTTTTAGTAGTTTATCTAACATGATAAAGGGAGGAAATGCTAGGACAAAAATATTTGGGAGGTAGAATAATATACCCAAAGGCCCAAGCTATGAGAAAGATGAGTCCTGGTGCAAGGTTTGGCATAGCTGTTGCCATTGCAGGTGAAGTCAGATTGATTCCCTTTATGTATAAAGATTGAAATAGTGTCACCCTGCAAAAGCCAGCAAAATGTTGATGTACTAATTAAGCATGCCAAAACTTCAAACTAAACTAGCTAGCTCCAATAGGCGTATTTAGAGCGGGTTAAACAGGTTCAACTAAACTCGCTACTTTTAGCTCGAATCACTTATTACATATGCAAAAACAAAAATTTAAATATAAACATCTAATGACATCCATGCTAAGCCAGTCGGTTCTAAATGCTAAATTCGCTTTTACAGCTCCTTATATAATCTCTATTTTTTTCCTCAAATGTAAATGATTTTCATTTTCCCCTATTGCTCTTGCAACTAGACAATTCAATTTCCTCATTAATTTTGCCTTGAAAAATAAAAAAAAAAAAGGGTTAAAAGAACAAGGGAAATAAAAATAGCTTACCCTCCAAAAGAAATTAACAATAATTGAATCAATAACTTTAAACTCATTTGCCTTGGCCATTGACTCCTGCAACATTAATAACATTCATACATTAGCTTCCTTTAGGACAATTTGTTTGGAAAAAATATACATATCTGATCATTAACAAGAGAGAAAGATAGTTACCTTTCAAAAAAATAGGAGAATGGAGAAAGGATTAAAAATGTGGCAAATGATGACAAAATTACAAGGGATGAAGGTTTAAAACCTAATGACATAAGATAACTTGCTAATACTGAATTTCCTGCATATATAAATTGCATCCCTATTAATCCTCCTATCATTGCAAAATCTTCAAGAACTTCCTTCTTTTGAATTCCTTTCATTTTCCCATCAATAAATAGCTGAAATTAACCTTATGATCTTTTTTCAATTTCTCCTCCTTTTTTTTTTTTTACTAATTTTTCCTATCTAATATTCATGCTGCATGCATGAAGTTATAAAATCCTTTTCTTTCTTCTACAACCATTTATTTCCAAATTCATTGGATTCGCCTTTTTCCCTCGATATTTACCAACCAGATACGATTATGCATCAATCCGAAACAAGATACTTATCATATAGCACAAAATACGATTATTGAGCCTCAATCCGAAACAAGATTACTTGTCATATAGCACAAGATACGACCATGTCTCAATCTCTGACAAGATTTCTTGTCATATAGCACAAGATACGACCATGTCTCAATTGCAGACAAAATTACTTGTCATGTATGGCTTGATAAAAGTGACATATATAGATTGAATTCTTTATAGGGAACAAAGTGCTATTGATAATCACTTTTCATCATATATTTTCATTTTTTTTCCTCATAAATTACCTTCATTCACCTGCAATATATTGCCTCAGTATTACCAGATATTTTCATTTTTTTCCTCATAATTCACCTTCCCTTCACCTGCAATATTATGTTGGCTCATTGATCTTTTCTAGTATTTATTCTAGGTATTATTGGTTTGCAAAGAACTAGTATATGGATAATTTGTTCTTGAAAAAATATCCATTTGATTTCCTCCTAATTATCTGTTTGAGGAAGAGGAGTTTGGAAATTATGTGGCCAGGATTCTTTTGTATGACAAATGGAATGATCAATGATCACTTATTCAATTTGTTTACTGGTTTGCCATTCAGTCTGCCAAAAGGATTAAATTGAAATTAAATTTAGTTAAATGCCAGAAAAATGAGAAATATTAAATGCCAAAAAATTAACTTTTTTTTAATTATTTTTTTTTACTGTTAATAAGTACTTTGCATTTAATAGAAGTAGTATCAATATTCGACCTAATAGATTTTGCCCCTGTACTATCTAAAATTGACCAATTTTGTCTTTCGTTAATCTTTTGATTTAATATTACCCTTTTCCCTTGATCCATAACAAATCTCCAACTTGGGTTAACTTTAAATCATAACCGTTGACTGGTAAATTTGATTTTTTTTTTCTCGAAGAATTCGGACTCGTGTCCATTCATTTTATGCTGGAACTCTATTAATAACGAGGGGCCAAGGTTAACAATAAGGACATAAAATGAACCTAAAGTATAACGTATAATAAAATTGAGCAATTTCAAATGGTACATAAACAAAATTTGAATATTTTATTTTTTTGAAGAAAATAAGAAAGCGTGATAAGTTGATTAACATCGCGTGTCTTCCAATCGTAGTAATAAAAATTATGTTTGGTATAATTGGGTCAATAACGTACAATTTTAAAATGATTGACGCACCTCGTCTCAGACGGGCAAAGAGATGTATACACAATTTATTTTTATGTATATACAATTTAAATTTTACATAATAACATTCTAAAAATTTATCCTATTAAGCTTTTTTAAAAATAATTATGGATTAGGTATGATACTAAATGATTAAATCAATGTTTTGATTGCCAAGTGGTAGGCCAAAAGTCATGTTAAAGAATATTTTAGTGGTGAAAATGAAATAATTCAAATTGTAGTATCACAAGTTAGATAGTATCATTTACACCATAATAACCTCTTATAGCATGTTACTTGGAGTAATTACTAATGGGATAAGATTTTTTTATATATATAAGCAACTTATTAGGTAATTAAATATAATTTTTTTTATTAATAATTAATCAGTTATTTTATAAAAATGATAACTAACCTGAAAATACTGATTAAAATACTTATAATGCAAAGTTATCTTTACAAATGTAACTTAGAGCCCGTTTGGACTTAAGAATTTTTTTACTTTTTTTCGATTAAGTGTTTGGCCATAAAATTTTTAATTTTCACTTGAAAATAAATTTTGAAATATTTCGAAAATTTAAAAAACTCCAAAAAACCATTTTCAGAATTTTCACTCAAATCACTCACAAAACTTCAAAAATAATCCAAAATTATATTCATATCTAAACACAATTTTAATTTTCAAATACCATTTTCACTTGAAAAAAAAATCTTTTTTTTTTAAATTTTACAATTCATATGTCCAAACACCCACTTAAAATACCAGTCGGAGTCAAAACACTATGAGATTCACCCCTATATATACCTTTGGCGCGAATACCGAATTTTTTTCTAATCACTGCTCACACTTCTCAGCTGAGAGTGCTTAGAATTCAAATGGAAGACGACACCGGAGAACGATCAAGCTTCGTCATCGGCCTCATCGAGAATCGCGCCAAGGAGGTTCTCTCTCTCTCTCTCTCTCTCTCTCTCTCTCTCTCTCTCTCCATTCGTAGTATATTTCTAGGTATATCGAATGTGCAAATTTGAACTTTCATTTGAATAAATAGATGCGACTTCGCCTTATCGATACAATTTCGATATGTATAACAAGCAAAATTTGAACTACATTTGAACAAATAGATACAATTACGGCGATGTATAACAAGCATATTTGAATTTTAAACTTCATTTTGGAAAACTAGACACAAGTTCGGCGATGTATAACGAACGAATATAAACATTTTCTTTTTCGAGCAAAAGGTGCATTTTCGCGACGTAAGGAGCAAATTAGAACTTTTTTTGAATAATAGGCGCAATTTCCCTGCGTAACGAGCGGAATTGATTTATTTTTTTTGAATGAATAGGTGCGATTTTGGAAACTTTCGAGCGAATTTGATTTTTGTTTTGTTTTGAATAATAGGTGTATTTTGAGCAAGTTTAAACTTCTACTGAATAAATAGATGCTATTTTCCGATGTATGACTAGCAAATTCGAACTCTGTTTTTGAATTAAT
Organism: Nicotiana tabacum; assembly: GCF_000715075.1. Taxonomy (NCBI): domain Eukaryota; kingdom Viridiplantae; phylum Streptophyta; class Magnoliopsida; order Solanales; family Solanaceae; genus Nicotiana; species Nicotiana tabacum. The sequence continues at coordinate 6,015,211 of NC_134094.1, read as the reverse complement.
AGGTGCAATTTGACTTTAAAAGTGCTTATATCATGTTATAAATATGTGATAGCTTACTGGTTTGAGAAATTTGAGAAATGGATAAATATGATGCATGTGTTTGACGATAGCTTCGAGTTTAGCTAAGTTAAATGAAGAGATTGTATTATGCTTAATTTTACACGTATTGTCAGAGAATATGTTGATGTTTTATATCTGAAATTTATTGATGTGTTGAGGTAATCCAGATTTATGACAAAGCTAAGCAGGTAATTTTATGGCCAAACACTTATTCGTAGAACTTACAAGTTTTAGGATAGCTTCGAGCTTATCAAATTCGTAGAAGATATTGTATTATGCTTAATTTCAAATGTATGTATGAGAATGTGGATATATAATTTGAAATTCACTGGCCCCAGGGCCTAGCTCAAGTGGCAAAGGGTGGTGGATTTGTGTCTTAGGTCACAGGTTCAAGCCCCCACACCATGCAAAGCAAAGCTTGGTATTTAAGTGGAGAAGGGTAGAGGGGCGGACCCATTATCCACCGAGTTTCGAAGGCTGCGGTTGGTCCAAAGGATCGGCCCCAGACGGATTTCTCGGTCATCAAAAAAATAATTTGAAATTCACTGTATATTTTCTAACTTAGCTTGTGTTGAGTTGTGTCTCACATCGGTGGGTAATGGGTGTCTTGGTCTCCTTATATGGTCTTGGATAATCCTTACCTCATAATCTAACTTTTGGGGTTGAGTTAGGCCCAGTGTCCATTTTATCATGGTATCAGAGCCAGCCCCATTCCAATTTATTGTTACCGATGTTGGGCGCCCCCATTTATGTTGTTCTCGCTCCAGTTTGCAGGCCTGGGCGTAGGGGGTGGGTGGGTGTTGAGTTGTGTCCACATCGGTGGGTAATGGGTGTCTTAGTCTCCTTATATGGTCTTGGACAATCCTCACCTCATAAACTAGCTTTTGGAGTTGAGTTAGGCCCAAGGTCCATTTTATCAGGTTGAAAATATGGACCACTTAATGTAGTTCCTGAGAACTTTACGGCTTAAGTGATCTAGAAAGGAACCAGCTAAAGAAGCCTATGGTGCTTCTCATGCTGACGCTGCATTTTACTTTTCTTCTTGATGACTTAAATGGAGTTAGCATTTTCTTTTCTCTTTTTTAAAAAAGAATCCAACAATTACTCCGGTCGATTGCATTTAAAGAAAGAATCTGCGCCTACGGTTCCCTGGATGCAAGTCTCTTTGAGATATCAATTAAGTATTATGTAAAAGTGGATGAGTTAACAGTTGAATTTCCAAGTAACTCATAAATTCTGGTGAAGTTTGTTTCTTTAATATAACTTCTCAGGATTGAGTATTACTTGTACACGTGATAACGACTTTTTAAGTATTAAATCAGAAATAAAAAGGAAAAAGCCGTGCTTTGCTGAAGCTTCACACCCTAACTGGCAATAGCAATTTTATCGGCAGGTTGGAGTAGCTGCATTTGACTTGAGATCAGCTTCACTGCATCTTTCTCAGTATATAGAGACTAGCAGCTCCTATCAAAATACAAAGACTTTACTACAGTTCTATGAACCTATGGCGATCATTGTTCCTCCAAATAAACTGGCAGCAGATGGAATGGTCGGAGTCTCACAGCTAGCTGATGGATTTTGTTCCTCCACAAGAAAGGTGTTGCCTCTAAACATATTGGTGGCTCTATTTCGATAAAATGCGTAATTTCTAATTCTTAAAAGCTTAGGACTTATGCTTATGTTGATGTAAACAGGTTATAATGAATCGTGGTTGCTTTGATGATACCAGGGTAGTTCTGAAACTATGCGTTATTGACTCTGTTGCTTCTCCATTAAATAGCACTGACAGTACTTCATACTTTAATATGTTATGAAGGGAGCTGTACTGGTTAAAGGATTAGCTGCTAAGGAACCGTCTGCTCTTGGTTTGGACTCATACTACAAGCAATATTATTTGTGTCTGGCTGCAGCAGCGGCAACTATCAAGTGGTATGATGCTATGGTGACTTTCAATTTAATGGACATGGTATTGAAATATTTCATCTGCACTTCTTGCATGTAGAATGATAACATCAAGTTCTTTGGTCAATTCTTGAGAGCCGTGATGCAGTCCGTAGAACAGTTAGCAACAGCATTAATATCCATATCTGCTAGGCAACACTCAAATAGGCTTATTTGCTCTAAGAGTGTCATCAATGCTCTTTTCTGATACACAGTTTGCAAATTGATCCAGTGAGCTCATGAATGTCATAGTTAGTATAGGTCTAAGTTATGTGTTACTTTTCTAGAGTGTAAAAGAGCTAGCCCAAGTCAACAGATATGCCCTCAAATCACTTTAGAGGGAGCTAAAAATACTCTCCACCAATGAGTAACATTGTGGTGTTGCACTATCGACATGAGACTTTGATATCTCATCCTTAGCCCAATGGAAATACTTGTTCCTGCATTTCATTAAACTGTGTTCCTCAACTGATAAGCCACCTTTAAACATCCGAATTTCGTCAAATTAATATGTTACTTTGTTGAATACTGACTACCCTGAGTATGTGAAGACTTTCATTTATTAGCTTTTATGAAAAACTAAAACACATTCGATGCTTGGCAGGATGTGTAACCAAGAATTCATTCACATATTACCAATATGTGAATCCAAAAACGATTATTTTTCAGCATATTAAAGATGCTAGTAATTTAGAGGAAAACTACCTCTTGTTTCACTTGATTATTTTCAGATATGATATGCAAGAACATCGTGTGCAGGATTGAAGCTGAGAAAGGTGTTGTTGTGATAAATCACTCTTTACTGGTATGTGCAACTTCTCATGCATAAAAGAGCCAAACAGGAATGAAAGCAAGTAGAAAACACTTCAACTTATTGAACCTATCTACTGCAAGCATGATTTTGCCATGCAAAATGGTTTCACATAGTGCAACTATTATTTTTATTATTATGTCCATCACATTGCGCCAGATTAAAGTGTAATTTAAAGTGAAAGAAGTATGAACTAGTCCCTGTTCACCAATATTCAGTGATTTGTTTGTGATTATAGTAGTTGCAGCAACGCCAATAAATATTACCAAGAAAGAAGAATGTCTCAGATCATGTTTTCGCATACTATTGGCTAGAAAAATTTGTCCTAGTAGGTCTTAAAGTAACATATTTGTGTTAATTGGTACTTACTATGTCCAGCTTTGGTATATAGAACTAGAACATTGCAATGATGAAAACTTTCTTTCTCTATTCATTTCAATATTTGGGGGGTGAGGGGTTGGTGAGTTACCTAAGCTTTTCCTATTTCTTAGCAAAAACTGAAGTGGCATGATTTTCAACTTTTTGAAGGTTAGGATATTATTGAATATTTTGTTCACTTATGTCCTTTAAAGGGTCATATGCGCTATTTCGTTGAATCTCCTTTGGAAGAGAGATTTCTCATTTTGTGATCAAGAAACAGAAATGTTAAAAATACATATAAATGTGCCGTTATGGTGGATGTAGCATATCTAAGAATTTCATGGAACTTTGAGTTGTCAAAAGGAGCATTCGAGATTCAAAGTTGTCTTCTCTTTCCACAGGTTACCTTCAATGGATCTTTTGACCACATGAACATTGATGCCACCAGGTAGCTTCCTCATACCAAATTAGTGGATGTTGCATATCAGCTTGGATCTATCACTTACTAGTCATACTGGCTACTGAGTTCCATTTCAGCTGATAACATCAGCATAGCGCTTTCAATTATCCCAAAGGATTGTGTTTAGAAAAGTTAGAATTTATTGTAAGACTTTGTAGATGATGTAAATTTTATACTTCGTCTTTGATGGCAGTGTTCAGAACTTGGAGATAATTGAGCCTATGCACTCTTCTCTTTTGGGCACAAACAGCAAAAAGAGAAGTTTATTCCACATGCTTAAAACAACTCGAACTATTGGCGGGTATGGAAATAATTGCATTGATAAGCTGGTAATAATCTGCCAGTTCATGGTTATAAATATTTTTGTGCAATTCTATTCAGTGTGCCTCTTGTTTCACATAATATTATAATAAGGTTGTGTGATAGACATTACTTTTCAATTTCTACACCTAGATTGTGTTATCGAATATACAGAACTGTGAATGGTGTAGGGTTTAGCTTGGCTTTTGTAATACAAAGACCCTAAATTACTGGCAATCATATAGTAATTTATAAATGTCTGCGTATATATATTTGTAGACTGTCAACAATGTTAACCTGCTATATGGAGCACAGCATTGTATATGAAAAGACAGTCAGTTTTGTGCTTAATGCCTTTTGCCACTTTGTGAATACAAGAATGATAAACGTACATACTAAGCCCACGCTTGAGGCAACTTCATAATTCTTATGTTAAAGTTCTGCACAGGATGGAAAATTCTGTAATCTGTCTATTTCAGTATGCTGTGCACCTGCAACATAAATCTGTGTTTGCTTGATCATACTCCACCGCAGGACTAGACTTCTGAGGGCAAATCTTTTGCAGCCTCTGAAAGACATAGAGACAATTAACACTCGACTCGATTGCCTGGTAGGTTTTCAACGTATTGCATGAGACAGAAGAATATATAACATGCTCTGCTACTATAGAATCAGATTTTGCTACCATCCCTCCAGAAAATTTTCATGTTATTTTCTACTTTCGTTTAGAAATTTTCTGCGTTAAGAAATTCTCTATTGTGGTTGTATCTCCTCTAGAAGATCTATTTTATTGAGAGCAAGTCTTCTCAGGAAAAGGCTTTGTTTTTTAAATGTTAGTGTTGCTTTGGGTGGTCGAAACAGGAAGGAGGAGATTGAGGATTCTCTGAACTACTAGCTGAACTGAGGTGTTCTACAGAAAAATTAAAGTTTTTAAGACCGAGGGGAATATGCTGTTTGATTACAGCTACCAGATTATGCGATCACACTGGTCATTACTTGATTGAGTTTTGGTTGCAATAACATTTAACCAGCCTGCAGCTACTTTTTGAGTGTTATTATCTTGTAGTTTATGCCGTGCCTTTCAGGATGTAATGTGTTCCAGTCAAAACCTGTGACACTTTTCTCATTTTATATCCAGGATGAGTTGATGAGCAATGAGCAGCTATTCTTTGGCTTGTCTCAGGCCCTTCGTAAGTTTCCGAAAGAAACAGGTAACCACATAATAGAAAGGAGGTTGATTCTCTCTTGTATTCTATATGGCTTGTCCCATTTCAGAAAGTTGACCTATGTTTGTCCATCCAGATAGGGTCCTTTGTCACTTCTGCTTCAAGCCAAAGAGAGTTACTAATGAAGTCTTGGCTTCGAATAATGGAAGGAGGAACCAAATTATGATATCCAGCATTATTCTTCTCAAAACCGCTCTTGATGCTTTACCGTTACTCTCCCAGGTGCAGCATCATTGTTGGGGGCAGGCGTTCACTTTTCTGTATCTTATATGGTACAATGATGAGCTTGTGATTCAGGTGCTTAAAGAAGCCAAGAGTTGTCTGCTTGGAAATGTTTACAAGTCCATATGTGAGAATGAAAAATATACTTCAATCAGGAACAGGTAACGTTCATATTTGCTTAGATACCTGACTCTTTCCTCCAATCCCCCTCCATGTTGGTGAGGCCCTCTTCAGAATTCAGACAGTTCCATTTTTACATTGTTAATGTATCTTGAATCTCCTCCACCTCAATCCCCTCTAGGAGGACTTTCTTCTTTTTCCATTCTTGTTTTTTCGAAAGAGAGAATTCCTGTTCCTCCTTAATTTTGTCTAACATCCATGAGCTAATTATTCCTCTGCATCTATCAATCCTTGTAACTGATTTGCAGTTCTAATATGATTTAGGATATTCGATGAATACTGCAATTTATATGTTTATTTTAACCATGTGATATTTGTTCTCTCAGAATTGGAGAAGTGATTGATGAAGATGTCCTTCATACACGAGTTCCTTTTGTTGCACGGACACAGCAGTGTTTTGCTTTTAAGGCTGGAGTGGATGGGCTTCTTGATATGGCCCGTAGATCATTTTGTGATACCAGCGAAGGTTTTTCTGCCATATTACATGTTCGTTTTCCTTCTAAGCTCATTGTCTTAGTTTCTAACACAAACACTGAATTCGTAGCTGTACACGACCTCGCAAATAAGTATCGTGAAGATTTCAGACTGCCAAACTTGAAGATCCCATTCAATAACAGGAAAGGGTTTTACTTTAGCATTCCGCAGAAGGACATACAGGGAAAACTGCCGAGCAAGTTCATTCAGGTTGTCATGCTATGTTAAAAATTAAACTGTTCTTAAGCATTCATGCTTCTTTTCCTCTAACAACTTTCACACTAATCAGGTCATGAAACATGGAAACAATGTACATTGCTCCAGTCTTGAACTTGCTTCAGTAAGTATTACCTGACATCCATTGCTACATTCCTCTGTAGGCTCCATTTGGTTTGGTGCAAAACATTTTCCATAAGATTTGTTCTTGCAAATTTTTATGAGGAAAACCATTTAGTGGATCAGCGTAAAATGTTTTCAATATGCAATAATGTGAAAGGTAAGTGTGGGAATACTGTCTGGTGATATAGTTGCATAGGTTGGTGAAAGCAAGTGTTAAGCAAGGACAGAGACAACTGTAGTGGAGAATGACTAACACTCCTGAAAATATGTAAATTGTTTTCTTTCATGTGGTGTAAAATACTTTTTAAGAGTTTAAGACAATTAAAGTAACTAGAAAGTAAGAGCAAATATTTCAGGAGGAGGGCAAACGTCTTAAACATAGCCATAGTGTTTAACTTTATAGAGTTCGCTATGCGATCATTCTTTCCTTTGGATGGTCTTCTGAATCTGTTGGACTTCTTTGCACTTCTAGAACCTGTTGTGACCTGAAGTACTGCATGATGTAGTGGTGTTTCCCGAAAGATAGTAAACAAATTAGTTGAGGATAGGGATGGCACTTTTGAGTTACACCCTGATCTATGTAAACGTGAAAGAGGCAGGCTGTTCAGGAATTGGTTAACCTCAAAATTTGTGGCATTCTGTCTTAATCTGTACAGAGCTTCGTGTCTGTATGTGCTGACTGTGACTGAAACTTTTAAGATTCTGTCATTGATCCAAATATTACTCATTCCCTTCTGTTCACATGTAAGCATCAAATTTGATATTAGAATATCCATCAACTAGCAGATAAAATTCCTTTTGAACCAAGGACTGTTTTATTTGGATACAGTTGCATTATCAACCTATTCGCTCTTTTTGTGAAAGAATGTACCATTTCATAATCCTTAACTTTGCTCATAGATGAGGTGGTTATTCTTCATTCACTGCTTTTATTCACAGTTGAATGCTAGGAACAAGTCTGCAGCTAAAGAGTGCTGGTTGAGGACTGCATTCTGCCTGGAAGGTAAATTGATGGTTGAAATGTACAACCTTTTCTGCTATTGCCATTGAATCCCTTGTCTACCTAATCAAATCCTTGTCTTTTCAGCATGACAATATTAGCGGCTACTTCATAACTAAGGCATTTGCTTCATAAAGCTTTGATTTTTTGGGGTGCTTCCATGGGGCAAGAAGAAATGATTTGAACATATTATGGGTTTTTCATCTTATGTCAGCAAAATCTTTTGGTGTTTGAATTTTGAACTAAGGCAACTATCGGGACTATTTTTGATCCTTATGTTTGTGGTTTTAGTCGTATGTTGGGACAAAGTTGATGTAGCACAATTTAGTGGATCGGGAACTTGAAATAAGAGTGGAAACTTTGGGGCTGATCCTTCGTTGTTTAATTGCTGAAAAGATGCTGAGAATAGTAGGGTATATTTCCTGCGAATTCAGTACAAAATACCGTGTTAGTATAGTGCCCTTGACTCAAGAATATGATAATATAGCCAAAAATTTGTCAGCAGATCAGCTTAATGTTAACACATAAATTTAGATAAAAAATCATTATGACATCTTTAAAGCTTTGGTAAAATAGCAAGAATGATCTTACATCTTATCTTTTTCCTCTTGCATTCTGCATCAAAACCCCACAAGAGATGCAAAGCTTAGATGGTCTATCAGGCTTGATTGCAATGAGAGACTAGTCCACTTTCTTTTTAAAGAGAGCTTTTATATATGTTAGCAGAGGCCAAAATCTCTGATAAAAGCTTCCAATAATATTTTTAATTCTCATTGCCTGCCCTGGGCTCTGGTAAATATCTGAGTAGTAGTTTCCATGCATCTTAATGATTCTACAATAGCATAGCTCCAGACATGGACTTCTTCCCTTCATTATATGGGTAGCCAGATGCTTAGCAACAGAGTACCAGTACTTAAGTATCGCCGCACTTGCACATAGTATATGTTTGCCCACTATCAATTGTGGCGCTCCTTCTGGCTAGAAAATATGAATTGGATAGTCATACACTGGGTTTACCACTAAATCCACTAGTAATGACATGTTGATTAGAATCATAGGGATTTCTCTGAATGAGATTGAACGGCAGCTCTTGTTAATGTTCTCTTCCTTTCTTTCTGTACTTGGAAGATTACTCCCCTTCTCATGGTTGGTGCTTCAATACTAATATGAGTTTTCTTGCGTATCTGACAATTCTGCTCAACATTTAAAAAATGCATCTTTAACCTGTACTGACATATAACATACTCAGGGAAGTGCCATGCTCTTCATTCTGTTTACCCTGTTGTTATTTGAGAACTCATCCTACTTAAAAGTCTTGCCATTTCATACTAAATGCAGCATTAATGGATGCAATACGAGAGGATGTCTCTGTGCTTACCGTTCTTTCAGAAGTGTTGTGCCTTTTAGACATGATGGTGAATTCATTTGCTCACACGATATCAACAAAACCAGTTGATAGATATACTAGACCTAATTTTACATGTGAGTATTTAATCACAACTCCCTATACTTACTAGGTGACAAGATATGAAGAAGTTGATCGCTTAATTTTTCTTCCCTCATAGGTGATGGCCCATTGGCAATTGATTCTGGACGGCACCCCATTCTGGAAAGCATAAACAATGAATTCATTGTATGTTAGTTTCTTCTAAAAATCTTAGTAAAAGTTTGAAATTTCTCTCCACATAGCAAGTTAATGACTTTTCTACTTGGATACTGGAAATTTCTGAACATGGACGTGGTGATTGAATTCTCTTTTTCAGCCAAATGGTATCTTTCTTTCTGAAGCATCAAATATGGCTATTGTAATGGGCCCAAACATGTAAGGAACCGTGTTCCTTAATAGCATCAAATTTCTTAATAAGTACTTTGAGACAGTTTTTACATTAGCTTTTGGTTGTCATTTTTCTACCTGATAACTCCCATATATTGATTTTTGTAGGAGTGGAAAAAGTACTTATCTTCAGCAAGTTTGTCTAACTGTCATCCTTGCTCAAATTGGTTGCTATATTCCTGCTCGGTTTGCCACTTTGAGAGTGGTCGATCGTATTTTTACAAGGATGGGAACAATGGACTGTCTCGAATCAAACTCTAGCACGGTATGATCCTCTAAGGCTCTAATTTTGAATGGTATATTGTGGTCTGAAAGTTCTATATTTTAGAATAGCATTGATTTTGTTCATATATTTATGCAATAGTTAGTTGTACTTGTGAAAAAGCTTAGCGTTAGTTTAGCTAAGTTTCTGGTGAAGTTTGACCTCTTCAAATTGCAAATTTTGCTCTTTATATTTGAATCGTCTTCTCATGGAGATGGCCGATACAGAAATCACCAGTATTTAGTGTAACTGTGGTTTGTGCAGTTCATGACAGAGATGAAGGAGACGGCTTTTATAATGCAAAACGTCTCCTCTAGGTAGATCGTTTCACAAACTGTTTTCACAAAATTGGCATGAAGGTTTGTCTGTGTGATTTGAACCTCCTTTGCTGGATACAGAAGTCTGATCGTTATGGATGAATTGGGGAGGGCGACTTCGTCCTCTGATGGATTTGCAATCGCATGGAGTTGTTGTGAGCAGCTATTGGCACTTAAAGCGTAATCTCAAAGCTCTCTTTGTATTTCAATGTTAAAAGGCAATATGGTTAAGCAGCCCAAGCATGTATTTCATAACAAAACCTATAACTAGAAGATTAGCTAGGTAGCTTATATTTTACATTGTATGAACTGCAGTAAAGTTTGAAATTTAGGCTTTAATTTTGCCCTTTATAAGTTGAAGGAACATTTTGGTAATTGTGAACTGCTAAAAACCCTGCTCTTACCTGGATACTATAAATGGTAGGAAGACTACCAATTCTGGGGCTTCTAAGAAGCAGGATTCAATTAAGGAACGAAAAAATTAGAAACCAATCAAGAATGTTAGTAAACCTACAAAAGACTTCTGCAGTATACCAAGGGAACATCATGCTTGAAAATTTTCTTCTTTTGTTATTTGAATGTGGAAGTTAAATACTAATAAATACTGAACTGGACCTTGAAACAGGGAGTGAACATCGTGTTGTCGCTACATTTTCTTGCAAGAAGTAAATGCCTTTAGCACTCATCTGTGGGGGCACACGTAGGATTGTTCACTGAGCCTTTAAAGTTCCTTATAGAGAAGATATTATCCTAATGGATTTCTTCATTTGTTTTGTGGAGATTGTTAATAAAATTCTTCATCTTCTCACTTCCTAGATTTCATTATTTCTCAGAGTTAAATTTTAGACTTCATAATTCTGCTTAGCATATTGGCAGAGAACTGCTGGGAGGTGTTTGAATGTATTTTATAGTTGTTATGTAATACATACAGCCAAGTTTCATATTCCAACCCATGTATATACCTCCATTTTCGTCTCTTTGGTCGTATAAGACCTTTTCATATAGTGAGCCCAGCTTGTTTGAGACTGCGGTGTAGTAGTGGTTGTAGCGCGCACTTAGATTTTTCTGTTTTTCCCCGGTAAGAGAGGTGAAGGGGTGGATTTCTTGTCCAGAGTGTGATTCTTTTTAAGCTGTTTTCAGGTACTCAATATTTGCTACTCATATGGAAAATCTTTCAGAGCTAGCCACCATGTATCCGAATGTGAAAATTCTTCATTTTGATGTTGATGTGAGGAATAACCGCATGGACTTCAAGGTATATCTCTGAATCATTCAATGGTTTATAGCCAATTTATACCTGACTACTTATTTCTTCTTGTGTTCCCTTCTTAGTTTCTATTGAAGGATGGACTGCGTCACGTGCCACATTACGGCCTTATGTTAGCAGGGGTAGCTGGACTACCAAGTTCAGTAGTAGAAACTGCCAAAAAAATCACATCTAGGATTAAAGAGAAGGTAATTTATTTTAACTTCAACAAACAATGTCTTGTCTGAGAAATTGCCATTAGGTGTTCAAAATACTTTATGGTTCAAACAGGAAAGTAGAAATCACAGTAACTATCTTTCATCTTACAACAACAACATGCCCAATGTAATCCCATAAGTGGGGTCTGGGGAGGGTAGTGTGTACTCAGACCTTACCCCCTACCTTGTGCACGCAGACCTTACCCCTTTCTTGCATCTTAGACTATTTTAAATCTGCCATCAACGTATCACAATCTTACTTCTTCATCCAATCTTGGGACCGACTATGCTTTGTAGACCTCACATAGGCGCGGAGGTTATCTCATCTTTGCATTTTCAAATATTTCTAACCATGAGATTTCCAATGCATTTGCATTACTTCACTGAATTTTGTGCTTCGATTTGCCAAGCTTTGAGAAAGTTAGAATTGCACATGCATGTTATGTTGATTGGATTGCCTTTTTTTGCCTTCGTATAGGAAATGAAGAGAATGGAGGTGAATTACAGACAGTATCAGGACTTACAATTGACTTACCAAGTGGCTCAACGGCTGATGTGCTTGAAATTTTCGGATCAGGATGAAGATTCTTTGAGGGAGGCTCTGCAGGATCTCAAAGAAAGCTACTTAAGTGGTAAGCATAAAGATAATTAGAATTTACTCCTCATATCTTTCTTCTAACATTAAGAATCTGATTTGTATACATCTAGACAATGAACATTAGGAAATACGTTCATTGAGATAACTACCTAGAAGGAAGCAGAACTCTGAATGTTTGATGATTTCTAGTGATGATGGATTTGAGTTAACACAGAGTTGGTCTAGATCGTTTTGCAAGTACGGTTATTTCGACTAGGGGCGGCTCAACGAAGTTGGTGGCCTAAAGCCAAATTGTATTAAGAGGCCTATTTCACAAAATTCATGTAACAGTTAGACACAAAAGAGCTTCTGTTCTAATCAATGAGTCAATTAAATATGAGAAAATAGCTAAATCAAAGAAACAGAGTTTGAAATTGGAAAGAGAAATTTCAAAGTCATGTAAAAGAAAGGAGGAAAAATTAGAACGGAAGAGGAAAATAAATATGCTACTAACAAGCCGGAGATTTGTCGCTCTTTACTCACTCATTTGTACATTCTTAACCAAATAAACAAATATTAAAATTTGGTCTCTTAAGAGTAATTAGATAAGATATATAATACATAATAATATAGTATAATATTTTTGGGGCCCCCTAGAATTTGGGGCCCAAAGCAATGGCTTGAGCAGCCTTACCCTCTAGCCGGCCCTGATTTAGACACACCAATTTGGGAACAAAACTACTTGTTTTTTTTTGGGTAAAGATGGGTCTAAAATTCAGGTGGACTTTTTACGAATGGTTCTATAAAAAACAACTTAAGAATATGAAGTAACACCTCGCAATATGATTGGCGAATAGCCGAACGCTTTCTTTTTAAAATGGTGGACTTTGGACTAGTTTGTGTGCACCTTAATTATTTGACTAGATATCTACTACCTTCCATCAGCGTAATCGAGTAACTCTATACACACAAAGTTTAGACAAATAAAAAAAATATCACCTAGCATTGTTTTAATTTTCTATTGGGATTCGAACATGGGATTTCAAGGTTTACAGACACACCCCTTTGGGTGCCATTTGTTTGTCAACTGTTACCACAACTTTGGGGTGGGGGGGGTGGCGCTTGTCACTCACACAAGTTTATATGGATATAGACCTGAGATTATAAGCAATTTTGCATTTGCCCCCACCATAATAGGCACTTGAAACATATTGTAGACACTTGAAATTTTAGTAAATCAAGATAAATCCTAAATTCAAGACGATTCTTGAAATATTAGGAGTCTATTAGGGTTACTTGGTGGCTACTCCACCCAAACCCTAATTCATGCATATAAATAAGGCTACATATGTCCTTCAAAGAGGATCTCAACAATTCTATAAACTCCTCGAATATGCACAAAGATATCAAATATATGATCTTTGAAATTCCATAAAACTCTTGGAATATTCATTAAGAAATCAAAGGCATGTCAAATATGTCTTGCTCAAAGTTCAAGTAACATTCAAGATCCAAATGAAGTGTTGCTACATGCTTCTTGATAATCGTACATCAAGAAGATGCATATCATCCTACATGCGAGAAATACGCCGCTAAGACCCTCGAATTATGGATAATAAATCGGAGGAAGGAATCAAGGGATAAACAGAGTTGTAACCCGCAATGTTTATCAATAAAATCCTTTTTTCTTTATAGTTGTTTGTAATTGCAATTTTATTTTCCTACGAAAATTCGTTGCAAACACATATATTGCACTCTATAAAGTATAAATAAGCTAGATAAACTATATTATCCAATTCTAAATTCATACAATGAAAAAGAAAAAGGGAACTTGTAAGTAATAAATCAGGCAACAATTTATTCTCAGTTTTGACAAATATATATAAGAGTAATGAAACTTCTCCGGTAATCCATGGTATTCTAAAATGAACAGATAGATTTTGCAGTTATTGAACCAGAAAAGCCGTCCAGCTATGATTGGAAGTTTCAAATACATTATACAAGTGAGCACTTCCCATTGCTTTTACAGTTTTCTATACCAAACTATGCCACAATTGAAAGAAAGTCATAGCCCTGCTTACTGTTACTCTATATCTGTAATTAACATTCAAATGCCTGTCAATCCAAAAAAAGGCTTAGAGGACGCAACGAACAATCTACAATTTTGTGAAAATGAAAAGTGAAAAGGTTCAAATATCTGTCAAGATCAATGATGACACAACAACAACATAAGCTAGAAAGAAGAAAATTGCTATCTGAATGAAGAATTTGGGATTGTCCCTCATGTTTGGAGATGTTACCGCCCTGCAACAGCGAAAAAGAAACATTGTCAATTTTCAACCATAGGTGCAGCAATTTGGATGACTGAAAGTAGCACTGTAATTTAACAAGTACAAATGGTTTCATCGTCTAGGAGAAATACCTAGCAATGCGTTGTGAAAGCCGAAGAAAAGGCATGCTTTGAATAAATACAATACCAGGCCCCGTTAGAACAGCTGTTACCATATTATCATTCTGCAATCATACAAATATAGTTGGGACAATCTGTCTCAGGAACCAAATCATAAGATAACAACGGCAAACCCAAGTCAGATTAGTTCCGCAAAGCAGAAGGCTAAACATATATTTTCATAGAAAATCAAGAGTCACAAGTCAGGTTACTTCAATCATTAATGAGGAGCTCAGGTAATATTGAAGTAAACAGCTTAATAAAAGGTTGCAATCTCAGACATACTAACGGAAGGAATCGCTTTAAAAAAGCCCTGAAACCCTCAACTTCGAACAGATTATGACCAGAATATTAATTTGAAAAAAAGATCTACTCTATTGTTTCTTTGGTCTCACTTGGCCTTGTTGATATACTCATTTCATTGTATCACTACATGAACATCTTAGAGATGGCGACTGAAATACCAAAATATCCTTATAAAGCTGAATGACACTCTTGCCCTTCTATTAAATATTATTGCTAAATTGTTTTTGGATAGAAATGTAAATACTCATTATAATAAATACCATATTAGATATAAATTCTATATAATGAATGTGATGCCATAAGTGAACATTCACTATAATAAATACTACTAATAAAGTTATTTCTTAAACATCTCATGCATGTATAAAAAATTTCTAGAGCTTGCATTTACGATAATTCTCTGTTTATTTCTCTTAACTCGAAAATTTTCAGATTTTTTTATGAAGGAAATCATTTTCTTATAAATACAATCATTATTCAAAACATTTATCTATAATGAACAAAATTAAAAATATATATTTATATATTAATGAATAATAATCATGCTTTCTAATCTCTTCCCCCTCTTCTAATTAATATCAACAGAATTATAGTATTTTTAAAATATATTATATTACTTAGCATGGGATACACTGCAACGCACGTATCCAAGAACTAGTATCAAACAAAAGGATGGGAATCGACTTTACATACTAACTGAAACACAAAAATAAACATTTACAGAAGAAACTACACTTTTTTGTTTATTCTTCTCTTTCTTTGTTAACTTTTAAAGATAAATGAAAGTAAAAGCCCCTCCTAGAAGAGAGCAACGAGGAGAGATCAGTCCTGCAGTAAAGAAAGCTCAGCTAAAATTAATACCAAGTAGGGTTTATGGGTTCAAATGTTGCTTTTGGTAGATGATAACTGACCTTTTCAAATTCCTTTTATTTTAAGGTGATAAACATCTGGGACAGGTTGCATGCATGTTAACTAGTCTACCAGATACTTGCTACCTCTCACCAGCGCGCAGGTGCCAAGTAGTTACGTCCACCAACTCCTAGACATATAGGAAGAGATCACCTAATTTTTTTTTACCTTTGCAGGGACTTTAACCTTGATTTTCAACACTACTCTTATGAACAACAAATACGTTTTTTTTAAATCATTGAACAACAAGATGTTACGAGGAGGACAAAGAATGAAACAAGAAAACCCAAATGATTACTGCCAGCAGAGGTATCTCTTGATACGTTAATTGATGAATATTATTCAGCAATAAACAGTTAGGATGAATGAAAGGAGAAATCAAACGAAGCAGACATGTGAAAACATACCCCAAATACCACCCTTCTCATGGGTCCATTGTATTTTATTTGAACATTGACAGTTGATGATACTGCAACAATGCTTGGCACATCAACAGCAAGTACTTCACCCACCTCCAGATTTTTCTGTACAACTGAGGAAGAAAAACAAATATTGCCCGACGAAATGAATCAGTAAATAGAACTTGTGATTAAAACTTCTTAATCTTACATCTCAAAATAAAATGGTCCAAGCAATCTTATTTAAGTTTAAATGATAGGGTGCTGGTTCAGACAAACGCACGTAAGACAAAAAAACTTAAATGAATAGCCACCATCTTTCTAGGCATCATCTTTAATATTCTCCACAGAAGTCTATGTTTATTAGTTAACTGGGATTCAAAATCTTACCAGAACCACCTCCGACTACAAATGCAAGCCCTTGGCCTGATATCTTCTGCCTTAAGAATCCCTGGAAATGTTACAAGCATATTAGTCAAAGATTCAACCTGTTTGTAGCAATTACCGTCAGCAAGGCTGAAAATCATGCCTGTATATAAAGTCAAGACAATTTTATCATCTCACCTCTGCATTAGCAACTAGGTTACGTGGCCTTTGGTCGATGGAATTACTGACTTTGACATCATTAATGGAGCAGAGAAATGCATCTGGCTACAAAATAATATTCTTGAAGTCATGTGTCAAGGTAGAAAACATACTTTACCAGTAAACACTTAAAGCAATCAGGAGGGGCTTACAAGAAAGAGAATTTGCAAGAACTAAAAAGGATATTAAGATAAAGAATTATCTTTACCTGGCATAAGATTTCACCTCCAAACTTCGCTAAATCAATCTGTGTGGGAACAATGAAACAGAAGCAACAAATACCAATTTATTTAGTAATAGTATATGTAAACAGAATCATCCGTACTAACAATGTGTAACTAAACTGTGGAGTCTCACAGTTTTCTCGATCTAATACCTTTCTAGGTAACCCCGGTGCGAGAACAAATAAGACATTATACTTATTGGTGGTTAATTATCCTGCACTTCTATCCCCAATTTCCGGATTGTGCACATGCACAAGCGTGTACTCACTAAAGAAGATTGTATAACCAAACAAGATGAAAATATAGTTTGGATGTGAACGAACCGGAAGGATTCTTGCCAGAGAAGGAGCAGCTATTCCAACAAATCCATCAGTTGTACCTGTATTGTGAAGAACTATGCTTGTAATAGTCTTTCCAAAAAGCCATTGCCAAACACCTGCTTCATTTTCAGTGGCATAAACATTTTCCATCTGGATGGAACCAGACATATAGCACATGGACCCTGCAAAGCATTCCAACTTCCCCGTAAGTCAGGTAAGAGCGAGTAGTAAATAGCAAATGTCAAAATATAATTTGGCATCCTTGAATATTTGATTAAAGCCATACAAAAAATCCTTTGAGCGTGAATCTATGACCTGATAAGATACAATGCTATCCGTATACACAGGGCACTTAACATACAGCTGACAAAATAAGAATCCCTTGTTCATCAGGAACTTATATATGCCCGATACACCTGGCGTATCGTTAAGCATTGAAGAGGAAACAGTAAATACAACAAGCATTAGTGGGGATGCCCTGATTACTATCATGAGTCGATGCAAGCAAGATTATTGACTCAAATATACAGACAGTTTATCATTCTTCTAGGGTGGGTGATTCAAAACGACAATCTTCTAGAAGGCAAGCCTATTTCTAATGTCACACAGACTTAACCAAATATTTTTGTGTTAGGCTTCAGGGGCTCGTCTTTCTTGCATAAGGTGTGGAAACATGCAAGGGAACGTTTTAAGTACTCCACGCATACTTATTCACCCTGAGGAAATATCCACTCAACTAGTTGGTCAAGTTGTAGATTTTACAAATAGCTAACCGAACTGATTCCATTCTTTAATGTTTATCAAATGAAGATATTTTACATTGTGTTCGGCATACAGCTAACCCAAACAAACAAGTGAGACTTCTTATGAGCAAATCATATACATAAAAAAATAGATAAGCAAGAGGCTTCCTTTATAAAGAATATGATTAGTGACATACCAGGTTTTGAAATAATCCTTTCTTGTGGCTTCAACATAATCTGAAATGTAAATAGAGAAAGGGAAACAAATATAATTAGATCAACCATATGATTTTCCTCTTATAGAGAAGACAAACTACATGCTGACATTACCTGAACAATCTGAGCTTCACCACCCAGAATTTGGAAAGGTGTTACTGCATCTTGCGGACTCTATACAGCAAAATATAATACAATGGTCAGGATAATAGCTTTGCCTACACAGTGGAAGGGCGAGATGCTACATTGTTTTATTTAATTCGAACGAAGTTACTACATTGTCGTCCAAGCTGAAGAGTTTATAACTTCACTCCCTAAAGATGATTCAGAACCCAATTATGAATGTAACGATTGTCAAAAGGATCTCATAACATTAACTAAGGACAGTTGGTAAAGTCCAGAGACACAACTACTGTTGCAAATAAAAGACACCCTTGATAATATCAATGAATCAATCATTAAGCGACAATAGCAAATCCTCTATATCTGTTCTATTCAGACTTATTTCACTCTAATACTATACCTTTAAACATACCGTGAAAAAAAAAACAGTTGTACCACAAACTCCCAAACACTCGGCAAACTAAATTACTATAGATGCAAAATTAATTGCACCATATAAAGAAAAGAGCACTTCAACAAATAATTGTACTCCCCTAAAAATCATCAAATTCATAACTTCTCCTCGTAATGTGATTCGCGAAGCAGTAAAGTTTCCTTCTTTTTACTCTTTTCCGAACTAAATTACTATAGATACAAAATTAATTGCACCAAATAAAGAAAAGAGTACTTCAACAAATATTAGTATTCCCATTTAAAAGTCTTCACAACACCAAATTCATAACTTCTTCCATAATGTGATTTACCAAACTGTAAAATTCAGCTCTTTTAACCCTTTTCCCGACTAAAAAGCAAATATTGTTATTGTCAATTATTGATTCTTTCACCACCACCACCACCCCACCCCACCCCACCCCACTCCCAAAAAAAAAACAAATTTGATCTGTAAAAACAAAACTCAGTATCTGCAATCACTATGTCTATAATTTTAACTTTCAAAATAAAGCTGTATCAATTCATACTACTACCACATATACTACGCTGCAGCTAAACCAGCACCCGTTAATGAAATTCTGGATCCGACTCTGAACAATATCTAATTTAAGGAGAAATTCGAATAATAAAAACGTAAAATTACCTGATAAACAAATGGTTGAAACGGCGTCGAGAAGAATGGGGCAGCCATTGATATATAGAATAATACAGATTTCGAAAAGCACGAATTACTTAGAAAAATTCAAGCTTAGGGGTTTTCAGATCGCCGGAAGATCAATTTTCGGATTCTTTTTTTCTTTTTCTCTTTTTTTGGTATTATTTACCAGGTTTTTTTTTTGGTTTTGCTCAAACTAGAATGGTATTAATGAGGTTACATATTAAAACATTTAATTCCATAATTACCCTTGATTTTCATTTGATTTAGTATACATCTTACTGGCTCGCTGCATAAACAGTAGTGGTAGTTTAGTCAATTCAGGACTTAAAAGTTTAATTTATGAATTATTTTTGTAGTTGTATTAATTATGTTATGTTTGCTGTTCGGTTAGTTGTAAGGATTGCACGTCATAGCCTGATGACATGGCAATTTTTTATTGGTTAACGTATCCACGTCGACTTGGTCTCACTTGTCCACCCTGTCAATAGTTGACTGCTGCTGACTGGCTAATCGAAATTAGAAAGCACTAGATGGAGTTTTACACCCAAAGTTCATATCTCTCATATTATGTGTCATGATTCTATTGTGCACGCTCCTTAAGAAAAACTAATTAGGATGAGATTTTGACTACTTTATCCTTGTAACAATAAATTTTTGCGTCGAGAAAAATAAACAATCAAGACTGAAATTTGCGTAACAAATGTAGTACTCTCTCTGTTTCAATTTCGATGAGGTAGTTTGACTCGCGTAAAACCTTTGTGAGGTCACGGCATTTGTGTGGTTATAAAAGCTTTTTATTAAGGGTAAAATGAAGAGTTTAAAGTTGAATTATTTTCAAATTTAGAAATGTGTCATTTATTTTAGAACAGATTAAAAAAGAAAGTACCTCATCTAATTTGAAACGTAGGGAGTATTTGATTTCAATAAATGAAAGTGTTACAATCTCTAAGGTATTCCTCTTAATCTTCAAGAATGTAAACTATCTTGATGAGCTTGATTTTGATTCGAGGGCTTGTAAATCTTGGTCTTGAATCTGCTTCTTGAACTTGGATTTGGAATTGATTACGAACAAGTAATTTGATCTTAAACGCCTTGGTATTTGATTTGTCTTCGTTCTTGATCTTGAACTTGAACTTGAACTTGTAGCTTTATCACGACCCAACCATCCCTCCGAAACACGTCGTGAAGGCACCTAGTCTCTACGACTAGATAAGCCTAATAATTTTCAGAGAATACCAATAACGGAAACAAAGTTTAACTTCTAACTGCAATAGATACTGAATAATCAAAAATGATGTTGCTCCGCATGTACACTAACCAAACACTAACTTACACAACTTTTCTAAAACCCGGAATATCATGAGTCACAAGATACAGAAAGGAAATAACATCTCTATACACTAGAGTCTAGTAAAAACAAATACAGAAAGTGTTTGACACGGGGAAGAATAGAAGGGGACTCCGAGGTCTGCGTACGCGGCAGATATACCTTGAAGTCTCCAACAACTGCCTCGAACTCACGGATAATGTGGCAGATAACGAGCACCTGAATCTGCACACAACACATGTGCAGAAGAGTAGTATGAGTACACCACAATTGGTACCCCAGTAAGTACCGAGCCTAACCTCGATCGAGTAGTGACGAGGTCAGGTCAGGCCCACTGGTATATAATAATAAAAGCAGGAGAATAAGCAGTATAATAAGAGACTAGAGTTCAACAAAGGAAAACACAATGAAATAATAGACAACACGCGGAAATAAGCAACAGGGGATCTCCCGAGATACCGTCTCGTAGTCCCAAAAGTAAATATGCAGGGAGAACTCCTGAGGTACCGCCTCGTAGTCTCAAAAGTAAATGTACAGGGAGAACTCCCGAGGTACCGCCTCGTAGTCTCAAAAGTAAATATACAGGGAGAACTCCCGAGGTACCGCCTCGTAGTCTCAAAAGTAAATGTGCGGGGGATCTCCCGGGATACCGTCCCATAGTCCCAAGGTAAATACACAACGCAATCAATTACAGACGATAAGTGCAGCAAGAGAATCTACAGTCTAGACTAAGAACAAGTCGGGAAAAGAAGTAGGAATTCAATAGGCATGCTGCAAGGAGTTCAGTTAAGCAATTAAGGCACGTAGACATGTTATTCTAGGCTAACACGGTAACTAAGCATGCTAGTATTGTAATGACCCAACCGGTCATTTTGCCTTTTAGAAATCTGTTCCCTAAAATAAAACTCCCCGAACATGCTTTTATTATATTATGACTTACGGGGATTGTTGGTTTGGGATTTACAAGCGTTTGGATTGAAATCGGTACACTTGGTTCCTTAAGTTAGCTTTAAATGGACAAGTTTGACTTCGGTCAACATTTTGAGAAAATGACCCCGGAATCGGGATTTGACGGTTCCAATAGGTTCGTATGATAATTTTGGACTTGGGTGTATGTCCGAACCGGATTTTGGATAACCCGGGAGCGTTTTGACGCTTAATAGTAAAAATCAACTAATTGAAGGTTTAAACTTTTTTAAATTTGGTTTGGAGAAGGATTTTGAGTAATTGAAGTCTGTTTGGAATTCCGAGTTTGGAAATAGTTTCGTAAAGTGATTTAAGACTTGCACGCAAAATTTCGTGTCATTCCGAGTAGTTTAAGTATATTTCGGCGCTTTGGAAGTAAATTGAAGAACTTGAAATTTTTAAGTTTAAATCAATTTGGTTTAGGGTATGATTCTTAGATTTTATGTTATTTTACGCGTTCCGAGAATACGAGCGAGTCCGTTTTATGATTTCAAACCTGTTGGTATGTTCGGGCGGGACCCCGGGGCTCCCGAGTGTTAACCGGACGAGGCTCAGACCAATTTCGGACTTGGGAGAAAAATGCTGAAGCTTTCTGCTTCTGGTACATTCGCACCTGCGCTTGGACAGCCGCAGGTGCGACCCTCGCAGATGCGAGCTTCAATCGCAGAAGAGGAAGGGGGAATGAAGGCCTGCCATTGCAGGTGCGGAACATTGGGCGCACCTGCGAACGCGCACGTGCGAGGATTTTTGCGCAGATGCGACCGTGGCCCAGGCGAGTGGAACTCGCACCTGCGAGGAATTTCCGCAGGTGCGAAAGCCACAGGTGCGGTACCCCTTCCACAGGTGCGAAACCACTGCTTGGCAGAATGGTTAAAAATCGGGGCTCAGACATTTTGAGCCTATTTTTTCTCCATTTTCGGGTGATTTCAGAACTTTTGAGAAGGGAGTTCAACTAACAATTTGAAGGTAAGTTAATTCTACGCCCTTTGAGTTAAAATACATAGATTATGGGTAGATTATAACTAGTAAATCCTAGAAATCAAGGGTTTAGGTGAAAAACCTAGATTTTTATAAAAATGAGATTTTAACCACGAAAATAGTTATGGAATTGGGTAAAAATTATATATTTGAGTTCTTGAGATTATGGATAACGTTTCCATCTGAAAATTTTCAGAATCCGGGCACGTGGGCCCGGGCTGAATTTTAGAAATTTTACCATTTTGTATAAGGTAATTTATTTAATAGATGAATTTCGAAATATTGAACATCTATTAATTATTTTATATAACTTTTGAATAGTTTCGGATTTTTCGCATTAAATCGAGAATTTTACGCAACGCAATAATCGGAAAGTGGACTTTGAGACGAGGTAAGTCTCTTGTCTAATCTTGTAAGGGGAAAATTATCCCATAGGGATTAAATTGAATAATTATTGATAATTGCGGGGGCTACGTACGCACGAGGTTACGAGAGTCCGTGCGTAGCTACTATTAATGCTAAAGTCCGAGTAGTTTAGGACTCAAAGCATGCATTACTTGTGTAAATTATATTCTTTGATTAATTAATATTAATTGATATATATGAATATATTGTGAATTGTTAGATAAAGATATTAAAGGATGGAAATCTCATATGCTTGATTTTCTGTTTAAATCAATTAATTGTTAAAAGAAATTATTCTCCTCCCAAATTTATCTCATAATAAATATACTCTCCTTCCGGAGGTACATAAGAAAATGTCCTCCTTTCTTGTGGAGCGAGCCGAACACCTCGGCAGGATAGATGCATCTATGGATCGCGTCGCACATCCCTCGGCAGTGTACACGACACTCTGGATCGGGTCGTACGTCCTCGGCAGAAATCGTGCCTAAAAATAATAATAATTACACGATACTTTAATAATTTATTTCAGCTTGCGAAACTAATTGATAAATTGGAAAATCCTTGGAATTTAATGAATTATTATTCTTGCTTGTTAAAGAATTAATTGTTATTCCTGTAAATGATATTTAATTGATAAATTGGAAATTATTTGAATTGAAGGAATTTAATTAATATATTGAGAATTGTTGTATTTGAAGGAATTTGATTATTTTCGCTGATTAAATAAATTACTTTAAATTTTATAAATCATGTTGATTTAAATATCCTAGTAGTATTTCAATTATTATTATTGACCCATAGTGAGTGTCAAAGTCGATCATCTCGTCTCTACCACTTCGAGATTAGGCTTGATACTTACTTGTTACACGTTGTTTACGTACTCATACTACACTTGCTATACTTTTTGTGCAGAAACTGAGGCAAGTACTAGTGGGGGACCTATCGTCTTACACCCACGTTATCCAGGGGAATAGTGGTGAGCTGTTTCTCTGATCCGTTCTGCAGCTACTAGTGTCTCTCTTTGTATTTTTCATTCTGTCTATTTTTATTTCAGACAGTATTTGAGGTTTTGTATAATCTACTAGATGCTCATACACTTGTGACACCAGGTCTTGGCACACACATTGATAGAGTTTGGGTTTTAATATATTTTCTTGGTTTTAAATTTTATCAATGTATGCTTAATTTATCAGTTGGCTTGCCTAGCTGTAGTGTTGGGCGCCATCACGACTTATAGGAGAAATTGTGTCATGACAACATGGTATCAGAGCACTAGGTTCACTTAGGTCTCACAAGTTATTAGCAGGCCTAATAAAGTCTTGCGGATCGGTACGGAGACGTCTATACTTATCTTCGAGAGGCTATAGGGTGTTAGGAAATTACCTTTCTTCATATTCCATCGTGCAATTAATGTAGTACTAAATATCCTTCTCTTATTCTCTCACAGATGATGATAACGCGCTCGAATGAAGTTCCAGACCAAGGAAGAGCTACTCCCTCAGTTGCTAAAGGCCGAGGCCAAGGGAGGGCTCCAACCCGTGGTAGAGGGTGAGGACGTCCCAGGACTGTCCCAGTTATGCCGTCAGTGGGTCCAGCAGAGAATCCCATTATTGAGGAGCAGGGTGAGGTGCCTGTGGCAGAGCCAGCTCCGGTGGATTTCACATCTACACTAGGATTTCAGGATGTCATGGGTCGTATGCTGCGGTTCATGGATAATATGACTCATGCCGATTTATTTCCGGCAGACCCATCCACATCTCAGGCGGGCGGGGGAGCACATACCCCTACCGCGCAGGCTCATAGACATGCAGCTGTTGTATATCAGACCTAGGGTGCACTACCCGTGGGTGGAGCCTAACCAGTGACAACAGTTACACTTGAGCCCAGGCCAGCTGTAGCTGCCAATCCTCAGAAACTATTGGACAGATGGACTAGATTACATCCTCCTGTCTTCGGGGGTGAGCGACATGAGGATACACAGGATTTCATTGATCGGTGCAGGGATAAACTGTACAACATGAGGATATTAGAGTCTCATGGGGTAGACTTCGCTACTTTTCAGCTAGAGGGCAAAGCCCGTAGATGGTGGTAGTCTTATGCTCTTGGCATACCAGCAGATTCTCCTCCCATGACTTGGGACAGGTTCACTCGTATCTTCTTGGACAGGTATATTCCACCCTCCAAGAGGGAAGAATTGCGGTTTCAGTTTGAGCAGCTCCACCAGGGTCAGATATCAGTGACTGATTATGAGGCGAGGTTTTCTAAATTATCTCGCCATGAACTTATGATACTCCCTACTGAGGCAGAGAGAGTGCAGAGGTTTGTAGCAGGTTTACATACTGGTATTCAGGCTACTATGGCTCGAGAGGTTGAGATGGGTACTTCTTATGAGCGAGTTGTGGAGATAGCCCGGAGGATTGAGGGTGTGCGTCAGCGGAGCCGAGAGCAGATTATGAGAGATAAGCGGTTCAGGTACTCTAGAGAGTTCAGAGGTGCTCCGTCTGGGGGCAGAGGTCAGTTCGTGAGGGGGCAGTCCAGCAGACCCACATATCCAGCACCACCACCTCCTCGAGGTACTCTAGTACGACCTTATCTCAGTGCTATACCAGAGAGTTCTTACCGCCCACCAGCTATTCAGGGTCCTCCCAGTGGGTATTCAGGTCCCCAGGGCCAGACACTTAGTCAACAACCCATTGCACCGAAGAGTTGTTACGAGTGCGGGGATCCTAGTCACATGCAGAGGTTTTGCACCAGGCTTCGGGGTAGACCAGTACAACAAGGTCAGCAACCTATGCTTACCGAACCAGTTGCTCCACCAGTAGTCCGACCACCAAGAGGTGGAGGACAGGTGGGTAGGGGTTGTCCTAGAGGTGGAGGTCAGCCAGACGGAGGCTAGCCAGTTGGCGCTCCAGCTCGGTTCTATGCTTTTCCGGCTAGACCAGATGTAGAGGCCTCAGATACTGTGATTAAAGGTATAATTTCTATTTGCGGCAAAGATGCCTCAGTATTATTTGATCCAGGATCCACGTATTCATATGTGTCGTCTCTATTTTCTCCATTCCTGGGTATTTCTTGTGAGTCCTTGAGTACTCCTATTTATGTGTCCACTCTTGTAGGCGATTATGTTATTGTGAACCGGATCTACCGGTCCTGTATTATTACATTCTGTGGTTATGAAACTAGAGCAGATCTCTTATTGCTCGAGATGATCGATTTTGAAATTATTCTGGGCATGGACTGGTTATCTTCATATCATGCTATTCTAGATTGTCATGCCAAAACTGTTACCTTGGCTATTCCATCTTTTCCTAGGTTGGAGTGGAAGGGTTCGTCGGTTAGTTCATTTAATTGGGTTATTTCTTTTATAAAGGCTCAACACATGGTTGAAAAGGGTTGTTTGGCTTATCTAGCCTATGTTCGGGATACTACTACAGAGACTCCGGCTATTGATTCAGTACCAGTAGTTCGGGAGTTCTCCAATGTATTTCCTTCAGATCTTCCAGGTATGCCACATGATCGTGATATTGATTTTTGTATTGACTTGGCTCCAGATACCCAGCCTATATCTATCCCACCGTATCGCATGGCTCCGAAAGAATTGAAAGAACTGAAAGAGCAGCTTGAGGAGTTACTAGCCAAAGGGTTCGTCAGACCGAGTGTATCGCCTTGGGGTGCACCGGTATTATTTGTGAAAAAAAGGATGGAACAATGCGGATGTGTATTGATTATCGCCAATTGAACAAAGTCACTATTAAGAACAAGTACCCATTGCCGCGTATTGATGACCTATTTGACCGTTGCAGGGTGTTAGGGTGTTCTCTAAGATTGACTTGAGGTCAGGGTATCATTAGTTAAAGATTCAAGATTCTGATGTTCCGAAAACTGCTTTCCGTACTAGATATGGTCATTATGAATTTCTGGTAATGTCTTTCGGTTTAACTAATGCCCCGATAGAGTTTATGGATCTGATGAACAGGGTATTCAGGCCATATATTGATTCGTTTGTCATTGTCTTCATTGATGACATTTTGATCTACTCGCGCAGCAAGGAGGAACATGAGCAGCATATGGGAGTAGTGCTTCAGACATTGCGGGGAACAAAAGATATATGCTAAGTTCTCTAAATGTGAGTTTTGGCTAGAGTATGTAGCATTTTTGGGACATATTGTATCGGGTGAAGGTATTAAGGTTGATCCCAAAAAGATTGAGGCAGTTCAGAATTGGCATCGTCCCACTTCGGCGACTGAGATCAGGAATTTCCTGGGTTTAGTAGGTTATTATCGCCGGTTCGTGGAGGGCTTTTCATCTATTGCAGCACCTTTGACCAAATTAACCCAGAAGGATGCTCCGTTCCGATGGTCTGATGATTGTGAGGTGAGCTTTTAGAAGCTCAAGACAGCATTGACTACATCAACAGTGTTAGTGTTGCCTTCCGGTTCGGGGATGTATACAGTGTATTATGATGCTTCACTCGTTGGTTTGGGTTGTGTATTGATGCAGGAAGGGCGAGTTATTGCATATGCTTCACGTCAACTGAAGCCCCACAAGCAGAATTATCCGGTACATGATTTGGAGTTAGCTGCGATTATTCATGCCCTTAAGATTTAGAGGCATTATCTTTATGGGGTGTCCTGTGAAGTTTATATTGATCATCACAATTTGCAGCATTTGTATAAGTAGAGGGACCTAAATTTGAGGCAGCGCAGATGGATGGAATTACTAAAGGATTATGATATTACTATCCTATATCATCCAGGTAAAGCAAATGTAGTTGCAGATGCCTTGAGTAGAAAGGCGGAGAGTATGGGTAGTTTGGCTTTCATTTCAGCAGAAGAAAGGCCATTAGCTTTGGATATCCAGTCCTTGGCCAACAGACTTGTGCGGTTAGATATTTCAGAGCCCAGACGAGTTCTTGCATGTGTCGTAGCTCAGTTTTCACTATTTTAGCAGATCAAGGCTCGCTAGTATCATGGCCCACACTTAATGGTTCTTCCAGAAACGGTACTAGGAGGTGGTGCCAAGGAAGTTACTATTGGTGCAGATGGTGTTCTGCGACTCCAGGATCGTCTGTGTGTTCCTAATGTGGATGAACAGAGGAAAAAGATACTGGAGGAGGCACATAGTTCTCGGTACTCTATTCATCCGGGTGCTACGAAGATGTATCGTGACTTGAGGCAGCATTATTGGTGGAGACGAATGAAAAAGGACATAGTTGAGTATGTAGCTAGGTGTCTAAATTGCCAGCAAGTTAAATATGAGCACCAGAGGCCAGGTGGCCTACTTCAACAGATGACTATACCGGAATGGAAATGGGAACACATCACTATGGACTTTGTAGTTGGGTTGTCGCAGACCTTGAGGAAGTTTAATGCAGTTTGGTTGATTTTTGACAGGTTAACCAAGTCGGCACATTTTATTCCTGTTGTAACTACGTATACTTCAGAGAGGTTAGCCGAGATTTATATTCAGGAGATAGTTCGGTTACAAGGGGTGCCAATTTCCATCATATCAGATAGAGGCCCTCAGTTTACTTCACATTTCTAGAGAGCAGTACAGAGTGAGTTAGGGACCCGTGTAGAGCTCAGCACAACCTTTCATCCGTAGACCGACGGGCAGTCAGAGCGGACAATTCAGATTTTGGAGGATATGCTCAGGGCATGTGTGGTTGACTTTGGAGGTCAGTGGGATCGTTTCCTGCCTTTGGCCGAGTTTGCTTATAATAACAGTTACCAATCCATCATCGAGATGGCTCCATTTGAGGCTTTATATGGTCGTCGATGCCATTCACATATCGGATGGTTTGAGCCCGGTGAGGCTAAGTTATATGGTACTGATTTGGTAAAGGATGCCTTGGAAAAGGTGAAGTTGATTTAGGAGCGACTTCGTACAGCACAGTCCAGACAGAAGAGTTACACGAATCAGAAAGCGCGTGATTTATCCTTTATGATGGGTGAAAAAGTTCTCTTGAAGGTTTCGCTGATGAAGGGAATCATGAAATTCGGGAAGAAGGGCAAGTTGAGCCCAAGGTTTATAGGCCCATTTGAGGTGTTGAGACGAGTTGGGGAGGTTGCTTATGAGCTTGCATTGCCTCCCAGTCTATCGGGAGTTTATCCGATTTTCCTTGTATCTATGCTCCGGAAGTATCATGCTGACCTATCACATATGTTGGACTTCAGCACAGTTCAGCTAGATAAGAGTTTGGGTTATGAAGAAGAGACATTTGCCATTGTTGATAAACAAGTTCGCTAGTTGAGGTCCAAGAAGATTTCTGCAGTAAAGGTCCAGTGGAGGGGCCAACCAGTCGAGGAAGCGACTTGGGAGGATGAGGAGGAAATGGGAGCAAATATCCACACTTATTTAGCACTCCATGTATTATTCTAAACCCGTTCGATGACGAACGTTTGTTTAAGAGGTGGAGAATGTAATGTCCCACCCGGTCATTTTGCCTTTTAGAAACTCGTTCCCTAAAATAAAACTCCCTAAACATGCTTTTATTAAATTATAACTTGCGGGGATTATTGGTTTGGGATTTAGAAGCGTTTGGATTGAAATCGGAACACTTAGTTCCTTAAGTTAGCTTTAAATGGACAAGTTTGACTTCAGTCAACATTTTGAGAAAACGACCCCGGAATCGGGATTGGACGGTTCCAATAGGTTCGTATGATGATTTTGGACTTGGGCGTATGTCTTAATCGGGTTTTGGATAACCCGGGAGCTTTTTGACGCTTAATAGTAAAAATCAACTATTTTAAGGTTTAAACTTCTTTAAATTTGATTTGGAGAAGGATTTTGAGTAATTGAAGTCCGTTTGGAATTTCGAGTTTAGGAATAGTTCCGTAAAGTGATTTAATAATTGCACGCAAAATTTCGTGTCATTCTGAGTAGTTTAAATATATTTCGACGCTTTGGAAGTAAATTGAAGAACTTGAAATTTTTAAGTTTAAATCAATTTGGTTTAGGGTATGATTCTTAGATTTGATGTTGTTTTACGCATTCCGAGAATTCGAGCGAGTCGGTTTTATGATTTCAAACCTGTTGGTATGTTCGGGCGGGACCCCGGGGGTCCCGAGTATTAACCGGACAAGGCTTGGACCAATTTCGGACTTGGGAGAAAAATGCTGAAGCTTTATGTTTCTGGTACGTTTGCACCTGCACTTAGACAGCCGCAGATGCGAGCTTCAATCGCAGAAGTGGAAGGGGGTATGAAGGCCTGCCATCGCAGGTGCGGAACATTGGGCGCACCTGCGCGCAGGTGCGAGGATATTTGCGCAGATGCGACCGTGGCCCAAGCGAGTGGAACTCGCACCTGCGAGGAATTTTCGTAGGTGCGAAAGCCGCAGGTGCGGTACCCCTTCTGCAGGTGCAAAATCACTGCTTGGCAGAATGGTTAAAAATCGGGGCTCAGACATTTTGAGCCCATTTTTCCTCCATTTTCGGAAGATTTCAGAGCTTTTGAGAA
Organism: Nicotiana tabacum; assembly: GCF_000715075.1. Lineage (NCBI taxonomy): Eukaryota > Viridiplantae > Streptophyta > Magnoliopsida > Solanales > Solanaceae > Nicotiana > Nicotiana tabacum. The sequence continues at coordinate 5,984,886 of NC_134094.1, read as the reverse complement.
GGGAGTTCAACTAACAACTTGAAGGTAAGTTAATTCTACGCCCTTTGAGTTAAATACATAGATTATGGGTAGACTATAACTAGTAAATTTTAGAAATCAAGGGTTTAGGTAAAAAATCTAGATTTTTATAAAAATGAGATTTTAACCACGAAAATAGTTATGGAATTGGGTAGAAATTATATATTTGAGTTTTTAAGATTATGGGTAACGTTTTCATCCGAAAATTTCCAGAATCCGGGCACGTGGGCCCGGTGTGAATTTTAGAAAATTTACCATTTTGTATAGGGTAATTTATTTAATAGATGAATTTCGAAATATTGAACATATATTAATTATTTTATATAACTTTTGAATAGTTTCAGATTTTTCAGCATTGAATCGAGAATTTTACGCAACGCGATAATCGAAAAGTGGACTTTGAGACGAGGTAAGTCTCTTGTCTAATCTTGTGAGGGGAAAATTACCCCATAGGGATTAAATTGAATAATCACTGATAATTGCGGGAGCTACGTACGCATGAGGTGACGAGAGTCCACGTGTAGCTACTATTAATGCTAAGTCCGGGTAGTTTAAGACTCAAAGCATGCATTACTTGTATAAATTGTATTCTTTGATTAATTAATATTAATTTATATATATGAATATATTGTGATTTGTTAGATAAAGATATTAAAGTATGGCAATCTCTTATGCTTGATTTTCTGTTTAAATTAATTAATTGTTAAAAGAAATTATTCTCCTCCCAAATTTATCTCATAATAAATATACTCTCCTTCCGGAGGTAAATAAGAAAATGTCTTCCTTTCTTGTGGAGCGGGCCGAATGCCTCGGCAGGATAGATGCATCTATGGATCGCGCCGCACGTCCCTCGGCAGTGTACATGCCACTCTGGATCGGGTCGTATGTCCTCGGCAGAAATCGTGCTTAAAAATAATAATAATTACATGATATTTTAATAATTTATTTCAGCTTGCGAAGCTAATTGATAAATTAAAAAATCCTTGGAATTTAATGAATTATTATTCTTGCTAAAGAATTAATTGTTATTGCTGTAAATGATATTTAATTGATAAATTGGAAATTATTTGAATTGAAGGAATTTAATTAATATATTGAGAATTGTAGCATTTGAAGGAATTTGATTATTTCCACTGATTAACTAAATTACTTTAAATTTTGTAAATCATGCTGATTTAAATATCCTAGTTGTATTTCAATTATTATTATTGACCCATAGTGAGTGTCAAAGTCGACCATCTCGTCTCTATCACTTCGAGATTATGCTTGATACTTACTTGTTACACGTTGTTTACGTACTCATACTACATTTGCTGCACTTTTTATAAAGAAACTAAGGCAAGTACTAGTGGGAGACCTATCGTCTTACACCCACGTTATCCAGGGGCATAGTGGTGAGATGTTTCTCTGATCCGTTCTGCAACTACTAGTGTCTCTCTTTGTATTTTTCATTCTGTCTATTTTTATTTTAGACAGTATTTGAGGTTTTGTATAATCTACTAGATGCTCATACACTTGTGACACTAGGTCTTAGCACACACATTGATAGAGTTTGGGTTTTATTATATTTTCTTGGTTTTAAATTTTATTAATGTATGCCTAATTTATTAGTTGGCTTGCCTAGCTGTAGTGTTGGGCGCCATCACGACTTATATGTGAAATTGGGTCGTGACAAGTATATTCAATTAAGGTGAAAACAGGTAATTACTCAGTAAAAATTAAGCTTTTCAACAAATAGCCCGTGTACGCACTCGTCACCTCGTGTACATGGTGCTCACATAGCAATATCAGTACCAAATCCTAAGGGTATTTCCCCCACACAAGGTTAGGCAAGCCACTTACCTCGAACCAAGCTCAATCAAATCGATAATAATGCTCTTCCCACGAATAACCGGCTTCGAATGGCCCAAATCTAACCAAAATCAATTACATACTATAAATATAGCTATAAGAGACTAATCTAGTCAATAAAATCTAAGCTAAAGCGAGAATTTAGGAAATCGTCCCAAAACGCCTCTCGGGCCCGCGTCTCGGAATCGGGTAAAAGTCAACAAATATGAACACTCATTCACTCACGAGTCTAACCATACAAGAATTACTCCAAAACTCAAATTATAGCCTATGAAGTTTCTACCATTTCCCCCCAAAATTTCCAACTCAAATCCCTAATTAGAAGATGTAAACAGTAATAGATTCGTGAAATATAGCCCAATCCGAGTTAGAATCACTTACCCCAACAATCTTCTCGAAGAAACCTTGAAAAATTGCCTCACATCGAGATCTCAAAGTCCCAAAAATCGAAATGGGAATCAACCCTCGAATTTTCCCTTTTCTGCCTAGTAAACGTGCTTCTGCGAGCCTTCAACCGCACCTCCGGTGCCGCACCTGCGGAAATTCCATCGCATGTGCGGACTTAACTTAAGTCCCCTGGGTCCGCATCTGCGAGAGGAGGGACGTACCAGTGGATCCGCTCTTGCAACAAAGGGGGTCGCAGGCACCTGCGCACTGACCAACCGCAGAAGCGAGGCCGCTTCTCCGCGCTTATCTCCGCACCTGCGAATCCAGCTTGGGATGCCAAATTTCGCATCTGTGCCTTTCATCCGCACGTGCGATCCCGCACCTGCCGTCCCCCTCCCCCCCCCCGCAGGTGCGAAACACTAGAAACCAGCAAAGCTTCAGCAATTGCATAAGTCCAATATTTCATCTGTTAAGCATCCAAAACACACCCGAGGCCCCCGGGACCTCAACGAAACATACCAACCAGTCCTAAACACACATACGAACTTGTCACAACCCAAAATCCCACCACAGGCGTCGTGATGACACTTAGTCTCTAACACTAAGTAAGCCGATTTTAATTACAATTCAAGCCATTTGTTAAAAAAAAAATTGGAAACTAACAGTGAAAATAATTACAAATATAATAACCTCCCAAGACTGGTAGTACTGAGTCACGAACTCTAACTGAATACATAAAATGATCTCAAGGATCGAATACTCAATATTGTTTGAATAATAAATAACAATACAATAAAATGGAAAGATTCCAAGGGACTGCGACGACCAAACAACTCTACCTTGAATAATTGCGATCCCACTCTAACTCTGTCCGAGTCCAATATCTTCAATACCTGGCTCTGCATAAAAATATGCAGAAGTGTAGTATGAGTACACCACGGTCACTACCTAGTAAGTATCAAGACTAACCTCAGTGGAGTAGAGACGAGGTATAGTCAAGACACTCACTAGTCTAATAACCTGTGCAATATAATATACAAAATAATAGGAACAAATAACAATAAGGGCAACATAAAACAACCATTGATATGCACAGCAAGACAACAAAACACTATTAATATCGCTCAACAAATAATAAATACAAGTACACCCAATTAAATCAAATTCTTCAAATAAATGTCTTTCACATATAATTCTCCCAAATAACTCTATTTCAAATATAATTTTCTCAAATAATTATCTTTCAAATATAATTCTTTCGACAAATCTCTTCAAATATAATTTCCTCAAATAAATATCTTTCAAATACAATTCTTTCATATAATACTTTCTAAATAAAAATCCTTCCAAATAAATATTTTGAATGTAATTTTTGAATTAAAAAGTCACCATGTGACACCTCATTTCATAATCATAAAAATACGGATCTCAATCCATTTTTATATTTTTCGTAAATACGGGTCTTAGCCCATTTTTCATATCTCCACGGCACTTCGTGCCCATAATTAAATCATCGTATTTTCCTGATACCTCGTGCCCTCATTTCATATCACAACTGCAAGGACAATTCACGCGCCAAGTATCATTATCATTTAATCACAGCACCTCGTGCCCTCATTTCATACCACACCTGCATGGACAATTCACTTGCCAATATCCTCATTATTTACTCACAGTACCTCGTGCCCATATTTCATTTTATAATCCACCTGGCAATAGCCATAAGCTCCTTAATTCAACATAAATCAGATTGTTATCAATTTACCAACAACAAGACAAATTGCACAAGGTATAAAAATAAATACAAAAAAATCACATAAAAATCATCAACACCACAATACCACATCATCACATATCGTCCCTGACAATAGTCACCATTATCTCTCTTATAGCCACCCTTATCACTCCTATAATAGCCTCCCTTATCCCTCCGCCCTGACAATATCAATAGCCATCCTTATCGCTCTTATTGCCACCCTTATCCCTCCTATAGCCACCAGTATCGCTTCGCCCAGACAATATTCCAACAAATACAATAACAGTGAAATGCCACCCTTATACCCATATAATATCAACGGTGAAATATCACCCTTATATCCTCAAAATAATAACTCACACAACACAATAATTTACACAAAAAATTATCACAACAATATAACAAAATCAATTCATATCACAATTTGCCTAAGGGCCACAAACAATTCCAAACATACAACCAAATCAATTAATTTTATAACAAATAGCCCAAGGCTACACACAATGTATATAAAACCTCAAAAATAATCAACAGAGATAGAAAATAATCAGCATAGGGCAACAACTTCATTAGTCCAAATTTAGATAATTATAAACACTTCTTTTTAAACTTGCTTAATTAAATATTTGCATAGGAAATATTCATAATAAAATTAAATTCCAAGAAATATCAAACCAGCAATACTCATGAAATTACATACATTTTCAAGTAACAATCACATCAAATTGTCATATAAAAACAAATTCAACAACAAGAATTTAGGCATGGCAATTAGATGATTTAATAAATGCCAACAATTATCCAATTTACTACACAATAATGCCTAAGACTTTAATCCAATAAAATTTGAACATATAAGTCCGAGTACGTACTCGTCACCTCACGTACACGGCTTTTCACATTTCACAAATGGCACATAAGACTCGATGCCTAAGGGGTAATTCCCCCACTTGAGGTTAGGCAAGACACTTACCTATTTGAGTTATACCGATATTTCAAAATTGCCTTCTTGCTTGAATTGACCTCCGGACCGCTCGAATCTAGTCATAATTATTCGATACAGTCAACAAAAATTATAGAATCAATTCCATAAGAAAATACTATATTTTTTAATAAAAAACCAAAATTAACTCAAAAATTTGCCAGTGGGGCCCACATCTCGAAATCTGGCGAAAAATACGAAATCCAACAATTCATTCAATTACGAGTCCACCCATACCAATTTTATCAAATTCTGATAACAACTCGACCTCCAAATCTTAAATTTTTGTTTTTGGAAGATTTTGCAAAAATCTTGATTTTTCTTCCATAAATTCATGGATTCATGATGTAAATGAGTATGAAATCATGAAATAAAATCAATATAGGATAAGGAACACTTACCCCAATGTTTTCCCGTGAAAATCGCCCAAAAATCGCCCAAGAACCGTGCTCCAAAAATCCAAAACGAAATGAAGAAAATGACCATTTTTAGTCCTTAAGTTTCTGCACATCCGTCACTAAAAGTCCATTTTCAGTCACTAAAAGTCCATTTTCCATCACTAACAGTCCACACAAAAATTTACTTGCACTAGCCTTCATTCAACCGATCATAACTTTATGTATAAATATCCAAATGATGAATGGTTTAATTTTTTGGAAACTAGAATCCAAGAACTACAACTTTTATATTTTGATAATTTTCTGATTCCTTATGAATTGCGAGACATAAGCTTCCAAAGTCGGGTCCACGCATCAGAAATTTCTGGCAAAATTTCTGGCAAAACTGCCCTACCAGCCTTCATTTAATCCATCATAACTTTTTGTACAAATGTCCAAATGATGAATGGTTTAATATTCTGAAAACTAGAATCAAAGGATTACAACTTTCACGTTTTAAATAATTTCAAATTCCTTATAGAGTGCGAGATATAAGTTTCCAAAGTTAGCTCCATGCACCAGAAATATTTGGCGAACAACTGTGCAACAGAAATTTTCAGCAACCCTCTTTGTCCGAAATCCATTCTGTTTACTTTTCGAAATCCACCCGAGGCCCTCAGGACCTTAACCAAATATACCAACATATCTCAAAATACAATACGAACTTAGTTGAGGCTTCAAACCACACCAAACAATGCCGAAATTATGAATCGCGCTTCGAATCGAATTATGAGTTTTCAAATCTTCCAACTTCTATATTTTGCGCTGAAATGTATCAAATCAATTCTAATTGACCTCAAATTTTGCACACAAGTCATAAATGACATAACAGAACTATTAAAATTTTCATAACTGGATTCTGACCCCGATATAAAAAAGTCAACCCCCCGGTCAAACTTTCTAAAAATTCATCTTTCGCCATTTCAAGCCTAATTCCTCTACAGACCTCCAAATAATTTTCCGGACACGCTTCTAAGTCCATAATCACCATACGGAGCTATTAAAATCATCAAAATTCTATTCTGGAGTGATTTGCTCAAAAGTCAACTCTTCGGTCAACTCTTTCCATTTAAGCTTCTAAATAAGGATTGTTCTTTTAATGTAATTCCGAATCTTCAGTAATTCAAACTCGACCACATCCGCGGGTCATAATATATATTGTGAAGCTGCTCGAGACCTTAAGTCACTGAACGGGGTGTTAATTCTTAAAATGACAAGTCTGGTCGTTACATTCTCCACATCTTAAACACATGTTCGTCCTCGAACGTGCGAAGAATCTTTCTAAGGACTTTAAATTACTGAGTGTATCCTTACATACATACTCGTGGGTGATTCTACATCCCGCAATCTAACATGGGTCCGACAACACCATCTCGGTTGAGATTATTTCTTTTATCCATACTTATAAATTTTAAAATAATTTTCTTACACTCCAAACATTTTCAGAAGGCTTGATTTTCATATCAACGCATGGTATTAGTCTCAACTGGCTATAGTAACTCGTGCCTACGCACACATCAACTTTCTTGATAGTGTTGAAATATTTTAAAATTTTTCTGGGGTGTTACATTCTCCCTCACTTAGGATCATTCGCCCCCAAACACACAACATAACTTATCTCTTCTTTTGCACGTCTCAATCCCCCAAATTTTACAAACTACCAAATTTTCCAGAATTTTCGGCAGAGTCTCCCCTGTAATTGGGCTTATCCACCTGCCAGAGTAACACCAAAACAACTCCTAACAACACATCCACAAACCAACAAAGCACTATAATGTATATATCAATAACACCAATCTCAGTATTACAAGCACTGCATTATCATAATGATATCATGACATGAAGCACATCATATGTATGTCAATCACCACATCTCTGGTCTTAATAGTTGTTCATAATCGATTACAACATCGCCAATTAACCTCATATTAACCAAAAGCTCGTTTCGAATTTTCACAACACTAAAAGCAAAATGTGAGGCATGAAGACCTCATAGCTATTTACCCGACTTAATGAGTCACATTTAACGCCACCTGGGCACTCACCTCGTAGGCTAAAACTCAATAATTATAGCACAATTATGGCACAAAAATACATAAAAGAATTATCACATAAGTCGATCAGGCATAACTCCCTATTAATACTATAGTACGAATTAAACTTCACAAAGGGAGAATTTAAACTCATAAATATTTCACCACAAGGACCTCGTCCTTATATAACTTCCACTGTGGCTCGTAGCCCGATTTAAATATTTCACATCATATAAAAATGCGAGGATCGCGTCCTCAACTCCGAATCACAAGTATTTTGCACATTGTGCCAACTGAAATTTCAATTTCCTTTCTTTCTTCTTTTTAATAAATTTCATAACATTTTTCATAACACATAATGAACCCTCATACCGGTAGGGCTTATAATTCATAAAATTGGAATCAATTATTCCGAAACACATCAAACCCAGTGTAATGAATAATAAAAATTACTTTTGGACTTATAGCCCTCAATGGTGCCCAAAAATAAAAATGACAGACACGTGCTCACATCTTCAAATCTCCCAACAAGGATAAACATATAAGCGGGTCACAAAATTACAAAGCTCACCCATAAGCAGAGCATAATAGGAGGACTCGCCTCAAAATTCAGAACCGAATCAAATTAAGGAATATATCTTTTTATAACAGATCAGGATCATACCTGTAACTACACCATCTGGTGTATCAGCCTCAGCCAATTCATAGCAATTATAACAACGGGTCGGGCCTCCACCTCTTAGGCTCCCTCTACCCGCCTTTCCTCCAACCCTAACTGGATATGCACGCGGAGTATTAACTGGAATAAAGCTTGTAGCTGGAGTATTCTGATGAAATCTGCCTCTCCCAAGTCTGGGACAATCTCTCATGATGTGCCTAGTATCACCACACTGATAACAACCTCTTTGCAGGTTTGGATGCTCATACTGAGTCTGTGCCAGATAACTAGAATAACCATTATAGGAACCCTGTGTCGGTGGTGCACTAAAAGAACTTGCTGTAGCACCCCGAATATTGTGACCCTGCTGATACTTAAATGTAGAATTATTAAGGACGCGAGAATACCGCAAGCCCTAGCATCATCCCATACAAATCTCACATCTTAATCATATATAAATTTCGGAGAACCTTTCAATACCACATAAATACATCTCAGGCCAAAACTGATATAACACATGACCTCGCAATCTGATCGTTGATAGTGTACTCCCCTCACTTGGCGCGAAGACATAAGACACAGTCCGATGATTCACAATACTAACCTTCACCGCTCGTACGTCACCAGTCATAAAACATATCAAGCCATTTATTAGGCTCATGTCATCCTCGTGATAGACAAAAATTGCTTCCTCGAATGCCTTGACTGCTAGTATGTACGTTTCACTAAATGGAAATCCCATACGAACTACATAATCTTTAATATCACCAACTATCTTCAGATCTACATCCACCTCGTGACCCTACCACGATTGTGATGATTAGGCAACTAATTAAAACTTCTTAAGATCGTACTTATCGACCAGATGTCAGAACTTGTTGCACCCCGATATGCACAACTGAATGATCTCTCAATACTTCCACTTCCTCTATCTGGACGACACGTGGTAACAATGGTTGAGCAACCCTGGCTCCCTTATAACCCTTATGTAGTATCACGAACCGTTGGCCCATAGTTGATATTGAGTGCGCAATTTCATACATGAGTGGATGCAAAAGAATATAAGATATATGCTTCAAGCTGAATAAATGTCGCACGATAAGGAACGAAAGAAGCAAAAAATTTCTAAACAGTTCAGTAGCCTCTCGAAGATAAGTACAAACGTCTTCGTACTGATCCGCAAGACTCTACTAGACTCATAGAACCTATGAACCAAGAGCTCTGATACCAACTTGTCACGACCCAAAATTTCACCACAGGCGTCGTGATGACACTTAGTCTCTAACACTAAGTAAGCCGATTTTAATTACAATTCAAGCCATTTTTTTTAAAAAAAAAATAGAAACTAACAGCGAAAATAATTACAAATATAATAACCTCCCAACACTGGTAGTACTGAGTCACGAACTCTAACTGAATACACGAAATGATCTCAAGGATCGAATACTTAATATTGTTTTAATAATAAATAACAATACAATAAAATGGAAAGATTCCAAGGAACATCGACGACCAAACAACTCTACCTTGAATCATTGCGATCCCACTCTAACTCTGTCCGAGTCCGATATCTTCAATACCTGGCTCTGCATAAAAATATGCAGAAGTATAGTATGAGTACACCACGGTCACTACCTAGTAAGTATCAAGACTAACCTCAGTGGAGTAGAGACGAGGTATAGTCAAGACACTCACTAGTCTAATAACCTGTGCAATATAATATACAAAATAATAGGAACAAATAACAATAAGGGCAACATAAAACAACCATTGATATGCACAGCAAGACAACAAAACACTATTAATATCGCTCAACAAATAATAAATACAAGTACACCCAATTAAATCAAATTCTTCAAATAAATGTCTTTCACATATAATTCTCCCAAATAACTCTATTTCAAATATAATTTTCTCAAATAATTATCTTTCAAATATAATTCTTTCAATAAATCTCTTCAAATATAATTTCCTCAAATAAATATCTTTCAAATACAATTCTTTCATATAATACTTTCTAAATAAAAATCCTTCAAAATAAATATTTTGAATGTAATTCTTGAATTAAAAAGTCACCATGTGACACCTCATTTCATAATCATAAAAATACAGATCTCAATCCATTTTTATATTTTTCGTAAATACGGGTCTTAGCCCATTTTTCATATCTCCACGGCACTTCGTGCCCATAATTAAATCATCGTATTTTTCTGACACCTCGTGCCCTCATTTCATATCACAACTGCAAGGACAATTCACGCGCCAAGTATCATTATCATTTAATCACAGCAACTCGTGCCCTCATTTCATACCACACCTGCATGGACAATTCACTTGCCAATATCCTCATTATTTACTCACGGTACCTCGTGCCCATATTTCATTTTATAATCCACCTGGCAATAGCCATAAGCTCCTTAATTCAACATAAATCAGATTGTTATCAATTTACCAACAACAAGATAAATTGCACAAGGTATAAAAATAAATACAAAAAAATTTCATAAAAATCATCAACACCACAATACCACATCATCACATATCGTCCATGATAATAGCCACCCTTATCTCTCCTATAGCCACCCTTATCACTCCTATAATTGCCTCCCTTATCCCTCTGTCCCGGCAATATCAATAGCCACCATTATCTCTCATATTGCCACCCTTATCCCTCTTATAGCCACCCTTATCGCTCCTATTGCCACCCTTATCTCTCCTATAGCCACCCTTATCGCTCCGCCCAGACAATATTCCAACAAACATAACAACAGTGAAATGCCACCCTTATACCCACATAATATCAGCGGTGAAATGCCACCCTTATATCCTCAAAATAATAACTCACATAACACAACAATTTACACGAAAAATTATCACGGCAACATAACAAAATCAATTCATATCACAATTTGTCCAATGTCCACAAACAATTCCAAAGATACAATCAAATCAATTAATTTCACAACAAATAGCCCAAGGCTCCACACAATATATATAAAATCTAAAAAACAATCAACAGAGATAGAAAATAATCAGCATAGGGCAACAACTTCATTAGTCCAAATTTAGATAATTATAAACACTTCTTTTTAAACTTGCTTAATTAAATATTTGCATAGGAAAAATTCATAATGAAATTAAATTCCAAGAAATATCAAACCAGCAATACTCACGAAATTACATACATTTTCAAGTAACAATCACGTCAAATTGTCATATAAAAATAAATTCAACAACAAGAATTTAGGCATGGCAATTAGATGATTTAATAAATGCCAACAATTATCCAATTTACTACACAATAATGCCTAAGACTTTAATCCAATAAAATTTGCACATATAAGCCGGAGTACGTACTCGTCACCTAGCGTACACGGCTTTTCATATTTCACAAATGAAACATAAGACTCGATGCCTAAGGGGTAATTCCCCCACTCGAGGTTAGGCAAGACACTTACCTATTTGAAGTTATGCTGATATTCCAAATTTGCCTTCTTGCTTGAATTGACCTCCGGACCGCTTGAATCTAGTTATAATTATTTGATACAGTCAACAAAAATTATAGAATCAATTCCATAAGAAAATACTATATTTTTCAATAAAAATCCGAAATTAACTCAAAAATTTGTCCGTGGGGCCCACGTCTCGGAATCCGGCTAAAATTACGAAATCCAATAACCCATTCAATTACGAGTCCACCCATACCAATTTTATCAAATTCTGATAACAACTCGACCTCCAAATCTTAAATTTTTATTTTTGGAAGATTTGGCAAAAATCTTGATTTTTCTTCCATAAATTCACGAATTCATGTTGTAAATGAGTATGGAATCATAAAATAAAATCAATATAGGATAAGGAACACTTACCCCAATGTTTTTCCGTAAAAATCGCCCAAGAACCGTGCTCCAAAAATCCAAAACGAAATGAAGGAAGTGACCATTTTTGGTCCTTAAGTTTCTGCCCATCCGTCACTAAAAGTCCATTTTCCGTCACTAAAAGTCCGCACCAGAATTTGCTTGCACTAGCCTTCATTCAACCAATCATAATTTTATGTATAAATATTCAAATGATGAATGGTTTAACTTTCTGGAAACTAGAATCAAAGAACTACAACTTTTATGTTTTGATAATTTTCTGATTCCTTATGAATTGCGAGATATAAGCTTCCAAAGTCGGCTCTACACATCAGAAATTTCTAGCGAAACTGCCATACCAGCCTTCATTCAATCCATCATAACCTTTTGTATAAATGTCCAAATGATGAATGGTTTAACATTCTGAAAACTAAAATCAAAGGTCTACAACTTTGATGTTTTAAATATTTTCATATTCCTTATAGAGTACGAGATATAAGCTTCCAAAATTGGCTCCATGCACCAAAAATTTCTGGCGAACAGCTCTCCAACATAAATTTTCAGTAACCCTCTTTGTCCGAAATCCATTCCGTTTACCTTCCGAAATCCACCCGAGGCCCTCGGGACCTCAATCAAATATACCAACATGTACCAAAATACAATACGAACTTAGTTGAGACTTCAAACAACGCCAAACAACGCCGAAATTATGAATCGCGCATCGAATCAAATTATGAGTTTTTAAATCTTCCAACTTCTATATTTTAAGCCGAAACGTATCAAATCAACTCCGATTGACCTCAAATTTTTCATACAAGTCATAAATAATATAATGGAACTATAAAAATTTTCAAAATTGGATTCCGACCCCGATACCAAAAAGCCATCCCCACGGTCAAACTTCCCAAAAATTCATCTTTCGACATTTCAAGCCTAATTCCTCTACAGACCTCCAAATAATTTTTCGGACACGCCCTTAAGTCTATAATCATCATACGGAGCTATTGACATCATCAAAATTTTATTCAGGAGTTGTTTGCTCAAAAATCAACTCTCTAGTCAATTCTTTCCATTTAAGCTTCTAAATAAGGATTGTTCTTTTAATTTAATTTCGTATTTTCAGTAATTCAAACTCGACCACACCCGCGGGTCATAATACATATTGCGAAGCTGCTCGAGAGCTTAAATCACTGACCGAGGCGTTAATTCTTAAAACGACAAGTCGGGTCGTTACAGAACTTAGTTGAGCCCTCGAATCACACCAAACAACGCTAAAAACACAATTCACTCTCCGATTCAAACTTGATGAATTTGAAACTTTTAATTTCTAAAACTAATGCCGAAACCTACGAAACCACATCCGATTGACCCCTAAATTTTGCACACAAATCATATTCAATCTTACGGACGAACTCCAACTTTCTAAATTTAATCCGACCCCGATATCAAAAAAGTCCACTGCCGGTCAAAATCTCCCAAACTTTGACTTTCGCCATTTCAAGCCTAAATGAGCTACAGACCTCCAAAACACAAATTCGGACACGTCCCTAAGTCCAAAATCACGCAACGAAGCTAACGGAACCAACAAAACTCCATTACGGAGTCATTTTTACATAGTTCTGACTACGGTCAAAATCCTAAGACTTAAGCTTCCGTTTAGGGACGACGTGTCCCAAAACACTCCGAAACCACAACCAACACCTCCCGAAAAGACACGTAAGTAGAAAAAGACACGAAAAAAATAGTAGACAGAGGATCGGGGCTATAACTCTCAAAACGATCGGTCGGGTCGTTACAAGCTTAATTAAGTGCTTGAATTTGTAGCTTGTAGAGAAATTTGCGGTGTTTAATCCACGAGCTCTCTGCTTGCTTCTTGTTATCACTTTTGGTATCTTCTAGCTTTATGAAGACCTCTATTTATAGTTGTAGAGAGTGGTGTGGCTCTGTGATTTGATTGGTCTATTTGAACTGACCAATATCATCTAGACACTTGGCACAACTCTAAAGGTTGTTGATTTAACTTGGTATGCCACACTTTCTTGACACATGGCATGATTTCATTGGTTAATTTATTTGGCTTGGATTGCCACGTCACTTGACACGTATCGTGATTTTATTAGCTCGTTCTTTTGACTTGGATTGCCACATCACTTGACATGTAGCATGAGTTTGGATTTTAAGATGGGCTAATAGTCATTTGGATATTGGGCTAATGAAGTGGGCTTATCATTTAATTTGTAATCCAATTAAATAGACCAACCCAACACATATATATTGGATTTAAATAATTAGTCCAATTTACTAGCCACAATATTTGTTTGGATTAATATCTTGAATTTAATATAGTCCAAATTATTTTATGTATTAAATCCGATAAAATTTAAATGCTTACAATGCCCTCTACTTTAAGGCCGTCAGAGTTTACACTTGTGAAAGCTCTAAAGATTAGGCTTGAGGTATAAGTGATGCCCATAATTTTTTTTTATTAAAAATAAAATAAAATAGAATACTAATCTAAATTCTAAAGGGAATTTGTGAATTTAGCTGCTAAGCCCACATATTGATGTTTCCCTTGTCATTTGCTAGTAGCTTGTGAGTTCATATTTTAGCGTTAAAATAATAATGCTTATTGTTTGAATTCACATATTGGAGTCAATCAGTAAATATGTCATTGTTTTATCCCTATGTAAAGTCACTGCACGCTTTACCTTTACAAGGATATTACAGTCTCCTAGTCGTTTGTGGTTTGGTGAGTACGTGGCTTAATAAGGAGAATTGATATTTGTTGAGTTTTTATTTAGGGGCGTGAATGAAAGAGTCTATCTCTTGAATTGCTATCTGTTCGTTTTATTCTTTTATTGTCTATAAATTTAGATGCTTAGACCTCATTTTTTATACATAGAAAATCTGAAAACTTCTATCCTATTTTTTACATTGTTGCATTAGTTTTCAAATAAAATGTAGTGTCAAGTGTGATTTGTTCCCTTTGTTGAATTCGCTGAAGTTCTGTGATTTGTAATGTACCTATCACATGATAGTTATTCTGTTCTATCCTGTGATGAATTAATCCATAACCTTGAGCAACAATGAGAGGATTAAATTCTTTAAGGACACACTGTGAATTCAGTGGGCTCGAATTTAATTTTGTTCTTCATATGCATTCTTGTTTCTCTTTTACTTTACAAAATTTTCTGGTTTTGTACATGGATTACTAACAATCTTAAGAAATTTAATTTGATCCAATCATTTTCGGATGGCTGATTGAGAGGAGAATCCGAGAAAAAATCTTTTCCTCTGATGGTTGAGAGAGACGAAATATGCTACTGGATTGAAATTGTGGCTTGTTCCATAATCCCATTTCCATAATTTCAAAAGAAAATGGTATTGATATGCAATTTTGTCCCTCCTTTCTTCCAAATTATATCTTTAAACTTCCTATATCACTAATAATATAAGATAGTTATTCTACTATATTTTTAATACAAACTATGCCTATTTGTTATTATTATTAAAACTATTATAGTTATATCTATTATTATTTCCAAAAACACAATTTTCTCTTTATATAATTAATTAGTAATATTTTTTTAATTAAACATCTTATAAATATTTACACTTGTGATGATGTTTTACTTAACAATTAGTGTAAGTTATTTTCTAAATTTAAATTCTAGCTACCATAATTATTTTAAGTAACATTAACTAGTTTAACTAATAATATTATGTAGTATTATATAATGTGGCTAATAAAATTATTTTAAATCTAAATAGAAGCTCAAAGAAATATACAAGGAAGAAAGGAAAATGAACCAAAATCTTAAAAGAACTAGCCCATTTCGGTTAAGCCCATTTACTAGAGAAGTCCAAATTTGTCAACTCATTTAACCCAACTTGAAAGCCCAATTCGCCTAGCCCACACCATAGAATCCTCTAGAATCCTTAACCAAACAACGACGTTACCCTAACTGATCTCTCCTTCTGCTCCTCTGCGTGTAGTAGCAGAAAGCAATTTTGGCTTCATCCCTGTTTTGGTAAAAGGTGCGACTTTCCTCAACCTTATTCAAAGAAATGCTCCCCCATTTTTGTGAAAGTCTCTTGAATCACTTCATCGACATTTGTAGCAGGGTAAGTCACGAGAGGTTAGATATTAATCTTTTCCTTTTGGAATGGATTTTTCTTCATTTCTCATCTGTTATCTCAAAAGATTTTTGACCGTTGTTGAAGGTCTGTCTGGACTCTCAAACGGCTAATTCTAAAAATCCCGCCCAAATTCACTGTTGGGAGAACCCTAAGTTTGGATGTTTTTGGTGGTAGCCACCATTTTGAGCTTCAAGGTTTTTCAGTCGCCCACTTCACTTTAAAGGCTTACACGAATTTTCCACTGCTCAAAGCTGTTCAGTCGCCACTCTACCTCTCAAATCTTACCAACTATGAGAAGCCTTTGTCTCGTTTACTTAACTTGAACAACAGAAGAGCTTCACTCTCAAACACTGCCTAGAATCAAACACTACTCATTAGCCGTTGTTGTCTCTCTTTAAAAATTTCTCTGTCTCTATTGACTTTAATCACAACAGAGAGATTTTAGTTCGCTTGATTCTAATTCGAATCTGCCCGTGATGAAAGAGTAGATTCGAGATCGACGACCCCCGTTCACTGCCCAACAACAGCGGAGCCGAAGAGTTTCACTTTGAGACTCAACGACGCCGTAACACCACGTGGAGGCTGCACATCCCCGAGTCCCTTTTCCAGCTTTTACCGTGTTTAGACATAAAAAAAATGCAGGTGATAAAATCTTCTGTGGGGCTTGGACATGGCTTCAGATTATTTCACTTTGTTTCACTTATTTTACTTACCTGCTATTGCGACTAACTTTTATTTCAGTTATATGTGTTTACTCTTGAACGTAGAATTGTCACCTAATGATTGAACTTTAATTAGTCATTTAGAGTCTTTGTAGTGTTTAAAAAGAGCCCGCTTCCTCGCTTTAAGCGAGCAGGGGCACGCTTCAGCACGGTGAAGTGACTCAAGTGTAGAAAAGCGACTACTTCCCACTAAAAAGCAAGAAGCGGGAAAGCGAAGCGAAGCGAGAGAAACATTAAAAACAAATTTTTGTGATTAAACACTGGTCTTTCATTAATCGAACAGCAGCGACTATGATTTTAAAGCAGAGACATTGGTCGACTTCTTCTTCATCAACTTCTGAATTTTGAAAGCATTTGAAAGCATCAACTAGGGTTCTTCTTCTTCTTCAACTTCAAGTTCAAGTCTTCTTTTCTTTTTCTTTCACTGTTTAAATGTTCAAAAAATAACGAAATGCTAGCGATTTTTTTTTATCTTCGGTTCTTTCTCAGAAAATACTTTCTAGTTTTTAACATAGAATTCCTCTAATTTTTATATCCTTTATTCTTAGTTCTTATTGCCTTTCTTATGTGTTATGTAGTTGTTCTTTTAATTGCACCAAAAGAATATAGGAAAGACCCAGCTTGGGCTTGCTCTGTAAGAGTTAGCGGGACCCGATTTCGACTTCTGAATTTTGAAAGCATCAACTAGGGTTCTTCTTCTTCTTCAACTTCAAGTTCAAGTCTTCTTTTTCTTTTTCTTTCACTGTTTAAATGTTCAAAAAATAACGAAATGCTAGCGAATTTCTTTAATTTTTTTTACCTTCGGTTCTTTTTCAGAAAATACTTCCCAGTTTTTAACATAGAATTCCTCTAATTTTTATATCTTTTATTCTTAGTTCTAATTGCCTTTCTTATGTGTTATGTAGTTGTTCTTTTAATTACATCAAAAGAAGATAGGAAAGACTCGGCTTGAACTTACTCTGTAAGAGTTAGCGGGACCAACAAGATGACAATTAGATGTCTTTTTTGTGATAAGATTTCAAATGGGGGAATCTATCGTCAAAAAGCGCATCTAATCGGTGGTGATCCAAATGTCACATCTTGTCCTAAACTTTCGTCTCATGTGAAGGAAGAATTGAAAACATTCCTTCAAAAAAAGAGAGTTAAAGACTCAAATGATTCATGAACAAAAATTGTATAATCTTGATGATGACGATGATGAAATAGAAGAAGGTGACAATGCTTCCTCGCTTTCATCAAAATCACAAAAATGGGGAAAGATGCAAACAATGTCTTCTAGTCGTGGATCTACTAGCTAAACCAAAGGTCCTATGGATTGTTACTTCCCGCAAAAATTTGGAGATAAGGAAGGAAAAAGTGATAATCCTCAAATTGATGCCAAAGCGATTTTAAGGGATCATGCAGTTATAATGTTTGCGCGGTGGATGTCTAATGCATGTCTTCCTTTTAATTGTGTTAATTATATTGACACTTTTTCTGCTTTTATCGAGGCGTAGGC
This sequence comes from Nicotiana tabacum, assembly GCF_000715075.1. Taxonomy (NCBI): domain Eukaryota; kingdom Viridiplantae; phylum Streptophyta; class Magnoliopsida; order Solanales; family Solanaceae; genus Nicotiana; species Nicotiana tabacum. Next base: position 5,966,547 of record NC_134094.1, on the reverse strand, counting down.
CAATATGGTCCATGAATGAAACCTCCAACTTATCATGAAGTTAGAGGTCCTTATCTAAAAAAAGAGGTAGAAGAGGTAAACAAAATCGCGGAGGAGCACAAAGTAGAATGGAACAAGTTTGGTTGTTCCATTATGATGGATAAGTGGACGACAAAAAATGAAAAAATGATCATCAATATATTGTTGAATTCTCCTAAGGGAAGCCTGTTTCTTGAGTCTGTTTATGCAAGCAACTCTTTGACTGATTCAACCAAAATGTACTCCTTGTTCAAGAGTACAATAGACTATTGGAGCAGAAAATGTTATTCAAGTTGTCACGGACAACGCCAGTGAAAATGTTAAAGCTGGTGATTTGATGTCTGTTGGGGTACCCATATATTTATTGGACTCCGTGTGCAACACATTGCACTAAATTTGATCTTCGGTGATTTCAAGGAAAGACCCTTCAGTTCAGTCTTTAATTAGGCAATTAGAGTGCATTCCTATATTGTTCAAAGGCCTTTGTTATTGAATATGATGAAGAGATTCACTAAACAAAGAAGCTTGGTGAAACCTGCAAAGACAAGATTTGCTACTGCTTTCTTGACTTTACATAGGATGTATGAGCAAAAAAGCAATTTGAAGAAGTTGTTTGTTTCAGATGAGTACACTAACAGTGCCTATGGAAAGGAAGCTCGAGGGAGAGAATCTGCAGATATTATACTTTCTCCTTCATTCTGGAATAATGTGGTTCATGCATTGAAGATTGGTGGTCTTTTAGTTAAAGCGCTTCATTTGGTGGATGGGGAGAAAAGGCCACCAATGGGCTACCTTTACGAAGCAATGGATAGAGCAAAGGAGGATATTCAAGCCTCTTTTAGTGATTAAAGAAAACACAATAGAGTCTTTGAGATCATAGATAAAAGGTGGGATGGTCAGCTTCATCGCCCTTTGCATGCAGCTGGACTTGTTTTGAACCTGAATTGTTTTATGACAATGAAGAGAGGATTCTAGGAGATGAAGATTTGTGGAAGGGATACATTGAATGTATTGAGAAGTTGATACCTGAAGAATCTGTACAAGATAAAATAACAGAGTAATTTAGTACTTATAGGAATGCTAAGCAACTTTTTGGAAAAACATGGCGATTAGACAAAGAAAGATGAAGTCACCAGGTGAGCGAGTGCTTATATGTTGCTTTATAGTTAATAAGTTATTTCTTTATCAATATTATGTTTTGAATATTTGTTCTACTTCTACAGTTGAATGGTGGAAGCAATATGGCCATTTCACTCCAGATATACAAAAGTTTGCAATCAAGGTTCTAAGTCTAACATGTTGCTCATCCGGATGTGAAAGGAATTGGAGCGTGTTTGAACATGTAAGAACTAAGAAGAAAGATTTAGTATATTGAGATAATTAAATTATATCTCAATTGTCCTAATCTTACTAATTACTTATTATTTGTAGATTCATACCAAAAAGAGGAACAAACTAACCTTGAAGCGTCTCAATGATCTAGTCTTTATTAAGTACAATAGAACATTGATGCGTCGTTAAAACGCTCGCAATGTAACTGATCCAATTAGTTTGGACAACATCGATGATGTTAATGAATGGCTAACTGGAGTCCCGAAAGATCATGCAGATAAAGAAGTATTTGAGGAAACTTCTGATTTCACTTGAGGTGATATTGCGGAGGCGCGTGGAATTGGGGAGAGGATTTATGATTTGAGGGGGAGTACCTCAACTTCAAGTTCACAGAGGAAGGGAAAAGAGGCCGCTACTTTGTCCCTAGTTGATGAAGAAGAAGAATTTGAAGAAGATGACGAGCAATATAATAATGATAGTGGAATACAAGAATTTGACAATCTTGTAGAAGAATATGATACTCATTTTGTGCTTTAATTGATGCTACTCTTTAGTTTTTACATTGAAGTATTGAACATTTGTTTACAATTATATGTGTTGTCTATGCAGTATTTATTTATTTATTTTTTAAAAATTTCACTTCACTTCAAAAAAGCGAGCGTTCCGCTTCTCGCTTTAAGCAAAATGGGGGTTGTCGCTTTTCCTCGCTTCACGCTCTTCACAACATTGAGTCTTTGCTTTATGATATATATTCTTAGAGCCAATAACCTAATGGTTTCTCACGTATCAGTAGTATAAGGATAATGAATCTTTATAACACTTTAACATTTTGGGGCAGTACTAAGTCATAATTTGGAAAGTTTTCTCCAAGTATTAATCGGTTCTTTACAATGAAGAAAGTATTTTGGGATCTCGGGTTGTTTTTCTAAGTTAATTCATTTTTAAAATCAAGCTCTCAACTACTCCGACTGGATGAGCTGCTGGAGTCTGATACCGGGGAACCATCTGCTCCGGAGTGTGGGTAGCAAAAGTCTGTGCTCCTCCTCCAGCCTGAGAGAAGGCTGGTGCTATGGGAAATGTGCAAGTCTGGGCCACACTCTCCATAAGGCCCACCAAACGGATCAAAGCATCCTGAAGCACTGGGGTGGCAATGAACCCCTCCGGAACCTGAGCTAGCTCGAATGGAACAGTCTGGGCTAGAACTTCCTCGTCAAACTCTACCTGAGGCTCCACTGCTGGGGCTGCTTCTCGGGATCTGGGTTGAGCCCTGTCCCTGCCTCTGGCACAGCCTCGGCCTTGACCCTTACCCCTAGTAGGAGTTGCCACTGGGGGCTCTGGCTGCTGCTCACCTGAAGATGCAGTATGTGTTCTCGCTATCTGCTAGAGAATAAGAGTAGAAGAGTTCAATTAGCATTGACAGAACAAAATCGCACGACAGAGAAGAATAGAAGTGAAATTTGTTCCTAAACTTCATAGCCTTTGGAAGAAAAGTACAGACGTCTCCGTACCGATCCTCCAGATTTTATTAAGCCCGCTCGTGAATTGTGAGACCTAGACAACCTAGTGCTCTGATACCAACTTGTCATGACCCGAAATTTTCACATTCGGGACTGTGATGACACCTAACATTTCACTTGCTAGGCAAGCCAACATTAGAGAATCATTAACTCAAGTTTTATACATTTCAGTAAATAAAGTCAAATACGCTAAAACGAAATAAAACGAGTGCGGAATACTGTGAATGCCATAATATCTGCTATATTTAGGATCTGGAGTCACAACTCACGAGTTACTACGATTTACTACAAACAGAGTCTGAAAGGAAATACACTGTTTTGCAAGAAAAGAAACAGTAAAGTAAAGTGACTAGAAAGGGACTCCAGTGTTTGCGGATGCCGACAAATCTACCTTGGGTCTCTTGTCGAATGAGTCCAGCTGCTAACCTTATGATCAGCTCGGGCCGACACCAAAATCTGCACAAAAAGTCCAGAGTGTAGTATGAGTACAATCGATCTCATATACTCTATAAGTGTCGAACCTAACCCCGACGAAGTAGTGACGAGGCTAAGGCGGATCACTCACACTACAACATGTACGCAATATAAATAATATAGACAGAAAAGGAAATGCAGAGCGAAGTAAATCAGTCAATTGAAAACGATAGCTACAACTTCAGGAATAAGTCAACGACGTTCAGAATATACCAATCCTTAAGTGCAAAAGGGAAATACCATAAGACTATCACAACCCAAAGGAAATATAAACACACAGGTTGTTGTGGCGCGCAACCCGATCCCACCGTACGTCACATTGTCCTCCCTTATTTCCTCATAACAACATGAACAACAATGAATATATATATAAGTGATGCGGTGCGCAACCCGATCAAATCATATCACAATATCATAATCATAGTTCACCCTTATTCCACCAAAACAATCCACTCTTATTACACCTGTTGCGGTGTGCAACCCGTTCCCACCGTACAATATAGATTTACCCTTATTCCACCTTAACATACCACCCTTATTTCACCTGTTGCGGCGTGCAACCCAATCCTACCATATCAATATCAAGTACTCAATATGCACAGTAAAACTCACATTTCAAATCACAGAAAACCGTTTACAATTCCTAAACACCAAACTAAAACAGATAGGACACCTTGTACAACATGATAATCCGCATAAGTAATACTACGCAGCGAGACCAATCCAGAATTTACAACTAGAAGGTACAAATAAACCAACTTGAGAAAATAGTAGGAAATCATGAAAATTATGGAAAGAACTAATATCATGGACATGGGGAAACAATGACTAACATGTAGCAATTAGGTATGGGAACACATTTAGAGCATATAACAACTAAGACAGGGAAAGAGCTAATCTAAGAAGAACGGGGAAACAGGGAAAACAGATAATTCGGCGGTGCATAAGCACTTGTCACTTCACATATACGCCGCTCACATCAAGTTCACATAGCACATAGTCTGAGGGTTCCTAATTCCCTCAAGTCAAGGTTAGACACAACACTTACCTCGCTTCAAAGACCACTCACTACTCAATCACAACTTTGACTCTCAAACAAGCCTCCGAACCAATAGAATCTAACAAATTATCAACCAAACGATTCAAATTAAGTCTTATGAACTACCCCATAATTGCAAAGAATTCAATTTAGGCCATTTTTGAAAAAGTCAACCAAAGTCAACCCCGTGCCCGCTTGGTCCAATCCTGAAGTTGATTACCCATTCTACCCCGAGCCCGGTTATGTAATCTGCTTTGGAATTCGACCTCAATTGAGGTCTAAATTCCCAATTTATCAAATCCTTAATTTCTACCCAAAAATCCTCAATTCCACCATGAAAACACTAGATTTTAGGTTAAAAACTTGTGAAATATAATGAAAGATTGAAAGGAAATAGGTTAGAATCACTTACCGATGATTTGGGGAAGAAAGAGTCTTGGAAAAATCGCCTCTGGGTTCTAGGTTTTGAAAATTTGAAGAATGAACCAAAAATCCCGTCTAAGTTAAGTTTTGATCAGTTGCAGATGTCGCATTTGTATTTGCGAATCCCGCAAATGCGAGAAATCCATCGCATTTGCGAAGACTCACACCTCTGCAATCATCGCATTTGCTATGAAAAGTTCGCAAATGCGAATACTGACTTATCGCAAATGCGACCAATCGATCGCATTCACAACTAGACGTTTGAATCACGTCAAACCCACTTTGTTTCTCACCAAAATTGACAGACAAGTCATAAATGTACTATTGGACCTATACCGGGCTCCGAAACTAAAATACCAACCCGGTATCCAAAAGTCAAACATCGATCAAACATTTCAAGTTCATTATGTCTTAAACTTTTAAATTTCTATAAAATGCGGTAATTCGGGCTAGGGACTTCCGAATTTTATTTCGGACATACGTCCAAGTCCCAAATCATGATACAGACCCACCGGGATCGTCAAAACACGAATCTGGGTCCGTTTTCTTAAAACGTTGACCGAAGTCAACTCAAGTAGATTTTAAGGTAAAATTTCATATTTTTCTCAGTTTTTAACATAAACGCTTTCCGAAAAGACGCCCGGACTATGTACGCAAATCGAGGAAGGCTGAAATAAGATATTTAAGGCTTCGTATCACAGAATTCGGTTTCAAAACATAAGATGACCTATCAGGTCATCACATTCTCCACCTCTAAAATAACCGTTCGTCCTCGAACGGACATAGAAAAGTACTTGAACTGGTGAAAATGTGGGGATATTTACTCCGCATGTCCGACTCGGACTCCTAAGTAGCTGCCTCGACGGACTGACCTCTTAACTGCACTCGAACCGAAGGATAACTCTTGGACCTCAACTGACGAACCTGCTAGGCTAGAATAGCCACCGACTCATCTTCGTAAGTCAAATCCTTCTCCAACTGGACAGAGTTGAAATCTAACACATGGGACGGATCGGCGTGATACTTCCGGAGCATGGATACATGGAACACCGGATGAACTACTGATAACCCTGATGGCAACGCAAGCCTGTAAGCCACCTCTCCCACTCTCTCCTGAATCTCAAAGGGCCCGATATACCTAGGGCTCAAATTTTCCTTCTTTCCAAACCTCATTACACCCTTCAAGGGTGATACCCGGAGCAACACTCTCTTCCCGACCATGAATGCAACATCACGAACTCTACGGTCTGCATAATTCTTCTTCTTGGACTGAGTTGTGCAAAGTCGATCCTGAATAATCTTGACCTTATCCAAGGCATCCTGTACTAGATCTGTACCCAACAATCGAGCCTCCCCCGGCTCGATCCACCCAACTAGCGATCGACACCGCCTACCGTATAATGCCTCATAGGGAGCCATCTGAATGCTCGACTGGTAGCTGTTGTTGTAGGCGAACTCTGCAAGGGGGAAGAACTGATCCCACGATCCTCCGAAGTCTATAACACATGCGCAAAGCATATCCTCCAATATCTGAATAGTGCGCTCGGACTGCCCGTCCGTCCGAGGATGAAACACTGTGATTAACTCAACCCGCATGCCCAACTTACGCTGTCATTCCCTCCAGAAGTGCTAGGTGAACTGCGTACCTCGATCAGAAATGATAGACACGGGCACACTGTGAAGACAAACGACCTCACGGAAGTAGATCTCAGCTAATCGCTCTGAAGAATAGGTAACTGCCACCGAAATGAAAGGAGCCGACTTGGTCAGCCTGTCCACAATGTCCCAAACTGCATCGAACTTTCTGAGTCCGTGGGAGTCCAATAACAAAATCCATAGTGATACGCTCCCACTTCCACTCAAGAATCTCCATCTTCTGAAGCAAATCACCAGGTCTCTGATGCTTATACTTTACTTGCTGGCAATTTAGACACCGAGCTAGATAAGCAATTATCATTCTTCATCTTCCTCCACCAATAATGCTGCCGCAAGTCCTGATACATCTTGCCGGTGCCCGGATGAATGGAATACCGGGAACTATGGGCCTCCTCAAGAATCAACTCACGAAGTCCATCCACATTAGGCACACAAACACGACCCTGCATCCTCAAGACTCCGTCGCATCTGCGCATATGGTAGCATCTGTGGCCCTTCTCAACTCCCCCTCCAGTTGTTTTTGCAACGAAATCCTCGTTTCTGCGAGGTCGCATTTGCGCCCATAATTCCGCAGGTGCGTTTCCAACAGCTGCTGCCATTTTCCAGCAGTTTCCTTCAAGTCCAAATTGCTCCGTTAACCTTCCGAAATCCATCCGAGGCCCTCGGGACCTTAACCAAATATACCAACATGTCCCAAAATACAATATGAACTTAGTCAAGGCTTCAAACCACGTCAATCAACACCGAAATTACGAATCGCGCATCAAATCGAATTATGAGTTTTCAAATCTTCCAACTTCTATATTTTGTGCCGAAACGTATCAAATCAATCCGGAATGACATCAAATTTTGTACACAAGTCATAAATGACGTAATGGAGCTGTTCCATTTTCGGAATCGAAATCCTACCTCGTATTAAAAAATTCAACATTCGGTTGAACTTTCCGAAAATCTTCAATTTTTCAACTTTCGCCAAAATGCGTTGAATTGTCCTACGGACTTCCAAATCCAAATCCGGACATACGCCTAAGCCCGAAATCACCATACGATGCTATTGACATCATCAAAATTCCATTCCGGGGTCGTTTGCTCAAAATTCAACTCTTCGGTCAACGCTTTCCATTTAAGCTTATAAATAAGAACTGTTCTTTTAATTTATTTTCGATTTTTTTGAAAATCAAAGTCGACCACACCCGCGGGTCATAAAACATACTACGAAGCTGTTCGAGACCTTAAGACACTGAACGTGACGTTAATTCATAAAACGACATGTCAGGTCGTTATAGGGTCGCATTCATAACATAATTTTTTTAATCATATCATTTCATATTTACTCATTATATTCTTCCATTGATAACTAATCTATCTGTCTATTTATACTGTTATTAAAAAAATAAAGCTCCAAACACATCATTAATACTCATTGTTTTAATATATTCTCACTGTATTTAACTTAAATCTATAAATAATCAACTAAAATGACAAGTACACTACAGTCCATGTTGTTGGGACACATCTATCCAGACAATCTTATACTATGGTACCTACTTTAATATGTAGTCGGTGGTCTCCACTTTGGCCGCAATTTTCTTATACTCGTTAATACTTGTTCACTATATACAAGTAATGTTATTTTTGTGAAGGACACGATTTTAACTAAAGAGAAAAACATAATTATTTAGCCAATTATTGAACAATTCAATAAGAGAAAGAAACCATAGATATTACTCCATTCAATCAAGCATCATATCCTTTCTTTTAAATAAAAACATCATAAAAACTCAGGAGAAGCGCATGTGCCTCTACTTTCAATCTTTTCTATATGTCTAAAAAATAGAAATTGTAATAAAAAAAGGGAGGACAGTAAATTAGCTAGCTCTTGTATAAAGGAAGTAATGGATCCAAGCCTAGTCGACGAAATGCCTTTTTCTTCTTTCTTCCTAGGTAACACAGAACTGGATCTACCCTTTCTGCCCAAAACCGCATGTCCTCAAATGCATCTTCCAACCTGTTGAAAACCCAATAGAGGATCTTCACAGAAGGAATCAGGTATAGGAAAAACACAAGCGGCATAAGAGACTCCGGCAACAGCAGCGAGCCAGTGCTTGCAATTGAAAGAAAAGCGCAAAATTCCAGATCAAATGGAAGATAACGCGCATATGCTTGATATACCCTAGGACATTTCACTTTGATTCCAAAGAGTCACCATAGCATCACCAAAGCGCCTACAACTATTCGGATGATGATGTAATGCTCTTGAAATAGATTTTGCTGGCCGCCTTGAAATTTAAGCGGTAGCAAGGCAATGAAAAGAGCTATTATCGCTGCAGAAAATGTGAGGATCAGCGGATCCGCGATTGATCTGATGAGCTTTCAATTGACTTACCTGCATGTACAAGAAGAATATTGTGTGAAGATTGAAGAAGAAAATTGTGAAGAAGAGTCGCTTGATTCGATGATATATATAGAAAAATAAGCGCGTTACAGGATGCACGACCATATGCAGGGTGCACTACAATAATGTAAGATTCTGCAATGATTATTGTCCAGGGGGCACTGCATATGGTCGCGCGTCCTGTAACGCGCTTTTTTCCTATATATATATATATATATATATATATATATCATCGAATCAAGCGACTCTTCTTCACAATTTTCTTTTTCTATCTTCACACAATATTCTTCTTGTACGTGCAAGTAAGTCAATTGAAAGTTCATCAGATCAATGGCGGATCCGCTGATCCTCACATTTGCTGCAACGATAATAGCTCTTTTCATTGCCTTGCTACAACTTAAATTTCAAGGCGGCCAGTAGAATCTATTTCAAAAGAATTACATCATCGTCCGAATAGCTGTAGGCGTTTTGGTGATGCTATGGTGCCTCTTTGGAATCAAAGTGAAATGTCCTGGGATATATCAAGCATATGCGCGTTATCTTCCATTTGATCTGGAATTTTGCGCTTTTCTTTCAATTGCAAGCACTGGCTCGCTGCTGTTGCCGGAGTCTCTTATGCCGCTTATGTTTTTCCTCTACCTGATTCAACAAGTTGGAAGATGCATTTGAGGACAGGCGGATTTGGGCAGAAATGGTAGATCCAGTTCTGTCTACCTGGGAAGAAAGAAGAAAAAGACATTTCGTCGACTAGGCTTGGATCCATTACTTCCTTTATACAAGAGCAAGCTAATTTAATGTCCTCCCTTTTTTATTACAATTTTTATTTTTTAGACATATAGAAGAGATTGAAAGTAGAGGCACCTGTGCTTTTCCTGAGTTTTCATGATGTTTTTGTTTAAAATAAAGGATATGATACTTGATTGAATGGAGTAATATCTATGGTTTCTTTCTCTTATTGAATTGTTCAATAATTGGCTAAATAATTACGTTTTTCTCTTTAGTTAAAATCTTGTCCTTCACAAAAATAACACTACTTGTATATAGTGAACAAGTATTAACGAGTATAAGAAAATTGCGGCCGAAGTGAAGACCACCGACTACATATTAAAGTATGTACCATAGTATATGATTGTTAAGATAGATGTGTCCCAACAACATGGACTGTAGTGTACTTGTCATTTTAGTTGATTATTTGTAGATTTAAGTTAAATACAGTGAGAATATATTAAAACAATGAGTATTAATGTTTTGTGTTTGGAGCTTTATTTTTTTTATAATAGTATAAATAGACAGATAGATTAGTTATCAATGGAAGAATATAGTGAGTAAATATGAAAGGATATGATTAAAGAGATTATGTTATGAATGCGGCCCTATAATGACCCGACTTGTCGTTTTATGAATCAATGCCCCGTTCAGTGACTTAAGGTCTCGAGCAGCTTCATAATATGTTTTATGACCCGCAGGTGTTGTCGATTTTGATTTTCGAAAGATTCGGAAATAAATTAAAAGAACAATTCTTATTTATAAGCTTAAATGGAAAGCGTTGACCGGAGAGTTGGCTTTTGAGCAAACAACCATGGAATGGAATTTTGATGATGTCAATAGCTTTGTTTGGTGATTTCGGACTTAGGCGTATGTCCGGATTTGGATTTGGAAGTCCGTAGGACGACGCATTTTGGCGAAAGTAGGAAAATAGAAGATTTTTGAAAAGTTCGACCGAAGGTTAAATTTTTTATTACGAGGTCGAATTTCGATTCCGAAAATTGGAACAACTATATTACGTCATTTATGACTTGTGTACAAAATTTGAAGTCATTCCGGATTGATTTGATACGTTTCGGCGCAAAATATAGAAGTTGGAAGATTTGAAAACTCATAATTCGATTTGATGTGCGATTCGTAATTTCGATGTTGTTTTGACATGGTTTGAAGCCTTGACTAAGTTCGTATTATATTTTGGGACATGTTGGTATACTTGGTTAAGGTCTCGAAGGCCTAAGGTGGATTTCGGAAAGTTTACAGAGCAATTTGTACTTGAAGGAAACTGCTGGAAAATGGCGGCAGCTGTTGGAATCGCACCTGCGGAATTATGGGCGCATGTGCCACCTTGCAAAATCGAGTATTTCGTCGCAGAAGCGACTGGAGGGGTAGCCGAGAAGGGCCGTAGAAGCGACAACTTGTGCGCAGAAGCGCAAGGCCAACTGAAAAAGCGACCATATGCGCAGAAGCGAGCGATGGCCTCACACCTGCGATCGCGCATAAGCGAAAATTCTTCTGCAAGTGCGAGAGGGAAGTGGCCAGTGGACGTCGCAGAAGCGAGAATTGTTGCGCAAAAGCGAGCTTGCATGTGTGACAAATTGTCCACAGGTTCGAAACTGGGCAGAAACATAAGGATTGAACTTGGTCATTTTTCCGTTCTCGTTTTGAATTTTTGGAGCTCGGATTTAGGCGATTCTGGAGTGAGTTTTTCACAAGCTTGGTTGGAGTAAGTGTTCTATATCCTAAAGTGATTATATTTCATGAATCTATAGTTATATTCATCATTTATTTCGAATTTAAATGGAAGAAATCAAGATTTTTGTAAAACGTTTTAAAAACGGAAATTCAAGATTTGGAGGACGATTTGTTGTTAGAATTCGATAAAATTGGTATGGTTGAACTCGTATCGGAATGGGTGTTCAAATTTCGTAAAATTCGGTGGGGGTTCCGAGAGCCGGACCCCGCGTTAACTTTTACTGGCTTTTTAGAATAAATTTTTAAGTCAAAGTTTTATTATCCGAAATTATTTTTGATGAATTTTAATGAAGTTATACAATTAATTTGGATAGATTTGAGCGGTACGGAGGTAAATTTGAGCAAGAAGGCGATTTTGGAATATCGGTATAATTTTCAAAAAAAGGTAAGTATCTTGCCTAACCTTGAGTGAGGGAGTTACCCCTTAGGCATCGAGTCTTATGTGTCATTTGCGAAATGTGAAAAGCCGTGGACGCGCGGTGACGAGTACATACTCGGGCTTATATGTGCAAAATATATTGGGTTAAGGTCTTAGACATATTGTGTAATAAAATGTTTAATTGTTGGCATTTATTAAATCCTCTATTTTGCCATGCCTCAATTCGTGTTTGTTGAATTTATTTTTATATTACAATTTGATGTGATTATACCTTTATATTTATGTGGATTCCGTGAATTGATGATTTGATATTTCTTGGAAATTAATTTCATTATGAATTTTCCATCTGCAAAGAATTAATTAAATAAGCTTAAGAAGATGTGTTTATATAATTATTAAGAATTTGGATTAATGAAGGCGTTGACCTATACAGGGTTTGTTTTCATCTATGATGATCACTTTGAGGTTTTATATAAATTGTGTTGATCCTAGGGCTATTTGTTGAGAAATTTATTGATTTTGCTACATCTTTGGAATTTGGTTGTGGTCAGGGGGCAAATTGTGATATGAATTGTGTTGTCGTTTAAACACTACCTTGCTTGTTAATGATATACATGTGCTTGGTAAGGAAGATTGTAAAGCATGAAGGGTGATGTCGTGCCATTTAAATTATATTATCATGTGAGGCAGAGTGTAAAGCACGAAGAGTAATGCCGTGCCTTTTGATAGTGTAAAGCACGAAGGGTGATGCCGTGCCATTGAGAGTGTAAAACACGAAGGGTTATGCCGTGCCATTTCATTTATATTATCAGGTGACGATGAGAGTAAAATCACGAAGGGTGTTTTCGTGCAGGTGAGGACAATGGACATACATTATATTGTGATATCTTTTTGTTGTGTATACATTCATGCCTTTATCTTGAGCTATTATTGTGCACTTATGTTTTCTGTGTGACTTATAGTCGTGGTTGTTTCCTGTGTGCCTCCCACTTTATTTCTTTTATTGTTATTGGCGATTCCCCCACCTAGTTGGTACTGTTATATGTAAGCATGATGAGAAAGAGGTAAATGCACGAAGGGTGTTGCCGTGCCAATTGATTTGATCTACATATATACATTGGGTGAGAATGAGACAAGTGCACGAAGGTATTGCCGTGTCATTTAATGTGATATATTGAATATATTTCTCACACTAGGAAAATTAAATGAGGTGTCACTTGGTGACTTTTACTTGAAAGAATTATATTTGAAAGATATTTATTTGAAGGGAGTATATTCGGAATATATTTATTGGAAAGTATTATATCATGAAGATTATTATTTGAAAAGAATATAGGCGAAAACTTTATATTTGAAGGACTTGATTAATTGGTTGTACTTGTACTCATTATTTGTTGAGCAATATTATGGTGTTCTTGTTGCCCTGCTGTGTATATCACTGGTTGTTTAGTGTTGCCATTATTGTTATTTGTTTCCTATTATATTTTGTATACTATATTGCACATGTTATTAGACTAGTGAGTGTCTTGACTGTAACTCGTCACTACTCCACTGAGGTTAGTCTTGATACTTAGTGGGTACCAATTGTGGTATACTCATACTATACTTCTGCACATTTTTGTGCAGAGCCAGATATTGGAGATATCGGACTCAGACAAAGTTAGAGTGTGACTGCAAGAATTCAAGGTAGAGTTGCTTGGTCGTCACAGTCTCTTGGAGTCTTTTCATTTTATGGTACTGTTAATTATTAATCAAACAATATTGAGTATTCGATTCTTGAGATCATTTAATGTATTCAATTAGAGTTTGTGACTCAGTATTACCAGTCTTGGGAGGTTGTTTGAATATTTTCGATGTTGATTTCGACATGTGTATTCGATTATCTATTTAATTTTTTTTTGGCTTGAATTGTAATTATAATCCGCTTACTTAGTCTTAGAGACTAAGTGCTATCACGACGCATGTGGTGGGATTTTGGGGTCGTGGCAAGTTGGCATCAGATTTCTCGGTTCATTAGTTCTATGAGTCACGAACGAGTCTAGTTGAGTCTTGTGGATCGGTACAGAGATGTTTGTACTTTTCTTCGAGAGACTACAAAACTGTTAGGAAATTTCAACTTCTTTCATTCCTATCGTACGGAATTTTAGCATTTGTATCTCTATTCTCTCACAAATGCGAGGACACGTGCTACCGAGTCAGTTGAGCAAACACCCGCGTATACTGCTAGAGCCGCAAGAGGCCGGGGGCGAAATAGAAGCAGAGGTAGAGGCTGAGTAAGGGCACGTGTTGTAGCTAAAGCACCTGTCAGAATAACAATTGAGGAGCCGCCAGTAGCTCTGGTTGGGGGACAGGTACCAGAAGCACCAGTTGTTAACCCCGGACTTCAAGAGACTTTAGCACAGTTCCAGAACATGTTTGGTACATTAACTCAAGTAGAGTTGATCTCCGTTGCACCAAATATTTCACAGATTGGGGGAGGTGCTCAGACTCCAACCGCCCGTACTCCAGAGCAGCATGCCTACATTGGTCAGGTTCTGCGTGTGGTGCCGGTACAACATGTTATTCCGGTCATGTCTGAGGTCAGGCCAGAAGCATTAGAAGAAGAACAAAAGGGGCTTAGAGGTTTAAGAGATATAGTCAACCTACTTTAGTGGCACAACTGCCGGGGATACCCAGGAATTTCTAGAAAAGTGCCACCGTATTCTCCGTACCATGTGTATTGTAAAAGTGAGCGAAGTTTCCTTTACTACATTTCAGTTGTCAGGAGCAGTGTATCAATGGTGGCAAGTTTATGAAGAGGATAGACCAGTCGATGCAACACTGCCAACTTGGACTCAATTTTTGGAATGTTTTTGAAAGAATTTGTTCCCCAAACTCTCCGGGATGCGTGACGCACAGAGTTTGAACGATTACGTTAGGGCATCATGACAGTGTCAGAATATAATATCAGGTTCAGTGAGTTAGCCCGTCATGCACCTATCTTGGTTCTTATAGTTAGAGAGCGAGTTCACATATTCATTGAAGGGCTCGATTATGATTTTAAAATACGTATGGATCGAGAGTTGCAGACTGACATTCCATTTCAGCAAGTAGTAGAGATTGCTAGGATGTTAGAACATGTTCGAAGTGATGAGAAGGAGGATAAGGAGGCCAAAAGGTCTCGGAACTATGGAGGATTTAGTGGATTCTACTCTGCAGCTATGACTCATCATGGCGGAGTCTCGGGCAATCGGTCAGCCTAGTTCGCAATTCAGAGTACTCCTAGTGCTCCAGTTAATACTTTTAGTGCACCACCGATATGTGGTTCTTACAGTGGTTATTCCAGTTATTCGGCAGAGACTCAGTATGAACAGTCGCGCCCGCAGAGGGGTTGTTATGAGTGTGGTGGTACTAGATACACCAAGAGAAATTGTCCCAGACTTGGGAGGGGTGGATTTCATCATAGCACTCAAGTTACAAGCTTTATTCTAGTTAATACTCCACGGGCACAACCAGTTAGGGGTGGACATGCGGGTAGAGGTTGCCTAAGAGGTGGAGGCCCGACCCATTGATATAATTGCTATGATTTGGCTGAGGCCGATACACCAGATAGTGTTGTTACAGGTATGAATCAATTTACAATAAAAGGAGCACTATTCTTATTTTGATTCGATTCCGATTATCTTGATGAGAACTCCTTTCATGCTCCTTATATGGTGGATTAGTGAATTTGTACTCCACTCCCATGTTTATCCATGTTGGGAGATTTTATGGTATTAGCCTGTGTGTATCATTGTGTTTTGTACATTATTGTGGGGTATGAGTCCAAAATATGACTTCTTATTACTCACTACAGTGGGTTTTGATGTGATTTCGGGATAATTGATTACAATTTTATGAATTATATTCCCTACGGTATGGGGGGTTCATTATGTGTTGTGAAGATTGTTTACGAAATTGATTGAAAAGAAGAAAGAAAATTGAAAATTTCAGTTGGTAGAATGTGCAAAATACTTGTGATTCGGAGTTGAGGACGAGATCCTCACATTTTTATATGGTGTGTAATAATTAAACTAGGCTATAAGCCGCAGTGGAAATTATGTAAGGATGAGGTCCTTGTGGTGAAATATTAAACTAGGCTATAAGCCGCAGTTTATTTGATAATTCTTTTATGTGTTTCTGTGCATATTTATCCATAATTGTGAGAAAAATATTGAGTTTTAGCATACGAGGTGAGTGCCCAGGCGGCGTTAAATGTGACTCGTTAAGTGGGATAAATAGTTATGAGGTCTTCATGTATAACATTTTGTTGTCAGTGTTGTGAAAATTCGAAACGAGGTTTTGGTTAATATGAGGTTAATTGATGATGCTGGAATTAATTATGAACAACTTTTAAGACCAGAGATGTAGTGATGGGCATACATATGATGTGCTTCGTGTCCTGATATCATTATGATAATGCAGTGTGTGTATATATATATATATATATATATATATATATATATATATATATATATATATATATATATATATATATATATACACACACACACACACACACACACACACACACACACTGTGGTGCTTTGTTGGGTTGTGGATATGTTGTTAGGAGTTGTTTTGGTGTTACTCTGGCAGGTGGATAACCCAATTACAAGGGAGATGTCACGATCCAATTTTTCTTCTGTATGATGTCGTGACGGCACGTAGTCTCTACGACTAGATAAGTCTAGCATTTGCGGAATAATAAAATGAAAACATAAATTTAACAACTAACTGTAGCAATAACAACATAACTAGATATCATGCCTCTTGACATGTACAATAATCAACTATTCAGAAATACACAACAATCCCAAAATCCGGAACATCGTGAATCACAAAATAAAGAAGAAAGTCTAGTGTCTGCGGACATGTGGAAGAGTAGAAGGGGACTCCGAGATCTGCGGACGCGATAGATATACCTTGAAGTCTCCAAAGCTATCCCAGCTCACTGATAGTGCGGCTGATAAGGAGCACCTGGATCTGCATACGAAAAATATGTGCAGAGAGTAGCATGAGTACACCACAATCGGTACCCAGTAAGTGCCAAGCCTAACCTCGATCGAGTAGTGACGAGGTCAAGTCAGGTCCCTACTGGTATATATATATAATAAAAACAAGACAAGATAAAATAACGCAGTAAAAATAAGGACCGAAATTTAGCAAGAATGAAAACATATAAAGGTAACAACTCAGTACACAAAGTTATCAACATGGGATCTCCCGAGATACCGTCTCGTAGTCCCAAACGTAAATGTGCAGGGGGATCTCTCGGAATATCTTTCCGTAGTCCCAAAGTAAATATGCAAGACATGGGGATCTACCGGAATACCGTTCCATAGTTTCAAAGTAAATATGCAGGGGGATCTCCCGGAATACCGTTCCGTAGTCCTAAAAGTAAATACACAGCACACACAATAGAATTAACATCTACAACACGAAATCTTATAATTTAGACTAAGTACAAGTCAGGGAAAAACAGGAAATTCTCTAAACATGCTATACGGAGTTCAGATAAGCAATTAAGGCAAGTAGACGTGCTATTCTATTCTAACAGGATACTACACATGCTGATATGACTCAAATAAGAAGGAACCGGGTTATTACTTAGAAGTAATTGGGTTTTTACAACAATTAGCCCATGTACGTACTCGTCACCTCATGTACACGGCGCTCACATATCAAAACAGTACCAAATCCTAAGGGAAGTTTTCCTCACGCAAGGTTAGGCAAGCCACTTACCTCGAACCAAGCTCAATCAATCGGTAACAATGCATTTTCACGAATATCCGACTCTGAATGGCCCAAATCTAGCCAAAAACAATTACATATCATAAATAAAACTCTAATAGACTAATCTAATTAATGAAAGAAAGACTTTAACAAACTTTTCCGAAATCCGTCCTAAAACGTCGACCTGGGCCCATGTCTCGAAATCGGGCAAAAATCACAAAATCCAAAAGCCCATTCACTCACAAGACCAACCATACCAAATTTATCAAAATCCGACCTCAAATGACCACTCAAAACCCAGAATCAAACTCTTCAAATCCCTAGCTTCAAACTCCCAAATTATACCTTAAATACACACTAACTAGGTGGAAAAATAAATAGGGAAGCAAAATTATTGATAAAAAATAAGCACAAGGTACCTCTCAAAAATGACCCTAAACCGAGTTTGCAAAGTCCAAAATGACAAAAATCACGAAGCCCTTCGGGTTTAAACACTGCCCAGGCATTTCCGCACATGCGGAACCTGGACTCGCACCTGCGCGTGCGTTTGTGCAAAAAAAAATGAGCGTTTCTACGCAAACCACTTATCCCCATCTGCCTCCGCACTTGCGATGAAGGGGCCGCACCTGTGGAAACCTGTCCGCTTCTGCGGTCTCACTTCGCACATGCGGTGCCCGCAGATACGGCCTTTTCCATGCACCTGCGACCCCTGACCAATCCACCCAACTCCGCTTTTGCGCCATATTGCTTGCACCTGCGGGCAACCTTGCACAGGTGCGATTACACCAGAACCAGTTCAGCACCAAAAAAATCTTCCAAGTCCAAAAATGATCCGATAATCATTTGAAACTCACCCGAAGCCCCTAGGACTCCAACCAAACATACCAACAAGTCCTAAAACACCATACGAACTTAGTCGAGCTTTTAAGTCACATCAAACAATGCTAAAAACACCTCGATTCAAGCCTAATGAATTTCAAAGTTTCGAACTTCCACAACCGATGCCTAAACCTATCAAACCCCGTCTGATTGACCTCAAAGTTTTCACACAAGTCACAATTGACATTACAGACCTACTCCAACTTCCGGAATCGGAATCCGACCCCGATAACAAAACGTCCACTACCGAGAAAAATCTCCAAAAATTTGACTTTCTCCAATTCAAGCCTAAATTAGCTATGGACTTCAAATTCACAGTTCGGACACGCTCCTAAGTTCAAAATCACCCACGGAGCTAGTAGAACCGACGAAACTCAATTTCAGAGTCTTATTCATACAGTTCCGACTAAGGTAAAAATTCTAAGACTTAAGCTTCTATTTTAGGGACTAAGTGTCATAAAACACTCCGAAACCATAAAATAAAACCTCCCGACAAGTCACATAAGCAGAAACGGTGTCATAACCTCACACACTGGAGCCAAGAAGGCCGAAGCGAGAGTAAACGACATATTCGCTATCAAACATTCCTTGGGATAAGAACTGAGGGACTTCCTCGCCCGGTTCAACAGAGTAAGGTTGACTCTACCGAATGTGTTCGAGAGGATGGCAGTCACAGCTTTCCAGAAGGGGTTGAGCAGGGATGTTTCAAGAGCAACTAGAAGATTGTTGACCTGACTGATGAAATACCCTCTAACCACTTAGGACGAGATCCATAATGTCTATTGTGCCGAAGTCCGAGCAGATGACGACGACCTCAATGTACCGACTCACCGACTCATTTCGGTACAAGCTGAGTCCATGAAAGAACGAAAGGACAATGTCAGAAGGGACCACCCGGTCTCGCGACCCAACAAGGAATGACACCAGCCATACATCAGGGCACCCCTAGCACCTTCCCTCCACTATGAAGAAGGCCCATCTAGGCCGAGAATCGGGAATCACCGAAAGGAAAGAGCTATGCCCCCTTATTATCTGCTCACAATTTCTGCGTGTCACCTACAAAAATAGTCTATGCTCTGGAGAAGCTTGGAACAAAGGTAAAGTGGCCGCCAAAGATGAGATCCGATCTGAACATCAGAAAATCCGATGCCCTCTGTGAGTTCCACCAGGAACGTGGGCACAAAACATAAGATTGCATTGCCCTCAGACAAGAAGTTGTAAACATGATGTGGCAGGGACACCTCAAAGAGTTATTAAGCGACAAGGGAAGGAATAACTTTGCTAGAGGACGTGAACACCAATTCCCGCCGAAGCTGCCATCACCAGCTCACACTATCAATGACGTGAAATTAACCACCACTCACAAGCTCAAGTGGTTTATCACTCGCGAACGATAAGATGTACTCGAAGAAAGTATCATCTTCAACGAGTTGGATGCCGATAGTTTGACTTTTCCTCATAATGATGCCCTCGTCATTACTCTACGCATTTTAGATACCGATGTCAAACGTATCATGGTGGATGATGGAAGTGGAGCGTGCATTATCTATCCCTTAGTCCTCACCCAAATGTGACTCGAGGACAAGATAGTGTCGCGCTGCATCACGCAAACCGATTTTAATAATGCAGTTGAGTGGACGTCAAGAGGAATTACACTCCCTGTCTTGGCCAACGGCATAACTCTGGAGACGACATTCCATATTATGGACCAAGCCACCGCGTACAACGACTTCGTGGAACGACCACGAATACATCCCATGAGAGTCATCCCCTCCAGCATATACCAAGTAATTAAATTCCCAACACCATGGGGGATATCCAGCATATGCGAAGAACAGCGCACGTCCCGAAAATACTACTACATTGCCTTAGACAACACCCCCAACAGAAAAAAGACAAAGAAAAAGAGGCATTGCAATCAACAGTTCTGAGGTCGACGCAAGAAGAGACCAGTGACGCCGTCATGGATCCCGAAATGGTCGAGGCTGCGGATTCGACAATAGAATACCTCAACCCCATTCAATTAGACCTCAATGACCGTAGCAAAAAGGCCTACACCAAAGTAATAAGGAACTTACGTTTATCATAACACCTATTTAATATTAAGGTGATATTCGACCTCGCTTGAACAAATACCTACCGGCCCTCGGCCACAATTTAATAAAAAGGTTATGTTCGACCTCGCTCAAACAAATACCTACCGGCCCTCGACCGCGATTTAACGAAAGGTTATGTTCAACCAAGTTCGAGCAAACCGACCCTCGGCCGCGAACTAACGAAAAGGTTATGTTCGACCAAGTTCGAGCAAACACCTACCGGCCCTCAGCCGTGATTTAACAAAAAGGCTATGTTCGACCTCGCTCAAATAAACACCTAACAACCCTCGACTGTGATTTAACGAAAATGTTATGTTTGACCTCGCTCGAACAAATACCTACCAGCCGTCGGCCGCGATTTAACGAAAGGTTATGTTCGACCTCGCTTGAACAAACACCTACCGCCCTCGACCGCGATCTAATGAAAAGGTTATGTTCGACCAAGTTCAAGAAAATACCTACCGGCCCTCGGTCACGATTTAACAAAAAGGTTATGTTCGACCTCACTCAAACAAATACCTACCGATCCATTTATTATACAGGTCACAATACATGTTATTATGACATATTTATTATACATGTCACAAGTCGCATGTAACTAAAAGTGCACATTATGGGAAAAATCGCAAAAACAGTTCTAAATCATCAAGTAAATGGATCATTCATCAAGTAGTTCCCATTGGATTTGCACGAAAAAGATAAATTATTTTGTGAAAAAAACCACGTGACGAGCGCAAAACACAATACAAAATTAATGTTCGCTAGCCAAAGATAGCACAATATGATTATCGTCTCCACAGGGATTGGATTTACCAATGCTCTAGTAATTCATGGTTTAACTGTTATTCACGATGATCAAAACTTGATTGGAATGATTACGAACTACGATTAACTACTAAAGTAAAGCAATTGACAATTGACTGCAAAGAATTAGAGATTAGCAGAGTTGGTTTCTTATCAATGTGAGGAATAAGGGTTTGACAGGATAGGTTCAAGATAGCTATTTGGGATTTAAATCTAGTTTAATTCACTCTAATATTCTAATGATTCTCACTAATTCACTCGATGATTAGTTCAAACGTGTAGTCAAGACTTCTCTCTCGATTAAATCTTAACTCTACGAGTTGAACTAATATAAGCATTGTGAAAGTATGCAAGCATGCGTTAATGGATTAGTCTTTAGGAAAACGTCTCTCGAATATTCTCCTAACTTGATTTAATAAACTATTCAACAAGCTCATTCGATTATTTAAGAGAATCAATGAATTAAATCAAACAAAATAATGCAAAGATAATCACCAAAATATTGCTCTTTCGATTAAATAAACCGGTGAATAAAGTTGCAACAATTCTAAGCTCCATAAACGAATTCAAGCAAAGAACTAGAGTTAAAATTCACAAATATTTATCAAAACACCATATCCATCAAATCTTAAGGTAAACTACTCCATAATCATGGAGGAAGTCATCACAAATATAATTAAAGAGTAAGAAAGCATCAATCTAATATTACAATCCAAACTCCCCTCTTGAATTGATGGAAAGATGATGAAATCCTGTGTCTTGTAGCCTCCAATGCTCTCCCAAAACTTTCAAAGTCAAAAGTCCCTTCAAAAATATCTTTTTGATGTATTTATACCCTGTAGGAGTGGGCCCAGGCAAAATTACTTTTTTCAAGTTGAAACAGGAAAGTACTCTAAGAAAATCACACAGGCACGCCGCACCATGCGCCGCCCCACGCGGGGCATTAGTGGAGAAGTCCAGAAAGTTCCACTGCCGCGGCGCGGCAGTGGACTGTTTACAAAGTAACTTGTTTTCTTCACCTTTTGACATCCAGACTTGGCTCCCGACCCCCGAACGCGATCCCAGTTTAATCCCTTGGACGTTTACTCAAATTTCGAAGCTCTAACTTGTTCAATTTAGCTCTTGAATATCTTTTTAACTCGAAATCACTTCCTACAAGACATAAAACACATAATTATTGTAATACACTAATATTTAAGCTCAAACACAAGTATAATACAGTAATTAGAGTGTAAACTATAACTAAAACACGTGATTCTAGCCTACCATCAGTCCATCACCACGCTCGCAAAAATATTAACAAATAAGTCCTCCCTCCTACAGGCCCAATTTATATGTTCAAATATGACCATTGTTAACAAATTAGGTCTTCCTTTTACCTTATTAACTCTGTTAAAAATATTAAATGTTCCCCACAAAAAGAGGAGCTCGTGGAGATTATTGTGGACCACTGGGAATAAACCAACATTCAAGTTTAACGGAGTAGTTATTAGCAATATTAACTATTATTCCATATAATTTACAACACTATGAAATTATCTAAAATATTTGGTATGTTTTTAAGAAATAATATGATTTATTATATCTGTAATAATCCAAATCCGCAAGATCAAATCCGTTGCGTCGTTTACTTTTTATAGTACACACTTTTTATCTATCGCTTGAGTAAAGTTGGTTGAGCTAGAGGTTTGACAGTAGAGCTTATATATATTTTTCATAGCAGTATCTATAGGTTCCAAAATAAAAATTATTATAGAGAAAGTAGTATAAACAAACTTTCGTTGTTGTCCACAGTTTGATCAATAGCCTCAATGTTATGCCACTTTTTTTTTGCGTTCCAAAAATGATCCCCCGATAAATTCACTGGGTATGCAGATTAAAATCTCTGCAATAACAATTCAAATTTTAATTTACCAGAAAATAGAAATACACAACAAAATAATGAATTATGTACTTTCACATTGTTGAAACTCTTTCTATGTTTAAGAGACTAACAACAAGATCAGTATGTCGAAGACGATTGGAAGAAGATAATCAAGCTTAGGCGGTTTCGATTACATGTTCCACAAGCACTTTGAAGTGCTTTAAATCTTCTCTTCAAGGAAAAATAAAATCATATGTAATCATAAATTTAACATAAAAAGAGAGCATAATATATCGGGACCCCTCCGAACTTAGCACTTTTTATTTGTTACACATCTAAACTAGCTTTAGTTTTAATTATCCCTTTCAACTTGACAGTTTGGTCGACTTCGTCCCTCTGAACAACCTCGGTCCAAGGAAGTGTGATGCACTCATTGCCATGTGAATATTGTCTTGTCCACGTGATTGTTTTAATAGTAAGATATATATTTTTACTGTTTTAAATTCATTATTATTTTTAAATTATTTTTTCCAGCCAAAATTTAAAAACTTGTTTGGAAATTCATTACATTAGGCTTTTTTTTTTTGTTTAGCTAAACATAATGGAGTTTCACCCAAGTTTTGTTTACATAGGTGGTCAGATTGTTTTTATTATTCAGTACATCTGAAGATGAAATATAAAAATACACAATTGAAATACATTATTTTAGCTTCAAAAATTGTATTTGACTAAAAATAATGGAGTTCTAGCAATTTTCTTTTATAAATTTTGCGGAAAAAAAGAGTTATTGCATCTATATAATAAATAAAAGGAAATTTTACAATTTGAGCTTAGTTATTTTAGTTAAAACTTTTTTATCTAGTTATAAATAATGGAGCTATAGCTAATTATTTTTATAGTTGGCGCATAATAAAATTAAACAGTTAGAATACATATCTTGCATCTAAAGAAGAAATAAAATAAAATACATACTTGAAACACCATTATTTTCATGAAAATATTTTATCTGGCTAAAAATAATTAATTTTAGTCCAATCCCTTTTTCCTACATATTTGGTAAAAAAGAAGAAATACATAGTAAAATAAAGGCGTAATGTCTTCCTGGCCACTTAAACTCGTAGAAATTTTAAAAGTCGATATATGAACTTTAAACTTTCTCATTTGAACACTCGAACTCATTATTCCCTTAACTAATAAACACATCTGACCATTGAGCCTTCGCACGTGTATTATACATACACAAACGTGTCCATCCAGTCAGCAAATGACCAATAAATTTGTTACACGTCAAGGGCGCGAAAACAAAAATTCAACTGATCGGGTCCCCCTCTCTTTATTCTATAGACCGATCAAAAGACACTCATTTTACCTATCTCTAACCAAATCCTCCCCTGTTGAACCTAGGTTAGTAATGGCCTAAAAAATTAGTCACCCCCTTCCAAAATTGATCATAATCACTCATCCATTATTTTATTTTCGTTTATTATCTATTAACCTCGTTCTGATCGAGTTTCGTTTGGTTTGTCCTTTCTATTTCAGTGACATTATAGGATCTGAAGGTTAGTTTGTATCTTTTGATGTCGTTTTCTCTTGTCATATATTTTTTTATGAATTAATATGTGATAGTCAACTATATTTTATCTGCATGCATAAATTATTTGTTATTTGGAATTTTAAATTAGAGTTTTGGGGAAAACAGTCGAATCTTAACTATACTTTAGAGATTTTGTCTCTTTTGATGTCGTTTTCTCTTTTGTCATCTTATTTTTTATGAAATAATGTGTGATAGTCAAAGTTATATTTTGTCTCCATGCAGAAAATGTCAGTTGTTATTTGGGATTTAAATTAGAATTTTTGGGAAAAACAGTCAAATCTTAACTTTACTTTAGGGATTTTGTCTTTTTCATGATTGATCTGGCATTTAGGGTTTAAAAATTAGGGCTTTTTTGCATATCAAAATATTCTTGTCTCCCAATGTGATGAAGTTATGGCTTTTTAGATTTAAAGTGTATCTAACTTGGCCTTTTTTTATAGGTTTCAATGGCTGTATATGTGAAATTACAATGTCGTCATCTAGGGTGGTTAGTGGCTGATCCATTTATGAGGTATGTAAATGGATAAATTTGGTCAGTTATTCTTCAGGCTCACATTGATGAATTGCATATAATTCGTTTTAATGAGTAGGCTAAGGATATGAGGTGCTTAACAGTAGATAAATATGCATGTAAAATTAACAAAAAAGAAAATTTTGATTTCTAAAATATGATGTTGATGTGTTAGCTTTGTATAAAGACCTTAAGGATGGAGATTTTATTGATGTGTATCTATATCACACAATTAAAATACCATGTATTGATTTGGACCTAGATGATATTGAGTAGTGGTGGTATAAATGTGGACCCCACTGATGTTCAACCATGTGCAGGAAAATATTTTGATGTAAAATAACCAAATACTTCTTATGTGCAGGAAAAGATTTTGAGCAATAATATGGAGGCAAAAATGAATCAAACTAAAAAAGAAAAGGAAACAGACAAATCAATCAAGGAAGATGGCAAAATTAATTAAAAGAGTTATTATAGGAAGAATCTAAATCAAAGAAGATTACTGGCACGAAATCATCCGCTAAAGATTCTCCCACATAATGACATCAATCGAAGGCATCAACCAAGGGATCTGGCAACAGGAATATTCTCTCAATTAAGGAAGAAATCACTCAAGCCCGCGAGTCAAGACAAGTCAGAATCAATCTACAAATTCGTCTAAATACAAACTCCCTTGAGTTCGCAAATCTCTCAGAAAGATGTACAAGACTTGAAGGCATCAAGAAGTATAAATAGTTACTGCACTGGCCTTGGAATGATATACTTTGAATGACTCATTATTACTCTTTTTTCTACTCCAAATAAGCATTGTATTTCTTTTTAGATCTGATGTGTAATTAGTGAGAGAATAAAAAGAGACAAACACCGGTGAGACATTGTATCAAGAAGAGAGAAATGATATAAAGATTAAGCTGTTGGTGTAAAGCTACATCAACCATTTTGTACTCGAGAAACCTCATACACTGAAAGAGATCACACTCTTGCAACCTAAGGGGAATGGAGTAGGATTCACATTGAATCCGAACCATTATAAAAATCCTGGTATTTTTATTTCCTGCATATTATTTCTGCATTACTATTATTCTATTTTTTTCTCTAGTTGACTAATCGGTAAACTAGTCAACTACTTATAATACTAAAAATAAAAATCAATAATTCACCCCCTCTCGTACTTTCAATTGGTATCAGAGCATGTCTCATACTTTTTGCTTAACAACTTGTGAGAAAAGATCATGAAAAATCAAGTAACCGTTGGAGCACTCTTTCAAGAAGGAATGTCACAAGTTAGGCCACCATACTTCAATGGACAATACTTTTCTTATTGGAAAGTGTGAATGGAAATATATGCAAAATTCTATGATGTCAAAGTATGACGCGTTATCAAAAAAGGGTAACTATCCACTACCAGCAGCAACTCAATCACCCGATGATCCAGAAGATATAGATGAATACACAGACGAACAAATAGCAGTTGTTCAGGTCAATGCTAAGGCACAAAATTTACTCTATAATGCTAAAAGTGGAGAGGAGTATGAGAAAATCTCAAGTTGTGACACAACCAAAGAGACCTGGGATAAACTGAAAGTTACTTATGAAGGAACCAGCAAAGTGAAAGAAACTCACATAAACATGTTGGTTCATAATTATGAACTCTTCCAGATGAAATAAGGAAAATCCATTAAGGAAATATTTGCAAGGTTTAGCAAAATCATTGGCGATCTAAAAGCCTTTGGTAAACCCTATTCAGGTGGTGATCAAGTTCGAAAAATTCTAAGGAGTCTACCTACCACTTGGCAGACAAAAGTAGTCGCACTCGAATCACAAGATCTAAACAAACTTTCATATGATGAACTTAGAGGAGATCTTATAACATTCGAGAAAACTCATCTCAAGAAGACAAGCCGGGAAGAAAAGAAGAAAACAATTTGCTTCAAATCTACAACTAAAGGACCTGAGAATGATGATGATCCAAAAGCTCTTGAAGAAGAAATTGCTATGGTATCAAGAAACATGAATGGGTTAATGAGAAGGTATAGAAATACAAGAAGGGGAAGAATGCCATCTAGGCGAACGAGGCAATACAATAAACAAGACAAGAATGATAGGAAGGGTTATGAGTGTGGAAGCTATGGGCATGTTCAAGTTGAATGCCCAGATCTTAAAAGAAAAGTCTCCAGAGGATTCAGCAAAAACAAATCCTTCGGAAGTTGGAGTGATGAAGATAATTCAGAACATGAAGAAATAGAAAATCTATGTTTCATGACTATCCTGGAAAATGACATGAACAAATACTCTGCTGCTGGACTGATGAAGATACATCAAACGATGAATGCAAGGAAAATACTGAAAACTGTTTCATGGCACGAGGTGAAACAAGCGAGGTAAGATCTTATAATTGTGATAAATGTAATGAATTGTAGGATATTCTTGACCTTACCCTAAAAGAGTCTCAAAAATTGTTGAATGAACTAAGGAGACTCAATAGGGAAAAGAAAGACTGGTAACTTAAGCTTGAAGTCTGTGAAATCGAAAGAGATGTACTTCAAGATGAAGTTCAGGAATTGCAAATGCAACTTAATGGCATGCGCAAGTTCACCAGTCACAGTTCTGTCAAGTCTAACCAGGCGACTTACAAGTCAACTGGAAAAGGACTTATTAGAACTGAGTCCACAGGTACTAGCGCGAGTGGTAGATCAAAAACTGGATCAGCCCCTATGTGTAATTACTGTAACAAAATTGGACATAAATATTCTTTTCATCGATTTTGTAAATCTAATATTTCGGGATGGATTTGAAAACCCAAAAACAATCCTGATCCTAGTAGAACTAACCATCAAGGACCCAAAAAAGCTTGGGCACCTAAAAGAAGGTGATAATTCTATTTTTCAGGAACACCACAAAAAGAGCTGTAAAGAAAAATGGTATTTAGACAGTGCTGTTCCAGTCACATGATGGGTGACAAAAATATATTCAAAGAAGTCACAAAAATAAATGGTGGAAATGTCAAAGTTGGTGATGATTCAAAAGGAAAGATAGTTGGTACTGGCACAGTTCCATTCGAAAATAATTGTGACATTACATAGGTATATCTTGTAGATGGACTCAACTACAATCTCTTGAGCATAAGTGAGCTATGTAATTCAGGATATGAAGTAAAATTCAAGAAAACAGGATGTGCCATTGAGGATGAAATAGGTAAAACTATTCTTCCACGAAAAAGGTATGGAAATGTTTATATTCTTGATGGCATTGAAAATCTAGACATCCACATTTGTCTAGCATCCATTTCTGACGATCATTGGCTTTGAAATAAAAAACTTAGTCATGCAAACATGCATCTTATTGAAAAATCGTCCATACATGATTTAGTTATTGGTCTTCCCAAACTCAATTTTTCTAGAAATCATGTATGTGATGCATGTCAGATTGGTAAACAAACTAGAAACTCTTTCAAAACAAAGGATATTGTGTCCACTATCAACCCTTTGCAATTACTTCACATGGACTTATTTGGACCCACTAGAACTGCCAGCATTGGAGGTAAACTATATGCTTTTGTTATTGTTGATGATTACTCACGTTTTACATGAGTAATTTTCTTATCTCATAAAGATGAAGCTCTAAAAATTTTTAAGATTTTATGTAAAAAGTTGAAAGAGAAAAAGGGTATATGATCACAATCATCCACAGCGACCATGAAGGAGAGTTTGAAAGCATTTCCTTTGAAGAATTCTGTAATGATCAAGGGTATACTCATAACTTCTCAGCTCCAAGATCACCCCAACAGAATGGAGTAGTTGACCGCAAGAATAGAACTCTACAAGATAGGGAAAGAACAATGATATTAGAACATGCACTGCCAAATCACTTCTCGGCATAAGCAGTCAGTACATCATGCCATATTCTTAACATGTGCCTCATAAGACCTATTTTAAAGAAGACTCCATATGAATTATGGAAAGGTAAGAAGCCAAATATTGGCTACTTTCACCCGTTCGGAAGTAAGTGTTTCATTCACTACAATGGTAAGGATAATCTTGGAAAATTTGATCCAAGGAGTGATGGAGGTGTTTTCCTTGGTTACATTATTAACAGTAGATCTTTTAGAGTTTACAACAAGCGTACATTATCTGTAGAAGAATCAGTGCATGTTATATTCGATGAAAATAACTCTATGTTCGAATCATTGCAGGTGATGAAGACATAAGTCAAGAAGTATCACAGACAAATACACCACAGAAGTCGACTGATATCCCACCTACAGTCACAGAATCGACTAATGAACTTTTAATTAATCTTGTTGAACCACAAAAGGAGTCAACTAATTTTTGCAGTTGGAACTGGACTACATGAATGGAAAAGTGAACCTAAATATCCTCAAAATTTTATCATAGGGGATCCAAACGAAAGGGTTGCAAACTGTAGGGTCTGTAAAAAAGAAAGTAAATATTGCACTCATCTTTCAAGTAGAACCAAAGAAAGTTGATGAAGCTCTGAAGGACTCCAGCTGGATACAAGCCATGCAGGACGAACTTGATCAATTCGATAAAAACCAAGTTTGGGAATTGGTTCCTAAGCCTGCAAACACTACTGTAGTAGGAACAAAGTGGGTATTTCGAAATAAGCTAAATGAAGAAGGAAAGGTAGTAAGAAATAAAGCCAGAAGGAGTCGACTATTGTAATAACCCAAAATATCATCTTTAAATTTAATAAGTAATTCTGTGTTCTAAGACCTCAAAAAGGACCATTTCATTCCCCGACTTACGTGCGCAGTCCGTACAATTTTTAAAAAAGTTTTTATGTGAAAAATAGATTAAAAGGTGAAATAGAGCTTTAAAACTCAACTGAGTTGACTTTGGTCAACATTTTGAGCAAACGGACTTGGATCAGTATTTTGATAATTCCGATAGGTCCGTATCGTAATTTGGGACTTGGACGTATGCCCGGAATAGAATTCTGAAGTCCCTAGCCCGATATATAGAATTTTAATGAACAATTAAAAGCTTAAAAGCTTAATAATTTTTAAAAAATTACTGATGTTGGATTTGTTGACACCGGGTCTGTATTTTGGTTCCGGCGTCCGGTATAGGTCCACTATAATATTTATGACTTGTCTGCCAAATTTGATGAGAATCGGAGTTGATTTGACGTGATTCAGACATCCGGTTGTAAAAATATAAGTTTTAAAGTTTTCTTGAAAACTTTCTTTGATTTGATGTCCGATTCGTAGTTCTAGGTATTACTTTGGCGATTTGATCACGCGAGCAAGTTCGTATGAAGTTTTAGGACTTGGGTACATGTTTTGTCTGGAGCCCCGAGGGCTCGGGTGAGTTTCAGATAGGCTACGGGATGATTTTGAACTTAGAAAATCTGGGTTTTGAGCTTCTGCTATCATCTGGTGCATTATGCTTTGCGATCACGAAGACATTCCTGCGATCGCGAAGAGAAAACTTTAAGCCGTGAGTTTTACTCTTCGCGTTCGCAAAGAGAGGCACGCGAACGCGAAAGGCTAGCTCCCAGTGCACTGCGAACGTGAGCTCAAAGCTGCGATCGCGAAGAAGGAATGAGGAAGAAGCTGAAGCACTGAAATTGTGCTACGCGATCGCATAAACCTGTACGCGATCACGTAAGGCTGAGAAATTGTTCTCTGCGATCGCATGGCCTTATACGCGATCGCGTAGTGTTAAACAAACCTAGGAAAAGTTGTTCTACGCGATCGCAAACGAATTTCCGCGATCGCGATGAATAAAAATCTAAAAAACAGAACTTAAGTTCTGGAAATGGGGTTTCGACCCATTTTCAACCATTTCCAATTTTTGAGCTCGGGTAAGGCGATTCTTGGGAGATTTTTGCGGGAAAACATTAGGGTAAGTATTCATTATCCTATATTGATTATATTTCATGATTCCATACTCATTTACATCATGAATCCGTGAATTTATGAAAGAAAAATCAAATTTTTATAAAATCTTCCAAAAATGCAAATTTAAGATTTGAAGGTCCATTTGACATCGAAATTTGATAAATTTTGTATGATTGGACTCGTCTCGGAACGGGTGTTCGAATTTCGTAAGTTTTTTCAAGATTTGAGACGTGGGTCCCACTGTCGAATATTTTAATAAATTTCGGATTTTTATTCGTAAAATTAGTAAATTCATATGAAATTAATTCCTATGATTCGTATTGAGTATATTGAATTGTTTATGAATAGATTTGAAGCTTTTGGAGACAAATCTAAAAGAAAAAGCTATGGTTGAGTAATTGATTGGAATTTGCAAAGCGAGGTAAGTGTCGCGGTTAACCTTGACTTGAGGGAATAGAACCCTTAAACTATTTGTTATGTGAAATGCATGTGAACGACGTATAGGCGAGGTGACGAGTGCCTATACGTTGTCAAATTAATTGTTTGCATAATTACTTAAAAAATCATAAATCGTTTTAAATCATGAATTAATTATTATAATAATTGTTTCTCTCCTATTCTTTGTAAAATATTAATTCTTGAATTCCTGCATTAATTGTTACATACTATTTGAATTATGTGTCTTAATTGATATTTGATATTTAGCATATTAAATATTAAACTGCCTATTTTTTCCCTGATTTTTATAATAATTTGCTATTTGTCATTATTTGTTTCATAATTAAATCATAATTATTGTATGCTTGTTGTCTTATAATTTTATATTAATTGTTGTATTTATTGGGAAAATTTCTTCTATAAGAATTGGTAAATGGATATATTAGAGGATCGGGTTGCACGCCGCAACAGAATTGATTGAAATGGATATATTGGAGGATCGGGTTGCACGCCGCAACAGACTTAATAAAAGTCCATATTGGAGGATCGGATTATATGCTGCAACAGACTTATTTAAAAGTCAATATTGGGGGATCGGGTTGCACGCCGCAACAGACTTATTTAAAAGTCTATATATACTTGATTGAAATAAATATATGATAGACTTGATTAAAAATGAATATATTGTGAGAGGGGGTTGCACGCTGCAACAGAATTGATGGAAATGATAATTGGTTATGACTGCTGAATTGGCTTCAATTATTATAAATAAGTTACCTAATTTATTTCTATTATTTTTGTTGTTACTAATATTGCGTACAGGTAATATAAGTGACCCGCCTTAACCTCGTCACTACTTCGTTGAGGTTAGGCTCAGTGCTTACCAGTACATGGGGTCGGTTGTACTGATACTATACTCTGCACTTCTTGTGCAGATTTTGGAGTTGGTCCCAACGACGTACCATAGACTTGCTCAAATTTCAGCTACTCAGAGGAGACTTGAGGTATAACTGCACGACGTCCGCAGTTCTGAAGTTCCTGTCTACTTTACTTTAGCTATGTGTTTATTTTCAGATAGCTTTATTTTATTCAGGCCCTTATTTGTATTATTCTAGAAGCTCGTGTACTTGTGACACCAAATTTTGGGATGGTATTGAGACACCGTTGTTTTTATGGATTATTTACTATATTTCAGACTTTACTTCCACAATCGTTCTTTGTTATTAATAAATTTAAAAATTGTTTAAAAATTGGTTAATATTATTCTAACGTTGGCTTGCCTAGCAAGTGAAATGTTAGGCGCCATCACGGTCCGAAGGTAGGAATTTCGGGCTGTGACAGTTGGTATCATAGCACTAGGTTACATAGGTCTCACTAGTCACAAGCAAGCTTAGTAGAGTCTGAAGGATCGGTACGGAGACGTCTGTACTTATCTCAGAGGCTATGAAGTTTAGGAACAATATCACTTCTTTCATTCCTTATCGTGCGACATTGATTTAGCTTGAAACATATATCTCGTATTCCTTTGTATCCACTCATGTATGACATTGCGCACTCGGTATCAGTTGTGCATCGATGGTTCGTGATGCCGCAAATGGACTACGAGGGAGCCAGAGATGCTCAAATATTGCCTCAACATGTGGTTCTGACTGAAGATGCAGACGCATTGAGAGACCACCCAGTGAATCATGTAGGGGGTGCAACGGACCTTGGCATCTGGTTGATTTATACGAGTTGTGAAGATTAATATTATGGATCATCGGACGTGGTGAACTATGACTTCACACTGAGTGGGGGAAGTCC
The DNA here is from genome assembly GCF_000715075.1 of Nicotiana tabacum. NCBI lineage: Eukaryota > Viridiplantae > Streptophyta > Magnoliopsida > Solanales > Solanaceae > Nicotiana > Nicotiana tabacum. The sequence goes on along the minus strand of NC_134094.1, from coordinate 5,933,191 downwards.
ACTATCAATGGATGGATTGCGAGGTCATGTGTTATATTAGTTTTGTCCTAAAATGTATATATGTGGTATTGAAAGGTTCCCAAAAATTTTACACATGTTTAAGCCCTGAGATTTTGTAGAGGATAAGGTTGGGACTTGCGGTATGTCCGCCTACTTTAATAATCCTATACTTCAGTACCAAAGGAGTTAGAGAAACAATTTTAAATTTAGAGGAGGTCTACTTAGCGTGGACGTCACAGTTGCCGATTTTGGGGTGCTTCAGAGGAAGTACAGTGGTTAACGAGATTTTGGACTGCGTGGTTCGTTCTAAGAATTGTTTGTATGGAGCTCTACTTTTGTGATCATTATATATAAAATAGGGGTAAAGGTTACCCCAAAGAATAAATCGAATAGTATGTTAATAAATGGGTCAACTCAACAGTGTTGAATCAGCATAACAAAAGAAAAAATTGGCCTTGGGAGAGATAGTTCTCCACAGGTGTCCGTGGCAAGTCTATGAAGAGGGCAGACCAGACAATGCAATACCGCCCACTTGGCTCAGTTCTTAGAAATGCTTTTGAAAGAGTTTCTTTCCCAAACTCTCCGTAATGCGTGGCGCATATGGTTCGAACGGTTGCGTCAGGTCACCGTGACGGTGTCAGAATATGCCATCAGGTTTAATAAGTTAGCCCGTCATATTCCTACTTTGTTTCGTACAGCTAGGGAGCGAGTCCACAGACTCATTAAATGACTCAATTATGATCGTAAATTTTTGTACAACTTGGGAGCTTCAGGCTGATGCTTCATTTCCACTAGTGGTAGAAATTTCCAAGATATTAGAACATGTTCGGGTGAGGAAAAAGGAAACTAAGGAGACCAAGATATCTCGAGGTTCTGGGGGATTCAGTGGATTCTACTCTATGAGTATAAATCATTATGGAGGGGGCGCGGGCAGTCGGCCAGCCCAGTTCGCACATCGGATTACTCGGGGTGCTCCAGTAAGTTCTTTTAATGCACCACCGACATGAGTTTCCTGCAATGGTTATTCCAGTTATCTGGCACAGACTCAGTATGAGCAGCAAACCCGCAAAAGGGGTTGTTATGAATACGGTGATACCAGGCACATCATGAGAAAATTGTCCCAAACTTGGGAGAGACATATTTCATCAAAACACTCAGGCTACGTGCCCCATTGCAGTTATTACACCACCCACACGACCAGTTAGGGGTGGAGGACAGGTGAGTAGAAGGCGTCCTAGAGGTGGAGACCCAGCCGTTGATATAATTGTTTTATGGTATGGCGGAGGTCATTATATCAGATGGTGTCATTACATGCACGACTTCGATTTAATATAAAGGAATAATTTCCTTAACTTGGTTCGTTTCTGAGTATCGAGACGAGTCCTCCTATTGTGCTCCACTTATGAGTGAGCTTCGTAATTCTATAATCTACTTATGTGTTTACTCCTGTTGGGAGGTTCTATGGAGATAACTACGCCTATCATTCCATGTTGGACTCTAATTAGAGTTATGAGGCTAAAGGTGGCTTTCTGATACTCATTTCGGTAAGTTTTGATGTAATTTTCGGATAATCAATTACAAATTGTGAATTATATGCCCTACCGGTATGTGGTTCATTATGTGTTGTGATTTCATTTAATGGAAATTATTTTAAAGGAGAAAATGGAAAGTTTCGATTGGCACGATATGCATATTACTTGTGATTCAGAACTGAGGATGAGATCCTTGCATTTTTAAAAATAAATGGATATGTTTAAACCGGGCTACGAGCTGCGGTGAAAGTTATATAAGTACGAGATCTTTGTGATAAAAATTTTTGTGTTTAAATTCTTCCTTGTGAAATTAAATTTGTACTATAGTACTAATAGGGACTCATGCCTGTTAGGCTTATTTGAAAGTTTTTGTATGAAATTCTCTGTGCATACTTGCCAACTTCGTGTGGTAATTATTAAGTTTTAACCTACGAGGTAGGTGCCCGCCCAAGTGGCATTAAATATGACTCGTTAATTCGGGTAAATAATTATGAGGTCTGATTACCATCAGTTAAAGATTAGGGCATCTTATATCCCTAAGATAAATTTTCGGACTCGGTATGGGCATTACGAATTCCTAGTAATATCATTTGGGCTTACCAACGCCCCAGCAACACTTATGGATTTGATGAATCGGGAGTTCAAGCCTAATTGGAATTCTTTTGGTGGTTGTATTCATTGATGATATCTTTATTTACTCTAGCAGCCGAGAGGAGCATGGGCAGCATCTTCGGAGTGTGCTTCAGACTTTTAAGAATAACCAGTTACATGCCAAATTTTCAAAATGTGAGTTTTGGTTAGGTTTAGTTGCCTTTTTAGGGAATGTTGTATCGGTAGAAGGCATAAAGGTGGATCCTAAGAAGATTGAGGCTGTTCAGAATTGGCCTAGACCTACTTCAGTTACAAGGATCCGGAGTTTCCTGAGTTTAGCAGGTTATTATCGTCGGTTCGTGGAAGGATTTTTAGCTATAGCAAGCCCATTGACCAGACTGACCCAGAAAGGTATCCCGTTCAGATGGTCAGAAGAGTGTGAGTTGATCTTTCAGAAGCTCAAGACCGTTTTGACTACGGCGCCAGTGTTAGTATTACCCACAGGTTCAGGATCGTATACGGTATATTGTGACGCATCTCACATTGGGCTTGGTGCAGTATTAATGCAAGATGGCAAGGTGATTGCATATGCGTCGCGGCAGTTGAAAGTTCACGAGAAGAATTATCCTGTTCATGATTTAGAACTGGCAGCCATTGTTCATGCGCTGAAGATTTGGAGGCATTACCTCTACGGTGTCTCATGTGAAGTATTTACTGATCATCATAGCCTTCAGTATTTGTTCAAACAAAAGATCTTAATTTGAGGCAGAGAAGATGGTTGGAGTTGTTGAAAGACTATGATATCACCATTTTGTATCACCCCGGAAAAGCCAATGTGGTGGCCAATGCTTTGAGTAGAAAGGTTGTAAGTATGGACAGTCTTGCATATATTCCGGTTGGTGAGAGGCCATTAGCTACAGATGTTCAGACTTTGGCTAATCAGTTCGTGAGGTTAGATGTTTCAGAACCCAGTCGGGTTCTAGCTTGCACAGTCGCTCGGTCTTCATTATATGAGCGCATCAGAGAGAGGCAGTATGATGATCCTCATTTACTTGTCCTTAAGGACATGGTGCAGCACGGTGATGCCAAACAGGTTGTTGTGGGGGAAGATGGAGTTCTGCAAATGCAGGGTCGTATTTGTGTGCCTAATGTGGATGGGCTTCGTAAATTAATTCTTGAAGAGGCACACAGTTCCAGGTATTCTATTCATCTAGGTACCACCAAAATGTATCAAGATTTGTGACAACATTATTGGTGGAGGATAATGAAAAAGGATATAGTTGCATATGTAGCTCGGTGTCTGAATTGTCAGCAAGTTAAGTACGAGCATCAGAGACCTGGTGGTTTGCTTCAGAAGTTAGAAATTCCTGAATGGAAATAGGAGCGTATCACTATGGATTTTGTTGTTGGATTCCCACGGGCTCAGAGAAAATGTGATGCAGTTTGGGTCATTGTGGACAGGTTAACCAAATTAACACATTTCATCCCAGTGGCAGTTACCTATTCTTCAGAGAGGTTAGCTAAAATTTACATTCGTGAGATTGTCTGCCTTCACGGTGTGCTCGTGTCTATTATTTCAGATTGAGGTACGCAGTTTACCTCACATTTCTGAAAGGCTGTATAGCGTGAGTTAGGCACGCGGGTGGAGTTGAGTACAACATTTCATCCACAGAGAGACGGACGGTTAGAGTGCACTAATCAGATATTGGAAGATATGCTTCGCACTTGTGTTATAGACTTTGGAGGTTCTTGGGATCATTTCTTGCCACTTGCGAAGTTTTCTTATAATAATAGCTACCAGTCGAGCATTCAGATGGCTCCATATGAGGCGTTATACAAAAGGCGATGTCGTTTGCTAATTGGCTGGTTTGAACCGGGAGAGGCTCGTTTATTGGGTACCGATTTGGTAAAAGATGCCTTGGATAAGGTCAAGATTATTCAGGATCGATTTCGCACAGCTCAGTCTAGGCAAAAGGGTTATACCGACCGTAAAGTTCGTGATATTGCATTCATGGTTGGAGAAAGAATATTGCTTCGAGTTTCACCTATGAAAGGTGTAATGAGGTTCAGAAAGAAAGGCAAGTTGAGCCCTAGGTATATCAGACCCTTTGAAATTCTTGAAAGGGTAGGTGAAGTAGCCTACAGGCTTGCATTACCACCTAGTTTATCAGCGGTTCATCCGGTGTTCCATATGTCTATACTCCGAAAATATCATGGTGATCCATCCCATGTGTTAGATTTTAGCTAAGTCCAATTGGACAAAGATTTGACTTACAAGGAGGAGCCGGTGGCTATTCTAGCCCGGCAGGTCCGACAGTTGAGGTCTAAGAGTTATCCTTCAGTTCGGGTGCAATGGAGAGGTCAGCCGGTAGAGGCATCTACCTGGGAGTCCGAGTCGAACATGCGGAGTAAATATCCACACTTATTCACCAGCTCAGGTATTTTTTTTTCTAACTCCGTTCGAGGACGAACGTTTGTTTTAGAGGTGGTGAATGTGATGACCCAAAATATCATCTTTAAATTTAATAAGTAATTCTGTGTTCTAAGAACTCAAAAAGTACCATTTATCATTTCTCGACTTGCGTGCGCAGTCCGTACAATTTTCCGAAAAGTTTTTATGTGAAAAATAGATTAAAAGGTGAAATAGAGCTTTAAAACTTAACTGAGTTGACTTTGGTCAATATTTTGAGCAATCGGACTCAGATCAGTGTTTTGACAATTCCGATAGGTCCGTATCATGATTTGGGACTTGGACGTATGCTCGGAATAGAATTCCGAGGTCCCTAGCCCGAGATATGGAATTTTAATGAACAATTAAAAGCATGTTAGATTTATTGACACCGTGTCCGTATTTTGGTTCCGGCATCCGGTATAGGTCCACTATAATATTTATGACTTGTCTGCCGAATTTGGTGAGAATCGGAGTTGTATTGACGTGATTCGGACGTCCGGTTGTAAAAATATAAGTTTTAAAGTTTTCCTGAAAACTTCCTTTGATTTGATGTCTGATTCGTGGTTCTAGGTGCTATTTTGGCAATTTGATCACGCGAACAAGTTCATATGATATTTTAAGACTTGGGTGCATGTTTGGTTTGGAGCCCTGAGGGCTCGGGTGAGTTTCAGATAGGCTACGAGATGATTTTGAAATTAGAAAATCTGGTTTTTGAGCTTCTGCTATCATCTGGTGCATTGTGCTTCGCGATCGCGAAGCCATTCCTACGATCGCGAAGAGAAAACTTTAAGCCGTGAGTTTTACTCTTCGCGTTCGCGAAGATAGGCACGCGAACGCGAAAGGCTAGCTCCCAGTGCACTGCGAACGTGAGCTCAAAGCTGCGATCGCGAAGAAGGAATGAGGAAGAAGCTGAAGCACTGAAATTGTGCTACGCGATCGCATAAACCTGTACGTGATCACGTAAGGCTGAGAAATTGTTCTCTGCAATCGCATGGCCTTATACGCGATCGCGTAGTGTTAAACAAACCTAGGAAAAGTTGTTATACGCGATCGCAAACGAATTTTCGCGATCGCGATGAATAAAAATCTAAAAAACAGAACTTAAGTTCTGGAAATGGGGTTTCGACCCATTTTCAACCATTTCCAATTTTTGAGCTCGGGTAAGGCAATTCTTGGGCGATTTTCATGGGAAAACATTAGGGTAAGTATTCATTATCTTATATTGATTATATTTTATTATTCCATACTCATTTACATCATGAATCCGTGAATATATGGAAGAAAAATCAGATTTTTATAAAATCTTACAAAAACAAAAATTTAAGATTTGAAGGTCCATTTTACATCAAAATTTGATAAATTTTGTATGATTGGACTCGTCTCGGAACGGGTATTCGGATTTCGTAAGTTTTTTCCGAGATTTGAGACGTGAGTCCCATTGTCGAATATTTTAATGAATTTCGGATTTGTATCCGAAAAATTAATAAATTCATATAAAATTAATTCCTATGATTCGTATTGAGTATATTGAATTGTTTATGAATAGATTTGAAGCTTTTAGAGACAAATTTAAAAGGAAAATTTGTGGTCGAGTAATTGATTGAAATTTGCAAAGCGAGATAAGTGTCGTGGTTAACATTGACTTGAGGGAATAGAACCCTTAAACTATTTGTTATGTGAAATGCATGTGAACGACGTATAGGTGAGGTGACGAGTGCCTATACGTCGTCAAATTAATTATTTGCATAATTACTTGAAAAATCATAAATTATTTTAAATCATGAATTAATTATTATAATAATTATTTCTCTCCTATTCTTTGTCAAATATTAATTCTTGAATTCCTGCATTAATTGTTACATGCTATTTGAATTATGTGTCTTAATTGTTATTTGACATTTAGCATATTAAATATTAAACTGCCTATTTTCTCCCTGATTTCCATAATAATTTGCTATTTGTCATTGTTTGTTTCATAATTAAATCATAATTATTGTATGCTTGTTGTCTTATAATTTTATATTAATTATTGCATTTATTGGGGAAATTTCTTCTATAAGAATTGGTAAATGGATATATTGGAGGATCGGGTTGCACGCCGCAACAAAATTTATTGAAATGGATATATTGGAGGATCGGGTTGCACACCGCAACAGACTTATTAAAAGTCCATATTGGGGGATCGGGTTGCACGCCGCAACAGATTTATTTAAAAGTCAATATTGGGGGATCGGGTTGCATGCCGCAACAGACTTATTTAAAAGTCTATATATACTTGATTGAAATAAATATATGACTGACTTGATTAAAAATGAATATATTGTGAGAGCGGGTTGCATGCTGCAACAGAATTGAATGTGAATATATTGTGAGAGCGGGTTGCACGCTGTAACAGAATTAATGGAAATGATAATTGGTTATGACTGTTGAATTGGCTTCAATTATTATAAATGAGTTACCTGATTTATTTCTATTATTGTTGTTGTTACTAATATTGCGTACAGGTAATGTAAGTGACCCGCCTTAGCCTCATCACTACTTCGTCGAGGTTAGGCTCAGCACTTACCAGTACATGGGGTCGGTTATACTGATACTACACTCTGCACTTCTTGTGCAGATTTTGGAGTTGGTCCCAGCGACGTACCATAGACTTGCTCGGATTTCAGCTACTCAGAGGAGACTTGAGGTATAACTGCACGACGTCCGCAGTTCTGAAGTCCCCGTCTACTTTACTTTAGCTATATGTTTATTTCCAGACACTTTTTTTACTCAGGCCCTTATTTGTATTATTCTAGAAGCTCGTGTACTTGTGACACTAAATTCTGGGATGGTATTGAGACACCGTTGTTTTTATGGATTATTCACTATATTTCAGACTTTACTTCCACAATCGTTCTTTGTTATTAATAAATTTAAAAATTGGTTAATATTATTCTAACGTTGGCTTGCCTAGCAAGTAAAATGTTAGGCGCCATCACGGTCCGAAGGTGGAAATTTTGGGTTGTTACAACTATGATGAAACCTTTGCACCGGTAGCACGGTTAGAATCAATTCGTATATTGCTTGCCTATGCATCTTTCAAAGGTTTTAAATTATTTCAAATAGATGTCAAAAGTACTTTTCTAAACGGTTTTATTGATGAGAAGGTATATGTAAAACAACTTCCTCGTTTTGAAAACTCACAATTTCCTTATCATGGGTACAAGCTGGTTAAAGCTCTTTATGGACTCAAACAAGCTCCTCGAACTTGGTATAAAAGATTGAGTTATTTTTTAACTAATTATGGGTTCACCAGAGGTAAGGTGGATACTACTCTATTTATCAAGAGATCTACTGAAGGTAATCTTATTATTCAAATCTGTGTAGATGATATTATATTTGACAGTACTAATCTTCTTTTATGCAAGGACTTTTCAAATCTCATACAAAGTGAGTTCGAAATGAGTATGATGGAAGAGCTGACATTTTTTCTTGGACTACAAATCCATCAATCAGAAAGTGGAATATTCATCTGCCAAACTAAGTATACAAAGGAATTGATTCAAAAATTTGGAATGAGTAATGCCAAATCAATTGGAACTCCTATGAGTCTGTCTACAAGTTTTGACAAGGATGAATAGGGAAAATCAATAGACGAAACCAAGTATCGTGGGATGATTGGATCTCTACTATATCTAACAGCTAGTCGACCAGATATCATATTCAGTGTTTGTAAATGTGCCAGGTTTCAGTCAGCTCCTAAAGAGTCTCACTTAACAACAGTAAAGCAAATTATTCACTATCTCATTGGAACCACCTCTTACGGACTTTGGTATCCTCGCTCTAACAATTTTAAACTTGAGGGTTTTTCAGATGCTGATCTCGCAGGTGACAAGGAGGACAGAAAAAGCACAAGTGGGACTTGTCAATTACTGGAAAATGCACTAATCTCCTGGAACAGTAAGAAATAGGGATCAATGGCTCTTTCCATAACTGAAGCAGAGTACATTGCAATTGGACAATATTGTGCTCAATTGCTATGGGTATCTCATCAATTGGGTGACTATGAAATATTTTTCAAGCCTGTTCAAAAATTTTGTGATAATTTTAGTGTTATTTATCTATCAAAGAATCATGTGCATCATTCTAGAGCTAAGCATATAAACATTAAGCATCATTTTATTAGAGATCATGTTCTTAAAGGCAACATAGAATTATTGTTTGTTAGTTCCACTGATCAATTAGCAGATATATTCACAAAATTCTTGCTATAAGACAGATTTTGTGCATTACGAGACTATCTTGGCATTATTTCCATAAACGCATAATTTTAGGGCTTTGTGATATTTTTAATTATTACTGTATCTTAGTTTAAATATTTTCCTAAGTGTGTAAGATGCATTAATTATGTGTTTGTTACTTTTCTTGTTTCACACCTTTTCATAATCTTTCAGAGACTAGTCAATCATTACATCAAATTTTTGACGGTTTTTCGTTTGTACTCAACCGTCGTTTATCACCCTTTTAATTTCAAAGCCTTGTCTATCCCTCTCACATTGTTTTGTATCTCCATTACCCTATTCTAAACCCTACCATGGCAAAGCACTCCAAAAATCCATCTGATTCCACCCATAAAAGCACCCGCTGTTGGGTAAAACCTTCTTCTCAACCTCCTGAACCAGTCAATTTAGGATCAGACTACTCCAAGGACTTTGCCTCCTCTCAAGATCTCTCAGATGATGCTCGTAGTCTCAACGAGAAGGCCAGGGGAAAACAACCCATGGCATACCTCCTTGAAACCTTCACTCCCAAAAAGCCCAAAACTGATCTCTCCAGTTGTCTTGAGCCTGACCTAAATTTCTAGGACACTCCAAACAGGGATGCCTTCATTGCTTTTAAAGATAAGCATGTCGCTCATGGCAGAGTTGTCAATTTAAATATCATGGACAACCTCAACTCCAAAGTGAAGGAACTCTTCGACTTCCAGGATTGGAAATATTTTCTCTCCTTGCCTCCTCCAAAGGTATATGAGCCCCTTGTTAGAATGTTCTATGCTAATCTTCGTTCTAGCAAACCTGATAAATTAGAAACCTTGGTTCTTGGCAAACGTATTGTCCTGTACTATACTCTGTTTGATACTATTTTTCTATGTAGTTGTTCTATTTTTTCTATGCTTTTTAAGAATACCTGACCTGAGAATTTTGAAATCTTTTTTGATCAAGCTACAAGATGTATAGCTGAATCACCTTCTGACTCTCTCCCTAGTCAACTAGGACCTAGTAATGTCTGTTTTGAAACTCGTGTCTTAGCACATATTATAGCAACCACCCTTCTTCTAAGAACATGATCTTTCTCTACCTTCTCCCAGCATGATACCTTCTTAGTTTACTACCTTCTGACCAAGAACAAGGTCAAGTTGTCTTCTTAGGTCATCAATTTCATGATAGAAAGTGTCGATGATCCCACAAGTCTTCCTTATGGTATGGTTATCACCCATCTGCTAGAAGCCAACAACATATCCCTTGTTGACTATCCCTACATCATTGTCACCAAGTCTTACAATTCCAGGGGATTTACTAGCATGGGTTATATTTTTGTAAAGGGTGCCTAGGTTAAGAAACAAGAAGGTGAAACCAAGAATGTCCCCTCTAATTCCAAGGCAAAGGCTCATATGTCTCACCCAGTACAACTGATTCTGGCCTCTTAGAAAAGCTTGCTTCCATCAATAAAATATTATTTGTCATCAAGAACTCATTAACCTCTATGCAAATCTAGATTGAAGATATCCATGGAATGTCAAAGAAGACAGGGTCCGTCGTGTCTAAGATGCGAGTGCAGATTCTCAAGACTGCAGAAAAAGCAATAAGGGCCTCCAAAGAGATGCACGGCAGAATTGATGGATCTCTGTCACAGTGAATGCTAGCTTTGATCGCCTCAAGGAGGCCGTTTGCAACACCCATACCTACTTTCTGCGCCGCTGATGTTTGGCCGTTTAAGACAATTTTCTGTTCACTCTATTTTTTTGCGACTGATGATTCAGTCATGGGTTGTAATATTAGGACAAATACTTTCAATTTCCCTGCTTTTATCTTTTTTTTTTTTTCTAATGATAATGTAACGACCCGATCGGTTGTTTTGAGAGTAATAGCCCCGATCCCCTATTTACTGCTTCTCCCATATCTATTTCTTCTATTATGACTTATCGGGAGGTTTTGTTTTGGTTTTTGGAGTGTTTTGGGACACTTAGTCCCTAAATGGAGGTTTAAGCCTTAGGATTTGGACCGTAGTTAGAAATATATGAAAAAGACTCCGAAATAGAATTCTGTCGGTTCTGTTAGCTCCGTTAGATGATTTTGGACTTAGGGACATGTCCGGATTGTATTTTGGAGGTTCGTAGCTTATTTAGGCTTGAAATGGCGAAAGTCGAATTTTTGGAGTTTTGACTGGTAGTGGACTTTAGGCTTGAAATGGCGAAAGTCAAATTTTTGGAGTTTTGACTGGTAGTGGACTTTTTGATATCGGGGTCAGATTCTAATTTCGGAAGCTGGAGTAGGTCCGTAATGTTGAATATAACTTGTGTGCAAAATTTTGGGGTCAATCGGACGTGGTTTGGTTGGTTTCGGCATCGGTTGTCGAATTCGGAAGTTTCAAGTTCTTTAGGTTAGAATCGGAGGATGATTTGTGATTTTAGTGTTATTTGATGTGATTTGAGGGCTCGACTAAGTTTGTATGATATTTTAATATTTGGTTGGTATGTTTGGTCGAGGTCCCGGGGGCCTCGGGTGAGTTTCGGGCGCTTAACGGGTGAAAGCTTGGACTTAGGAGAATTTTGAAGTTGATGGTTCTGGTGTTTTCGCACATGCAGTGGGAAGTCCGCAGGTGCGGCTCCGCAGAAGCGAGGCTGGGATCGCAGGTGCGCCTTTAGACCGGGGAGTCAGTGGTCGCAGATGCGACGAGTGAGCCGCAGGAGTGGAGCCGCTTCTGTGGAAGGGCAGTCGCAGATACGGAGATGAGAAGGACCCAAGGTTCTGCAGAAGCGGACGATTGAGCGCAAAAGCGCATCCGCAGATGCGGATATAAGTGTGAAGGTGCGGAGCTTTAGCCGCAGAAGCGGTTAATGGACCGTAGGTGCGGTTTAACTGGCAGAAAATGAGCCAAATCGTGGGTTTGATTCATTTCTTCATTTTTGAACTTAGGAGCTCGGGAATTGGCAATTTTTCGAGGGATTTTTAGAGAGAGCTTTGGGGTAACGATTCCTAACTCGTTTTTGGTTGTATTTCATTAATCTATAGTTGTTTCCTTCATTTAATTAAGGAATTTGAGTGAGAAAGTTGGGAAAATGGGGGAAAGGTTCCCCAACCGAATTTCTGAGTTTTGAGTGGGATTTAGACATCGGATTTGGATAATTTTTGTACGAGTGATCTCGTGAGTGAATGGGTGTTCATATTTGGTGACTTTTACCCGATTCTGAGACGTGGGCTCGGGTTGACTTTTTAGGACGGATTTCGGAATTCTTATTAAAACTTTTGATTTTATTAATTAGATTAGTTTATTATAGTTGTATTTATGATATGTAATTATTTTTGGCTAGATTTGGTCCATTTAGAGTCAGATATTCGTGGAAAAGGCATTGTTACCGATTGATTGAGCTTGTAACTAGGTAAGTGGCTTACCTAACTTTGTGTGGGGGAAATCCCCCTAAGATTTGGAACTATTGTGATATGTGAGCGTTGTGTACGTGAGGTGACGAGTACATACACGGGCTAGTAGTGGAAAACCCCGATTTTCTTACTGAGCAGCAACAAGTTTTCCTTTTATTTTGAGTTATACCATTTTTAATGAGTATTAATCTATTTTCATTCTTAATTGAGTTATTCCAATATGTGTAGCTATCCTGTTTAGTCTAATACAACATGTCTACGTGTCTTAATTGCTTATGTGAACTTTGTACAGCATGCTTAGTGAATTTCCTACTTCTTCCTTGACTGATACTTAGTCTAAATCGTAAGATTTCATGATGTAGTTGAATTTCTATTGTTTGCGCTGCATATTTACTTTGGGACTACGGAACGGTATTCCGGGAGATCCCCCTGTGCTGCATATTTACTTTGGGATTACGGAACGGTATTCCGGGAGATCCCCCTGTACTGCATATTTACTTTGGGACTATGGAACGGTATTTTGGGAGATCCCCATGTCTTGTATATTTACTTTGGGACTACAGAACGGTATTCTGGGAGATCCCCTTGCACATTTACGTTTGGGACCACAACACGGTATCTCGGGAGATCCCCTGTTGTATTTTTGTGTATTAAGTTGTTACCTTCTATGTATTATTTCTTATTAAATTTCAATCTTTATTTTACTGCGATATTTCATTTTGGCCTTGCTTTATTATCATATTACAGTATGGCACAGATCTGACCTCATCACTACTCTACCGAGGTTAGGCTTGGCACTTACTGGGTACCGATTGTGGTGTACTCATGTTACACTTCTGCACATGTTTTTCGTGTGCAGGTTCAGGTGCTCCTTATCAGCCGCACTATCAGTGAGCCAAGATAGCTTTGAAGACTTCAAGGTATATCTGCCGCGTCCGCAGACCTCGGAGTCCCCTTCTACTCTTCCCAATGTCCATAATATTTTGTATTTTTCTTTTGATAGACTCTGATGTATAGAGACACTAGATTTTTCTTCTGTAGTTTATGATTCACGATGTTCCGGGTTTTGGAATTACTGTGTATTTTGAACAGTTAGTTGTTTAATTTATGTTTTCATTTTATTATTACGCTTACCTAGTTATAGAGACAAGGTACCGTCACAACGTCATACGGGGGGGGGGGGAGGGGGGGGAATTCGGTTTGACAAACAATGGGAGAGAAACAATTAGCAAAGCTTAAGGCCTCCGTTTCTATGTATTCCTCGTGCTCTGTTTTGTACTCTATTTTTAGATTACAGGTACATCATACGGTATATAACTGAGGGGGAGTCGCCTACAAATAAGGGAGATCTGACTACAATTGAGGCACAACAGAATGTCCAACTGAGGGGGAGTCAACTAGAATGTCTACCAAGAAACGTGAATTAAAGGAGAGTTGACTACAACACACTCAAGGAAGCCGATCAATAGGGAAGTATTTTTAATGTTATTTTATCATCATCAAAAAAGGGGAGATTATTAGATCTCAGTAAATTCCAGTGATGGAAAATAACCAATTCCTCCTTATGTGCAGGAAAAGATTCTGAGCAATAATATGGAGGCAAAAATGGATCAAATGAAAAAGGAAAGAGAAGCGGACAAATCAATCAAGGAAGATGGCAAAATCAATTAAAAGAGTTATTATAGGAAGAATCTAAATCAAAGGAGATTATTGACACGAAATCATCCGCTACAGATTCTCCCACATAATGACATCAATCGAAGCATCAATCAAGGGATCTTGCAATGGGAATATTCTCTCAATTAAGAAAGAAATCACTCAAGCCCGTAAGTCAAGATAAGTCAGAATCAATCTACGAATCCGTCTAAATACAAACTCCCTTGGGTTCACAAATCTCTCAAAAAGATGTACAAGACTTGAAGGCATCAAGAAGTATAAATAGCTACTGCATTGGCCTTGGAACGATATACTTTGAACGAACCATTATCACTATTTTTGCTCTACTCCAAACAAGCATTGTATTTGTTTTTAGATCTGCTGTGTAATTAGTGAGAGAAGAAAAAGAAAAAAATACTAGTGAGGCATTGTATCAAGAAGAGAGAAGTGACATAAAGACTAAGTTATTGGTGTAAAGCTACATCAACCATCTTGTACTCTAGAAACCTCATACACTGAAAGAGATCACACTCTTGCAACCTAAGGGGAATGGAGTAGGATTCACATTGAATCCGAACCATTATAAAAATCCTGGTATTTTTATTTCCTGCATATTATTTCTGCATTACTATTATTCTATTTTTTTCTCTAGTTGACTAATCGGTAAACTAGTCAACTACTTATAATACTAAAAATAAAAATCAATAATTCACCCCCTCTCGTACTTTCACCGTACTTTCAGAGGGAAGTTCATAGAGTGAGGATGGTTATTAAGAGGCTATTTCTAATGATGATGATGATGATGATATATATGAGTTATTATATGGTGCTGATGAGGATATTCTTGGAGAGACAAGTGATCTAGAACCTGAAGTTGTTGGTGCTAGACGGGCTAAAGTAAATGAAAAGAGTAGTAAATTAACATCTAGTAAAGTTAATATTGATAAGATACCTAGTGGAGATATAGGTATAGACCCTGTTTTGAAGACATGTATAAGGATAGGGGTTCCAAATATGCTAGGAAGTTGGGAGGGGATGAGCAATACCTGGACAGTTCAGATCCATGTAGTGAGGATACAAATGATGAAGTAGTTAAAGAGGATGGGGTACATAACCCTCAACCAAGCATCAGGGTATACTTTGATCCTGTTTGCAAGAAAATTTGTTTCCAGTTGGAAATGGTTTTTGAAAGTGTTAAACAGTTCAGAACTGCTTTGCAAGATTATGCTGTACAAAGGAGAGTTCAAATTAAGTTGAGGCTGTCACGACCCAAAATCTAACCATGGTCGTGATGACGCCTATCGTGTTACCAAGCCTATTTCCCAAAATTTTACTACTAAATCGATTATAAGAATTTAATAAAATATTTGAATTTTTTCATAAACTAAATCAACTCTAAATATAATTATAGAAAATACGGAAACGATCCCCAAACATCGGGGTGTCACTAAGTCATGAGCATCTAAAACTATAAACTAAGATATATAAACTGTCTAACTGTCCAAAAGAAGAAATGACAAGAGGAGTAACAAGGTCCTACGGACGCTAACAGCTACCTTGCAGTCTCCAAAGATAGCCGGCCTGAACTCAACGATCGCCGCCTTCTAACTCACCTGAATCTGCACATAAAGTGCAGGGTGTAGTATGAGTACAACCGACTCAGTAGTAATAGAAATAACTAAGGAACTAGCCAGTAGTGACGAGCTAAGCAGAATAATCCAATTATTATTTCCACAATTAAGTACAAACAGGAATAGACAGGTAATTTCATAAATCAGTAAGACTATAAGAAAAATTAACAGGTAAATGCAACAACGGCAAAAGTAAATGCAACCTCACAACAATGTCACTCCATCACTCAGCACTCGTACTCAACACTCAACGTTCAACACTCTACGCTCACTGGGGGTGTGTACAGACTCCGGAGGGGCTCCCAAAATCCAAGCGCTAAGTACGGACAACTCACGTGCCATCATATCAATACCTAGATCCACACGGTCAACTCACGTGCTACACGGACAACTCACGCACTATGGTATCAATACCTGAACCCTCACGGTCAACTCACGTGCTACGCGAACAACTCACGCGCTATGGTATTAATATCCTCACAACTAGGCCCTTGGCCTCACTCAATCATGTACCTCACTAGCCTCACCATCATCAACAAATAAGGTAACACAGCCCACATCAAGTATCACAACATATTAGCAAATAATAGAGACTGAGGTAAATAATGTGAGCATGAATAAAGCCTAAGCATGATCTCTAACATGAAGGCAGACAAGTTCAATAACAAGCAACTACGTAAACACAGATGATGGCCATGAGGCCTCACGGGATGGACCAAGTCTCAATCCCTAGAGGTATACACCCACACACCCGTAACCTAGCGTGGGTATCACCTCCAAACAGTCACACGATATCAAATTCTACGGGTTTATACCCTCAAAGCCAGAGTTAAAACTGTTACTTACCTTAACAGCGTAAAATTCTACTCCGGGATGCCCTCATCTCTGGACTCGGTCTCCAAAAGCTCCAAATCTAACCAAAAATCAGAATACTACTATCAACATAGTCTAAAGAATCGAATTCCACAATAAAAACTACATAAATATGCCAAAAATCCGAAATCGGCCAAAACCCGGCCCCCGGGCCCATGTCTCGAAATCAGTCAAAAATGGCAGAATAATAAACCCCGTCCTCTCTCGAGTCTAACCATATAAAATTCATCAAAATCAGACTCTGTTTGGTCCCTCAAATCCTCACTTAAACTCTCCAAAACTCAAACCCTAACTTCCTCAATTTCACTTTGAAATCATCAATCAAATCCCAAAAACGAAGATGGATTCATGAAATATAACCAAAACTGAGTAGAGAACACTTACCCCAATCCTTATGGTAAAAATTGCCCCCAAAATTTCCCAAATCCGAGCTCCCCAACTCAAAATATGACCGAATGAACAAACTCTCGTTTTATATATTTTTCTGCCAGATATTCTGCCTCGTTACTTGTGCCAAATGATCCTGAAACTCGTTTTTTATGCCTCCAATGGATTTTTTGTGAAATGTTAGTCAAGTTAGGCTTTTGAATCACTCAATTTGACCTTATAATGAAGGAGATATGCAGGTTTTAATATTTGTAAATAGTGTAGATTTTTAAATACGCCGTCAGTGGCAATTTCTTAATTAATCTGAAAAATCTGACAACCTAATTCTTAGTAAAATGACCATAAAATCCTCATACGATGTCCAAATTTGATGATTCTTTTTGCTACGGGTCCATAATTACGATACGGATCTAATGCTTTAATCAAAAAAGAAATTAGAGCTCATTTGTGCAATATGATACCATTTATGCTTGAAGAAACGGTGTCGAAACATAAGAAAAATGAGCACAACACAACCCAAACCTATCTGAAACTCACCCGAGGCCCTCGAGACCTCAACCAATAATTCTAACAAGTCATATATCACTAATCTAACTTAGTCGAACCTTCGGAACACCCAAAACAACACCAAAACACCAAATCAACCACGGATTCAAGCCTAAAAACTTCTAAACTTACAACTTTCGCCAATTCAAGCCTAATTCTACCACGGACCTCCAAATTACATTTCGGATACACTCCCAAGTCTAAAATCACCCAACGAAGCTAATCGAATCATAAAAATCCAAATCCGAATTCGTTTTCTCATAAGTCAACTTTCGGTTGACTTTTCTAACTTAGCTTTCTAACTAAGAGACTAAATATTCATTTCACTCCAAAACTACTCTGAACCCAAACCTACCAACTTGATACAACTTAACACAGCTGAACAACACATAAATAAGCATATATGGGAGAAATGAGGCTATAACTCTCAGAACGAACGACCGGGTCGTTACAGAGGCATAATGAGAAACATAGGGTTAGGGCAACATGTGTGAACTCAACAAGATACAGATGGCATATTTTGGGAAGCTTGGAGGGACACACAGGGGATTTAATTGTCAGCAGCTACTATCCTGTTCATAATGTTTCAGAGTAACCAGAAACAAGATGACTAATACAACATGGGTAGCTAAACATTTCAAGGACAAGATTATCAACTAACCTGACATAAAGCTTAGGAAGTTGCAAAATTTGATTAGGATAACGTATGGTGTGTATGCAGGAAAATTCATTTGTGTCAGGGCTAAACATCAGGTCATGGGTAAGTATCTGGGTGATTACAAGCAGGAGTTTGCTAGAATATATGATTATGCTGACATGCTGAGGTCTACACCTGGCAGCACTGTTGTGTTGAAGACTTCAAAGGAGACAATACATGGTAAAGAGGTATTTGTGGGGATCTACATTTGTCTACATGCTTGCAAATTAGGTTGGTTGGAAGGATGTAGAAATGTTATTGTCTTTGATGGAGCATTTCTGAAGGGTGTGTGTAAAGGTGAGCTACTATCATGCATTGGTAAAGATGGTAACAACCGAATCGACCATGTTGCTTGGGCAGTGGTTGAAAAGGAGACAAAGAACACATGGTCATGGTTTTTAGGTGCCTTGTGCATGATTTGCAACTCACAAATTCCCAAGGTGAAGGGCTGACTATCATTTTTAATATGTAGAATGTATATATTTCTTTTTATTCTTCCTGTAATTACTTTATATATGTTTTTGATATTCTAACTTTTTTTCTTGTTGCTTAAGGGACTTGTTCAATCTGTGGCTGAGTTGATGCCAAATGCTGAGCACAGAATGTGTGCAAGACACATATGGAGCAACTGGAAATAAAAGTGGAAAGTTGAGGAAAGAATGAAGAAGCTCTGGGCCTGTGCAAGAGGTTTATTTGAAGCATATCTCAAGACTAAGATAGATGGGTTGTAGAACTAAGTGACAATAAGATAATTGAGGATTTACTGAGATACCCCAAACAATATTGGTGTAGAGCATTCTTTAAAGAATGAAGTAAATGTGATTTTGTGGAGAACAATATGTGTGAGACTTTCAATAGTTGGATCCTGTATGCTAGGCACAAGTCTATCATAACTATGTTAGAAGAGATTAGAGTGAATGTGATGGAGAGGATAACTACTATAAGAGAATTTGCAACAAGGTGGATCTCTGATATATCTCCTATGGCAATGGGGTACATTGAGAAACAATCTCAATATGCAGTTAGGTATTAATTTAAATGGAATGGAGACACTAGGTATGAGATACAACATGGGATATACAAACATATTGTTGACACATGCACACGCATATCATATCAGGTCAAATGAATACCATGCTCCCATGAAATATGTGCAATATTTTTAGGAGATATGAGCTTATTGACTATGTTGTTCACTATACAGGAAAGAAACATACTTGAAAGCTTTCAGTTATTACATACAGCCAGTAACCAACATGGAAATGTGGCCATCAACTCAGAATCCCACTGTTGAGCCTCCTATAATTATTAAGATGCCTGGTAGACCTAAGAAAAATAGAAGAAAAGCTCGAGATGAACCTAAAAAAAGTTTGGTAAGAGATCAAGGAAAGAGACACCAATGACATGCTCTCATTGTAAGACAGTAGGCCATAACAAAAATGGGTGTCCTATCTTGATAAATGATCAGATGATGCATTTATTTATTTTCTGTTTGTGACTTGTATGTTGTTTATTTCTATAACTCTTTTTTTTTTTTTGGAATTTTCAGAAAGGACAAGGATCTGGAACTACTGGTACCATAAATACTAATGTTACTCAAGGAACAACTCAACTATCAACTATTGCAAATGGTTCTAGAACTGTTGGTACCAGAAATACTCAAGTTACTCAGGCTGCTCAAAGAACAACTCAACCATCAGCTGCTGCAAGTGGATCTAAAACTTCTGGTACCAAAAATACTTAACCATCTCAGGCTGCAAGTGGATCTGGAACTGCTGCTACCAGAAATACTCAACCATCAGTTGTTGCAAGTGCATCTATAAGTATTTATTTTTTACTTTAGTTAAGCTGTATTAGGACCAACATTTTTTACATTATTAGATAATACTTTATCCTATATCAGGATACTAGAAGTATGAGATCATGGACTTCTAAGGATAATCTATCTAGTGTTAGAGGAAGGCCAAGAGCTACTGGACTTCGAGGAAGACCAAGAACTACTGAATTTGGTATTTTGTTTAGTGACTCAGGGACAGTGATAGAAAGGGTAAGTGATTTGGATTTGGAGTTTTATTTAGATATTAGTAGTTTGGGTGCTAATTTGACTTTCTATACAATGTGGATCAAGAGATAAGGTACATTCTGCTCCTACAAAAATAATGGATGTTGGGCAGACCAATATTGATCTTGGATACAGTGCACCTGGACTAAGGTGGCAAGGAAGAAATGCTATAACACAAAGGAAACTTTAACAATAATTGAGGAGAAGACAAACTCAAGCAAGCCTTAGCAAATCTCAAGTCTATTCCTCATCTCAACCAAGCTAGTCTCTATGTCCCAGCTTGAGCCAATCTCAGCAAAACATCAACCACTCTCAACCATAATGATCTGCTGAATATTTGTTTTTGTGATAGCTTAAGTCTGTTAGTTGCAAAACTTAATTTGTAGGTTAACTATGGATGTTTAAGTATGGCTTTTATTTTGGCACAATGTTTAAACTGTTTCTGCTACTAGACAACTTTCAGTAGCTAATTTTGTCGACCAAGAAGGCTGATCGAACTTGGTTGTTTATATATGTCTGCTTGTTTATGTCAAACATTGCTTTTCATTCCACAAAAATTTATCATACATTTTATCATTTTCATTGTACATAGGGTTATGAAGAAAATCACAATGATTAGTGCTTACTATACTATGAAAGAAATTACAATGATTAGTGCTAATACAACAACTGAAGTTACAATGATCTTCACCCTCTTCCTACGCTGTAGTCTCTCTCTCTCTCTCTCTCTCTCTCTCTCTCTCTCTCTCTCTCTCTCTCTCATTCTTGATAACAACCCTGAAATCACTTGTTTGTAGTGATCTGGAAGAGGTGGGTCAAACCACCTAAAATAATACAAGAATTATTTCGACCATAATTTGAGCACCCATAAAATCTTCTTCCTGGATTTGCTGGCTTTCAAATAATGCAAAACTTAGCTTTAACTCCACAATAACAAAATATAGGACTTTGCATTATTTTCACGGTCTGGAAAAAGAAAGAAAAAATTAAACGGAGCTTCATATTTTAGAAAAATGGAGGAATAGAGCTTCAGATTCTATATAATGAAGGAATAATGTATTTTACAAGGAATGAATAAGAACCCACTTAAATACAACCCATTTTGGACCGTTAGGCGTTGGGAAGAGGACTTTCACGCTCCTTTGTATCGTGTTCCTCACGCACAGACTGATTAGGACCAACTGACGCTACATGAGCATGGTCAATGGTCAAATGTGTTTATTAGTTAATAGAATAATGAATTCAAGAGTTCAAATAGGAAAGTTAAAAGTTTATGTATCGGCTTTCAAATGTCCTACAAGTTTAAGTGGTCATGAAGCCATTCCACCTAAAATAAATATATATATATATATATATATATATATATATATATATATATATATATATATATATATATATATATATATATATATATATATATATATATATATATATATATATATATATATATATATATATATATATATATATATATATATATATATATATATATATATATATATATATATATATATATACTCAACAATAGCTCAGACACTAATATATTAGAAAATTTATTAAATAAGTATAAATAATAAATTTCGAATTCAATGAATTAAATAACTGTAATAACATTCTTAATTCAAACTCATAATGTTTAAATTTTGAATTTGTCACTATATATCATAATACCTGAAAATATATGGGTGTGAGTGGCTTGTGTGGTGGACAAGATAAGGGAAGCGAGTTGAGATGGTTCAGGCATGTGAAAAGGAGATGATGCATAGATATCTCAGTGAAGAGGTGTGAGAGGTTGGCTATAGCGGGTCCGAGGAGAGGTAGAGATAGGCCGCAAAAAATATTGGGGGGAGGTGATCAAGCAGGACATGTCACATCTTTAGATCTCCGAGGATATGATCCTTGATAGGAAGGTGTAAAGATCGACGATTAGGGTAGTAGATTAGTGAGTAGGCGAACGTTTTTCTTTTTCAAACATGTATTTCCCTTCTTTCCCGTAATAATGTTATTCTTGGATTTCTTAATCTTTAGATCTCTTTTACTACCCGTTGTTTCTTTTGCTTCGGTTCTATTATTTTTCTAGCTATTGTTATTGCTTCTCATTCTGTAGTTCTTGGTTATTACTGCTGTGATTATGCTTTCCTTTAACCGAGAATCTACCTGAAATAGCTACCTTCACAAGATAAGGATAAAGTATGTGTACATACTATATTTCTCTGATCCCTTATTATTGTCACGATCCAAAAACCTAATTTGTCGTGATGGCGCCTATCGTGGAACTAGGCAAGCCGACTCATTTCCAAACAAACCGATATTTCTATTTCAAAGATAATTTCAATATTATTTAACATAAAACCTTCATTTAAGGAGCTCAAATCAAAGAAAAACAGAAGTGCGGAAAAGAAAAGCCCGACATCGGGGTGTCACTAGTCATGAGCATGTACTACAATCTGTCTAACAATATCAAGGCTAACTCAGCCTGGAAAATAGCTAAATACAACTAGAGGAAGATAAGAGGGAGACGAGCAGGGGCTGCGATCGCCAAACAACTATCTTGCTATCTGCAAGAAAATCTGCAACCAGAACACTCAATAACCGCTACAGTGTCCAGCTACACCTGAATCTGCACACAAGGTGCAGGGAGTAACGTGAGTATGCCAACTCAGTAAGTAACAACAATAAATAAAGACTGAGCAGTAGTGACGAGCAATAAAGCATATAACGTTCATATCATGAAATCTCAGTAAAATACCTCTTGCTTTTTAAAATCAGGATTTGAATATAAATATCTCGTTTAAACCCAGTTCCAGTAAAAATAATTATTTAAGGTTATTTTTCAATAGATTTCAAACAGAGGAAAAATGCAAAGGTGAGCAAAATGATTAAATCATAAACAGCCCCTCGGGCAAACCTCACAGTCACTCGTGCCACTCGGGCATACCTCACAATCACTCATGCCTCCCAGTCACTCAGCACTCTGCACTCGTACTCAGTAGGTACCTGCGCTCACTGGGGGTGTGTACAGACTCCGGATGGGCTCCTTCAGCCCAAGCGCTATAATCTGCACGGACAACTCACGTGCTATAATAATAAAGTATGTTGCAGGCGGGCAGCCTCGATCCACACTCATCCTCACAATCAGGCCCTCGGCCGATATCAACATGCTGCGACGTGCAGCCCGATCCCATAAATATCCTCACAAATCAGGCCCTCGGCCTCACTCAGTCATAAACCTCTCAAGCCACTCGAGCATTTTAGTAAAATAGGGCATTCGACCCAAAACATTTATATGCATCAAAATAGAGTCATAAAATTGAGTTATGCGGTAAACAAGTATAAACATGACTGAGTATAAATTTTCAATCGAAAACAATGAGAAGATAGTAAGAGAAAGTCCCTAAGGGTCCAAACAGTATTGGCGCAAGGCCCAAACAAGGCATTCAACCAAATTTACAGAAATTCTTTCTAAAACATATAAGTATCATATAGTTTCAACAAAGTATGCAACTTTACACTTGCTACGGGACGGACCAAGTTACAATCCCAAACAGTGCATGCCCACACGCCCGTCACCTAGCATGTGCGTCACTAAAAATAGTAGAATGATACAAAATAATCTGGGGTTTCGTACCCTCAGGACTAGATTTACAATCGTTACTTACCTCAAACCGGTCAAATCTCTACCCCGCAATGCTCTTGCCTCTAGACTCGACCTCCAAATGCTCCAAATCTATTCACAATCAGTACAACACCATCAATATACGCTAATGGAATGAATTCCAAAAGAAAAGCTACAAAATTAGACCAAAATCCGAAATTGGCTCAAACCCGGGCCCCGGGCCCACGTCTCGAAATCTGACAAAATTCACAAAACTAGAAATCTAATTCACTCACGAGTCTAACCATACCAAATTCATCAAAATTCGACATCGTTTGGTCCCTCAAATCCTTAAATTACTCTTCAAAAATTCCAAGCCCTAACCCCTCACTTTCACTAATTACAATGATTAAACAACGGAAAAATCACCATATATACGAGTATTAGGCTCAAGTAACTTACCTCAACGAAACCCCATTGATTCCCTCTTCAAATCTCTCCCAAAAGCTCCAAAAACCGAATAGAAATGGTGAAGAATGCACCAAAATTTGCAAAGTGTTCCTATATACCTTCTGCCCAGGAATCTCGCACCTGCGGCCCCTTTTCTCGCACCCGCGCGACCGCACCTGCGGTCCAAGGAGCCGCACCTGCGCAACTCACTTACGCGCCCGAACTCCGCATCTGTGGCACATACGTCGCACCTGCGAAGGCGCACCTACGCATTTCCTCCGCTTCTGCGAAGCCTGCCCAGCATTCCCCTTTCCACATCTGCGCCCCAGGTTTCGCACTTGCGGGATCGCAGATGCGACCTCCAACTCACACATGCGCATCCTGCCTAGCCCAGCGTTGTCCGTGCCTGCACACTCCCCACGTGCACCAGCGGCCTCGCACCTCCGACTATTCCTTCCGCAGGTGCGGAAATAGCAGAAGCAGCAGCTCCAGCTGCAAATTCCAACTTCGACAAATCCGTTAACCCCCCAGAATCACCTCGAGGCCCTAGGGATCTCAACCAAAAATACCAACAAGTCATATATCAACATACAAACTTAGTCGAACCTTCGAATCACTCAAAACAACATCCAAATACCAAATTACCCTCAGATTCAAGCCTAAGAACTTCTAAATTTCCAAATTCGGCAACCGATGTCGAAACCAACCAAACCACGTCCGAATGACCTAAAATTTTGCACACATGTCACAAATGACATTTCGAACCTACTTCAACTTCCGAAATTCCATTCCGACCCCGATATCAAATTTTCCACTTCCAACCGAAATCGCCAAATTTCCAATTTTGCCAATTCAAGCCTAATTCTACCACGGACCTCCAAATCACATTCCGTACGCATTCCTAAGTCCAAAATCACCTAACGGAGCAAACGGAACCATCAGAATTCAAATCCGATATCGTTTACACATATATCAACATCCGGTTGAATTTTTCAACTTAAGTTTCTACTTAAGAGACTAAGTGTCTCAATTTACTCTGAAACCACTCCGGTCCCGAACCAATTAATCCAATATAACATAATATAGCTGAATAACACAAAAGAAGTAGAAATGGGAAAAACGGGGCTATAACTCTCGAAACGACCGGTCGGGTTGTTACATCCTCCCCTTCTTAAACATTTGTTCGTCCTCGAACGGGTCTAGAAACATACCTAGAGTCTCGAATAGGCATGGATATATGCTCCACATCTCCCGCTCGGTCTCCAAGGTGGCCTCCTCCATAGGCTGACCTCTTCATTGCACCTTCACTGAAGCTATATCCTTTTACCTCAACCTTCGAACCTGCCGATCCAAAATAATCATCGTCTCCACATTATAAGTCATATCACCCTCCAACTGAACCTTGATGAAATCCAAAACATGGGACTGATCTCCAATATACTTTCGGAGCATGGAAACATGAAACATTGGATGCACACTCGACAAGTTGGGTGGCAAGGCAAGCTTATAAGCCACCTCCCCTATTCTCTGAAGCACCTCAAAAGGCCCAATGAACCGGGGGCTCAACTTGCCCTTCTTTCCAAACCTCATAACACCCTTCATGGATGATACCTTCAGCAAAACCTTCTCCCCAACCATAAAAGACACATCAATGACCTTCATATTCGCGTAGCTCTTCTGCCTAGACTGCGCCGTGCGAAGCTGCTCCTGAATTAATTTCACCTTATCTAATGCGTCCTGGACCAAGTCTGTACCTAAGAGCCTAGCCTCACCCATCTCAAACCATCCAACCGGAGATCTACACCTCCTCCCATATAAATCCTCGTACGGGGCCATCTGAATACTCGACTGATAACTGTTGTTATATGCAAACTCCGTGAGTAGAAGAAACTGGTCCCATGAAACCCCAAAGTCAATGCCAAAAGCACGCAACATGTCCTCCAATATCTGAATAGTGCGCTCGGACTGCCCGTCCGTCTGTGGGTGAAAAGTTGTGCTCAACTCAACCTGAGTACCCAACTTTCGCTGCACGGCCCTCCAAAACTGCGATGTGAACTGAGTACCCCTATCTAAAATGATGGAAACTGGGACACCATGCAGGCAAACGATCTCTCGGATGTAAATCTTAGCCAACCGCTCTGAAGAGTAAGTAGTACCAACTGGAATGAAGTGCGCGGACTTGGTCAGCCGATCCACAATAACGCAAATTGCATCGAACTTCCTCGAAGTCCGTGGGAGCCCAACTACAAAGTCCATGGTGATCCGCTCCCACTTCCACTCTGGGATCTCTAACCTCTGAAGCAAGCCACCCGGTCTCTGATGCTCATACTTAACCTGCTGACAGTTGAGACACCGAGCCACAAACCCAACTATATCCTTCTTCATCTGCCTCCATCAATAGTGTTGCCTCAAATCCTGGTACATCTTTGCAGCACCCGGATGGATGGAATGCCGTGAGCTGTGGGTCTCCTCAAGAATCAATTCTCGAAGCCCATCTACATTAGGCACACATATCCGGCCCTGCATTCTCAGTACGCCGTCAACACCAATAGTCACATCCCTAGCATCACCTCTCCGAACCCTGTCCTAAAGAACAAGCAAGTGGGGGTCATCATACTGGCGCTCCCTGATACGGTCATAAAGAGAAGACCTGGAGACCACACAAGCCAATACCCGACTAGGCTCCGAAATATCCAATCTGATAAGCTGGACTACTAAGTCTTGAACATCCAATGCCAAAGGTCTCTCTGCTACGGGAAGATATGCTAAACTCCCCGACTCAAAGCATCGGCCACCATATTGGCCTTCCCCAGATTGTACAAAATAGTGATATCATAGTCCTTAAGAAGCTCCAACCATCTCCGCTGACGCAAATTAAGATCCTTCTGCTTTAACAGATAATGCATGACTCCGGTGATCTATATAGATCTCACAATGAACCCCATACAAATAATGACGCCAAATCTTCAAGGCGTAAAAAATGGCTGCTAACTCAAGATCATGGACATAATAGTTCTTCTCATGGGTCTTCAACTGGCGCGAGGCATAGGAAATCACCCTACCCTTCTGCATCAAAACACAACCAATGCCTATCCTCGAGGCTTCACAATACACGGTGTAAGAACCTGAAGCTGATGGCAGAACTAACACTGGAGTTGTGGTCAAAGCAGTCTTGAGCTTTTGAAAGCTCTCCTCACACTCATCCGACCACCTGAATGGAGCACCCTTTTGGGTCAATTTGGTCAAGGGCAATGCAATAGATGAAAATCCCTCCACAAAGTGACGGTAGTAACCCGCCAAGCGAAGAAAGCTCCTAATCTCCGTGGCTGAGGATGGTCTATGACAACTCTGCACCGCCTCTATCTTCTTCGGATCCACCTGAATACCCTCGCTGGACACCACATGTCCTAAGAATTCTATTGAACTGAGCCAAAACTCACACTTAGAGAACTTTGCATAAAGCTTCTCATCCCTCAATCTCTGTAATACAATCCTCAAATACTGAGCGTGCTCCTCCTGGCTACGAGAGTACATCAGGATATCATCAATGAATACAATGACGAATAAGTCCAAATAGGGCTGGAATACACTGTTCATCAAATGCATGAACGCTGTTGGGGCATTGGTCAGCCCAAAAGACATCACCAAGAACTCATAATGGCCATATCGGGTCCTGAAAGCTATCTTATGAATATCTGAATCCCGAATCTTCAGTTGATGATAACCGAACCTCAAATAAATCTTAGAGAATACCCTCGCTCCCTGAAGCTGGTCGAATAAATCATCAATACGAGGCAAAGGATACTTGTTCTTGACTGTGACATTGTTCAACTGTCTGTAATCAATACACATTCTCATGGAACCATCCTTCTTTTTCGCAAATAGAACCGGTGCACCCCAAGGTGACACACTGGGCTGAATAAACCCCTTATCAAGGAGTTCCTGAAGCTGTTCTTTCAATTCCTTCAACTCCATCGGTGCCATACGCTACGGTGGAATAGAAATGGGCTGAGTGCCCGGCACCAAATTAATACCAAAGTCAATATCCCTGTCAGGCGGCATGCCCGGCAGGTCTGTAGGAAACACATCCGAAAAATCACGTACCACCAGAATATAATCAATGACAGGAGTCTCTGCACTAACATCCCTCACAAAAGCCAAATAAGATAGGCAACCCTTCTCAACTATGCGCTGAGCCTTCAAATATGAAATCACCCTATTTGGTACATAATCTACAGAACCGCTCCACTCAACCCTCGGAATTCCCAGCACAGTCAATGTCACCATCTTAGCGTGACAATCTAGAATAGCATGACATAGAGATAACCAATCCATACCCAATATCACATCAAAGTCAACCATACTGAGCAACAATAGATCCACTCGGATCTCCAGACCCCCAATAGTCACCACACATGACCGATATACGCGGTCCACAATAATAGTATCGCCCACAGGAGTAGATACATGTATAGATGAAACTAAAGACTCACGGGGTATATCCAGAAAATGGGCGAAATACGAGGAAACATATGAATACGTGGAACTAGGGTCAAATAATACTGAGGCATCTCTATGGCAAACTGAGACAATACTTGTAATCATAGCATTTGAAGCAATAACATCTGGTCTAGCAGGGAGAGCATAGAAACGGGCCTGACCACCCCCTGATCTGCCTCCCCCTCTAGGGTGACCCCTAGCTGACTGACCTCTACCCCGAGCTGACTGGACGGGTGGTGAGGTAACTGGTGCTGTAGTCGGAGGCTAACTTCTCTGCTGAGATAGACCTCCATGACGACGAGGACACTGCCTCCACATATGCCCAAGCTCCCCACACTCAAAACAACTCCCTGATGTTGGCGATAGAAACTGAAGGGAACCCCTAGTACCGGGATGACTGGTAGAAGAACCTGGCATGGAAGAGCCCTGAACAGGTGGAGCACGGGACGAACTCTGAACTGGAAGGGCACTAAGTGATGAGTGGCCCTGATGAGAACTGTGAGAACCATGGCCAGATGATGCACCCCGATGAAATGGCCGAGCTGACTGAGCCTTCCTGAAATGATGACCTCTACCGTGCTGGAACTGACCCCCAAAAGGAGCACAACTGAATCCACCCTAACCACGAGGCCTCTCAGCCTCCCGCACAACCCTCTCCTGACCATGAACCATCTCAATCTGTCGAGCAATGTCGACCACCTCATCAAAAGTAGCACCCGAAACCCTCTCTCTAGTCATGAGCAACTGTAGCTGATAAGTGAGACCATCAATAAACCTCATGATCCTCTCCCTGTCTGTGGGAACCAACCAGATAGCATGACGGGCCAACTCGGAGAACCGCATCTCATACTGTGTCACAGACATATCACCCTGGCGAAGCCGCTCAAACTATCTGCGTAGCTCCTCTCTAGGGGATCGAGGCACGAACTTCTCCAAAAAGACCACGGAGAACTGCTGCCAAGTAAGGGGTGCTGCGCCAATAGGCCTACGCCTCTCGTAAGTTTCCCACCATCTGAGTGCAACCCCAGAAAATTGAAAGGTAGTGAATGAGACCCCACAAGTCTCCAAAATACCAGCAGTACGGAGTATCCTCTGACACCTGTCCAAAAAGTCCTAAGCATCCTCTCTCTCTCTGTGCCACTGAAAGGTGGTGGCTGAAGTCTCCCAAACCTCTCCAACCTACGCTGATCATCCTCAGGCATAGCAAGAACCACATAATCCTGAGCAACAGCAACCGGCTGGGCTGGTGGTGCCTCCGGTGTCTGAAGTCCCTGAATAACCTGCTCGGGTGTGCGAGCGACGGGAGTCTGAGTGCCTCCCCTGGCCTGAGAAGTGGTTGCGGCCGTCGAAATAGAGACCGCCTGAGCAAGGCCGGTACATGTTGTCAGAATCTGAGCTAGGGCTTCCTGAAGGCCTGGAATCACAATAGGCACATGTGGTGCCTGAGCTGTGCATCAACAACTAGAACCTGGTCCTGATCTGGGACAACCGGTGGATCTGCAGGTACTGCCCCAGCTGTTGTACGGGCTGCACCTCTGCCCCTACCACGGCCTCTATCACGGCCTCGGCCTTTCGCGGCCCTGGCTGGTGGTACTGGTGGCTGGCCCTCCTGATCGGTAGTACGAGTCCTTACCATCTGTGAGAGAATGAAATAACAGATGTTTAGTTACTAGAATCAACAGATTCGCACGAAAAGAATTCAAGAATATGGAGTTTCCTAAAGGTTTTGCAGCCTCCTGAAGATAAGTACAGACGTCTCCGTACCGATCCGCAAGACTCTACTAAACCCGCTCATGACTCATGAGACCTATGTAACCTAGGCTCTGATACCAATCTGTCACGACCCAAAAACCTAACCTGTCGTGATGGCGCCTATCGTGGAACTAGGCAAGCCGACTTATTTCCAAACAAACCGATATTTTTATTTTAAAGATAATTTCAATACTATTTAACATAAAACCTTCATTTAAGGAGTTCAAATCAAAGAAAAATAGAAGTGCGGAAAAAAAAAGCCTGACATCGGGGTGTCACTAGTCATGAGCATCTACTACAATCTGTCTAACAATATCAAGGCTAACTCAGCCTGAAAAATAGCTAAATACAACTAGAGGAAGATAAGAGGGAGAGAGCAGGGGATGCGATCGCCAAATAGCTACCTTGCTATCTCTAAGAAAATCTGCAACCAGAACACTCAATAACCGCTACCGTGTCTAGCTACACCTGAATATGCACACAAGGTGCAGGGAGTAACGTGAGTATGCCAACTCAGTAAGTAACAACAATAAATAAAGACTGAGCAGTAGTGACGAGCAATAAAACATATAACGTTCATATCATGAAATCTCAGTAAAATACCTCGTGCTTTTTAAAATCAGGAATTGAATCAAAATATCTCGTTTAAACCCAGTTCCAGTAAAATAATTATATAAGGTTATTTTTAAACAGATTTCAAATAGAGGAAAAATGCAAAGGTGAGCAAAATGATGAAATCATAAACAGCCCCTCGGGCAAAACATCACTCATATACAGCCCCTCGGGTAAACCTCACAGTCACTCGTGCCACTCGGGCATACCTCACAATTACACTTGCCACTCGGGCATACCTCACAATCACTCTTGCCTCCCAGTCACTCAGTATTCGGCACTCGCACTCAGTAGGTACCTGCGCTCACTGGGGGTGTGTACAGACTCCGAAGGGGCTCCTTCAGCCCAAGCGCTATAATCTGCATGGACAACTCACGTGCTGCACGGACAACACACGTGCTATAATAATAAAGTATGCTGCAGGCGGGCAGCCCTGATCCACACTCATCCTCACAATTAGGCCCTCGGCTAATATCAACATGCTGCGGCATGCAGCTTGATCCCATAAATATCCTCACAAATCAGACCCTCGGCCTCACTCAGTCATAAATCTCTCAAGCCACTCGGGCATTTCAATAAAACAGGGCATTCGGTCCAAAACATTTATATGCATCAAAATAGAGTCATAAAACTAAGTTATGCGGTAAACAAGTATAAACATGTCTGAGTATAAATTTTTAATCGAAAACTATGAGAGGATAGTAAGAGAAAGTCCCTAAGGGTCCAAACAACACTGGCGCAAGGCCCAAACATGGCATTCAGCCCAATTTACAGAAATTCTTTCTAAAACATATAAGTATCATATAGTTTCAACAAAGTATGCAACTTTACACTTGCTACGGGATGAACCAAGTTACAATATCCAAACAGTGCACGCCCACACGCCTGTCACCTAGCAGGTGCGTCACTAAAAATAGTAGAATGATACAAAATAATCCGGGGTTTCGTACCCTCAGGACTAGATTTACAATCATTACTTACCTCAACCGGTCAAATCTCTACACCGCAATGCTCTTGCCTCTGGACTCGGCCTCCAAATGCTCCAAATCTATTCACAATCAGTACAATACCATCAATATACGCTAATGGAATGAATTCCACAAGAAAAGCTACAAAATTAGACCAAACCCTGAAATTGGCTCAAACCCGGGCCCCAGGCCCACGTCTCAAAATCTGACAAAATTTACAAAACTAGAAAGCCCATTCACTCACGAGTCTAACCATACAAAATTCATCAAAATCCGACATCGTTTGGTCCTTCAAATCCTTAAATTACTCTCCAAATATTCCAAGCGCTAACCCCTCATTTTTACTAATTACAATGATTAAACAACGGGAAAATTACCATATATACGAGTATTAGGCTCATGTAACTTACCTCAACGAAACCCCCTTGATTCCCTCTTCAAATCTCTCCCAAAAGCTCCAAAAACCGAATAGAAATGGTGAATAATGCACCAAAATTCGCAAAGTGTTCCTATATACCTTTTGCCCAGGAATCTCGCACCTGCGGCCCCTTTTCTCGCACCCGCGCGACCGCACTTGCGGTCCAAGGAGCCGCACCTGTGCAACTCACTTACGCGCCCGAACTCTGCATCTGCGGCACATCCGTCGCACCTGCGAAGGCGCACCTGCGCATTTCCTCCGCTTCTGCGAAGCCTGCCCAGCATTCCCCTTTCCACATCTGCGCCCCAGGTTTCGCACCTGCGGGATCGCAGATGCGACCTCCAACTCGCACATGCGCATCCTGCCTAGCCCAGTGTTGTCCGCACCTGTGCTCTCCCCACGCGCACCAGCGGCCTCACACCTGCGACTCTTCCTTCCGCAAGTGCAGAATTAGTCCTCCAGCTGCAAATTCCAACTTCGACAAATCCGTTAACCACTCGGAATCACCCCGAGGCCCTCGCGACCTCAACCAAAAATATCAACAAGTCATATATTAACATACAAACTTAGTCGAACCTTCGAATCACTCAAAACAATATTCAAATACCAAATTACCCTCGGATTCAAGCCTAAGAACTTCTAAATTTCCAAATTCGGCAACCGATACCGAAACCATCCAAACCACGTCTAAATGACCTCAAATTTTGCACACACGTCACAAATGACACTACGAACCTACTCCAACTTCCGGAATTCCATTTCGACCCCGATATCAAAATTTTCACTGCCGACCGAAATCGCTAAATTTCCAATTTCGCCAATTCAAGCCTAATTCTACCACGGACCTCCAAATCACATTCTGGACGCACTCCTGAAGACCAAAATCACCTAACGGAGCTAACGGAACCATCAGAATTCAAATCCGAGATCGTTTACACATAGGTCAACATCCAGTTGACTTTTCCAACTTAAGTTTCTACTTAAGAGACTAAGTGTCTCAATTCACTCTGAAACCACTCCGATCCCGAACCAACTAACCCGATATAACATAATATAGCTGAATAACACAAAAGAAGTATAAATGGGGAAAATGGGGCTATAACTCTCGAAACGACCGGCCGGGGTCATTACAATTATATATGAGTTAAAATGATTAGAGAGGCCAATATATATATATTATATTAAAAGCACGAAGACCCTAAGCGAAATATCGTTCGCCTTTTTTACCCTTTAAAATTAGAAATTACATTAGATAAAATAATCATTTAATTATTTTCATAATATTTAGGGCCTTAACTTCAACTAACATTATGTTTATTTATTTTTTTGTTAATAACGTATGTAAGAATCCTCCAATCTTTGTTATTTGAAGTTTAAGTTTATATGGCACTTATTTACTTGCCATTTATATTTAGCATATTAACCAAGTAAACTATCAATTGGTTTAATCTTCGTTACAATCCGATACTTTATTGAATTGATACCATAATTAATGATTCACGTGCCAGCCATTAATTCCTTGCTATTTAGTGCATTCTACCTTTTTGTCCGGTAATTTACAAAAAGTGGTAGGCTATATTTGTATGAAACATACTGAAAATAGAAAAAGATTTTTAACTAGCACAGACTCTTTAATGCCAAGATTCAAAAGGATTCTAAGAAATTACC
Source organism: Nicotiana tabacum (assembly GCF_000715075.1). Classification (NCBI taxonomy): domain Eukaryota; kingdom Viridiplantae; phylum Streptophyta; class Magnoliopsida; order Solanales; family Solanaceae; genus Nicotiana; species Nicotiana tabacum. The sequence continues at coordinate 5,899,161 of NC_134094.1, read as the reverse complement.
GAAACAACCCGCATCCAAGTAATTCTTAGGAGTTTTCATCTCAAATATATATATAAACAGGCGGTGAAACTCAAATATGATCGTTTAAAGGATATTAAAATCTCAAGTCAAACAGTCATACACAAGCCAGGGGCGGCTCAACGGTATCCAGGGCCTAAAGCCAAACTTCAACGAGGGGCCCTAAGTTTTTTCATATTTAAAAACTCATTTAATAAAATTTTTATTATGAAGTTAATTTTTCTAGCTTTTTGAGATGTAAATTTTTTAATAATTTATTTATAATCGATTTCTTAACTAGGATTATATATATATATATATATATATATATATATATATATATATATATATATATATATATATATATATATTTCTACTTTCTAAGATTATTATTCAATTCTTTTAGGATTTTCTTATTTTTTATAAGATCTTTGTTAAACTCTCACCAACTTCTTCTTCTTCTTGGATTTCATTGTCTTCTACCTCAATTATATTAGTGATTTGTTTGTCTACCATAAATTCTTCCTATTTTTGGGGATTGTATTAAAGTTTCAATTCTTCTCTCTTTTTTGGCATTTTTAATATGCGGATTCATATTTTTTTGTTGATTTATTAAAATTCTAATAAATTTAAAAAGATAATACATATACTTACAAATAAAAGATATCAAAAAATAAAAAAATTTAGATGCAAAGTAATAAGAAAAATATTGAACAATTGAACCTGGTTTAACAAATAGTCATAGATAGTTTTATATTACTTTTGCTGTTTCAATATTTTTGGTACAATTCCGGGAAAGCTTGACAAAAAAAGAGTTCGCAACTGCTTTCTACTATCATATTTGACATAATATTTTATGAGACAGTAGACTTATAAGTTTGGAAAGGCTAAAAGGAATATAAAAGATTAAGTAAAAATCAGTTTAAAGAGAAAGTAATAAAAGTAACGTGGGCCCTGTGATAATAATGATAATATATAAAGGAGGCAAGACATATATTTACAAGTAAGTTACTATTCTTATTCCCAAATTATCTCTATTGGTCTCATAGTTTCCTTATTTATGAAAGATATACTTTTTTTTTATATACTAAATATTTTTTAAAAAATTCATCAAATACAGATATAACTATTTAATATAATATCAGAAAATTTTGGGCCCCAAATGTGGAACCTCAAGCAGTTGCTTGAGTGACTTTACCATTAAGCCACCAAACGCCCAACGGATGAATTTATTCGCATCTAGGAGTTTTTGTTTTTAGCTTAAAATCCATTGGTATTTTTCTTTTCTCTTTACTTTGTATCTTCTTTGCACTTTTGAATCTCTTTTATCTATTGTAGTCATACGTTTACCGTCAACTTAAGTTCATTGCTTCAAGTGTTTTCTTATTTTGTACTTAATCTGCTTTGTTTGATTTGTTCTTTGTACTTTGTTTGATTTTGTGATTTTTTCCTTAAATTGAAACAGGTTATATATTTTTCTATATAATTACCGTTATTTGTTTTTGCTACTAAATTGTAGACTAACTTTTCAAGTCGTTAATTTGGAGTTCGCTTTTTCTTCCTCTTATAGGATACAACTAAGTTATCTTGAAAATTAGGGAGAACAAAAAGATAATGAAGATTGTCTGGCATCCGCCAACTCTTTTGATTTGTTTGCACAAACATCATAATATAATATGTTGAATTTAATTTCGAAAAATTTGTCAATCACATTGAGCGATTGATGAATAACTTCTTCATGTTTAATTCAATGTACACTTTTACCTTTTTTCCTTTTCTAAATTTAGAAAGGTCTATATAAAGGTAGGATTGGAAATGAAAATGGTCAATATTTTTTTTTCTTTCTTTTGGTTAAAAAGATACATATATTAGTACTGCCAAATACTATTAGTACATTATTTGAAGTTTCTTATGTAGCAAGGCAGAAAAATATATTAGTAGGGTATGCACTTTTTTTTAATTATCTCTATAAACTGTTGAGATGATTCTTTTATTGTTTTATATGAATTAGAAGATGCACTAACAAAGCATAGAAACAACTTAGTTTTGCACCAAATTCGTATAAACAATGGAATGAGATATTATTTTACAAGCGTTATTTACTTATTTTTGGACGAACTTATACTGGAATAGGACTAAATCCAGAAAGCAGTATCCACGTGGTCATATTACATGATCAATGTTTATCACAAAAGAAATAAAAATACTACAACGTACAAAAAAAAAACTTAAAGAAAATAAAAAAAAAAAGTAAAAGAAAAAGCAGTTTGTAAAATTCACGTTATTCTTCCCAAGAAGTTAGTATTTCTCCTTTACTTTTATATTATAATTCAATTTGTTTTACAAGTTGATATTATTGTAGTTATTTTTATTTTATAGTGGTGTATCTAAATTGATAATGGATCATTGTCCTTCACTTATTAAAGCAAAGCTCTCCTCACATAAATAATTAAGATGTTTTTCTTATTTCTTTTTCTTCTAACAATTTCGTAGGCAAATCAAATATTTTATATATGCACGAGGAAGAAGAACCCACCGGATAGAGAGAAAAGGATCGGAGCAGGAGAGATTTGTGGAAAAAGAAGCCCAATAAGAGAGAGCAGAGAAGAGATAGAACCAAAATTTACTTGCATAATACTACAGAAAAGAAGCCATATTTCCAAGTGAGCCTGTATCATTAACACGTGGAACATAGTGGAGAACCAGAATAGAATTTCAAACTCGCCCTTATTTTTTATTTAATTACATAATTGCCCTTTCGTCGTACCTCAGTACCTTCACTTATTATATAGGTAAAATATGAAGCAGTGAATGTCAACATAAAAAACAAGATTAATGGTTCACCTCTCACATGCTTTCCTGATCTCATATAGTGAGACTTGAATACCATCTATAGGACTGTAATTATAAAAAGATGGGAAAACAATGAGTGACTCAACCTCTAAATGAGGCTAACAGTTGCAGTAGAAATCCACGCTTTGAAAAATTGATAATAAATTATTGTTTCTCGTGTTGCTACCCATTTCATAAGTATCGGGTCATGTTAATTTATCTAAATTTATGTTACCAACGTCCAAATAAAAATTAAATACATGGTTCACAGTAGGAAGTTTGTATGCTGTGAGTTAACAAATGAAAAACAGATAACAAGAGAAAAAGAACAAAAAAAAAGGGAGCTAGAGAGAGAGGCTTTATAAAAAGACCAAATATTTTCGTATAGTATTCTTTTATTAATCAAGGAAATATTTGTTAGGAAATAAATCTTAAGTTGAATATGTGTGTTCTTCCTAAAACCGAAAAGGAAATAAATCTTAAGTTGAATATTCACTAAGAGCAAAACTTCTTCCTTTATTGAGTAGCTAAATAGGTTGCATTATTTTCAGAGATTTATACCTTTTTAATTTTTATTTTAATACTCAAACATAATTTTTATTATAATATTTATGTTATTTTGAAAAATAGTCATATTCATTAAATAGGGGTACACGAGCAATGCGCATACTCTAAGACTATTATATAGAAGCAACAGATTGGTTGTTGCATTGCATGGCAAGAAGTCAAATACTTACCCCTCCCTTTTTGACTCCTTACCTATTGCCGGCTGGCGGCAAATTCTGCAAAGATTTTTTTTATTTACATATATAAGACAAAAAATCTTTTATTATTACCATACCTGCCAAAATTTATCCTAAACCATATTTTTATCACAGTGAATATAAATTTTGCATATAATTCACTTACTAATAACTTTGTTTCAATTTTATGATATGGCTTTTAATTGCATACAAAATTTATTAAAGAGAGAAATTTTGACTTAGGTTCAAAAAATATTAAAGTGATTCAGATCATGTGAGTCAAAGTGTTGTACGACTTTACGAAAATAAAGTTTACTTTTTGTAAAGCAGTCAGTAAATATATTACAAATAAAAATTTGTAAAAATAATCAAGAAAAAAGTCATAATTTAAGTTTTCAAATTTCAATAATGCTACGTAAAATAAAACAAAATGAGAATCCATATAAGAACATGCAATTAGGGACAAAATGAGAAACTATCACGATTGTAGTGCGATGAATATGATTTATGTATCCTTAATAGGTTTTATGTTCGGCCCTAAGTATGAATTTTTTTTATAAAGAGCATTTTTACTTTAATAAGTGTTACACAGGACAAATCTGGATTAATGGAGTCGGGGAAAATAAAAAGCTAACATATACTATAAGTTTAAGTATAATTACGTATAAATATTTAAAGAGTTTGGGACCAAAGTGCGAAAATGAGGGCTTGCTTTCTCTCTGTTTCTATGTAGAACAACAACAAACAAATACACACACAAAACACAGACGCACACACGTATATATATCCGTCAGATTTGCTCAGACAATTGTTTCTTCTTCGATCTGTAAGTTAATTAATTACTTCATACATGAATTTTCTCTCGTTTTATCACTCTAATCCCTTGAATTGAATCAGCAATTTCCACAATTTCACAATTTTCGGTGTGTTTTTGGGTTTGATTTTGGTGATTTTTGAGATTGTTGAGATTAAATGAAAACCCTAGATCTTTCCGGGTAGTGTTTTTTCGTAAATAATTGAGGTTTTGAGGTCGGATCTGATACTTGTTAGCTAGATTTTGAAGTTGAATTTAGAGAATTTTGTAAGCCAATTTTGTTAGGGTTAGGATTTTTTATTGAGTAAAATTGATGGCTTCGAATCCTCCATTTCTACTGGAGGATCAGACGGATGAGGATTTCTTCGATAAATTGGTCAATGATGATGACGATGATGTTGGTTTTAATGTAACTACACCGGGACCAGGCTTGGGCATGAGCTCGAGCCCGGTGTACATCCATGGGAATGACTCTGATGAGGTTAAAGCATTTGCTAATCTCAGTATCAGTGATGATACCAGTGCTAGAGCTGATAATATAAGGGAGGAGAGTAGTGGTTTTCAGGCAACTACATCGTCAGCAGAACCAGGACTGGACTTGGACGCGAGCCAGGTCTACGTCGATGGGAATGAATCTGATGAGGTTAAAGCCTTTGCTAATCTCAGTATCAGTGATGATAGCAATAGTGGAGTTGATATTACAAGTGGTGATAAAGGTGTTAATTGCAATGCTAAAACAGCGTTAATTGCTGAGGGGAATGGAGAGAAGAAGAGTAGTGGTTCTTTAATGTCATTGGCTTCTGGGGGGTCGGATGGTTTACTCGAGTCGAGCAATGGTAATATGGAGACTGAGGTAACGGCTGATAAGACGGAGAATCACACTGGTGGATCAGGCAATTCGGGTGTGAAGGAGGTTGGGTGGAGTGCATTTCATGCTGATCCAGTTGCAAATGGCGATAATTCTGGGTTTGGATCATACATGGACTTTTTCAGTGAATTGGGGGATAATAATGATGGTGATGCAATTGAAAATGCTGGGGAGAATGTGAATAAGGAGTCAACTGTTGTGCCAGCCGATCAAGTTCATGACACGAAACAAGTTCATGAAATGTCGTATTTGGATAATACTAGCAGTTCGTTAACACAGGGTCAAGATGGGTACGGCTATGATGCTACCACAGGACAAGTTGCAGATGGACATGATCTAAATAGTAGTCAATACTGGGAAGATCTTTATCCGGGATGGAAGTATGATGCAAACACTGGGCAGTGGTATCAGGTTGATAGTATTGATTCAGGTGCTAATGCCCAAGGGAGTACTGATTCTAATTTGGTTTCTGATTGGGCAGTTTCTGATGGAACGCCAGAGGTCTCGTACCTACAGCAAGATGCTCAGTCTGTTTCTGGTAACGCGGCTGAGAGTGGTACGACTGAGAGTGTCACTAATTGGAATCAGGTTTCCCAGGTAAGCAATGCTACTGAGAACGTGGCAAACTGGAATCAGGCTTCACAGACGAGTGACAGTGGCGGGGTTGTGACTGACTGGAATCAGGTGTCACTGGCTAGTGATGCAGGTGGTGTCATGACTGACTGGAATCAGGCCTCACAAATCAACAATGGGTATCCATCGCATATGGTTTTTGATCCTCAGTACCCTGGTTGGTATTACGATACGATTGCGCTTGAATGGCGCTCTCTGGAGAGCTACGCATCGTCTGCTCAATCAACTGTTCAAGGTGAGAGCCAGCTGGATCAGACTGGTTTGGCTTCGCAGCAGACTTTCTCTCACAATGATGATCAAAGGAATTACGGGCACAAAGAGAATAGTGGATTCCAAGGGTTTAGCAGTGGAGGAGGAGATTACAACTGGTCTGGCTCTTTTAGTAATTACAATGAGAATAGCTCAAATTTGTCGCAAAATGAAAATGTTGCAAAGAGTTACCCTGTATCAGAATATAGGGGGATTCAGCAATTAGAGAATCACTACAACCAAGATTTTTCTACAAGCAGCGATGTTAATAGGCAAATGTCTAATCATTATGAGGGAACAGTTCCATACAATGCAAAAGCAATTCAAAGTCAAGGTAACCAAGGCTTTTTCTCTGGTGGGGGTTTTGGTCAGCAATTTTGTCAGCCAACACTTCAGCAACATGAGCAAAAGCATGCCTTAAGTGATTATTACGGGAGTCAAACCACAGCCAATTATTCCCAGCAAGCATTTCAGAGCAGCCAGCAGTTTTCTCATGCTCCTGCTGCAGGAAGATCATCGGCTGGGCGTCCACTACATGCTTTAGTCACTTTTGGTTTTGGTGGAAAACTGATTGTGATGAAAGATAATAGTTCCTTTGGAAACCAATCCTTTGGAAGTCAGGTTTGTATCATTGTTTCTTTATTTTGTCTTTTCCCAATATTTTGCGGTGCAGTACTCTTACTAATTATTGAAAGTTTTTTTGCATGGTGGGTAAAGAATCCTGTAGGAGGTTCAATATCTGTGCTCAACTTGATGGATGTTGTCTTTGAGAGAGTTGACACTTCAAGCCTTGCGATGGGGGCATGTGAGTATACCCGAACTCTGTGCCGGCAATCATTCCCTGGTCCACTAGTTGGTGGAAGTCCCAGTACCAAGGAGTTTAATAAATGGATTGATGAGAGGATTGCAAACTCTGAATCTCCTGACATGGATTACAGGAAAGGCGAAGTTTTGAGGTTGCTTCTGTCATTGCTAAAAATAGCATGTCAGTATTATGGGAAATTTCGTTCTCCTTTTGGTACTGAGGCTGTGTTAAAGGTAAAGTTTGAAAATTTGTTGGAATAACATGCCTGTATTTAATTATTGACTATTTGTTTCAACCTGTCAAAACGAGCTGTCTGTTGAAATTGAGCTCTGGTCCAACTAAGTTAAGTTTTATTCCATTTCTTATCATTTTTCGTTTTTGTTGCCTAAATAGGCATATCTTAGTTCTAACTCCTTTCACTTTTAATGCCCTTGATCCTATCTAATCTGGACTTGCTTTAGTTGGGTTTACAGAATTAAATGTCATCTTTGTCAACTGAAATACTTGGTTGCCTTTAGTGGTCAAAGTTCATTCAATTTGAGAACTTATGGTATCAGCACATACTTACTAGATAGTTTCTCATGCTTCTTTTTACATGTTTTGCATCTAACATAACCTTTTGCTTTCTAGATAAATCTTCCTCTATATTTTGATTATTTACTTGATCACCTATGGGCTGGGTGCACCTCCCCCAAGTTCAAGGAATTCGACTGGCTTCTCTTCCCTAAATGATGAAAACATTAGGTAGGAAACAAGAAAGAAAAATCCAGTAATTGATGTTGATTGCTAATTAAATAAAAAAATAATAGGCGGTAGCAATGGCACTACTCCCCTCTGTTCATTTATGTGGCACTTTCCTTTTTAAGCTGTTACAAAAAGAATGACCCCTTTCTATAGTTGAGAAGGAATGACCCCTTTCTATCTTTAGAAACCATTTGACTTTAAGCTTATCCATTTCACCCTTGATGAGATAATATATAGCCACACAAATGTTTATGGTTTGTTTTCGACCACAAGCTTCAAAAGTCTTTCTTTTTTTCTTAAACTCCGTGCCCAGCTAAACTATGCCGCATAAAATGGCACAGAGAGCTAACAAAGAGAGAAGAAATTGAAAAGTCTTGATTACTTTCTCCCCATTGTCTATATCACTCTTTATCTCAAAGAGCGGCCGCTCAAAGAGTGGCTGGAGGACTTTGGGAGGAAGTGTTTCTTTTTCTATATCTTGTGTTCTCTTTGATGATTTTCACTGCAGAAGAGCGTGCCATTGTCATTTGAAGAAATCTCTTGTTAGAAATTAACACCATAGCCCATAGCAGTGTAATAGCTTATACTAACTAGGAAACAGTATTGAAGTTGTGAACTAGCTTGTTATAGTTTTGATGAATTTACATATGTTCTTCAATACTTGGTTAAAATTGGCGAAGTTTGCTAAACTTGCTTTTTCTCATTCCATTTTAATCTCGTCAAAACAAAGTATATGAAGGAACATTTTCCTTTTTTTTTAATGTCTTTTAAATTTTTCAACTTGGAAAACCATCTAGCCTGATAGCATGTAAAATAGCTCCTGTCTAATTTTATTTTCACCAAAATCGACAAACTCAGTAGCAGTTGCTAACTTGGTTCTTCCATTTTAACAGGAAAGCGATGCTCCAGAAACAGCGGTAGCAAAATTGTTTGCATCTGTGAAGAGGAATGGGATGCAATTCAATCAATATGGCGCTGTTGCCCAGTGCTTGCAGCAATTGCCTTCTGAAGGACAGATGCGGGTAGTTCTTTTTTACTTTCTGTTCTTCAGTTGCTATTTTAATTGTTTGCTAGATCAGCCAACTGTTTTCAGTACGTGCTTTAGGCTACTGCTGCTGAGGTTCAAATTCTTCTAGTTTCTGGAAGAAAGAAAGAAGCATTACAAGTTGCACACGAGGGTCAGTTGTGGGGGCCAGCTCTTGTTCTCGCTGCACAACTTGGTGAACAGGTTTGTCTGGTTCTCAGTGGCCCTTTAGCGACCACCCTTCTCTCTCTCTATATATATATATATGTGTGTGTCTCTGTGTGTGTGTGTGTCTGTGTGTATCTTTCTAGTTATATATTTTGACTTCATGGGTAATTGTAGTTCTATGGAGAAACGGTGAAGCAAATGGCACTTCGACAGTTAGTAGCAGGCTCACCTTTGCGGACACTATGCCTATTAATTGCAGGTCAACCGGCTGATGTCTTTTCTGTAGATTCTACAGTTCAAAGTGGCATGCCTGCTGTAAATGTGGCTCAGCAGCCTACACAGGTTTTGTTTTCATAACTTGTTACAACCAGTTGTTCATTAGCTTATTTACTGCCTTTTTCCTTTGATCTCGTTCTTTATGATTTGCCTAAGCCCCTGGAATGGAGCAATTAAAGGGGTTCTTCACTCTAATAGAGTATATCATTTCTATAACATGCAGTGCATTTATAAACATAGTATCATAATTATTCTTTGGCTATTAAAGTTTCGAAAAAAGTTCAGAAGACATTTTAGTGTCTATGTAAAGGTTAATAGTGAGAAAAAACTGAAAATGGAACGTAGCTATGTATTTTGATATTTGGAATTTCAATAATGCCTGCACTTTTGAAGTCCAAGGACTTTTTTTGGTTGGGGATAAGTTAGGTGTGGGCACTAGGGTTCAAATCCTAGCAGAGCGTAGAGACAAAAAAACAATGGGTAATCTCGTCCCATCTGCCTAAACCTTGGTGCGTAGAGTTACTTGATACCTGTTCTGGGATGTAGTAGGTACCCAGTGGAATAGTCGAGGTGCGTGGAATAGTCGAGGTGCACGCAAGTTGGCCCCAAAAAAAGGGGTTTGGTGTGGGCACTGTTCCGTCAGATATGCAGGACTGTGATGATAAGTTAGGTGGGGGCGTCGTTCTGTCAGATGTGCAGAACCTGAATGATGCCCACATAGGATTCAATAGTCACCCTTAACCATTATGATTGTTTGTGAATGTTGTTTGAAGTTCATCTTTTTATGTCTTGGCATATTGCTTTTGGTCGTTTTATTACGTAACGCCGTAGGTCGTAAGTGCATCACTTTCTCTTGTTTTCTCGTTTCTGGGTTAATTGACTTTCTGCTCTTTCCTTCCCTAGTTTATTGCTTGTTGAAGATCTAAGGTTAACACTTTGTCTGGATTATTACCTTATTTTGATTTCTTCTCTTTATGCTAGTTTGGTGCTAATGTCATGCTGGATGACTGGGAAGAGAATTTGGCTGTGATCACTGCAAACAGAACGAAGGATGACGAACTGGTGCTTATTCATCTTGGCGATTGTTTGTGGAGAGAGAGGAGTGATGTAAGCCTCATGCCTTGCTTTTCTTATATTACTCTCTTCAGTGGATTACCTTCCACCTTAACTTTGTTGTCTGCTTCTTACATACATTTTCCTTTTCAAAAAACAATGCTCTAGATTGTTGCTGCACACATTTGCTATCTAGTGGCCGAAGCAAACTTTGAACCATATTCAGATACAGCGAGATTGTGTCTTGTGGGTGCAGATCACTTGAAATTTCCCCGAACTTATGCTAGTCCAGAGGCTATTCAGGTGCAGCTGACTCTATTTTTTGTGCATTTTCTAGTCATACGATGAAATGTGAAACATCTTGTGCCACAGCTAGCATATGCACTCATATAACTGTATGTGCTACTTGGCTAACACGGGTTTATCGCTTGACTGATCAAATATTTGTATGGACAGAGGACTGAGATTTATGAATACTCAAAGGTGCTGGGGAATTCTCAATTTATTCTCCTTCCTTTTCAACCATATAAACTTCTGTATGCACACATGTTAGCTGAAGTTGGGAGGATATCGGACGCATTAAAGTATGTATCCTATTTTATGTTCAGCAGAGTTCCTTGAAATCCTTTCAACTGGTTGCTTAGCATTGTTTTTTTAGGTACTGTCAAGCATTGTCGAAATCACTTAAAACTGGCCGAACCCCTGAGACGGAAACATTGAGACAGTTAGTGTCATCTCTCGAGGAAAGGATTAAAACTCACCAACAGGTACCTCTTTATCCTCTCATCTATGTTGAATGATTGTCTCAGAGTTACTTATGGTGGAACTTTCTGCATTCAGGGAGGGTTCTCCACAAATTTGGCTCCTGGAAAATTGGTTGGTAAATTGCTTAACCTTTTTGACAGCACGGCTCATCGTGTTGTTGGGGGCTTACCACCACCAATGCCAACAAGTGGCAGTTTACAAGGGAATGAACAACATCATCAGTTTGCGGGGTCTAGAGTTTCAAGTAGTCAGTCAACCATGGCAATGTCATCACTGATGCCCTCAGCATCTATGGAGCCAATAAGTGAATGGGCAACAGATAGCGGTAGAATGTCAATGCACAGTAGAAGTGTTTCAGAGCCTGACATTGGAAGAACTCCAAGACAGGTGTCTTATCCTGTTTCTCTGTAAATATTACATTTGACTGGATCTATCTGATCTGGTTTGAAAAGATAGTTTGTTATGTATTTGTGTAGGATCACGTTGACTCGTCAAAGGAAGCAAGCTCAAGTAACACAGGAAGCAATGCATCAGGAGCTGGAGGGACATCACGCTTTCGTCGCTTTAGCTTTGGCTCCCAGCTTCTCCAGAAAACTGTTGGATTAGTCCTCAAACCCCGTCAAGGCCGTCAGGTAGATTATTTATTTTTCTCCGCTGTCATTTTCTAGATTGTGGTCCTCATAAAGTTTGATGTCGAGACTTGTTTCCATTTGTCTTGATTCCTTGCAGGCAAAATTGGGTGAAACGAATAAATTTTATTATGATGAAAAACTTAAAAGATGGGTAGAGGAAGGGGCTGAACTTCCTGCTGAGGAACCGGCCCTTGCACCTCCACCAACCACTGCAGTTTTCCAGAATGGAGCACTAGATTATAACTTGAAGAGTGTATTAAAAAGTGAGAGTTCTATATGCAACAATGGATTTCTGGAAATGAAGAGTCCAACTTCTGCTGATAATGGTTCGGGAATCCCACCTCTTCCACCTACCTCCAACCAATTCTCGGCTCGTAGTCGTGTGGGTGTTCGGTCAAGGCAAGTGATATTGACTTATTAATTATCTTTAGATGGTATGTTTGAACCTTTGGTGGCTTAAGGCACAACAGCCCTTGTTTGTTTTCTTGGTCTGATTCTGAAATAGGATGTTTAATTGTTAAGAATATACTTGATAAGCCCTATGCATCAAACTAACATTTTTAGTGTAATATACATCCACCTGATAAGACATTGATCCAAAAGATACTATCGAGCATTTGTTTCTTCTGTCTATTAGTTATGGTGGCGCCATGATCAAATTGAGTTGACATGCTCATTTGAAAACATACGAATTAATCCTTATCACTGAAAATGATGCAGAAGGACTTCTTTCAAAGGTTTCAACAGAGAAACCTGACTGGCTTCTCTTCCTTCTTTTGGCAGGTATGTTGACACATTCAACAAGGGTGGTGGTAATCCAACAAATCTTTTCCAGTCACCTTCTGTTCCTTCCATAAAGCCTGCTACTGCTGGCAATGCCAAGTTTTTTGTTCCCACCCCAATGTCTCCTGTTGAAGAGACGGGGAACAATACTTCCAATGAGCAAGAAACTTCAAGTAATAGCGAGAATGATTCAGTCACTACTGTTAGTGGATCCTTCCAGTTTCATGCACCTACATCGAGCGCGCCTATGCAAAGATTTGCAAGCATGGACAACCTCTCAAATAAAGGAACTGGCACCGGCTCTCTATCATCTTACTCCCGCCGAACTGCATCATGGAGTGGAAGCTTTCCTGATGCTTACTCCCCTAATAAATCTGAAGTAAAACCACCGGGCAGTAGATTGAGTATGCCTCCGTCATCATTCATGCCTAGTGATACTAATTCGATGCACTCAATGAATGGTGGTAGTTTTGGTGATGACCTTCATGAAGTAGACCTGTGATACAATAAGATGTATATACCAAGTTTTGCTCGTCTTCGTGGTATCCTGCTCAAAATCTCTTCACTTTTATTGGTAAGCAGTGAAGCGTGATGATCAAGGAAGCCGGAAACCCTTTCCTCTCCCCTTTTTCTCAATCCCTCATTATACCTTTTTCTCCTCTCTTTTTACTTTTTGTAAGATCAGTTGTATGTTGAAAGCAATATCTTATTTAGCTGTTTACCTGTAGGTATAGGTTTATATTTCTTGTTCTTTTTTCTTTTTGTCCTTCTAACACCTGTGGTTTCAGAGACTTGTTATTACACAAGGAAAGTGGCCTGAGATAACATTGTACAGTTGATTTGTTCATTTATTGAGGAAAGAAACTCTCATTTGATAAATTTTGAATTAAAGTATGTTATTTCGCTGCAAAAGATTACTTTTAACAAGTTAAGAAAATATGTTATCTTTGTTTCTGATATTCAATGTATAAATGAATTGGGACACTGCATATTAGTTAGCTTTTAGTTGCATATTAGTTTCTTATAACTTATGTGATGCCTTGAGAGTGTGGGTTAATTCTCTTAAGACTGATTCTAAAGATTTTTGTGAGGGAAAAAGAAAAAAAACACCAAGCTAGTTTGAACTCAAAATTTATGTTACTATCTGTAATATCAAAATCAATACATATTACATGTATAAACTACCTGACCCAAAAAAAAAAAAAACAACGTTGCAAATGTCTTCACAAGTCTCAAACTTGAGAACATCCTTGTACAAAATTCACTATTGTATACTTTTTCTAATCTGTTATTTCAGATTCAAAACAGAGCAAGATTTTGAAACATCCCCTGTGTTTCTTGTAGCTGCTGCCGTGGCGGATAATGGCAAGTCAATGGCTGATAATGGAAGTTCAATCGCTGATAATGGCAATTCAATGCCTTCTCTCTCTCTGCCATTTCATTAAACAATTTCTTTCCTATCTCAAACGACACAAAAGCATCAATAGCACCATATTCAACTTGTTCATAGCTCAAATTCTCAGCATCCCACTTACTCAAAGTAACATTCTCTGGCTTTTCCATTACTTTCCCAAGTACTGCTTTTGCCATTCTTTTCAAACCCATCTTTCCATACACATATTCTCCATAATACAACAATGCAAGTCGGTTCAAATCCACAGTATTCGCGACAAAAAGCCCGTGATCACACATCAACTTCTCAGCATCTCCCTCAACCCCGACACCAACAAATGTGAAATTTGGGTTACTCAGAAATTGTGCGAGGTATCCGGGCATGGAATCTTTGTGTAGGAGTTGAAAAAGAAGGCAACGTCGGCCTACACAAAGTTGAAGAAGAGCAACTGGTTGTTTGTCTTTTGGATTGAAATAAGGGAGCCACTCGATATCAAGACCAATAAGAAGTTTGTGTAGTCTTCGCCTATGAGTATGAATAGTATGCAAAATCCAGTCATTAACAACAATTGCATTCTTCGTTACAGTAACTTCTATTTGATCACTGTAGAAAGAAACTCCGTATACTTCAGCCATTGATAAACAACACTAAAACAAAGAACTTTTGTTGGTATGAAGTATAACTTGTGGAATGGAATGAATAAGGGGTTGTGTATATATAAGAGAGTGAGTTTTCCTAATTAACGTGGGAAAGGGAAAAGGAAGTAACGTTTTGGAAGTTGCCAAATTTTTTCTTCCTATTCCTTGGTGAATTTGGTTTGCAACAAGAATTAAAACCTTAGTTTCCTAATTTTGTAGCGTCAATTAAATGAGAGTTTTTTGCTATAATAATTGTAGTATATAGAAATTTTACTTTCCCACCTAAAATGGGATTCGGAATTGTTTTCCTAATCTGTGTTGGTTTAAGCTTTGCGGCAAGAATGTAAAACGCGTAATTACAATAATGTCCGCTAGGTAAAAGGGATATTTTACTCATGAAATCTCTTTTCGTAATGGTTTTTGTGTAAATTTGTTTTTCGATTTTTTTTTTTGTTTATTCGGATCAACTTAATAAGTATTTTTTATTGGTAAATATGAAAATTACATCTCAAATATCAAGAAGCGAACATAATTAGCATTTTAAATAAGGAATCACACCTTTATTATAACAACACAAGTAAAATCAACATTTTCACTAGGGAATTACATCTTTTTTCTGTATATTAAAAATAAATTCACAACAGTAAGATAACATCTTCAATAAGGGAATTATACCAAACAAAGTAAGAAAATTACAAAAAATATCTTCAATAGATAAATAAATAAACTACAAGTTACCAAAATCAAAATCATAAATCTCATATTCTTTTTATGCAATACTTATGAAATTTTTTATCATAATTTAATAGTAAAGAGATTTAAATTTTATTTAATAATCATAGAATAACACAAATTTTTATGATATAATAAACGATGAAAATTGAATTTGATCACAATCCAAAAATTCCCATCGAGACCCAAGTTTTTCAGATTTGAAAGAAAACTCATAGATTTGAGATTAAGAGGAATGCTTATTTTATGTAATTTTAAAATTTTGGAATAATAGAAAATAGAGAGGAAAATAATATAAAATAATAATAATAATAATAAAACAACAAATAAAAAATTAGGAGATAGCCGAAAAGGAAAATGACTAGGATAAAAGGAAATAAAAAGCACAAAGAAAAGAAAAAATCGGAAAAGGTTCAAGATAAATTCCAACTTGAATTTTACATACGAGAAAAGCTTTTAAAAAGGTCTACCACCTATGATACCTTTATTTAATTTACGACTACGAATGACATGATTAAATATTTAACCTAATTTAAGAAAATTTCAAACTTCTGAATACGATAACTTTATAATCTTAGCAGGTGCCATGAGGGATGGATCCACCCCAAAACTTAAACACAGTAAATTAGTATGATTTAATATAAATATTTCGTGCGAGTATGTTTTTTAACACTCCTGTAATATCCTCATCTCTTTTGACTTTTGTGTAATATTCTTTAAGTTTTCAGTCAAGAGGTAAAAAAGTGACAAGTGTCTACTTCGATATCATTCTTATAGTTAAAATCTGTATCTCCCCAAGTATTCAAATTAAATGGAAACATCTTCATTCTTCAACAAAGAAAAATTTACTCTTTATAAATAATTAGAAAATCATGATGATTAATAACTAATTGGATTTTAATGTTCACAAATATGAATGGTCAAATCCAAATACTCAACGAGAACTAGATGGTCCTCTGAGGTCAGTGGCGGAGCCAGAATTTTTATTAAGAGGAGTCAAAATATAAAAAAACAAACTCACCAAGAAGTTAAGGGATATCATTCATTATATAGTATATATACATATTTTTTTTAAAATTACTGAGCTAAACATTGTAATTTTTCGACGAATGCATGTGGCTCCGCCATTGTCTGAGGTGCGTCATGTACGTACAGATACTTCATGTATACTTTATGTCATTACTAAAAAATGGAACTCTAGTGGCCATGCCCATCCCTTAACTTGCTCAATTATTTTTTTGGTTTCTTACCCGATGTATTATATTGTGTTTAGGCCCAACTAAATTCTAAGTATGTGCTGCTTTGTTACGCCAAAACGTAAATGTCCAAGTCTAACCACTATACTTAATAATTTTATATTAAAATGTTTGAAATCATTGAATAAGATCTAATATATTGGGAAATAGAGTAAGCTGCGAATACAAGTTTCTTAATTATCTCATTAATCTGGTGCTATGTCTCATGTCATGTCTTTTTAAGGCATTTAGCTTTTGAAGTTACAATTTTAAAAAACTGAGTAAACTGTCATGCCAAACAATCTTTTATGTATTGTATATAGCCAAATGCATGATTGTATATTCTGAAATCAAATGCTACCTACCACTCAAAACCTACAGAAATGTGAAAGAGTAAGCAATTCATAATAAGTAGAATTAAAAATGGGAACATTATATTCTGAAAGAAGCACAAAAATGCTTCCCACTGCCTTGCCCTTTATTCTTCTCGAGATCCAAAGGTAAGTTTACTGCAACTGTTTGGTACTATCCACTAAGGATCTGGCGGCCCGGTGCACTAAGCTCCCGCTTTGCATGGGGTCCGGAAAGGACCGGACCATAAAGATCTATTGTACGCAATCTTACTGTGCATTTCTGCAAGAAGCTTACTATCCACTAAGGAACTAAGATTTACAAAATGTTCAGAGGTTTACAAGATACCTATTCACAGACTATTTACGGACGACCCGGTGCACAAGGCATCCCGTGTTCGCTTAGGGTCCGAGGAAGGGCCGCACCTCAAGAGATGTGATCTAAACAGCCTACCCTAATGCAAACATTAGTGGTTGCTTCCACGGCTCGAACCGAGGTCACATGAAGACAGTTTTACCGTTGATAATAGAAGTATACAGAAGCAATGTATCTAATTTATGTATTTGAACTGTGCCAATTCCCTATCAGATCATCACGAGGAAGGAGCACAAATGAACAACAAATCTCAAATTAAAATGTAGCAGATGGTTTAATAAATTAAAGAACATCAGCCTCTTAATGTGCAGCAATTTTCAAACATGTTGAAAATGTCTACTTCAGACAACAAAAATATGGAAGGCTAAGATTTGGTATAGCAGGAAGTATATACTAAATAATTATCCATGAGTAGATGTGTCAAAATGGTTTAAAGAAAACATTTATCCACCCATATTATTCATTAAAAATGGATAGGATAATGAACTTTTTAAAAACGGGTCGAATATGGATAAGAACCATATTATCTACTTAGAAAATTGTTAACCAAATGGATAACCAAAATGTTTAACTTTTACATTCGTAAAGCCACAAATTGGGGATTCCTCAAGTTTGGGAAACTAGGAATTCACCCATAAGTGATCATATTCAAAAAACCATGGATAATATGGATATCCATATTATCCGCCGGATAAACCGTTTTTTATCCGTCTCAAATACGGGTCGGGTCGGATAAATTATCCGTTTTTAAATTATCCGTTTTCGATCCGCTTATATTCGACCCGCCCCGCCAATTTGTCATCCCTGTCCATAAGGATAAATTCTTGAATTCTTCTTCCATCTGAAGCATGCATATGTGTTGAAGGGCTTATATCGTTCATGGAATTGCATAGTTTTGGTACCGCATTACCACAATAACAAAACGTGAACATATTTATTGCAGTTATCAATCCATCCATCTCGTAAGTGTTCCTTTCTATTGAAAACCAACACCATCAACTGCACTCGCCCAAAAAACCAAACCAACTAGAATAATAAAGGCCAAAACTCCTCCAGCAAAAATATAAGCCAATAATCCTAAGCTTTTTAACCATGTTGTTGGCTATATTATGTGATCAACTAGAAAGACAAATGTTTCTCTGTCCTAGTATGAAAATTTGCATTTGGGAATAGTTTTTGCAGATTGTCACCTTCTAATATTAGGAACTCAATTGCAACCAAGTATAGCTCTAACGTACATGAAAATTGATATTATGACTCTCTCTTTGTTCCCAAAAGCAAATTCCTGACACTCGTGAATTAGCTTGTGGGAATAAAGGAAGAACAATAATATCAATTTTCATTTATCTTGAACTATACTAAGCTGCAATTGAGTTCCTAATATTAGAAGGCGACAATTTGCAAAAGCTATTCCCAAATGCAAATTTTCATATTGATGGCCGGAAAATAGTAGACAGAGAAACCTTTGTCTTTCTAGTTGCTCTCATAATATTGCCAACATGGCTAAAAGACTTAGGATTATTAGCTTATGTTTTTGCTGGAGGACTTTTATCCTCTATTATTCTAGTATTTCGTTTAGTTCTTGGGCGAGTGCACTTGATGGTATTGGTTTTCAACCGAAAGGAATACCTTAAAGATGGAATGGATTGGCAACTGCAGTAAATATGTTTACCTTCTGTTGTTGCGGTTGTAACGACCCGACCGGTCGTTTTGAGTATTACAATCTCGTTTTCCCATTTACTGCTCAAATTATACTTTACAGTTGTTGTGTGAATTGCCGGGGTAAATGGTTCAGGTCCGGTGAGGTTTTGGAATGAATTGGATCATTTAGTTCTAAGGTTTAAAGCTTAAGTTAAGACCGAATGTCAACTTATGTGTAAATAACCCCGGAATGGAATTTTGATGATTCCTATAGCTCTGTATGGTAATTTTGAACTTAGGAGCATATTCGAAAAATTATTTGGAGGTCCGTAGTGGAATTAGGCTTGAATTGCCGAAAGTTAAATTTTTCGGAAGTTTGACCGAGGGATCGACTTTATGATATCGGGGTCAGAATCCGATTCTGGAAATTTGAATAGGTCCGTAATGTGAAATATGACTTGTGTGCAAAATTTGAGGTCAATCGCACGTGATTTGATAGGTTTCGGCGTCGTTAGTAGAATTTCGAAATTTGGAAATTTATTAGGCTTGAATCCGTGTGTAGTTCGTATTTTTGAGGTTGTTAGGTATGATTTGAGGCCTCGAGTAGGTGTTGATATAGTTGGTTGAGGTCCCGGGGGCCTCGGGTGAGTTTCGGATGATTAACGGATTGATTTTTGAATTTGGAAGACTGCTCGAACTGAAGCCTTCTGGTGTAATCGCACCTGCGGAAAAGTAGTCGCAGGTGCGAGCAGGGGTGCGTTGAAGCAAGGCGCGCATGTGCAGAAGGAGCTTCGCAGTTGCGGAATCGCACTTGCGCGAGAAGGAGCGCAGATGCGGGCAGAGGGCTGTGAGGCATTGGTCGCAGGTGCAAGGAAAAATTCCGCACCTGCGTGAGCACAGATGCGGACGAATGCGCGCAGAAGCAAAAACTGGGCAGGCGAGTGAAGTCCCCAAATGCGACGTTTTGCTCCCACAAGCGGAGGCGCAGGTGCACAAATCTTGTCCGCAGGTGCGGATCGACTGGGCAGAATCCTTTAAGTTCGAGGGTTCGACATTTTCACCCATTTTTCGGATTTTGGAGCACGGTTTAAGCGATTTTGGAGAGAAATTTTTCCACACAACTTGGGGTAAGTGTTCTTGACTCCCTTGTGATTATATTCCGTGAATTAATCTTCATTTTTGGTGTAAGATTATTGAATCTTCAAGAGAAATAGATGGAAATTTTTATAATGTCACAAAACGAAATTTTCAAGTTTGAATACTCATTTGGAGCCGGATTTGAGTGAAATTAGTATGGTTGAACTTATAATTGGATGGGTTGTCGTATTTTGTGAGTTTTGTTGGATTTCGAAGCGTGGGTCCCATGGGTGATTTTTGGGGTGTAATTTCGAATTTTGTGGATTCTATTAGTATTTTGATATAAAATTAATTTCTATAATTTTTGTGGGTTGAATCAAATTAATTGTGACTAGATTCGAGCCGTTCGGGAGTTGTTACGCGCAGAATGGAACTTCTGGAGCATTGTTTTGCTTGCTCGGCATTGGATTTGGCTTGTTCGAGGTAAGTAACTCTTCTAATCTTGGAGTTGAGGGTATGAACCCTGAATATATGTATTTCGTGAATTGTTGGGAGGTGACACATATGCTAGGTGACGTGCGTGTGGGCGTGCACTATAGAAAGTGTGACATAATTGTTTCTGTGAAATTTTGTAGTTAAATGATCTTGGCATTTTCCATACGTTTTATGAGTTAAAGAAATTGAGTTGAAAAGCATATTAAAAATCATGTTGAGGCTATATGCCAGTATTATTGGGACCCACAGAGGTCATATTGCTGTGAATTATTTGTTAAAGTAAAAATTCATACTCAATCATATTCATTTCATTGCATATCATATCTCAGTCTCTGCTGTTATTTATTGATGCATCATATAATCATTTTTGGGCTATTCTCATGACATTGTGAGCACATGAAATAGAGACTGGAGAGATTGATGATTGAGGGAGGCCGAGGGCCTGATTGTGAGGATATTTTGGGATCGGGTTGCACGCCGCAGCAGACCATGTTGGCTTTATATATATTATTACTATTATATGGATCGGGGATACCCGCCTGCAACAGGCCTTATTGGCTTATTATGGCACGTGAGTTGTCCGTGCGAATTCTGATATGATATTATAGCACGTGAGTTGTCAGTGCAGATTATAGCGTTTAGGCTGTAGGAGCCCCTCCGGAGTCTGCACACACCCAGTGAGTGCAGGTACCTACTGAGTGCGAGTGCCGAGTGCCGAGTGCTGAGTGACTGGGAGGCATGAGTGATTGTGAAGTATGCCCGAGTGGCATGAGTGACAGTGAGGTTTGCCCGAGGGGCTGTATATGAGTGATGTTATGCCTGAGGGGCTGTTTATGATTTTATCACTCAGTTGCATCGCATTGGCATGCACACATGACATATAGGCATAGAGATGTATTTTCCTCATGATGTTCAACATCACATCATTCATGATTTCTCACACACTTTGACAGATGGGCATAGTGATGCATTTGTTTTACACGGGTTATCCGAAAGGAAAATGAACATCTTATTTATTATTGAAAAGATTTTGGGAGAAATTTATTGTTTTCAAACTATTCATATTTTTGGTAACTTCGGCAAACAATTTGGGGTTTCACTTATGTATTTGAAAGGAAGAACTATTATTTTTTTTTTTTGAAATTATGATTTGGCTGAGCATTTTATCTCTGAGTTACTTCTGGTATTATTTGCTTTATGTTGTTATGGACTGTTGTGGACTATTGGTTGTGGACTCGACCTTGGTAGAAGCTCGTCACTACTTTCAACCTACGGCTAGGTTTGTTACTTACTCAGTACATAGGGTCGGTTGTACTGATACTACACTTCTGCACATTGTGTGCAGATGTTGGTTGTTGTTGTTGCTGTGCTTTGAAGATGTACCTGTGTTCCTGTTGTAGCTGCCTCTTGTTCATGGTAGCCTTAGATTTTATAAAAGCTCTATTTATGTACTATTCAAACAGATTATGTATTTATTTCATTTTTGCTTTGTAAACTCTATTCGTAGAAGCTCATGATTTGTACTACCAGTTCTTGGGGGATCGTATAAGATTAAGATCTTTATTCATTTAAATTACTTTAATAATTATTTTAGAATTGGATAGTTGGTAATTGGCTTACCTAACGGGTTGGGTTAGGTGTCATCACGACTAGTTGGATTTTGGGTCGTGACAAGGTGGTATCAGAGCTCTAGGTTCATAGGTTCTACAAGTGATGAGCAAGTGTCTAGTAGAGTTTTTCGGATTGGTATGATGACTTATTTTCGATAGGCTACAAGGCATTTATGATATATACATCCCATCTTTCTTTCCTTATCGTGCAGGATTGATTCAGCTTGAGACATAACTCTTTGAATTCCTTCCACGTATTCGTATGCGCACATGAGCGCTCGGTATCAGCTGTGCGTCTCCGGCTTGTGATTCCATGAATGAAATTCGAGATGAGTATTCTATGTTTTGGTGATGGGCCAGTCTGGAGGACTTGAGGCCGGGGTTAGACCACAACTTAGGCTCGGTAGTTTCTATTGTGAGAACTTGTACATTGGACTTATATGTCCGGTAATGACCCTACAGTGGAATTTATGGCTCGATGAGCGGTGGAATGGCGGTGTGATGGGTATGATGTGACCGCGGGATGTGTTAAGACGATTGGAATATGACGAAAAGTGTTTTCTTGAAATGTAAAGGAAAGGCCATTGGGTGCTTGATTTTCGATTTGATGTGACGAACAGTCTCGAGTAAAGAATGATTTGAAGGATCTTACACATTGTTAAATTTTGGGACAGACCAAATTCCCATGTCTTGTTAATAAGTTTGAACTTGAAAATATTAAGTGATTGCATAGAAATTGTGGTTGCGAAAAGATATAATAAGATGCAAATCTGAGGTTAGGGAGGTGGGTTATCTCGTGGAGAGTAATCTACGTAGGTGTGTTCCTTGTAATGTGAGTGGAGGGTTTCTTTTCTGCCAGTGGGGCATATGTGTGGAGATTTGAATTTGAATCTGGTTGAGAAGGTCAACTTAAGTGTCAAGAGAATGATTGTGAGTTTAGTGGATGATTTGGGGTATTTTATGGTTGGCGTTGCATGAGTTTGAGAAGAAGTTTCGTTGAACTGACTGTGACATTATGACAGTAATAGAGTATTGGTATTGTGAGTTATGGAATATTTTAATCTATGGCTTTGGGCCAAGTGGGGGAGCCTGCTATTGATAATTCAATTTCATGATTATATGTAAAGATTTAGTTTTGGGTTAAGGCATACTGGTGGGTTAGTTATGACTTGCAAAAGTTGAGATTTGATGATGGCTCGAATAAGGAAATTCCTGGATACGGGTTATATTGCACTTATGAGTATATGAAAATCGTGGGATGAGTGAGTTATTATTTGTGGATGATGTAGTGCGTACGGAGTATGAATTTGATAGGTGGTATTAAAGTAGAGTTACTTCTTTGAGAGTTGTTGTGCTAATGGAGCACGTGTATTTTGGCCCATTTGGGCGGTGTAATGTGGATTTGAACAAAAGGGATAATTATCGAAAAAGTTCTAATGGATTCGAGATTTATATGTAACAATTGAGAATTTTTGGCGGATTTGTTTGCGGCAAAAATCTGAGATTTAAGTTGGATGGTGTCGAGACTTGTGGCATTTTTGTATATCATTATAGATTTTATATTTTGGTATCAGGAAGGTGAATGCAACGGCATTAAACTCAAATAAGATATTTTCAGAGTGGGTGTTTCGGTTGTGGTATTTATATGGGTAATTATGATATGGTGAGACTTTACAGATATTTTGGTGGCAATATTCTTGGGTTTGGTGACCTGCGTGGCTTGGTTATGTGCAAATGGATTCTAAGTATTCTTGATGGTTTTTACCGGTGTGTAAAACGTGTTGTGTATTGTGATTTTCTCCAGGAAAGAAGCAACAGAAAAGTTTCTAACAAAAAGGGTGTGTAAATTATTGGTGACTCAAAGTTTATAATAAGATTCTTGTGCTTTTCACATGATGGCAAGATAGATGTTATGTGTTGTACGGGAGTTAGATTTACATGTACGCGGTGGTAGTACAGTCTTGAAGAGAAGGTAACGAATGTTGGATAACATGAACGGTTCCAAATAACTAGATGGATACTATTACTACCTGGTGTTGTATGAGAAGGGGGCGAACTTCACAAGGCGCATTGTATTTTGGATTAGTATTGTGGTACTCACATGGTTGATGGACTGCTAATATTCAAATTTTGCCAAGTGGCACGGAAGAACTTTTAAAGTATTTTTTGTGGGATGATCGTGTATGAGAGAGGTGTTAGGCATTCGGGCGGTGGAGATGGAATTAAATATGGTGATTCGCGTGTTCTATGCATTTGAAGATTTGGAGTTCTCAGGAGCAGATTGTTTCATGGTTGTGGATTGTGAAGTTGTGGCCGGAGCTAGCCAGATGATAGAATGTGTTATGATTCAGTCATTTATGGATTTTCGGAGGGATTTTTTGTTTTGCTATTTGTGGGCAACCGAGTTGATTTAGAGGTCCATAGGTAGGCCCAATTAAGATGTGTATTCTACACCGAGCCGGAATGGTTGGCTCCATACTGCTATTGTTGAGGGATGTGTCACTCGGTTGATGTTGAACTTATTCGTGTTCTGAAATGATCTGTGAGTTACTCCTTTATGCTACGAGGAGTTTTGATTCATTGGTTATGTGCACACAGACTTATGTGTAAACGACCTCGGATTCGAATTTTGATGATTCCAATAGCTCCATATGGTTATTTTGGACTTAGGAGCGTGTTCGAAAAATTATTTGGAGGTCCGTAGTGGAATTAGGTTTGAATTGCCAAAAGTTGAATTTTTGGGAAGTTTGACAGGGGGTTTGACTTTTGATATCGGGGTCGAAATCTGATCCTGAAAAATTTGAATAGGTCCGTAATGTGAAATGTGACTTGTGTGCAAAATTTGAGGTCAATCGCACGTGATTTGATAGGTTTCGGCGTCATTTGTAAAATTTGGAAATTTGGAAACTTATTAGGCTTGAATCCGTGTGTAGTTCGTATTTTTGAGGTTGTTAGGTATGATTTGAGGCCTCGATTAGGTCCGTGTTATGTTATGGGACTTGTTGATATAGTTGGTTGAGGTCCCGGGGACCTCGGGTGAGTTTCGGATAGTTAACGGATTGATTTTTGAATTTGGAAGACTGATGGAACTGAAGCATTCTGGTGTAATCGCACCTGCGGAAAAGTGGTCGCAGGTGCGAGCTCGCAAGTGCGAGCAAGGGTGCGCTGAAGTGAGGTGCGCATGTGCGGAAGATGCTTCGCAGGTGCGCAATCGCACCTGCACGTGAAAGAGCGCAGATGATGGTAGAGGGCTGTGAGGCATTGGTAGCAGGTGCGAGGGAAATTTCTGCACCTGCATGAGTGTAGATGCGGATGGATGCGCGCAGAAACGGAAACTGGGCAGGCAAGTGGAGTCCGCAAATGTGACATTTTGCTCGTACAAGTGACTGTATCCTCCAATTTTGAACATTCTCGTTGATTGATCGGAAGGACTTGAAAAGGATTTGGGCTAAAAAGGATTTGGATTGAACTACAACTTTGGAACCTTAAGGCGAAATCATTGCCGAACCATTGTAACATCTGCCCCAGTTTTAGTTTTTTTTTTTTTTTGGAAATATGGATTTTTATGTTGGTGTGACTGAACCTGAGAGAGAGGCTGCCTACGTATCCTTTCGGAATCAAGTCAAACATAGTTCAAGTAACAAGAACTTGTTTGGATTTTTGTTTTGTTTTCTTTTTCTTCTGTTTTGTTTTGTTTTCTATTTCTTTTTCTTTTTCCTTTCCTTTTACTTTTTTTCATTTTCTTTTTTCTCTATTTTTTTTTTCCTTTTTTCATTTTTTTTCAATAACACTTTTAGGTTTCAAAGAGGGTAATCAAAGAAAAGGTAACTGGCTCAAAGGGTTTGCAAATGGTTTATAGTGTTTGGGTATCAAGAATTTTGCCTTCGTCATCCCAATCAGAGAGCATTAAAGTAGAGTAAAAGGGTCAAACATAATACCTTTTGATCGCGTCTGCATTGACAGTTGTCTCGGGGTCATTTCCTTCGATTCTTCCCAGGTACAATGCTCCCTTTTGCAGTACTCTCGTTATAATGTATGGACCTTTCCAATTTGGAGCCAATTTTCCTTTAGCTTCTTCATGAGGTGGGAGGATACGTCTTAGAATGAGTTGTCCTTTTTTCAAATTTCTTTGGCCGCACTTTCTTGCTGTAGACACGAGCCATTCTTTGTTGGTATAACTGCCCGTGGCAAACTGCGACCAATCATTTTTCATCAATCAGTATCAATTGTTCAAATCGTTTCTTGACCCAATCTTTATCCCTTCAACAATGATCCGAAGAGAGGGAATATCAACTTCGTTCCAATTTTCTATTTATTTTCTTATAAGCCTTGTCTTCAAAACATTCTACTTCTTGATTCATTATTTCGAGGTCTGACAGCGTTTTAGGATCTGGGCCTGAAGTCCGCAAGCATGTCATGTTATTAAAATCTGCATTAACAGAACTGAAAAAAGAATAAGAAAAAGTGACAAAATTAAGAAAAGAGACATTCTTGGACAATAAAATATTAATTTCATTTGATTTTTTTTTGAATTTTAAAGATAGAAGGGTTTACATCGGAAAGTAAGATAATAAAGTAAAACGTCCGGATTACACTCTGAAATAATTCAGACGCAGAAAAGATAGTAAGACTAGCTACCGAGACTCCCGTCTGATGGAGGACTTTCAGGCTTGGCGACCGTTTTTTGGTTTCTCTTCTGCCGCGACAATGGCTACTGTGTCTTTCAGTGCTTGATCAAATTCCTCATCTTCACAGATCATTCCGACTACTGGCCCATTGATGTGAGTAGGCAGAGGATTGTTCATCATATTAGGGGCCTCTTCATCCATAAGCACTATTGCTTTGAGCTCGATGAGGTCTTCCACTGCTCTCTTAAGAATCCAACAGTATTCCGTATCATGTCCCACAACTCCAGAGTGGTATTCACATCTAGCATTAGCCCGGTGCGCCAGTTCGGGGCTACTGGCTGCAGTAGACCTAGCCTGACTAGCTTTTTGGAACAAGCTTGAGTATAATTCACTAACAGGGGTGAACTCATTCCTTCTGGGGAGGCTCTTTTTTTTCTTTTTTCTTTTTTCTTTTTTCTTGAATTTTTTTTTTCATACCTTGATTTCTTTTTTCTTTCTCTTTTTGTTGTTTTTTGCTCTTTGTTTTTCTTTGTTATTTTTTTGTCACTCTTTTCTTTATTTTTAACTCAATTGTTTTTCTTCTTTTTTTCCGGTTTATTTTTCACTCAATTTGTTTATGGCTATGATCGAATCCGATAGGGATTGCCTACGTATTATTACGCCGAATGAATCAGATCATTACGTAGTTCAGGAAAAAATCAGGAATAGTAAATAAACTAACTTTTTTGTTTTACTCATATACAAAACAAACTACGAAAGCATCTAACAAGGAAAATATTTTTGGATTTTATTTTTTTAATATATTTTTTTTTTTATGTTTTTTGTTTTGGTAATTTTTGAAAGAAAATATTTATTTTTTTTGGATTTTGATTTTTTTTGAGAATTTTTTTAAAAGAAAGACTTCTAAAGAAGAAGGATTTTTTTTTTTGTTTTTGAATTTCGATTTTTATTTTATTTTTTTCGAAGAAAGACTTCTAAATAAGGAATAAAAACATATTTTTGGATTTTGATTTGATTTTCTTTTTCGAATGAAAGACTTCTAAAAAGAAAGAAAATATTTTTAATTTTTATTTGGAATTTTCTAAGGAAAGACTTCTAAAGAAGGAATTAAATGAAAATATTTTTGATTTTTTTTAAAATTGGGGCCGAAACCGATAAGGTTTGCCTACGTATCTCACATCCGGTGAGAATCAGACCCGCGTAGTTTGGTCAGTATTTCAGGAATGGGATGACGCTTTGTGAAAAATTCAATCTTATTTTGTAATAATCGTTTTGGGGTAAAATTTTGAAAGGGTTTTTAGATTTTCAAATACCGAGATTTTTTAAAAACAGAGTAAATTTTCTCTCTTCTAATTTCTTCCTTCTGGTTTTCTCAATTCTTATTTTTATGTTTTAGAAGTCAACATGCACAAACCGAATCAAACATAATGTACATGTAGCACATAAGATGTGTTACACGCTATATTTTCGTACGTAAAAATGCATCGTAAGCAAACTAATGTATGACCAAAAATGAGATAATATTTAAAAGTATATAAAGTAATTTAATCATGTTACCTCTGAGGTTACAAATATTGAAGATCATGAACAACAAGTACAAAGAGGGTTGGACGGTTCAGAAGCTAAAGCAATTGAAGAAAATAATGTTTCGTCGAAAGTCGACAAGTTGGGAATGTTATAACATGTACCTTTGGGGTGAGACTAGGGTGCTTAACATGACAAGGAGATTATGTTATGATTTATATTAGTCGTATGACATCCGTATGTTATGTTTTGAAGTCAAGCGAGTTATGGAACAAAAGTCGATGAAAGTCATCACAAGTTATATTTATAAGTTTTACTGAAACTTTGGGTCAAATGTAACTGCAATTTTCTCCCAATATACTTAGAGTTATGGGGTGTTCTACCCATAAAATTAAATATCTATGAGTCTATTTTCCAACGCATTAAACCGTTTGTCAATACGACATTGGAGTAGAAAGATATGGGCATTTGTGCGATACTGCGCAAGCTGCTAGGTGACAAGTAGGTGTGTCACCTACTTGCTTAAATGAGAGCCCAAAAAATGGGCCATTTCGGGTCGTCCAAAGAGGCATTTTAAAGGCTTATTTTCTTCATATATTAGACTTAAAATAGAACATAATAACCAGACATAAGCTCTGCAAAACAATCCTCCCAAAAATTTCCCACAAACCCTAATTGATTTTCTCTCCCTTTCAAGTTCTAATTGGAGGTAAAACCTAGAGTTTGAAGAACCAAGATAGGAGCTGAGTTATCCAACAAATAAGGTGAGTTTACTGATCTCTTTCATCCATTTTTTCTACTGTAAATTCATGGTAAGTCGTTCTATACTTGTAAGAACTCACGGGAAGGTGATCGGAAGCCGTGAGTTCGAGTTATTCATTTGTAGCGGACTGTTTTGTGTTGCTGTTGGGCTGCATGTTTTACTACTGTTTTGTGGAGTTTTGGAGGAGGAAGGGGGTGTAGAAACACCATATAAATGTAGGGTGGTTGGCTGGTCGTTCGTCATAACATTTCCGGGTCGTTTGACACTACTACGGTGGTCGTTTTGTGTATGAAGAGATTGGGGTGTGTTGGGCTGTTTTGTAGTATTTGATGGCGTATATAGGGCTGAAAAATGGTGTATATATGTTGTTATTGTTCTGTTCTTGTATTGTTGGTGTTATCTTGAATTTGGAGGAAGTAAGGATTATAGGGAGATGCTGCCCGTTTTAATACAAAATAAGTTTGTCGTTCGTTGTGCGATAGTTGTACCTTTCGTAACTTAACGATAGTATTATTATCATTCTTGTAGATTAAGGTGCGAAGAGGTGAGTTCAACTTGGTGATTGGAAAGATTGTGATAAGGTATGTTAAGGCTAAGCCCTTCCTTCATTTTGGCATGATCTCGTAGCTACATGTGTTAATAATGAGACATAAAGAGAAGTTCGTATTCATGAATTTATTCACATTATTCTAGTCTCATAAGTTACAATATTATTCTTTATCGAGACTTCATATTCAGTTTAGTTTTGTCATTATTCTAGTCTCATAAGTTACAATATTATTCCTTATCGAGACTTCATATTCAGTTTAGTTTTGTCTTTATTTAGTCAAGAGAGCAGAGGGTCTATATATATATACAGTATTACATTATTTTCACCACCATCGAGCTATAATCAGTGGGCAGGCCCCTATTGGGCAACCTCTGATCAGATGGTAAGTTATATATACCGAGCCTACTGTGGCCGAGCGCCTATGAGCGAGCCCAGGATGGCCGAGGTACAGAGCCCAGTATGGCCGAGCGCCTATGAGCGAGCCTACTACGGCCGAGCAGTTACACGTACCGAGCCTTATAGGGCCGGACATTTATTTTACTTACTATATTGAAGGAGTTTAGTCACTATCAGCAGGTAAGTATATCTCCAGACCATCTTTGACTCCCAGTTAATTTCAGTTATCATATTATCAGTTCAGTTTTAGATTTCAGTTATTTTATTGCCTTATATACTCGGTACATTATTTCGTAGTGACGTCCCTTTTTTGGGGGCGCTACATTTCATGCGTGCAAGTTCAGATAGACAGACGGGTAGACCTGCTCAGTAGTTGTTTCCCGAGTTCAGCCTGATCGGTAAGCTCCACGTCTTTCGGAATTGCCAGGTCTAGAGTTTTGTGTATATCTTATGTATATCTGTATATATGTTATGGGTAGGTTGGGGCCCTGTTCCGATTATAATATATCTATCAGTAGAGGCTTGTAGACATATCCTGTTGGTTAGTGCAGTATGTTGGGTTTGTAGGCCTGGTATGTATAATTTGGTGGTTTGTCAGCTGTAGTAGCTATGACGGCCTTTTCAGCCTAGCTTTATATTGATGTTTAGTTAGCGCTAATTTCCATTCAGTTTTATATTTTGCTTCGCAAATTATCTTGCAAGGTTGCCCCATGGCCAAAGTATGACATTATGTGTTCAGAGTCCCTTAGTCGCAATTTGGTACGCTAGGTTAGGTGAGGCACCGGGTGCTTGTCTCGCTCCTAGGTTCGGGGCATGACAAACTTGGTATCAGAGCAGTTCTGTCCTAGGGAGTCTACAAGCCGTGTCTAGTAGGGTCTTGTTTATAGATGTGTTGTGCACCACAATATATAAGCAGGGAACTACAGGGCATTTAGGAGTTGGTTACCCTTCTTTGAAATCTAAATCGTGCCATAGAACTGAGTTATAGAAAATTTGAATTAAACTTATGTGTTAGTATTTGCATGCACAGATGACGATGACTAGGAAGACTACAGCTAGCCAGAGGAGAGATACAGCAGCAGGTGAGGGGACCAGTAGGGTACCCCCAGTAGATGGGGCCCAGTCTGAGGCTCAAGGCGAGACCCCTACTCAGCCATTACCGGCTCCTCCACCAACTACGGAGATTCCTAGGGAAACCGCACATCCAGTTCCCCCTCCACTTCTATCAGATCAGGACTTGAGAAGTGCGGTGCATTTGTTGACACAGTTGGTAGCTACCCAACAACAGGCTACGGCATCAGCTAGTGCAGGAACTTCTGAGGGGTCTGGGAGTTCAAGGGTCCGAGAGTTTATTGCTTTGAGTCCCCCAGAGTTCCTGGGGACAGATCAGAGAGAGGACCCGTAGGATTTCATAGATCAGCTTCACAGGATCTTTTGTGTTATGCATGCCACGGAGAAAGAGGCAGTTGAGTTAGCAGCTTTTCGACTCCGAGATATAGCCATCCTTTGGTACGAGGGATGGGAGAGGTCCAGGGGACGTGATGCACCTCCAGCTATTTGGGAGAATTTTTCAGATGCCTTCCTTGACCAGTACTTACCACGAGAGATCCGACAGGCTCGAGTCGATCAGTTTCTAGCCCTCAAGCAGGGTAATATGAGTGTTCGAGAGTATAGTCTCCGTTTTGACTCATTGGCCAGATATGCACCATCCATAGTTGCTACTATGCGGGATAGGATTCACAGGTTTATAGCAGGGTTAGCCCCAGAGTTAACCGAGGCATGTGCCACCGCTGCATTGCAGGATAGTATGGATATCTCCCGGATTCAGGCATTCGCCTAGAATATAGAAAGGGGTAGGCGTCGGCAGCAGGGTACAGAGAGGGCTGAGCAAGGGCAACGTAAGAGGATGAGATTTCCCAGGTCTCAGGAGCAATCTCAGGGTAGTTATAGGACCCAGTACTTCGGACGGCCACCTAGGCCTCCGCCACCTCAGTTACAGGGTTACAGGTATGACCGCTATACTCAGTCAGGACCAGGTGAGAGCTCACGGGCATCGGGTTTGCAGCGACAGCGAGGTTCTGCGCAGACATGGTCATTTCCTTCGCGGTGTGACATATGTGGTAGAGGACACTTGGGCCAATGCCGAGTAGGTTCTGATGCTTGTTATACATGTGGGCGTCCGGGGCATATGATACGAGATTGCCCAAATAGAGATTCTGGGGGAATGGCATAACCAGCGAGTTCAGCAACAGGATCATCTATGTCCGTGCATCCTTCAGGGCGCGAGTCTCAGTCTTCGGCTGGTAGAGGTCGAGGAAGAGGTAGAGGTTCCAGTTCAGGTGGTAATCAGAACCATATCTATGCTTTAGCGGGTCGACAGGACCAGGAGTCTTCACCAGACGTTGTGACAGGTATATTAACCATTTGCTCTCACGATGCTTATGCTTTGATAGACCCAGGATCTACTTTATCGTATATTACCCCATTTGTCGTGAGGAAGTTTGGTATAGTGCCGGAAATACTAAGTGATCCTTTTGCGGTATCTACACCGGTCGGAGAATCGATTATTGCTAGACGGGTTTACCGAGGTTGTACATTGACAATTTGTAGTCGTCAGACCTCAGCTGTCCTAGTTGAGCTAGAGATGATGGATTTTGATACTATCATGGCCATGGATTGGTTGGCAGCTTGCTATGCCATAGTTGATTGCCGAGCAAAGGCAGCCAGATTTCATTTTTCGGGTGAGCCAGTCCTTGAATGGGTAGGTAATACACCAACACCCAGAGGTAGGTTTATTTCCTATCTGAAGGCGAGGAAAATGATCGCAAAAGGGTGCATTTATCATATTGTGCGAGTTAGAGATACAGATGCTGAGATACCTACACTTCAGTCTATTCCCGTAGTCAAAGAGTATGCAGATGTGTTTCCAGATGAGCTTCCAGGTATTCCTCCAGAGCGAGAGATTGATTTTAGCATCGATTTGCTTCCAGGAACTCAACCAATATCCGTCCCTCCGTATAGAATGGCACCTGGCGAATTGAAGGAGTTAAAGGAGCAGTTAAAAGATTTGCTGGAGAAAGGTTACATCAGGCCCAGTACCTCACCTTGGGGTGCACCAGTACTATTTGTGCGGAAGAAAGACGGCTCGCTGAGGATGTGTATCGATTATAGGCAGCTGAACAAGGTAACTATTAAGAATAAGTATCCACTTCCAAGGATCGATGACTTGTTTGATCAGTTGCAGGGGGCTAGATGCTTTTCAAAGATAGATTTGAGGTCGGGGTACCACCATGTCAGAGTTCGGGAAAAAGATATTCCGAAGACAGCCTTCAGGACCCGATATGGCCACTTCGAGTTCCTTGTCATGTCCTTCGGGTTGACTAATGCACCCGCTGTATTTATGGACTTGATGAATAGCCTATTCCGGCCATTTTTAGATCTGTTCGTGATAGTATTTATTGATGATATTCTGGTTTATTCCCGTTCAGAGGATGAGCATGCAGACCACCTGCGAGCGGTACTCCAAACCCTCCGTGATCGTAAGTTGTATGCTAAGTTTTCTAAATGTGAGTTCTGGTTGAAGTCTATAGCATTCTTGGGGCATATTGTATCAGATGAAGGAATAAAGGTGGACACTTAGAAGATTGAGGCCGTGAAATCTTGGCCTAGACCTACCACTCCGACAGAGGTTCGTAGCTTTCTAGGCTTAGCAGGATACTATCGGAGGTTCGTAGAGGGTTTTTCTTCCCTTTCGGCACCATTGACGAAGTTGACACAGAAAGAAACTAAGTTTCAATGGACAGAGGCTTGTGAGCAGAGTTTCCAAGAGCTTAAGAACAAGTTGACCTCAGCTCTAGTTCTAACACTTCCAGAGGGTTTAGAGGGTTATGCCGTGTATTATGATGCATCAGGTGTCGGGTTAGGATGTGTCCTGATGCAACATGGGAAGGTAATTGCATATGCTTCAAGGCAATTGAGGAAGCACGAGAGGAATTATCCGACCCACGACCTCGAGTTAGCTGCGGTTGTCCATGCACTTAAGATATGGCGGCATTATTTATATGGTGTTCATGTTGATGTATTTACTGATCATAAAAGCCTACAATATATCTTCAAGCAGAAAGAGTTGAATTTGCGATAGAGGCGATGGCTTGAGTTATTGAAAGATTACGATGTTAACATTCTCTACCATCTAGGGAAAGCTAATATTGTAGGAGATGCATTAAGTCGCCGATCTATGGGTAGCTTAGCACATGTAGAGCCCGAGAAAAGACAATTAGCTAGAGAGATTCATCAATTGTCTTTGTTAGGGGTTCGGTTAGTAGATTCTGAGGATGGTGGAGTTGTACTCCAAAACACTACAAAATCATCCCTCATAGCGGAAGTCAAGGAAAGGCAGTACGAGGACCCAGAGTTGGTCGAGTTGAGAGAGCGAGTTCCGCAGTAGAAGAAGCCACTGTTAGAGCTAAAGGGAGATGGGGTTCTCAGATATAGGGGTTGTTTGTGTGTTCCAGATGTAGCAGGGCTACGAGACAGGATTATGTCAGAGGCACATTATTCATGGTATTCCATCCATCCTGGGTCGACGAAGATGTATCATGACATTAAGGATGTGTACTGGTG
Source organism: Nicotiana tabacum (assembly GCF_000715075.1). Lineage (NCBI taxonomy): Eukaryota > Viridiplantae > Streptophyta > Magnoliopsida > Solanales > Solanaceae > Nicotiana > Nicotiana tabacum. Next base: position 5,864,744 of record NC_134094.1, on the reverse strand, counting down.
GAACGATATGAAGAAGAATATTGCTGAGTTTGTCGCCCAATGTACTAGTTGCCAGCAAGTGAAGGTAGAGCATCAGAAGCCTGGAGGGCTAATGCAGACTATAGAGATCCCGACATGGAAATGGGAGGCAATAAACATGGACTTTATCACGGGTTTACCTCATTCTAATCGTAAGTTCGATTCCATATGGGTGATAGTCGATAGGCTCACAAAATCAGCTCACTTCCTACCGGTCAGATCTACATATACAGCAGAAGATTATGCAAAGTTATATATTAAGGAGATAGTGCGGCTACACAGAGTACCAGTTTCTATTATATCTGACCGTGGGGCTCAGTTTACAGCACATTTTTGGAGGTCATTTCAGAGAGGTCTAGGGACTCAGGTGAATCTCAGCACAGCTTTTCATCCACAGACTGATGGACAAGCTGAGCGTACAATTCAGACGCTCGAGGATATGTTACGAGTATGTGTGTTGGATTTTAAAAGAAGTTGGGATGAACATCTACCTCTTATCGAGTTTGCATATAATAACAGTTACCACTCCAGTATTCAGATGGCTCCGTACGAGGCTTTGTATGGGCATAAGTGCAGATCTCCTATAGGGTGGTTTGATGTTGGGGAATCTGGGTTATATGGGCCAGACCTGGTTCAACAGGCCATAGAGAAAGTAAAGCTTATCCGGGAGCGACTGTTGACAGCTCAGAGTCGTCAGAAGTCATATTCTGACGTGCGGAGACGAGACTTAGAGTTCAGGATTAACGACTGGGTATTCTAAAAGGTATCACCTATGAAGGGCGTGATGAGGTTTGGCAAGAAAGGCAAGCTTACCCCACTGTATATTGGGCCTTATAGGATCATTCGGAGAGTGGGCCAAGTAGCTTATGAGTTAGAGTTGCCCTCAGAATTGGAGTCTGTCCATCCAGTTTTTCACGTATCTATGCTACAGAAGTGCATTGGCGATCCTACCCGAGTGGTGCCCACAGATGATGTACAGATTACAGAGGACTTGTCATACGAGAAAATTCCAGTTGCCATCCTAGACCGACAAATCTGCAATCTACGAAATAAGGAGGTAGCTTCCGTAAAGGTTTTATGGAGGAGCAAGAATGTAGAAGAGATGACGTGGGAATCGGAGGAAGAAATGAAGTCTAAATACCCCCACCTATTTCAAACTGAAAATATGGCTCGAGATGGGATGCTACAACACAGCTCTATTCAGGCTAGCAGGTCATCAGGTAAGCTTTTATTTTTCACTTTTAGTATTTATGATTTACGGTCGGTGAGGCAAAGTGTTGCTATTTATAAACATTGGCCATGTGTGGCATGCATAGTATATTTTCTGGCTACGTGCAGGTTGGTTTTAACCTAGTGTACGAAGGATACTCTGGCAAAATTTTCCAAAGTCTCTAAGATTAAACATTCGAGGACGAGTGTTCCCAAGGGGGGGATGATGTTACACCCTATATTTTCGTACGTAAAAATACATCATAAGCAAACTAATGTATGACCAAAAATGAGATAATATTTAAAAGTATATAAAGTAATTTAATCATGTTACCTCTGAGGTTACAAATATTGAAGATCATGAACAACAAGTACAAAGAGGGTTGGACGGGTCAGAAGCTAAAGCAATTGAAGAAAATAATATTTCGTCGAAAGTCGACAAGTTGGGAATGTTATAACATGTACCTTTGGGGTGAGACTAGGGTGCTTAACATGACAAGGAGATTATATTATGATTTATATTAGTCGTATGACATCCGTGTGTTATGTTTTGAAGTCAAGCGAGTTGTGAAACAAAAGTCGATGAAAGTCATCACAAGTTACATTCATAAGTTTTACTGAAACTTTGGGTCAACTGTAACTGCAATTTTCTCCCAATATACTTAGAGTTATAGGGTGTTCCACCCATCAAATTAAAGATCTATGAGTCTATTTTCCAATGCATTAAACCATTTGTCAATATGATATTAGAGTAGAAAGATATGGGCATTTGTGCGATACTGCGCAAGCTGCTAGGTGACAAGTAGGTGTGTCACCTACTTACTTAAATGAGAGCCCAAAAAATGGGCCATTTCGGGTCGTCCAAAGAGGCCTTTTAAAGGCATATTTTCTTCATATATTAAACTTAAAATAGAGCATAATAACCAGACATAAGCTCTGCAAAAAAATCCTCCCAAAAATTTCCCACAAACCCTAATTGATTTTCTCTCCCTTTCAAGTTCTAATTGGAGGTAAAACCTAGAGTTTGAAGAACCAAGATAGGAGCTGAGTTATCCAACAAATAAGGTGAGTTTACTGATCTCTTTCATCTATTTTTTATGCTGTAAATTCATGGTAAGTCGTTCTATACTTGTAAGAACTCACGGGACGGTGATCGAAAGCCGTGAGTTCGAGTTATTCATTTGTAGCGGACTGTTTTGTGGACTGTTTTGTGTTGCTATTGGGATGCATGTTTTACTACTATTTTGTGGAGTTTTGGAGGAGGAATGGGGTGTAGAAACACCATATAAATGTAGGGTGGTTGGCTGGTCGTTCGTCATAACATTTCCGGGTCGTTTGACACTACTACGGTGGTCGTTTTGTGTATGAAGAGATTGGGGTGTGTTGGGCTATTTTGTAGTATTTGATGGCGTATATAGGGCTGAAAAATGGTGTATATATGTTGTTATTGTTCTGTTCTTGTATTGTTGGTGTTATCTTGAATTTGGAGGAAGTAAGGATTATAGGGGAGATGCTGCCCGTTTTAATACAAAATAAGTTTGTCGTTCGTTGTGCGATAGTTGTACCTTTCGTAACTTAACGATAGTATTATTATCATTCTTGTAGATTAAGGTGCGAAGAGGTGAGTTCAACTTGGTGATTGGAAAGATTGTGATAAGGTATGTTAAGGCTAAGCCCTTCCTTCATTTTGGCATGATCTCGTAGCTACATGTGTTAATAATGAGACATAAAGAGAAGTTCGTATTCATGAATTTATTCACATTATTCTAGTCTCATAAGTTACAATATTATTCCTTATCGGGACTTCATATTCAGTTTAGTTTTGTCTTTATTCAGTCAAGAGAGCAGAGGGTCTATATATATATATATACAGTATTACACTATTTTCACCACCATCGAGCTATAATCGGTGGGCAGGCCCCTATTGGGCAACCTCTGATCAGATGGTAAGTTATATATACCGAGCCTACTGTGGCCGAGCGCCTATGAGCGAGCCCAGGATGGCCGAGGTACAAAGCCCAGTATGGCCGAGCGCCTATGAGCGAGCCTACTACGGCCGAGCAGTTACACGTACCGAGCCTTATAGGGCCGGACATTTATTTTGCTTACTATATTGAAGGAGTTTAGTCACTATCAGCAGGTAAGTATATCTCCAGACCATCTTTGACTCCCAGTTAATTTCAGTTATCATATTATCAGTTCAGTTTTAGATTTCAGTTATTTTATTGCCTTACATACTCGGTATATTATTTCGTACTAACGTCCCTTTTCTGGGGGCGCTGCATTTCATGCGTGCAGGTTCAGACAGACAGACGAGTAGACCTGCTCAGTAGTTGTTTCCCGAGTTCAGCCTGATCGGTAAGCTCCACGTCTTTCGGAGTTGCCAAGTCTAGTGTTTTGTATACATCTTATGTATATCTGTATATATGTTATGGGTAGGTCGGGGCCCTGTTCCGATTACAATATATCTATCAGTAGAGGCTTGTAGACATATCCTGTTGGTTAGTGCAGTATGTTGGGTTTGTATGCCTGGTATGTATAATTTGGTGGTTTGTCAGCTGTAGTAGCTATGACGGCCTTTTCAGCCTAGCTTTATATTGATGTTTAGTTAGCGCTAGTTTCCATTCAGTTTTATATTTTGCTTCATAAATTGTCTTGCAAGGTGGCCCCATGGCCAAAGTATGACATTATGTGTTCAGAGTCCCTTAGTCGCAATTTGGTACGCCAGGTTAGTGAGGCACCGGGTGCTTGTCTCGCTCCTAGGTTCGGGGCGTGACAAGATGCATCAGGATGGTCTTGTAATTATCGGTTACACCTGTCCTAGACGGACCTAACCCCTGTGTTGAGTCCCTAAAGTCAAATGCATGTGATGCAAACAAACGTTCCTACTAGGGATCCCGCATGAGGATATGTTATTCTAGGTTTAAAATCATGGGGCGCGTATTTTAGACCATGCTTACCCAAGCGGACAGCTCGAGCCGAGGTGGGGGCAACGTACCGGGAGCACGAAAGTCTACCCGGCCTAGTTACTGATCCAGCCTCGTTCTATTTGGTATGACCTCTAACAGAAAAGTGGGTCACGCGCACGTGTGCACCATAAATTCAGAAGACTCAGAAAGGAGGCGTAAGAAGACAGTTTATATAGTCCAAATAATATCAAAGCGGTAAATGAGTGGTAATTAGCACATTAGGCCCACAAACACAGTAATATTAACAATCAAGAAAGCCAAGTATAGATCATATTACAAGCTCGAATTCTGAACCCTGAACCAGAGATTTTGGGTTCGTTCCCCAGCAGAGTCGCCAAAGCTGTCACACCTCTTTTTGCCCCAAAAGATATATGTGTTATGGATTGTTGTGGGTTAAAGAGTTTTTCCAATTAAACTGACAAATTTGAGTAGGGATTATTTTATTTATAGAGTCGCCACTTGGAATTAATTTTTTGGGTGTTCCAAGTCACCATTTATTTGAATCCCTAGTCAAAGAAAAGTTTGACTCTATTATTATTGGTCTGCGAAAACAAAGTCCAGGTAAGAAATTCTGTTGACCGGGAAGAAGGTGTAAGGCATTCCCCGAGTCCCGTGGTTTTAGCACGGTCGCTTTATTAACTACATTTGGCTTATATTATTTTTGGATAACCTGTGCTTTATTGGTTCTCATGTTTTACCTATATCCGCTTTTATTTTTTGATTAGATTTATAAAAATTATCTTGAAATAAGTCACGCATAAGTGTACTCATTTTTGTTTGGCGTCAAGAATCATGTCACGTGTACGTGTACACAATCAATAACACATTTATTATTATTCGAAGTTGATTGGTCAAGTCATGTGAACGCACACTTGTATTATTTTCCTAAACTAATTTAAAATTATTGTAAGAACAAGAGTTTATGGATAGAAAATTATTTGGAAGTCGGAAAATATATTAGTTATTTAAAGTATTGAAAAGTCATCCACACTTAGAAATATTTATAATTTACTACTCTATCTTTAAAATTAGGAGACATTTATCCATTATGGAAGAATGAGCTAATTATTAGTCTAGTGACAAAATTATTGGACCTGACAGATTTATACTCAATCCAACCCATGTCTAATTCTTTCTTTCCTATTAAATGTGGTAACTCATTTCTGGTTCACTTACTTGAACTCCAACGCATGGCCCATTAATATGGCAAGATCTTCATTCTTAATTCTAAATAGAAAATCTCATTAAGATGAAATCCTATTCAAATAATATGTTGACAAATCGCTTGAAACATATAAAAAGAAACTACAACATGATAATGTGTATAAATAAAATAACACAAAAAATTATCGCATGAACCTCAATAAGAACATCACACAAAACAATGAAATAATTAACAAAAGGAGGATAAACAATGAACCTTTAAGCAAAAAATTTCCTTCAGAAGTTGATTAATGCAAAAACAATTCTCAGCCGAGCAAATACACCAAACCAAGGGCAAATCGGCAGATGAGCAGAAAATCTAGCGACGAACCTTCTAAAATTCGAGCCCGAACCAAAACTCGACTGTACCTCGCGAGGCTGCTGGTTTGGCGTGAGAGAGGTGACTTTCAATGAAGCTTCACACGGTATTTTTAGGCTTGAATTTGAGGCATTTTTGGGTCTTAAACAGGGTGATGAATTGCTTGACTTTTCGAAAGAAATAATGAAACGAGTAGAAATTCATTTAGCGCAGAAAAAGAATTTTTTTATTTTCTCTCAATTCTCTCCTCTATTTTTTCCTTCCTTCTCCTCTTTTCTCCTCACATTTATCTTCTATTTATAGGGAAAAAATTCGGAATTTTTCAAATTTTTATTATTATTTTTTTATTTTTTAATTAAAAAGAATTCCCACTTCCCATTTGTTTTTTTTTTAAAAATAAAATAATCCCCCACTTTCCTTTACTTTTATTTTTTAATTTTTCACTTTTTTTACTTTACTTTTTTTTATTTTCCACTTATTTTACTTTTCTTTTTTTTTATTTCCACTTATTTTACTTTTCTTTTTTTAAATTTTCACTTTCTTTTATTTTTTTAAAAACATTTCAGCTACCTTTAATTTTATTTTTTTAATTTCATCTTTCTTTTACTTTTCATTTTTTTAAATTTCCACATTCTTTTACTTTTAGTTTTTTAATTTTCCACTTTCTTTTACTTTTTAAAAAAAATAATTTTCACCTACTTTTACTTTTAATTTTTTATTCCATACTTTTAATTTTTTTTATTATTTTATTCTCATCCAAAAATTAAAAAAAATATTTATTTTTTTCGTTTTATTTTTAATTTATTTTATTTTAAAATAAAGATAAAAAGGCAAAAATAATACTAATAGTAATAATTTGACCTTTTAAATTATTTTTAATTCTTACCCTATATTACAAAAAATGTAACAAAGCTAAAAAAAATAGATATATTAAATTTCTAAAAATATTTACATAGTAGAAGGTGGTAAAACTTCAAATATAGTCAAAAATTAGGTGCTCACTGGGAGAATGTAACGACTCAGTCAGTCGTTTTGAGTATTACAATCTTGTTTCCCCATTTACTGCTCAAATTATACTTTACAGCTGTTGTGTGAATTGCCGGGGTAAATGGTTCAGGTCTGGTGAGGTTTTGGAATGAATTGGATCATTTAGTTCCAAGGTTTAATGCTTAAGTTAAAATAGTGACCGGATATCGACTTATGTGTAAACGACCCCGGAATGGAGTTTTGATGATTCAAATAGCTTCGTATGGTGATTTTGGACTTAGGAGCGTATCCGGAAAATTATTTGGAGGTCCGTAGTGGAATTAGGCTTGAATTGCCGAAAGTTAAATTTTTGGGAAGTTTGACCGGGGGTTGACTTTTTGATATCAGGGTCGGAATACGATTCTGAAAATTTGAATAGGTCCGTAATGTAAAATATGACTTGTGTGCAAAATTTGAGGTCAATCGCACGTGATTTGATAGGTTTCGGCGTCGTTTGTAGAATTTGGAAATTTATTAGGCTTGAATCCGTGTGTAGTTCGTATTTTTGAGGTTGTTAGGTATGATTTGAGGCCTTGGGTAGGTCCGTGTTATGTTATGAGACTTGTTGATATAGTTGGTTGAGGTCCTGGGAGGCCTCGGGTGAGTTTCAGATGGCTAACGGATTGATTTTTGAATTTGGAAAACTGCTGGAACTGAAGCCTTCCAGTGTAATCGCACCTGCGGAAAAGTAGTCGTAGGTGCGAGCTCGCAAGTGCGAGCTCGCAAGTGCGAGCAGGGGTGCGCTGAAGTGAGGCACGCAGGTGCGGAAGGAGCTTCGCAGTTGCGGAATCGCACCTGCGCGAGAAGGAGCGCAGATGCGGGCAGAGGGCTGTAAGGCATTGGTGCCAGGTGCGAGGGAAAATTCCACACCAGCGTGAGCGCATATGCGGACGGATGCGCGCAGAAGCGAAAACTGTGCAGGCGAGTGAAATTCGCAAATGCGACATTTTGCTCGCACAAGCGGAGGCGCATGTGCGCAAATCTTGTCCGCAGGTGCGGATCGACTAGGCAGAATCCTTTAAGTTCGAGGGTTCGACATTTTCACCCATTTTCGGATTTTGGAGCACGGTTTAAGGGATTTTGGAGAGGAATTTTTTTCACACAACTTGGGGTAAGTGTTCATAACTCCCTTGTAGTTATATTCCATGAATTAATTTTTATTTTTGGTGTAAGATTATTGAATCTTCAAGAGAAATAGAAGGAAAGTTCTATAATATCACAAAACGAATTTTTCAAGTTTGAATACCGATTTGGAGTCGGATTTGAGTGAAATTAGTATGGTTGAACTTGTAATTGGATGGGTTGTCGTATTTTGTGAGTTTTGTTAAATTTCGAGATGTGGGCCCCACAGGTAATTTTGGGACGTAATTTTGAATTTTGTGGAAACTATTAGTATTTTGATATGGAATTAATTTTTATAATTTTTGTGGGCTTAATCAAATTAATTGTGACTAGATTCGAGCCGTTCGGGAGTTGTGATGCGCAGAATGGAACTTCTGGAGCATTGTTTAGCTTGCTCGACATTGGATTTGGCTTGTTCAAGGTAAGTAACTCTTCTAATCTTGGAGTTGAGGGTATGAACCCTAAATATATGTATTTCGTGAATTGTTGGGAGATGACGCATATGCTAGGTGACGGGCGTGTGGGCATGCACTATAGAAATTGTGACATAATTGTTTATGTGGAATTTTGTAGTTAAATGATCTTGGCATTTTCCATGCGTTTTATGAGTTAAAGAAATTGAGCTGAAAAGCATATTAAAAATCATCTTGAGGCTATATGCCAGAATTATTGGGGCCCACAGAGGTTATATTGCTGTGAATTATTTGTTAAATTAAAAATTCATACTCAGTCATATTCATTTCATTGCATATCATATCTCAATCTCTGTTGTGATTTATTGATGCTTCATATCATCATTTTTGGCTATTCTCATGAAATTGTGAGCCCATGAGAGAGAGAGAGAGAGGAGAGATTGATGACTGAGGGAGGCCGAGGACCTGATTGTGAGGATATTTTGGGATCGGGCTGCACGCCGCAGCACGCCATGTTGGCTTTATATATATTATTACTATTATATGGATCGGGGGCTGCCCGCCTGCAACAGGCCTTATTGGCTTATTATGACACGTGAGTTGTCCGTGCGGATTCTGATATGATATTATAGCACGTGAGTTGTCCGTGCAGATTATAGCGCTTGGGCTGTAGGAGCCCCTCTGGAGTCTGTACACAACCCTAGTGAGCGCATGTACCTACTGAATGCGAGTGTCGAGTGCCGAGTGACTGGGAGGTATGAGTGATTGTGAGGTATGACCGAGTGGCATGAGTGATTGTGAGGTATGCCCGAGTGGCATGAGTGACCGTGAGGTTTGCCCGAGGGGCTATTTATGATTTTATCACTGAGTTGCATTGCATTGGCATGCACACATGACATATAGGCATAGAGATGTATTTTTTTCATGTTGTTCAACATTACATCATTCATAATTTCTTATACACTTTGACAGATGGGCATAGTGATGCATTTGTTTTACACGGATTATCCGGAAGAAAAATGAACATCTTATTTATTATTAAAAAGATTTTGGGAGAAATTTATTGTTTTCAAACTATTCATATTTTTGGCAACTTCGGCAAACAATTTGGGGTTTCACTAATATATTTGAAAGGAAGAACTATTATTTTTTTTTGAAATCATGATTTAGCTGAGCATTTTATCTCTGAGTTACTTCTGGTATTATTTGCTTTATGTTGTTATGGACTGTTGTGGACTATTGGTTGTGGACCCGGCCTTGGTAGAAGTTCGTCACTATTTTCAACCTACGGCTAGGTTTGTTACTTACTCAGTACATGTGGTCGGTTGTACTGATACTACACTTCTGCACATTGCGTGCAGATATTGACTGTTGTTATTGCTGTGCTCATTGGTTGCCGGATTTGAAGATGTACCTGCGTTTCTGTTGTAGCTGCCTCTTGTTAATGGTAGCCTTAGATTTCATAAAAGCTCCGTTTATGTACAATTCAAATAGACTATGTATTTATTTCATTTCCGTTTTGTAAACTCTATTCTTAGAAGCTCATGATTTGTAGTATTAGTTCTTGGGGGATCGTATAAGATTAAGACCTTTATTCACTTAAATTGCTTTAATAATTATTTTGGAATTGAATAGTTAGTAATTGGGTTACCTAACGGGTTGGGTTATGTGTCATAACGACTAATTGGATTTTGGGTCGTGATAGCGGTAAATACGGTTTTTTCCAACACTATGTCATTCCATGAAGAATATGAGCCCAATCCAAGATCCAGATGCTCGTCCTTATATCTCTGCAGCAACTAGCATTTACCTCTCTGCACACAAAAAATTGACACCTTTAGCATGTAGCCCACATATGCACATGATTTGTGAATAAATTTTGATTAATTATAGTGAAGCTAACAAGTCAAATATAAAAGTGACTTTGGCAATTGCAGAAATGCTTCCCCAAAAGTTTCAAACGTCACAAAAATCATACTTATCGGCAAATTAATCAAAATTTATTGGAGAATTAATCACATGCAATTGTCCACCTTTAGTGCTTTTTGGGAAGAAAAAAACGGAAGTAGCTTGATTTACGACTAGTAATTAAAAAATAACCACAGTTTCAAAAGTAATAGAAATTTAGCCATTTTTTCATATAAAGATAAATCTGAACGAAAACACCTTTAAAAATGCTAGAGTTCTAGCATCATATGCTGGAGTTCGAATTTTTTACATATGAGATTCCAGCATAATATGTTGGAATTTCATAATGTGCTAGAGTTCCAACATAATATGCTAGAAGTTTATATGCAAGAGCTCCATAATCCAGCATATTATGCTGGAACTTTCCGTATTTCAGCTAGTCTATTTTTGTCTAGATTTTATCTATGTACAGTCAAACCTCTCTATAACAGCTTTGTTTGTTCCGAATATTTTTGATTGTTTTAGCGAAGTGCTGTTATAGAGAACATATATTATAACATAACATGAAAATTGATTCCGAAAAAGCTTGGCTTTTATAGTGAAGTGTTGTTATATATGGATATTGTTATAAAAAGGTCTCACTGTATAAAATAATTGCTATTTTTCAATAACTTTGCAAATACAGAATATTTTTGATTGCCGGTTCAAAAACTTACTACCCACAGGTTTAATTGTTTTTCTTGCTCTCACGAATTCCATATTTCTTTCACATTTTTAGTATTAAAAGATAGGGAAAGCTGCTAAAGTCCTTTTTAAGTGGCCCGAGACTAAATAAAGGAGGAGATCATCTTGTGAATCACAAAAATATTTGTAGTTATTTAGTAATTTTTTAATAAATAACAAAATCACAGGTAGATCACACCACGGAACTTAATAGAACCAAAGCTTGCTAAAGAAACTATTAAGAGAGAGAGAGAGAGAGAGGAAAAATTGAAACTGTGAATGTATTCTCTGCTCATTTTCAGTGTGTAAATCTGTAGAGAGTATGGACCTATATATACAAAGTATATTGCCTGTGAAAGAGTCAATTCCAATATCCTAACAAACTGCTAACACAATGCGTAAAGGGGATTCGGTAAGGAAAAAAGATAAGGAAGAAGTAGAAAGGGAAAGAGACTGCTAACTAACAGAGGGGAGTTTAGGCCTTTAGGGGATGCTGATTACACAGAATTACGGAAAAGCAGTGTTTAAGATCCAATGTTTTTGCTACACGTGGCAAACAGCTATGGGTTGCAGAAGATTCGTGACAAATACTTATCTCGCACCGGTTATTTACACAAACTTAATAATAAATATATGATATACGTCTTCATAAATAGAGGCAGAAACATAATATACACCAAGGAAATTCAAAAGGTAAAAAAAAAATAACACACGAATTCAACATCTAATACATGTACATGAAAAAAAATTAATCTTATATACACGCGTGCATTTACGGGTTCAACTTTATATAAGCTGAAATGCCTATACGTGCACTCCCAAAGTTGGAGTGCTTACTTGCCGGCTGATGCCAAATTTGAGTGCATATTGATGTTGGGCATAATTTTAAATATTTTGATATTATTTACTTTGTATTTTTATCGTTTTTTGATTGAGTTTTATGTTGTATATACCCAACATAGCTTGAGTATTGAGCTTTATACGTATTTGGGTGTTAATTAATAATGTAGGTATAGTGGAGAGTGAATACAAAATCTTGGAGGAAAAAGAATTACTACTAATCTATCACATAATGATTATATGATGATTGGTGGCTAATAAGTTGAATTGGAAGTTAGGCAGCAGTCGAAAGAACGCCTAAGGAGACGTGAAACGCTACTGGTTCCGGCGCCAGCATAGCTCGAGGCGCTGGCCTGACCTACCTTGTGAGATTTTTTTTATTTGGACAAAGTTATTTTGTTCTTATGTAGTTTTAACTTGTATAAAAGGGGTTCTAAACCCAATTTAGAAGAAATCTAACATACTTTGAAGGAGAATTCACGTACGGAAACACAACCCACGATTGGAGGAGACTTTTAGCTAGTTTTTTTTCTCTTCTCTTCCTTTAAACTCATAGTTTATTAGTTCTAAAGTTGTGGGTGCTACATAAATGTTCTGATTTGAAGCATGAATTATTCTTATTATTTTACAATATCGGTTTATTTATTCAATCCCGCGCTTAATTATTTGATTGTGTTATCACCAATTGAATACTATCTACGAATATAGGATTGAACTGGGGAGAGGTAATTTTAAACTGGATATAGGATTGAGTACAGCAAGATCTTGAACCTGAATTACAAGGAACAAATTTGCGGTTAGGATAGAGATATACCTAATTGCCTTGCTTGGTTATTATACATGAATTATTAATGTGGTCTTGTTAATCCTAATTTCATAGGAATATAAACGTTAGGTTAGCTTGAATTGGCGAGTATTACTTCGGGAGAATACTACGAGTAATATTAACCTTGTCAATCAATAAACCAGATAAATTAATTAGTCAATTCAAGTGGAGATTCAACAGGATTGTTAGCTAACCCATAGCTCTGTAATATTTTCTCGCATTAAATTCGTCTCTAAAATTGACGACTTATTCCCTTTAATTTCTTAGTTTACTTCTTTAGATTAACTTTAGTTGAATAATCACTCTTAGGAATTTCTTGAATAGTTTAATTGTTGAGTTTAATTTGGTTGATAGTTAATTACAAGTTCTCGTGGGAACGATACTCTACTTATCACTTTATTACTTGTAGACCATGTATATTTACGTGTACGTTTTGGAGCAATAAATTTTGGCGTCGTTGCTGGGGATTTTAAAATTGACTATTTTACTAGATTAGACATTTACTTTTTATCTATTCAAGTTTTTAATTTTAGTTTAGTGTAGTACTTCTGTAATTATTAATTAAGTATTATTTTTGACATGGCATCTTGAAATAAAAATTAGTTGAGTGGTGGTTATTCTTATTTTGGTAATCCTTGTCTATATTGTTGAGGACTGAGTTATGGCAAAATTGTAAAAATATTTTCGGGAGCAACACACATTTATGTATTTGGCCTTTTATTCATTAAATCTTAAAATATAGAGAGAATATAAATATCTAGTGGGGATAAATGTTTACCTGATATATTTTACCTATCAGATGGTTAATTAAATAAAAGTTAATTAATCTACACCTTCAAGCTAAGACATCGACATGAGCTGCTAGTTTGATTACACAATATAATGTATTGTTGTTTTAAAATGACTCAATAAAAAATGAAGCTCTCTTATTCCTTTAAATAAAATAATGAGTCAAATACTTTTATGTTATTTGTGACGACTCGGGCAGTCCCTACAAAAATAAACATTTAAGCGCAACTAAACTTGCCGCAAATAGCAAAAAAAAAAAAAGGAAAAGAATTTTGGAAAATATACTTCGATTTTTAGTGCCGACCGCAGTCGGCTAGAAACCTTAGTTTGGTCGCCTGCGATAAAAGGAATCTAGTATTACTATCAGTTGTGAGTCGCCGCTAAAGCTTATTTTTTAGTTTAAAAATCTTATTTTAAATTAAAATTAAGTAAATCTTACTACAAATTGCTCACATAAATAACACTACTCCATTACCAATACGATGAGAATATCAAATACATTTCTCAATAAAATTAGTAGAATTTTTTATGGCCATAATATATTAAGCAATTCAAAAATACATATAAAAGTATTTACATATGAAAAAAAGAATCATAAAAATATTTTTAAACTCCAGTTTGCCAACAATTCCCTTAACAGAATACTGAAGTAAAAAAAAAAAGAGAGCAAAACTTCACTTCGATAACTTGGTATTAAGGAAGAAAGGATTTAAGAAAATCTAATATCATTTTGAAAGATATGACATACGTAATAAAGTTGTAATAAAGTTCTACATGGCATGAGAGAATAATTCTATTCTTTCAAGATATTCATCTTTCAGTAGAATTTTCTCGATACTTAGAAGAACCAATTTTAAGATGGTCTTTTTATTTATATTTATCACACTGATGCTTTAATTTGAACCGCAATTATAAATTTTACCGTTTACCATTAAATCTTAAAATGTAGAGAGAGTTATATATTCAATGCTGATAAATTTTACGTTATATGTTTTACCTGCCTATAACCTACCGCTACCAAGACGAATTAATTAAATAAAATTTTATTAATCATCACCTTCAAGCTAAGACATCAACATAAGTTGTTAGTTTCATTACATAATGTAATAATATTTTGTTATTTAAAAGTGATTTAATAAAAAACAAATCTCTCTTCTTCCTTTGAATAAAATAACTAGTCAAATACTTTCATAACTAAATATTATTTTCAAATACTCGGGTATTCACTACATAAATGTACATTTGGTGGCGACTAACTTGCCTCAAATAGCAGAAACAGAAAAGAAATTCAGAAAATGCACTTCGACTTTTAGTGGCGACTCGAGTTGCCAATAGAAACCTTTGTTTGGTCGCCTATGAGCAAAGCGATCTAGTAATACTTTCGGTTGCGACAATTAAGTGGCGACTAATGTCGCCGCTAAACACTATTTTTAATTTACAAAGCTTATTTTCAATTAAAATTAAGTAAAGCTTACTACTAAATGCTCACATTAATAAAACTAGTTCATTAGCAATACGATGAGAATACTAAATACATTTCTCAATAAAATTATTAGAATTAGTAGATAGCATAAAATAAAGTGGATCTATGAAACTCCATTTTCTACATTAAACATAATAATTTTATTGATGACATTGATTCATTTGGTTTTGAAATAATATGTCACAACCAAAATTCCACCACAGGCGTCGTGATGACACTTAATCTCTAAGATTAAGTAAGCCGATTTCCATTATATTTCGAAGCCATTTATTTTAAAACATATAATTAAATATTAATGTCAAAATCAACAGCGGAACAAATATGAATATATCAACCTTTCAAGACTGGTAGTACTGAGTCACGAACTCTAACTGAATATATGGAATAATTTCAAGGATCGAATACTCAATATTGTTTGATTAATAATTAACAGTACAATAAAATGAAAAGACTTCAAGGGACTGTGACGACCAAGCAGCTCTACCTTGAATCCTTGCGATCACACTTTAACTCTGTCCGAGTCCAATAGCTCCAATACCTAGCTCTACATATAAATGTGCAGAAGTATAGTATGAGTACACCACGGTCGGTACCCAGTAAGTATCAAGACTAACCTCAGTGGAGTAGAGACGAGGTACAGTCAAAACACTCACTAGTCTAATAACCTGTGAAATATGATATACAAAATAATATAAAATAAATAACAATAAGGGCAACATAATAAGGGCAACACAAATCTACCAGTGATATGCCCGGCATGGCAACAAGAACACTATTAATATTACTCAACAAATAATAAATACAAGTACACCCAATTAAACCAAGTTCTTCAAATAATTATCTTTCACATATAATTCTTCCAAATAACTCTCTTTTAAATATAATTTCCTCAAATAAATATCCTTCAAATATAATTCTTTCAATAAATATTTTTCAAATATAATTTCCTCAATAAATATCTTTCACATACAATTTCTTCAAATACTACTTTTTGAATAAAAATCCTCCCAAATAAATATTTTGAATATAATTCTTTCAATTAAAAGTCACCATGTGACACCTCATTTCATAATCATAAAAATACGGGTCTCAGCCCTTTTCATATTTTCACGACACTTCGTGCCCATAATTAAATCATCATATTTTCCCGGCACCTCGTGCCCATTTTTCATATCATATCTGCATGGACAGTTCACGTGCCAATAATAAAACATTCATATTTTCCCCGGCACTTCGTGCTCACATTTCATATCTCAACTGCATGGACAATTCACGTGCCAATATCATCATTATTTACTCACGGCACCTCGTGCCCACATTTATTTTCATAATTCGCCTGGCAATAGCCACAAGCTCCCAATTTTAACATAAATCAGATTATTATAAATTTACCAACAACAAGACAAATTGCACAAGGTATAAAAATAAACACAAAGAAAATCACAATATCACATAAAATCACCAATGCAATCACTCCACATCATCACATATCATCCCTCACAATAGCCACCCTTATCTCTCCTATACCCACTCTTATCACTCCTATAATAGCCTCCCTTATCCCTCCGCCCTGACAATATCAATAGCTATCCTTATCTCTCCTATTGTCACCTTTATCTCTCCTATAGATACACTTATCGCTCCACCCAGACAATATTCCAACGCACATAATAATAGTTAAATGTCACCTTTATACCGGCATAATATCAACAGTGAAATGCCACCCTTATACCCGCATAATATCAACAGTGAAATGCCACCCTTATGTCCTCAAAATAATAACTCAAATAACACAATAACTTTTACGGAATATTATCACGGCAACATACAAAATCAATTCATATCACAATTTGCCCAATGGACACAACCAATTCCAAAGATATAACAAAATCAATTACTTTCACAATAATTAGCCCAAGGCTCCACACAATGTGTATAAAATCTTAAAATCAATCAACAGAGATAGAAAATAAATATAGGGCAACGTCTTCATTAATCAAAATTTAGATAATTATATTAACACTTCTTCTTAAGCTTACTTAATTAATTATTTCCATAGGTAAAATTCATAACGAAATTAAATTCCAAGAAGTATCAAACCATCGAACTCACGGAATTCACATAAATATACAAGTAATAATTACATCGTATTGTCGTATAAAAACAAGTTCAATAAATGTGATTCGAGGCATGGAAATTAGATGATTAAATATATGCCCATAATTATCTAATTTACTACACAATATGCCTACGACTTTAACTCAATAAATTTTACACATATAAGCCCGCGTACGTACTCGTCACCTCGCGTACACGGCTTTTCACATTTCACAAATGGCACGTAAGACTTGATGCCTAAGGGGTAATTCCCCCACTCGATGTTAGGCAAGACACTTATCTTTTTAAAGTTATGCCGATTTTTTAAAATCGCCTTCTTGCTTGAATTGACATCCGTACAACTCAAATCTATTCAAATTAATTTGTACAATTTTATTAAAATTCATCGAAAATAATTCTGGATAATAATACATCGACTTAAAATTTTATTCCAAAAAGTCAACAAAAGTCAACGCGGGACCCGCCTATCGGAACCCGACATAAATTTCATGAAATCCGAACACCCATTCCGATACGAGTTCAACCATACCAATTTTATTGAATTCCAATAACAAATCGACCTCCAAATCTTAAATTTAACCAAGAGGGTTTTCACAATTTTTCCAACTTAATTCACCGATTAGATGTTAAAAATAACCATGGATTCGGGTAATTTAACCAATATTGAGTTAAGAACACTTATCCCGTTATTTTCCTTGAAAAACTCTCGAAAATTGCCTCTTCCCGAGCTCCAATCCGTCAAAAATGGAGTCCCATTTTCAGAACTTAAGCTCACTGCCCAGGCTTTTCTTCTTCACGAACGCGGTCACTGCCTCGCGTTCGCGAAGCACAATTGCTTCTGTCCCAAAATCCTTCTATGCGAACGCGATCAACCACTCGTGAACACGGACCTTTACTGACCCCTCTCATCGCGAACGCGACCTCACCTCCGCGAACGCGTAGAACAAATGTAGGGGGTCCCCAGTTGCCTCTTCTCTTCTTCGCGAATGCATAACACCTCTCGCGTTTGCGATGCACACCCTGTCCACCCTTCGCGAATGCATCCTTATCTTCGCGAACGCGAAGAACAAATATTGCCAGCCTCTTAGTTCCTCTTCGCGAACGCGAGGCTCCACTCGCGAACGCGATGAAGGAAACCAGATGGTGCATCAAAACAATTTCAGTCGAGTTCCAAGTGTAACATCCAACCCGTTAACCAACCGAAACTTACCCGAGGCCCCTAGGACCTCAACCAAATATACCAACAGGTCCTAAAATATCATACGAACGTAGTCGAATTCTCAAATCAAGTCAAACAACATCAAAACGACAAATCACACCTCAAATCAAAATCTATGAACTTTGAATTTTCAAATTATATATCTTGTGCCGAAACACATCAAATCAATTTGGAATGACTTCAAATTTTGCACACAAATCATAATTGACATAACGAAGCTATTCAAATTTCCCAAAAATTCAAACCCCCGGTCAAACTTTCCAAAAATTCATATTTAACCATTTCAAGCCTAATTCCACTACACACCTTCAAATAATTTTCCGGACACGTTCCTAAGTCCATAATCACCATAAAGAACTATTGACATCATCAAAATTCCATTCCGGAGTCGTTTGCTCAAAAGTTAACTCTTCGGTCAACTCTTTTCATTTAAGCTTCTAAATAAGGATTATTTTTTTAATTTAATTCCGAATTTTAGTAAATCAAACTCGACCACACTTGCGGGTCATAATACATATTGCAAAACTTCTCGAGACCTTAAGTCACTGAACGAGGCGTTAATTCTTAAAAATGACTAGTCAGGTCATTACATTCTCCACCTCTTAAACAAACATTCGTCCTCGAACGTGCTAAGAATTATTCCGAGGTTACCAAATTGGTGATTTTACTTTTACACATATACTCGCGGTTGATCCCATGTTACCATGTTTGAGATAAACCCGACAACCCCATCTCAATTGAGATTATTTCTTTTATCCATATTCGTAAACTTTAAGATCAAATTTCTTACACTTCAAACATTTTCAAAAAGTATGATTTTTTTCACATCAACGCACAATATTAGTCTCAACTGGCTATAGCAACTCGTGCCTACGCACACATCAACTTATCAGAAATTTCGGCAGAGTCTCCCCTGTAATTGGGCCGATCCACCTGCCAGAGTAACACCAAAACAACTCCTAACAACACACCCACAATCTCACAAAGCACCATAATGTATATATCAATAACACTAATCTCAGCATTACAAGCATTGCATCATCATAATGATATCAGGACATGAAGCGCATTATACGTATGCCCATTACCACATCTCTGGTCTTAAAAGCTGTTCATAATTAATTCCAGCATCATTAATTAATTTCATATTAACCAACACCTCGTTTCGAATATTCACAACACTGACAACAAAATGTGAGGCATGAAGACCTCATAACTATTTACCCGACTTAATGAGTCACATTTAACGCCACCTGGGCACTCACCCCATAGGCTAAAACTCAATAATTACGGCATAATTATGGCATATAAACACATAAAGGAATTATCACATAAGCTTATCAGGCATAACTCCCTATTAGCACTATAGTACAAATTAAAATTCACAAAGAGAGAATTTAAACTCATAAATATTTCACCACAAGGAACTCGTCCTTATAAAACTTTCACTGCGGCTTGTTGCCTGGTTTAAATATTTCACATCATATAATAATATGAGGATCTCGTCCTCAACTCCAAATCATAAGTATTTTGCACATTGTGCCAACTAAAAATTTCAATTTCCTTTATTTCTTCTTTTCAATAACTTTCGTAAACAATTTTCACAACACATAATGAACCCTCATACTGGTAGGGCATATAATTCATAAAATTGGAATCAATTATTCAGAAACACATCAAACCCATTGTAATGAATAATAAAAATTACTTTTGGACTTATAGCCCTCAATAGTCCCCAAGAATAAAAATGACATACATGGGCTCACATCTTTAAATCTCCAAACAGGGATAGACATATAAGTTAGTCACAAAATTATGAAGCTCGCCCATAAGCGGAGCATAATAGGAGGTCTCACCTCAATATTCAAATCCGAATCGAATTAAGGGAAAATATTCTTTTATAACAAATCGGGATCGTACCTGTAACGACACCATCTGATGTATCGGCCTCAGCCAAATCATGGCGATTATATCAACGAGTCGGGCCTCCACCTCTTAGGAGCCCTCTACCCGTCTGTCCTCCACCCCTAACTGGATGTGCACGTGAGGTAGTAGTTGCACTGGGGCCCATAGTCTAAGTGTTCTGATAAAATTCACCCCTCCCAAGTCTGGGACAATCTCTCATAATGTGCCTAGTGTCACCACACTCATAACAACCCCTCTGAGGTCGCGACTGCTCATACTGAGTCTGTGACGGATAACTGGAATAACCACTATAATAATCTCGTGTCGGTGGTGCACTATAAGAACTTACTGGAGCACCCCGAGTAATCTGATGTGCGGACTGAGTTGGCCGACTGCTCGAGCCTCCGCTATAATGGGTCCTAGCTGAAGAGTAAAATCCACTGAACCCTCCAGAGCTTCGAGACCTTTTGGCCTCCTTAGACTCCCTTTCCTTTCCTAGAACACCCTCAATTTTCCTCGCAATCTCCACTACTTGTTAAAATGGAGTATCAGTTTACAAGTCTCGAGCCATGCATATTTTAATATCATAATCGAGCCCCTCAATAAATCTGCGGACCTGCTCTTTGACTGTAGGAACTAAGGTGCATGAAAAGCTAACTCACTAAACCTGATAGCATATTCTGACACTGTCATAGTGCCCTGATGTAACCATTCAAACTCTATGCGCCACGCATCTCGGAGAGTCTGAGGAACAAATTCTTTCAAGAATATTTTCGAAAATTGGGCCCAAGTTGGCGGTGTTGCATCGACTGGTCTACCTTCTTCATAGATTTTCCACCACTGATACGCTGTGCCTGACAGTTGAAATGTTGTAAAGGCAACTCCGCTCACTTCCACAATACCCGTGGTGCGGAGAATACGGTGACAATTTTTTAGAAATCTTTGGGCATCCTATGTAGATGTGCCCCTGAAAGTAGGTGGACTATACCTCTTAAACCTCTCAAGTCTCATTTGTTATTCTTCTTATGACTCTGACGTGACCTCAGGCCGAATCGAACTAACAAGTTGTACCAGTATTATACCCGGAACCTGACCAACGTGAACCTGCTGCTCTGGAGTTGTGGTAGGAGTCTGAGCTACTCCCCTAATCTGCGAAATATTAGGTGCAACAGAGATCAATCCCGCCTGAATTAATGTACCAAACATACTCAGGAACTGTGCTAAAGTCTCCTGAAGTCCGGGGGTAACAACATATGTTTCTGGTACCTGTCCCCCAACTGGAGCTACTAGCAGCTCCTCAACTATTGTTCTGACAGGTGCTCTAGTCGCGGCACGTGCCCTTCCTCGACCTTTACCTCGGCCTCTACCTCGTCCACGGCCTCTTGTAGCCCTAGCAGTATATGCGGATGCCTGCTCAGCTAACTCGGTGGCATGTTTCCTCACCATCTGTGAGAGAATAGATATACAAAGGCTCAAATTCCAAATTCAACAAATTCCGCACGATAGGAATGAAAGAAGTGGAAATTTTCTAACAGTTTTGTAGCCTCTCGAAGATAAGTACAGACGTCTCGATACCGATCCGCAAGACTTTACTAGACTCGTTTGTGACTTATAGAACTTATGAACCTAGAGCTCTGATACCAACTTGTCATGACCCAAAATCCCACCACAGGCGTCGTGATGGCACTTAGTCTCTAAGACTAAGTAAGTCGATTTCCATTACGTTTCGAAGCCATTCTTTTTAAACATATAATTAAATATTAATGTCAAAACCAACAACGGAAAAAATATGAATATATCAACCTTCCAAGACTGGTAGTATTGAGTCACGAACTCTAACTGAATACATGGGATGATCTCAAGGATCGAATACTCAGTACTGTTTGATTAATAATTAACAGTACAATAAAATGAAAAGACTTCAAGGGACTGTGACGACCAAGAAGCTCTACCTTGAATCCTTGCGATCACACTATAACTCTGTCCGAGTCCAATAGCTCCAAGACCTAGCTCTGCACAAAAATATGCAGAAGTGTAGTATGAGTACACCACGGTCGGTAACAAGTAAGTATCAAGACTAATCTCAGTGGAGTAGAGACGAGGTACAGTCAAAACACTCACTAGTCTAATTACCTTTGCAATATATTATACAAATAATAATAAGAGCAACACAAATCAACCAGTGATATGCCTGGTATGGCAACAAGAACACTATTAATATTACTCAATAAATAATAAATACAAGTACATCCAATTAAACCAAGTTCTTCAAATAATTATCTTTCACATATAATTCTTCCAAATAACTCTCTTTTAAATATAATTTCCTCAAATAAATATCCTTCAAATATAATTCTTTCAATAAATCGTTTTCAAATATAATTTCCTCAATAAATATCTTTCACATACAATTTCTTCAAATACTACTTTGTGAATAAAAATCCTTCCAAATAAATATTTTGAATATAATTCTTTCAATTAAAAATCACTATGTGACACCTCATTTCATAATCATAAAATACGGGTCTTAGCCCTTTTCATATTTTCACGACATTTCGTGCCTATAATTAAATCATCATATTTTTCCGGCACCTCGTGCCCATTTTTCATATCAAATCTGCACGGACAGTTCACGTGCCAACAATAAAACCATCATATTTTCCCCGGCACTTCATGCCCATATTTCATATCTCTACTGCACGGACAATTCACGTGCCAATATTATCATTATTTACTCACGGCATCTCATGTCCACATTTCTTTTCATAATCCATCTGGCAATAGCCACGGGCTCCCAATTTCAACATAAATCAGATTATTATCAATTTACCAACAACAAGATAAATCGCACAAGGTATAAAAATAAACACAAGAAAAATCACAACATCACATAAAATCACCAATGCAACCACTCTACATCATCACATATCATCCCTGACAATAGTAACCCTTATCACTCCTATAATAGCCTCCCTTATCCCTCCGCCCTGACAATATCAATAGCCACCCTTATCGCTCCTATTGCCACCCTTATCTCTCCTATAGCCACTCGTATCGCTCCGCCCAGACAATATTCCAACATACATAACAACAGTGAAATGCCACCCTTATACCCCGCATAATATCAACAGTGAAATGCCACTCGTGTACCCGCATAATATCAACAGTGAAATGCCACCCTTATGTCCTCAAAATAATAAATCAAATAACACAACAATTTACACGGAATATTATCACGGCAACATACAAAATCAATTCATATCACGATTTGCCCAACGGCCACAACCAATTCCAAAGATATAACAAAATCAATTAATTTCACAACAATTAGCCCAAGGCTCCACAAAATGTGTATAAAATCTCAAAATCAATCAACAGAGATAGAAAATAAACATAGGGCAATGCCTTCATTAATCAAAATTTAGATAATTATATTAACACTTCTTCTTAAGCTTACTTAATTAATTATTTCCATAGGTAAAATTCATAACGAAATTAAATTCCAAGAAGTATCAAACCATCGAACTCACGGAATTCACATAAATATACAAGTAATAATTACATCGTATTGTCGTATAAAAACAAGTTCAATAAATGTGATTCGAGGCATGGAAATTAGATGATTAAATATATGCCCATAATTATCTAATTTACTACACAATATGCCTAAGACTTTAACTCAATAAATTTTGCACATATAAGCCCGAGTACGTACTTGTCACCTCGCGTACACGGCTTTTCACATTTCACAAATGGCATATAAGACTCGATGCCTAAAGGGTAATTCTCCCACTCGAGGTTAGGCAAGACACTTACCTTTTTTAAGTTATGCCGATTTCTCCAAATCGCCTTCTTACTTGAATTGACCTTCGGACAGCTCAAATCTATCCAAATTAATTGTACAACTTCATTAAAATTCATCGAAAATAATTTCGGATAATAATACATCGACTTAAAATTTTATTCCAAAAACTCAAAAAAGTCAACGCAGGACCCGCCTATCGGAACCTGACATAAATTTTATGAAATCCGAACACCCATTCCGATACGAGTTCAACCATACCAATTTTATCGAATTCCAATAACAAATCGACCTCCAAATCTTAAATTTAACCAAGAGGTTTTTCACAATTTTTCCAACTTAATTCACCGATTAGATGTTAAAAACAACCATGGATTCGGGTAATTTAACCAATATTGAGTTTAGAACACTTACCCCGTTGTTTTCCTTGAAAAACTCCCGAAAATCGCCTCTTCCCGAACTCCAATCCATCAAAAATGGAAAATGGGAGTCCCATTTCAGAACTTAAGCTCACTGCCCAGGCTTTTCTTATTCGCGAACGCGGCTACTGCCTCGCGTTCGTGAAGCACAATTTTTGTTATGCCCAAATTCCTCCTTCGCGAATGCGGCATCTACCTCGCGTTCGCGAAGCACAATTGCATCTGTCCCAAAATCCTTCTACGCGAACGCGATCAACCACTCGCGAGCGCAGACCTTTACTGACTCCTCTCATCGCGAACGCGACTTCACCTCCATGAACGTGTAGAACAAATGTAAGGGGTCCCCAGTTGCCTCTTCTCTTCTTCGCGAACGCGTAACACCTCTCGCGTTCGTGATGCACACCCTATATACCCTTAGCAAACACGTCCTTATCTTAGCGAACGCGAGGAACAAATATTGCCAGCCTCTCAATTCCTCTTCGTGAACGCGAGGCTCCACTCGCGAACGCGATGAAGGAAACCAGATGGTGCTTCAGAAAAATTCCAGTAGAGTTCCAAGTCCAAAATCCAACCCGTTAACCATCCGAAACTTACCCGAGGTCCCCGGGACCTCAACCAAATATACCAACAGGTCCTAAAATATCATACAAACTTAGTCGAATTCTCAAATCATGTCAAACAACATCAAAACGACGAATCGCACCTTAAATCAAAATCTATGAACTTTGAACTTTCAAATTCTATATCTTGTGCCGAAACACATCAAATCAATTCGGAATGACTTCAAATTTTGCACACAAATCATAATTGACATAACAAAGCTACTCAAATTTCCAAAATTGGATTCCGGCCCCGATATCAAAAAGTCAACTCCCCGGTCAAACTTTCCAAAAATTCATCTTTCGCCATTTCAAGCCTAATTCCACTACAGACCTCCAAATAATTTTCTGGACACGTTCCTAAGTCCATAATCACCATACGGAGCTATTGACATCATCAAAATTCTATTCCAGAGTCGTTTGTTCAAAAGTCAATTCTTCGATCAACTCTTTCCATTTAAGCTTCTAAATAAAGATTGTTCTTTTAATTTAATTCTGAATCTTCAGTAAATCAAACTCGACCACACCCACGGGTCATAATACATATTGCGAAGCTGCTCAAGACCTTAAGTCACTGAACGGGGCGTTAATTCTTAGAAATGACAAATCGGGTCGTTATATAATACATTGGTAT
This sequence comes from Nicotiana tabacum, assembly GCF_000715075.1. NCBI lineage: Eukaryota > Viridiplantae > Streptophyta > Magnoliopsida > Solanales > Solanaceae > Nicotiana > Nicotiana tabacum. The sequence continues at coordinate 5,839,200 of NC_134094.1, read as the reverse complement.
TGCATTAGATTTTTATGTTATGGTTAGAAAATGGATCATGGGATTAAAGGAGGATTATCTTTCCCTCTGATTATAATTTGGAAATTTACTCCTATTTCATAAGGTGATTTTTCCCCTAGAATTTCCTATTGATGTAGTCCTAACTTATACATTTGGTCATAGATGCGCAAGTAGCATGTTAAGCAATACGACTACTAATGATTGTGGTCTAGTGGTTAGTATTTATATATTTTTAACCACCGGTCTTGGTTTCTAACTTTGAATATGATGTCTGATGGAAAATAGATATAAACAGCAGAAGTAAATAGCCAGGATCACTTGCATGTAATATAGATAACACATAGTCACAGATTTTAATCGAACATAAAATCGGTACTTATCTCTTGAAGCGTGACTGCGATCGCGAAAAGTCCTTCATGCATGAGCAAAAATCATCCAGGAGATCATCCTCCACCTTTACGGTCTTCTGCTGTGTGACCCTAATAATGCCCGGAATTAGCAAAACTCGTGTGGGCGAATTTCTCCTAGGAAAATCGTGTAGTAAAACCCATAGCCTCCTTATGGAATAAGACCCCTTTATATAGCCATAGGTTTTAGGGTTTAAAACCTTTTCCTAATCCTGTTGGGTTTTTCTTTTCCACCAAGAAGTAGAATTCCATTTAGTTCTTAATTATTCGGGCACAACAAGGACCGTATTATTTAATTAACGAGACTTCCTATTATGGACTTAATTCGAAATATCTGAATTAATACTTACCATAATAAATTATGAATTATTCCACTAAAAATTCGTAATTGCACTCCTCAGTTCAATTTCGAAATTCTTCTATTAAATCTTATTTAACTCCCCATGTTACGATTCAAATACTAATCAAATAAATTAAATTAGTAATAATTTAATTCATTGATTATTTCCTTTAGACTGTTGCTTAACTTATTTCATGTGACGGATACAAAATTCACCTGCAGGGTTTACACATAAATACTTATAAGCTTTCATAAAGGTGTATTATCAAAGTAACACCCCAGTTCGGGTAAGAACGAGACTGATAATTTGAATGATATTAATTGATCATGATAATATATGTATGAGGTGCATTAGGAATGGTTTATGGTCTAAGAAGAGCTCTAAGGCTAAGTCAAGTTGAACATTATATGATGGGATAAAGTTTTAAGTGAGTTCGCACAAGACCTAACTTCAAACGAGCATAACTCTCATGATATAAAGAATTATACGATGTATAACATATCAAACAAAAGGTCTATGTGTAAAGTTTCTACTTCTTCAAACCGTTCGTCAATTGGAGATTTTTACGAGACGTTATGACCATTTTACTAAAGGGTGACAAAACAGCTACGCGAGTCTTGCGTAGCCTACGCACCATAGCAGCGTAGCCTACACACCATTGCGTAGGCAAATCCATCAACTTCCAATTGAAGGGAAATGGAAGTCTACCCTATGTAGCCTACACAGGAGGCTATGCAGCTTCAAGGGTCATTTTAAGGAGCTGAAAAATGTGGGTTTAGAGAGAGAATGGGTTAGTTCTTCATCTTGGAATGTATTTCTAGAGAGAAGGAGGAGTTCTTCCACCATGGATACACTTCAAGGTAAGTTATTTTGGTACAAGAATGATTATATAATATCATTTAGTGACAACACTAACATTATTATGGATCAAATCCATACGAAATGGGTTAAATCTTCAAGAACACCAAAAAGAGAAAAAGTTAGATTCTTCCACCAAGAGGTAATCCCTTCACTTGAGCTTCATATATATGTTATATTGGAGTATGGGTAGCATGTTTATGAGTTTTATTTGAAGTTCTAATGGGATATTGTATGAACCCTCAGGGAGGGTCTTGAAAATGATATTTGGGCAAAGAAGAAGATGAATAGTGATGAATTGATATAAAAGGAAATGTTTCGAGTTTCTAATGATTCCAATAGACTTGATAACTTAATTGATGAACGAATTGAATAGGGAATCACCATTTGGACAAGATATAACACTAGTTCTTGAAATAGGTGTTCTTGAACTGTTGAACATAGGATTTTGTTGGAGAAGATAAGGAATAGTGAATTAATGATGTTGGGTAATTAACATAGTATTATTAGTGACTCCAAATGAGTATTAAATGATAAGAATGGAATTGAATAGGCTAATGGATGAGCCTATTGGATAATTTGGGATGGTTGAAGGTTTGTTGCTGAATTGTGAAGCCTAATTAGATATTTATGAATCTTTTCATATTTATTTTGATGTAGTTGGGATATCTAATGGTAGGTATTGAATTGTGGGTGATATTTGGACATTTTAATCAATTGGAGCATTGTAGTATTTTCTTAGCTTGAAGGTCGAGGTAAGTAACTCTTCTAAGCTTGAAGCTAAGGGTATGAACCCTGAATATATGTATTATGTGAATTGTTGGGAGGTGACGCACATGCTAGGTGACGGGCGTGTGGGCATGCACCATAGAAATTTTGACGTAATTGGTTTCGTGGAATTTTATAGTCAAATAATCTTGGCATTTTTCATGCAATTTTATGTGTTAAAGAAATTGAGCTGAGAACCATATTATAAATCATGTTGAGGCTATGTGCCAGTATTATTGGGACCCACAGAGGTCATATTGTTGTGAATTATTTGTGTTAAATTGAAAATTCATACTCAGTCATATTCATTTCATTACATATCATATCATATCCCAGTTTCTGTTGTTATTTATTGATACATCATATCATTATTTTTGGGCTATTCTTGACATTGTGAGCCTATGAGATAGAGACTGGAGAGATTGATGACTGAGTGAGGCCGAGGGCCTGATTATGAGAATGATTATGGGATCGGGTTGCATGCCGCAGCAGGCTATATTGGCTTTATATATATTATTATTTATGGGATCGGGATGCACGCCGCAACATGGTTGACTGATTTATGCCATGATTGGCTTGTTATAGTACTTGGGCTCAGATAAAGATATTGATACTATAGCACGTGAGTTGTTCGTGCAGCATGTGAGTTGTCCGTGCAGATTATAGCGCTTGGGCTGAAGGAGCCCCTCCGAAGTCTGTACACACCCCCAATGAGTGTAGGTACCTACTGAGTACGAGTGCCGAGTGCGAGTGCCGAGCGATTTGGGAGGATTAAGTGACTGTGAGGATTGAGTGACTGTGAGGACTGAGTGGTGGGGAGGACTGAGTGAATTGATACTCTGAGAGTATGCATATGAGTTCATCTCTAAGATACATTGCATTGACATGCACATATGACATACATGCATAAAGATGTATTTTTCCTTATGCTGTATGATATCACATAATTCAAGATTTCTCACACATGTTGGCAGATGGGCATAGTGATGTATTTGTTTTACACTGGTTATCTAGAAAGAAAATGAAACATCTTATTTATTTTTGAAAGGATTTTGGGAAAATTATTGTTTTCAAACTTATTCATATTTTTGGCAACTCCGATAAATGATTTGGGTTTTCATTGATGTACTTGAAAGGCTGAACTATTTTCAGAAATCATGTTTTTGTTGAGCATTTGATTGTTGAGTTACTTCTGGTATTACTTGTTTATGTTGTAATGAACTATTGTTGGTTATTGAAGTTGGGACCCGAGCTTGATACAAGCTCGTCACTACTTTCAACCTAAGGTTAGGTTTATTACTTATTGAGTACATGGGGCCGGTTGTACTCATACTGCACTTTTGCACCTTGCGTGCAGATGTTAGTTGATGTTGTTGTTGTGTTCGTTTGGAGATGGATCTGAAGATGTACCTGCGTTCCGGTTGTTGCTGCCTCTTGTTCATGGTAGCCTTAGATTCATAAAACTCTTTTTATGTACTTTTCAAACAGATGATGTATTTATTTCATATCAGCTTTGTAAACTCTATTCTTAGAAGCTCATGATTTGTACTACCAGTTCTTGGGGAATGTGTAAGATTAAGATAATTCTTTACCTAAATTGCTTTATTAGAATTGGTTAGTGGATAATTGGCTTACCTAGCGGGTAGGTTAGGTGCCATCACGACTAGTCGAATTTTGGGTTGTGACAAGGTGGTATCAGAGCTTTAGGTTCATAGGTTCTACAAGTCATGAGCAAGTGTTTAGTAGAGTCTTGCGGATCAGTGTGATGGCATCCATACTTATCTTCGAGAGGCTACATGCCATTTAGGATAATTTCCCATATTTCTTTCCTTATCGTGCAAAATTGATTCATCTTGAAACATAACTATTTGAATTCCTTCCACGCATTCGTGTGCGTATGTGAGTGCTCAGTATCAGCTGTGCATCGCCGGCTTGTGATTCCATGAATGAGGTTCAAAATGTGTATTCTGTATTTTGGTGATGGGCTAGTTTGGAGGACTTGAGGTAGGGTTAGACCGCAGTTTAAGCTCGGTATCTTTAGTTGTAACTTGTATATTTGGACTCATATGTCTGGTAATGTCCCTACGAGTGAAATTTGTGGCTCGATGAGCGGTGGAATGGCTTTGTGATGAGTGTGATGTGACTGTGGAATATGTCAAGACGATTTGAATGTGACGAGAAATGTTTTCTTGAAATGTAAAAAAAAAGTCATTGGGTGCTTGATTTTCATTTTGATGTGACGTACAGTCTCGAGTATGAATGTTTTGAAGGATCTTTCACGATGTTAATTTTTGGGACAAATTAAATTCTCATGTCTTGTTAATGAGTTTGGACTTAGAAAGATTAAGTGATTGCATAGTAATTGTGACTGCGAAAGGGTATAACAAGATGCCAATTTGAGGCTAAGCATGTGGGTTACCCTCTGCGGAGTAATCTACGTAGGTGTGTTCCTTATAATGTTGAGTAGAGAGTTTCTTTTCTGCCAATGGGGCGTAGGTGTTGAGATTTGAATTTGAATCTGGTTGAGAAGGTTGACTTGAGTGTCAAGAGAATGAATGCGAGCTTAGTGGATGATTGAGGTATCTTTATGATTGGCGTTGCATGAGCTTGAGAAGAATTTTCGTTGAACTGACTGCGGTATTATGGTAGTAATAGAGTATGAGTATTGTGAGTTATCGAGTGTTTTAATATATGGCTTTGAGCCAAGTGGGTGGAGCCTGCTATTGACAATTCAATTTCATGGTTATATGTTAAATTTTAGTTTTCGCCTGAGGCATACTTGTGGATTAGTTATGACTTGTAGAGGTTGACATCGAGGATGACTTGAGTACTGAAATTCCTAAATACAGGTTATATTGTGCTTTATGAGTATATGAAAATTATGGGATGAGTGAGTTGTTATTTGAAAGGATGTAGTGCGCACGGATTATGAATATTGCATATGTACTTTAAAACTCAAGAGCTTGTAAGTGATAATGGTACACGTGTGAAGTTGATGAGTTACAAGTGATCCAAGGCTACGTAGTGATGCCACACGAATCCTAGCATGTTATCTACTGCAAAGAGAATAAATACACCTCAATATATGAAGGTGATTGAGTACCCACGAGTTGAATCCATTGAATAATGGGAAAACAAGGAGGTAATATTAATTGAACGAGGCATGATGACGTGAAGGTGTGATATTAACTATAGTCACAAAAATTTATGTTATGATGAGGACATGAAGATAGATTGCACGTTCTTACATCTTGCATTATGAAAATAGTGTATGTTATGGAAAGTTATATGAAAGTTATACGAGTATAGCCTAAGGCAGTTGTATTTACTAGAAATGTAATTGAGTATGGACTGAAGGGCAAGATGCTAGAAAATGATCTCTTAAAGTAAGATCGGCACGAAAAGGGATATGCCAAATTTATTGTTGTTTTAAGGATATGAAAGGATGATACTTGGAAACATGAGTTGCGGCTAGAAGTGACATGATACTTGGGTACGAGAAGGGGCAAAGAAATCCTTGATGAGCATAACCATTTTTCTTCTATTATCAGGATAGTAGGTACTACTAAGTGTAATTGCAAAAACAATAGAAGTCAAGGCTTCATGAAAATTTGAAATGGTGAATTATGATTTCGAGTTGGAAAAATAAATAACTTGTAGTAGTATATGCGCGTGTGTATAATCAGATGGAACTGGGTGCAAATTTATTAAAATCTTCGAGTATCAAGTTCGAGCTTGTAACGACCTGGCCGGTTGTTTTTAGTATTATAACCCCGTTCCCCTATTTACTGCTCAATTTCTGCTTTACAGTTGTTTTATGACTTATCGGGTTAGTTGGTTTGGGTCCGGAAGGAATTTGGAGTGAAACGAGACACTTAGGCCCATAATTGAAAATTTAAGTTAGAAAAGTTGACCGGATGTGGACTTATGTCTAAACGACCTCAGATTTAAATTTTGATGATTCCAATAGCTCCGTATGGTGATTTTGGACTTAGGAGCATGTCCGAAAAATTATTTGGAGGTCGGTAAAGGAATTAGGCTTGAAATAGCGAAAGTTGAATTATTTGGAGGTCGGGAAGGGGAGATGGCCTACGCAGAAGCGCAGAAGTGTGCGCAGGTGCGGCTTTCGCAGAAGCACTGAAAGGGGCACAGGTGCGAAAACCCCTGGGCAGTAAAAAAAAACAGAGGGGTTCCGAGCTTTTGCAATTTTGGGGCATTTCAAGCTCAGGTTGGGCGATGTTTGAGCAAGGTTTTCATGGAAAAACTTGAGGTAAGTCTCGTGTGATCATTTCTACTCCATAATATTGAATTATCATCAAATAATCCGACTAGATTACATGTTTTTGAGGTGTAAATCGAGGGTTTGAACTTAGGGATTTGAAAATAAGATTTGAAGATTTGGAGGTCGAGTTGAGGTCGTATTTTGGTAAAATTAGTATGGTTAGATTCGTGGTTGAATGGGCTTCTAGATTTTGTAACTTTTGTCGGGTTCCGAAACTTGGGCCCCACGGGCGATTTTTGAGCTAAATTTCGGAGTTTGATGGAAAATTAGCATTTTCTTATGGAATTAATTCCAATAAATTTTATTGACTGAAACAAATTATTTGTGACTAGATTCGAGGCGTTTGGAAGCAAATTCACGAGGCAAAGGCTTAGCGGAATAAAACTTTCACGGTTTGAGGTAAGTTACAGTTTTAAATCTGGTCCTGAGGGGTATGAAACCTCGAATTTTGTATCATGTGATTATCTTGGAGGTGATGCACATGCTAGGTGACGGGCGTATGGGCGTGCACCGAGGGGATTGTGACTCGGTCCGTCCTGTGAAACTGTAAAGTTGAATAACTTGTTGTTAGCTATATGCTCTCTATGTGTTGAAGGAAATTTGACTGTAAATCATGTTAGAAATCATGCTTAGGCTATGTGATAGTATTGTTGGGACCCACAGAGGTCGTGTACTTATTGAATTATTTGCTAATTATTATCTTGTACTCAGTCATGATTTTACTTGTGTATCATACCTCAGTCTTTCTTGATTTTGTTGATACACTATGTTATCTTTGTTTGGATTGATCTTTGTGATTTTCGAGAGCCGAGAGACTAGAGAGGTTGAGAACTGAGTAAGGCCGAGTGCATGTCGGTGAGGTAAGGATACTATAACATGTGAGTTTTCCATGCAGGATATTATAGCACGTGAGTTGTCCGTGCGAATAATGGCGCTTGGGTTGTAGGAGCCCCTCTGGAGTCTGTACACCCCCAGTGAGCGCGGGTACCCATTAAGTGTGAGTGTTGAGATCCCAGTGAGGGATTGTTGTCCTAAGAGGCTGTACTTGCTTTCCTTTTTTTGTTGCACTTAGTTATTATCTGTCATTGTTGTGAAATTCTCTGAAAGATTTTATATCCGGATTACATGAACTTGAACTGTATAAATTGATTTGACTTAAACTGTTGGATTTGAAAGCATATCTATTCTCTGTTGGAATTATTGAAAATGAACTATAATTGTATAGCTCGTCATTATCTTCAGTTCCTTAGTTATTATTGTTACTTGCTGAGTTGGTTGTACTCATACTACACCCTACACTTCGTGTGTAGATCCAGGTGTTTCTGTACATAGCGGGTGTTGATTCTCTCGCACAACTGATTTTTCGGAGATTCAGAGGTAGCTGCCGTGTTTTGCAGACCTTGTCTCTCTTTCCATACCTCTTTGTTTACTGTATTTGATCTTAGACTATTATAGACCGTGTTTTCCAGACTTGTATTCATACTAGATGTTCATGTACTCAGTGACACCAGGTTTTAGGGAGTGTTCGTATTAGTATTTATGGGATTTTGTATTGTATTTAAATATTATATTTTCAAACTTAAAGAGAAATTGTGGTTTATTGAGATTATCGGCTTGCCTAGTATCGAGATAGGCGCCATCACGACAGGTTGGGATTTTGGGTCGTGACAAGTTAGTATCAGAGCCTAAATTACATAGGTCTCATGAGTCATGAGCAGGTTTCAGAGAGTCTTGCAGATCGGTACGGAGACGTCTGTACTTATCTGTGAGAGGCTGCAGAACCCTTAGAAAAATTTCACTTTCTTGTATTCTGTCGTGCGAATTTGTTGATTCCGGAAGCTAAATTTTTGTTATTCTATTCTCTCCCAGATGGTGAGGACACGTACTACCGGATCGGATGGCCAGCCAGCAGTTAGGGTCGCGAGAGGCCGGGGCCGGGGTAGAGGTCGAGGTATAGCTCGTGCAGCAGTTAGAGCAGCACCTGTAGCACCACCAGTTGCTCCAGCTCAGGAATAGATTCCGGATACAGTGGAGCCGGCGGTACCAGCTCAGGTACCAGCTACACCTATTGTGATTCCAGGCCTTCAGAAGGCTCTGGCCCATATATTGACAGTTTGTACTGGTCTTGCTCAGGTGGTTTCGGCTCGGGCCGTACCTGCCACTTCTCAGGCCGGGGGAGGTACCCATACCTCTGTTGCCCGTACTCCAGACCAGGTAGTACAAGTACTTCATATACCGGGAGCACTACCAGCCCAACCGGTTACAGCTCCTTAGGCCCCGGTAGTTCCTATTATGGTAGATGATGAGCAAAGGAGACTTAAGAGATTTGAGAGGCTGTGACCTCAACCATTTAGCGGTGCTGAGTCAGAGGATGCTCAGGGTTTTCTGGATAAGTGTCAACGGATGCTTCGGACAGCGGGTATTCTAGAGACTAGTGGGGTCTCATTCACTACTTCTCAGTTTTATGGGGCTGCCTTCAGATGGTGGGAGGCTTACGAGAGGTGTAGGCCGGTCGGTGCAGCACCCCTTACCTGGCAGCTGTTCTCCGGTCTATTCTATGAGAAGTTTGTGCCTCAGTCCCGCAGAGAGGAGCTGCGCAGGCAGTTTGAGCAGCTTCACCAGGGGGATATGTCCGTGACACAGTATGAGATGAGATTTTCAGAATTGGCCCATCATGCTATCTGGTTGATTCCCACAGACAGGGAGAGGATCAGGAGGTTCATAGATAGCCTCACTTTTCAGTTGCGATTACTTATGACTAGGAAGAGGGTATCTGGTGTTACTTTTGATGAGGTAGTTGACATTGCTCGGAAGATAGAGATGGTTCGTAGCCAGGAACGTGGAGAGAGGGAGGCTAAGAGGCCTCGTGGTCCAGGTGATTTCAGTGGTGATCCTTCAGGGGGTCAATTTTACCGCGGTAGGGGTCGTTTTTACAGACATGCTCAGACGGGTCATTCCGCTCATCGTGGTGCATCAGCTAGCCATGGTTCTTACAGTTCTCACTCAGGCAGTCTTCATTCAGTGCACTACCAGCGCAAAGTTCTCATCATGCCTCGTCCGCTCAGGCTTCTACAGGTAATTCTTCGGGTTATCAGGAGCAGTAGTTCTGCCAGAGAAAGGGTTGCTTCGAGTGAGGAAAATTGGGTCATTTCAAGTGAGATTATCCTAGGCTATTAAGTGGGGCTTTACAACAGAGTTCTCGACCGACGGCACCAGCACCAGCAGTTACACCACCCGCCCAGCCAGCTCGGGGTGGGGGTCAGGCAGCTAGGGGTCGTCCAAGTGGGGGAGGCCAGTCAGGTGGCGGTCAGGTCCGATTCTATGCTTTTCCTGCCAGGCCAGATGTTGTTGCTTCAGATGCAGTAATCACAAGTATTTTTTCAGTGTGCCACAGGGAGGCTTCTATATTATTTGACCCTGGTTCCACTTATTCATATGTATCATCGTATTTTGCTCATTATCTGGATATGCCCTGTGAGTCCTTAGTTTCACCTGTCTATGTATCTACATCGGTGGGTGATATTATTACTGTGAACCGTGTGTATCGGTCGTGTGTGGTAACTATTGGGGAACTGGAGACTAGAGTTGATCTCTTATTACTCAGTATGGTTGATTTCAAAGTAATCCTGAGTATGGATTGGTTGTCTCCATATCATGCTATTCTGGACTGTCACGCAAAAACCATGACCTTGACGATGCCGGGTTGCCAAAGGTTGAATGGAGAGGTTCTCTAGATTTTGTTCCTAGTAGGGTAATTTCTTATTTGAAGGCCCAATGTATGGTTGGAAAGGGATGTTTGTCATATTTGGCCTTTGTGAGAGATGTCGATGCTGATACTCCTATTATTGATTCAGTACCGATCGCGCGAGACTTTTCGGATATATTTCCTGCAGACCTGCCGGGTATGCCACCCGACATGCATATTGATTTCGGTATTGACTTGGTGCAAGGCACTCAACCCATTTCTATTCCCACGTATCGTATGGCACCAGCTGAGTTAAAAGAATTGAAAGAGCAACTTCAGGAACTCCTTGAAAAGGGACTTATTAGGCCTAATGTGTCACTTTGGGGTGCACCAGTTCTATTTGTGAAAAAGAAAGATGGTACTATGCGGATGTGCATCGATTATAGGCAGTTGAAGAAAGTTACAATCAAGAATAAATATTCTTTGTCGCGTATTGATGACTTATTTGACCAGCTTCAGGGAGCGAGGGTGTTCTCCAAAATTGATTTGAGATCTGGGTATCACCAGTTAAAAATTCGGGATTCGGATATTCTAAAGACGGTATTCAGAACTCGTTATGGCCACTATGAATTGCTTCTAATGTCTTTTAGGCTAACCAATGTCCCAGCAATATTTATACATTTGATGAATAGTATATTCCAGCCATATCTTGATTTATTTGTCGTAGTATTTATTGATGATATTCTGGTGTACTCACGTTGCCAGGATGAGCATGCACAACACTTGGGTATTGTATTATAGAGGCTGAGAGAGGAGAAACTTTATGCTAGATTCTCTAAGTGTGAGTTCTGGCTTAGTTAGATGGCATTCTTGGGACATATAGTGTCCAGTGAAGGAATTAAGGTGGATCCAAAGAAAATAGAGGCAGTTCAGAGTTGTTCCAGACCATCTTCAGTTACTGAGATTTGGAGTTTTCTCGGCTTGGCCGGTTATTATCATCGCTTCGTGAACGGTTTCTCATATATTGCATCGCCTTTGACTAAATTGACCTAGAAAGGTGCTCCATTCAGATGGTCGGATGAATGTGAAGAGAGCTTTTAGAAGCCCAAGGCAGCTTTGACTACAGCTCTAGTATTGGTGTTGCCTACGCGTTCAGGGTCTTATACTATTTATTATGATGCGTCGCGTATTGGTCTCGGCGCATTGCTTATGCAAGACGGTAGGGTGATTGCCTATGCGTCCAGACAGTTAAAGGTACATGAGAAGAATTATCCAGTCCACGACCTCGAGTTACCAGCTATTATTCATGCCTTGAAAATTTGGCCGCATTATTTGTACGGGGTCCATTGTGAGATTTACACTGATCATCGGAGTCTACAACATTTGTTTAAATAGAAGGATCTTAATTTGTGGCAGCGAAGGTGGTTGGAGTTGCTTAAGGATTATGATATCACAATTCTCTATCATCTCGGAAAGGCCAATGTGGTGGCTGATGCCTTGAGTCGTAAAGCGGAGAGTTTGCGAAGCTTAGCATATTTACCGGTAACAGAGAGGCCTTTACCCTTGGATGTTCAGGCCTTGGATAACCAATTTGTTAGATTGGATGTTTCGAAGCCGAGTCGAGTTTTGGCTTGTATGGTTTATCGGTCTTATTTATATGATCGCATTAGGGAGCGCCAGTATGATGATCTCCATTTGCTTGTCCTTAAGAACGCGGTTCAGCACGGTGATGCCAAGGAGGTCACTATTGGGGATGACAGTGTATTACGGATGCAGGGCAGGCTATGTGTGCCTAATGTAGATGGTTTGCATGAGTTGATTCTCTGGGAAGCTCACAGTTCGCGGTACTCCATTTATCCAAGTGTCACGAAGATGTATCAGGATTTGAGGCAGCACTATTGGTGGAGGCTCAGAGTGAGATGTCGTCTCATATGAGCATCAGAGACCGGGAGGATTACTTCAGATACTTGACATTCCGGAGTGGAAATGGGAGTGTATTACCATGGATTCCATAGTTGGACTTCCGCGGACTTTGAGGAAGTTTGATGTTGTGTGGGTGATTATGGATCGATTGACTAAGTCCGCGGATTTTATTCCAGTGGGTACTACTTCTTCTTCGGAACGGTTTGCTGAAATTTATATCCGCAAGATTGTTCGCCTACACGGTGTGCCAGTGTCCATCATTTCAGATTGAGGCACGCAGTTTACATCACAGTTTTGGAGAGCAGTGCAGCGAGAATTGGGCACACAGTTTCAGTTGAGTACAGTATTTCACCCTTCGACAGACGAGCAGTCCGAGCGCACTATTCAGATATTGGAGGATGTGCTACGCGCTTGTGTCATTGATTTTGGAGGTTCTTGGGATAAAGTTTTGCCACTTGTGGAGTTTGCTTACAATAATAGCTACCAGCTGAGTATTCAGATGGCTCCGTATGAGGTGTTATATGGGAGACGGTGTTAATCTCCGGTTGGTTAGTTTGAGCCGGGTGAGGCTAGGCTATTGGATACTGACTTGGTTCAGGATGCTTTGGAGAAGGTTAAAGTGATTCAGGAGGGGCTTCACATGGTGCAGTCTAGACAGAAGAGTTATGCCAACAGGAAGGTCCGTGATGTAGCTTACATGATTGGGGAGAAGGTTCTGCTCAAAATTTCACCAATGAAGGGTGTGTTGAGGTTTGGGAAGAAGGGCAAGTTGAGCCCTCGGTATATTGGGCCTTTTGAGATACTTAAGAAAATTAGAGAAGTGGCTTATGAACTTGCTTTGCCACCCAGTCTATCAGGTTTTCATCCAGTGTTCCATGTATCCATGCTCCGAAAGTATGTCGGGGATCCGTCTCATATTTTGATTTCAGTATAGTGCAGCTGGATGGTAATTTGACTTATGATGTGGAGTCGGTGGCTATTTTAGACCGGTAGGTTCGAAAGCTGAGGTCAAAGAACATAGCATCAGTGAAGGTACAGTGGGGAGGCTAGCCAGTCGGATAAGCTACTTGGGAGATTGAGCAGGAGATATGGTACGAATATCCACACCTATTTGAGACTCCAAGTATGATTCTAAACTCATTCGAGGATGAACGTTTGTTTAAGAGGGGGAGAATGTAACGACCTGGCCAGTCGTTTTTAGTATTATAACCCCGCTCCCCCATTTACTGCTCAATTTCTGCTTTACAGTTATTTTATGACTTACCAGGTTAGTTGGTTCAGGTTCGGAAGGAATTCGGAGTGAAACGAGACACTTAGTCTCATAATTGAAAATTTAAGTTAAAAAAGTTGACGGGATGTGGACTTATGTGTAAATGATCTCGGACTTGAATTATGATGATTCCAATAGCTCTGTATGGTGATTTTGGACTTAGGAGCGTGTCCGAAAAATTATTTGGAGGTCGGTAGAGGAATTAGACTTAAAATGGCGAAAGTTGAATTTTGAGAAGTTTAACCGCGGGGTTGACCTTTTGATATCGGGGTCGGAATCCGATTCTGAAAATTTGAATACCTCTGTTATGTCATTTATGACTTGTGTGCAAAAATTGAGGTCAATCGGACGTGACTTGGTAGGTTCCGTCGTCATTTGTAGAAGTTGAAAGTTTCAAAGTTCATTAGGCTTGAATCTATGTGTGATTCATGTTTTTAGTATTGTTGGATGTGATTTGAAAACTCGAGTAAGTTTGTATGATGTTTTAGGACTTTTTGGTATATTTGGTTGAGGTCCCGAGGGCGTCGGGTGAGTTTCGGAGGGTTAACGGATTAAATTCGAACTTAGAAGAAAAAGCTGAAGTTTCTGCCATCTGATACAATCGCACCTGCGGAAATTCCATCGCAGGTGCGAGCTCGCAGAAGCGAACCTTCCATAGCAGATGCGTCCAACGTGAAGAGAAGCAGTGGTCGCAGACGCGACTAAATTTCCGCACCTGCGTGGTCGCAGGTGCGAAGCAATGCACGCAAAAGCGGACAGGGGAAAGGGAGATGGCCTGCATAGAAGCACATTTGTGTGCGCGGGTGCGGCTTTCGCAGCAAGTTGCCGCAGGTTTGAAAACCTCTGGGCAGTACAAAAACAGAGGGGTTCCGAGCTTTTGCCATTTTTGGGCATTTCAAGCTCGGGTTGGGCGATTTTGAGCAAGGTTTTCACGGGAAAACTTGAGGTAAGTCCCTTGTGATCATTTTTACTCCATAATATTGAATTATCATCGAATAATCCGACTAGATTACATGTTTTTGAGGTGTAAATCGGGGGTTTGAACTTAGGGATTTGAAAATAAGATTTGAAGATTTGAAGATCGAGTTGAGGTCGGATTTTGGTAAAATTAGTATGGTTAGACTCGTGGTTGAATGGGCTTCTGGATTTTGTAACTTTTGTCGAGTTCCGAAACTTGGTCCCCACGAGCGGTTTTTGAGCTAAATTTCGGAGTTTGATGGAAAATTAGCATTTTCTTATGGAATTCATTCCAATAAATTTTATTGACTGAAACAAATTATTTGTGACTAGATTCGAGGCATTTGGAGGAAAATTCATGAGGCAAAGGCTTAGCGGAATAAGAATTTCACGGTTTGAGGTAAGTAACAGTTTTGAATCTGGTCATGAGGGTATGAAACCCCGGATTTTATATCATGTGATTATCTTGGAGGTGACGCACATGCTAGGTGACGGGCGTGTGGGCGTGCACCGAGGG
Source organism: Nicotiana tabacum (assembly GCF_000715075.1). Taxonomy (NCBI): domain Eukaryota; kingdom Viridiplantae; phylum Streptophyta; class Magnoliopsida; order Solanales; family Solanaceae; genus Nicotiana; species Nicotiana tabacum. Next base: position 5,824,192 of record NC_134094.1, on the reverse strand, counting down.
AATTGTGACTTGGTCTGTCCCGTGAAACTGTAAAGTTGAATAACTTGTTGTTAGCTATATGCTCTCTATGTGTTGAAGGAAAATTGACTGTAAATCATGTTAGAAATCATGCTTAGGCTATATAATAGTATTGTTGGGACCCACAGAGGTCGCGTAATTATTGAATTATTTGCTAATTGTTGTCTTGTACTCAGTCATGATTTTACCTGCGTATCATACCTCAGTCTTTCTTGATTTTGTTGATACACTATGTTATCTTTGTTTGGATTGATCTTTGTGATTTTCGTGAGCCGAGAGACTAAAGAGGTTGAGGACTGAGAAAGGCTGAGGGCCTATCGGTGAGGTAAGGATAATATAGCACGTGAGTTGTCCGTGCAGGATATTATAGCATGTGAGTTATCCGTGCAGCACGTGAGTTGTCCGTGCGGATTATGGCGCTTGGGCTGTAGGAGCCCCTCCGGAGTCTGTACACCTCCAGTGAACACGGGTACCCATTGAGTGTGAGTGTTGAGGGCTAGGATCCCAGTGAGTGATTGTTGTCCTGAGAGGTTGTACTTGCTTTCCTTTTGTTGTTGCACTTAGTTTCTATATGTCATTGTTGTGAAATTCTCTGAAAGATTTTATATCTGGATTACATGAACTTGAACTGTATAAATTGATCTAACTTAAACTGCCGGATTTGAAAGCATGTCTATTCTCTGTTGGAATTATTGAAAATGACCTATAACTGTGTAGCTTGTCATTATCTTCAGTTCCTTAGTTAATTTTGTTACTTGTTGAGTTGGTTGTACTCATACTACACCCTGCACTTCGTGTGCAGATCCAGGTGTTTCTGGACATAGCGGGTGTTGATTCTCTCACACAACAGATTTTTTGGAGATTCAGAGGTAGCTGCGGTGTTTAGCAGACCTTGTCTTTCTTTCCATATCTCCTTGTTTACTGTATTTGATCTTAGACTATTATAGACCGTGTTTTCTAGACTTATATTCATACTAGATGCTCATGTACTCAGTGATACCAGTTTTGGGGAGTGTTCGTATCAGTATTTGTGGGATTTTGTATTGTATTTAAATATTATATTTTCAAACTTAAAGAGGAATTGTGGTTTATTGAGATTATCGGCTTGCCTAGTATTGAGATAGGCACCATCACGACATATTGGAATTTTGGGTCGTGACAGAGCTTTAGATTTGGGTTTTGCGCCTAAGTGGGGGAGCATCAGAGCAAGTTAAAGTCACCTTAAGGGTGATGGTTGGAAAAATAAAATGGAGAAAGTTTTATTCATAAAAGAAATATTAAGGACACATCTTCAATAAGATTCCTGATGAAATGAGTAAAATTTTCATACAATGCTGGTATAGGGATCACATGCTTATCACGAGCAATAGTTACAATGTTCAATATTGGGGTTATTAAAAGGTGTTATCTAATAGTCAAATATTTAATGGGCTATTTGAGTAGATTCTTATTAACTTTGGAGCATGTGTCATTCGAATTAAATTCAAGCAAGGGCGAAAATAAGGAAGTACTTTGGTCATATGTTGGACTTAGTAGAACAAATGAAGGTTATAAATGAGGATAAAGTATATGAACACTTGGCATGAAATGAGGAAAGAAAAGGTTATATTATGCGTATTCCCAAATACGAAATACTTTTGCAAACCAAAATAATGAGCTCCAGTAAGAAGCACGGGGTGAGAAAAGAAAAAGAGACTAAATAGTGCAAGTATTATCCTAATAGAATTGTCCCTTTGGGAGTTGGAAGCCTATAATCCATGGTAATAAGCCTATGGTAGGCACAATAACAAATACAATATGAATTTATGGAAGAGAAATATCACAAAGGACATGGTGGTATCTATGAGTTGGTTAAGGTTAAGAAAATAGAAACATGTACATTGATGTTCGAGAATGGATGATAAACTTGCTCCACAAGGAGGAAGTGAATTGAATATTTGCGTAGTGAACTTGTAAGATATGATGTTATTCAAATTGAGATCTAAAGGAAACTCAAAAGTTACATGTACAAGTGAAGGTATAAATCACCCACGTGATGGATGGACCTAAGCAAGACAAATATCTTGTTGGTATTCGGATGGGATAAAAGAAGTATTACGGAAGGAGTTGGCAACTAGAGAATCAAGGGTCCTATGAGGACAAACTATGCGTAGAAGTAATATTATGTCACGACCCAAAATCTGACCTGTCGTGATGGCGCCTATCTCAATACTAGGCAAGCTGATAACATCAATAACCTCCTATTTCCTTTAAGTTTGAAAAACATAATATTTAAATACAATACAAAATCCCACAAATACTTATATGAACACTCCCCAAAACCTAGTGTCCCTGAGTACATGAGCATCTATTATGAATACAAGTCTGGAAGATATGGTCTATAATAGTCTGAGACCAAAAACAATAAACAAGGACATAGGGAAGGTCTGCGAAACACATCAGCTACCTCAAAATCTCCGGAGAAATCAACTACGCGAAAGAATCAACACCCGCGATGTCTAGGAACACTTGGATCTGCACATGAAGTGCATAGTGTAGTATAAGTACAACCAACTTAGCAAGTAATAATAATAAATAAGGAACTGAAGATAGTGACGAGCTATACAGTTATAGTTCACTTTCAGTAATTCCAGCAAAGAATAGGCATGCTTCCAAATCAAGCAGTTTAAGTCAAACCAGTTTTATACAGTTCAAGTTCATCTAATCCAGCTATAAAATCTATCAGAGAATTTCACAACAAAAACAGATAGCAACTAAGTGCAACAATAAATGAAAAGCAAGTACAACCTCTCAGGGCAACATTCACTCAACTCGTCACCACAGCTCAACCACTCGGCTCTCAGCCCTCAGCACTCACACTCAATAGGTACTCGCGCTCACTGGGGATGTACAGACTCCGAAGGGGCTCCTACAGCCCAAGCGCTATAATCTGCACGGACAACTCACGTACTACACGGACAACTCACGTGCCATAATATAAATATCTGGATCTGCACGGACAACTCACGTGCTGCATGATGTTTGGCTATAATTTTATATTTTTAGTGCATTACGTACCTTACATTTAGGTGATTTAATGCTAAATTATACTATATTTGTGCTTAATTGAGTTTATCTTATGTGTAAGTACTTTGGAGATAAAAGTTGAAGCAAATATGCTAAACATTGCAGTACAGAAGGCAAAAAGACAAATACCTGTAAAGAAAAATAAAGGAAGAAGCAATTTATGAAGATGAAATCTTCCAAGTTATGAGAAAGCAATAAACTTATTACTAATGTAAGTATGAAAGATGACAAAGTAGCATGAAATGCTTGAAAAGGAAGAGTTAGGCAATTGGCACTATCAAGAATGAAGATTGATTAAATCAAAGAACACGGCAAGGAATATATAAGTGACGTGAACATCATTGGAAACAAAGTGAGGCGTCAGATTTCAGCTGCCATATGTCAGGTGACGCAACATTTTTATCCTCCCATTTGAGCTTGCGAGGCGAGGAACTTAGCTCGCGACAGAGCTGGCGTCCCACAGTGTATAGCGAGGTGAAGCTCGCATTTTGCCTTGCGGCGCAAGACCTGTAGCGAGGGTGTTCCAGGTTTTTTAAGCATATTTTGTCTCCTACTTGATTTTGGATTTGGTTATTTCGTTTGGATTTTTTTCCTACACATATAAATAGTCATTAAACACCATTTTGAGGGGAGTTTTGTGACCGGAGGCAAGAAAATCACGTGGAACCACTTTTGGAGGAGAAAATCATAGAGTTCTTCATCCCTTTATCTTTTCTTTGTAATTTGTTTATGCAAAATACTTGGAAAATTATTAATACGAACATGAGTGGCTAAGTACTCTATGTTCTAGGGTTGTGGTTGACATGATTATTAACGTTTATTAATTACATCTTCGTTAATTCAGATTATCATCTTATGATTGTTTCTTTAATTCTAGTTTTCACTTATGAATTGTTGTAGCTACCAATTCACCCTACTATATATGCTATTTTTGGGAAAGCCGTGTATAAATTAGAGTAAAATTAGATAGAGCTTGTTTCTGAACCCGTGGCTCGGGGGAAGAATTTGCGGTTAGGATAGGAATATATTTAACAGTGTTGCGTAATTAAATACCGTATTATATTCGTTCATGATAGACTCAATACCATAGGAATATAGGATTGATATATTGTGGGCAGACGAGTAGTATTGTGGAACATGCTATTCATATAAACGATCTGGTTAATTAGCAACCATAGATAATCTGGATTAACGAGTGTAATTGTTGATAAACCAACCACAAACTTGGAATTTTCTTCTCCTCTAAAGTAAAGTCTCATCATACACATTTTCATTCTTGATAAATTAGCTGTTACTTGTTTAATTTCCGCAATAGTAGATTAATAGAAAAATATGACTGTTAAATATCTTGGATAATTAATTGTTTTTAATTTGCTTAGTTAACGATCAATCTAAGTCTCTGTGGGTTCGACATCCGACTTTCGAGTCACTTTATTACTTGACGGTCACGTATACTTGCGTGTACTTGGGGAACCAATAAGCTTTTGGCGCCGTTGCCGGGGACTTAGTTATTGATTGTTTAGTTAAGTTAAGCTTTTATTCGTTATTTGTTCAAGTTTTAATTTTTAGTTTGCTTTATTTGTGTTAACGCAGGCTCTTCTCTTGAATGCGGAGGAGTAGAAGCGCAAACAATTTCCTTCCTCTTGATCTTGAAATCGAACGAATGCTTCTTAGAGTGAGGAGGGAAGTCAAAGCTAGAACTAGAATTGAAAGAGAGTTGGACATCGTAGTTCAACCACATCCAATAGAGATGGCGGGTAATGAAGAGCATCTAGTGATAGCGGCTGCAAGGCCCAATCTGGCTCTTATGACTCAGGCGATTGTGAAGCCTGGTATCACGAGTCACTTTGAACTCAAATAGTACTTGGTACAGCTGATTCAATCCATATGGCAATATGTGGGTCTATCTCATGAAGACCTGCAGAGGTACATTCAGAACTTCCTAGAAATTATAGACACTTATAATTATCCGAATATTTCCAAGGACTTTGTCAGGCTGACATTGTTTCCCTTTTCACTGATGGGGGAAGCTAAGGAATGGTTACAAAAGGAGCTCGCGAACTCAATCCACAATTGAGATGATCTAGCAAGGAAATTCTTAATCAAGTTTATTTCCCACAAAGAAGACAAAGTCACCGAGGAGCCAGATTCTTGGGTTTCAACAACGAGATGGTGAGACTCTTCGACAAGCTTGGGAAAGATATAAGAGGCTACTCAAAGACTGCCCACACCATTGTCAGAATGATGAGGTGTTGGGTCACACTTTCGTTGATGGGTTTGACGAAGTATCAAAGATGAATCTTGACTCAGCATGTGGGGGGTAGTTGCATGGCAAGACTGTATAGTGAGATCCAGATCCTACTAAATAATTTCACTGCTAATGATAATAATTGGCAAGGAGATGGGGAACTACGAAGAACACTTAAACAAAAAGCAGCAGGTGTGATCGAGCTTGATGATTTCTCAGCAATGAGGGCAGATATAGCGAGATTAGCGAATCAGATGAATAAAATGACAATGCACCATGCACAACAGATGCAACATATGCAACAGATGTCTACTTGCTGCGAGTTATGTGGTGAAGGTCACACAAGTGGCATATGCCCCGTGAATCCTGAATCCATCTACTACATGGGGCAACAAGCTAGAGGGCCGATGAATCAAAATGCTCAATATGCTAACACATACAATCCGAACTGGAGGAATCATCCTAACTTCTCTTGGGGTGGAAATCAGAATATCAGGCCTCAAGCGAATTACAATCATCCACCTCAACCTCCACAGCAAGCAGAGGAGAGTCTGACTGACATGATGAAAAAGCTCTTGATAGAAAATCAGAAAGTTATGGCTGAGAATCAACAAGTCAGGGCAGAGAGTCAACAAGTCAGGGCAGAGAGTCAACAATTGCGCACAGAGTTCAGAAATCTAGAGAGGGAGTTTGGGCAGATGGTTAATAATCAGAATACTAGACCTGCTGAAGCACTTCCAAGTGATACAGAGAAAAATCCTCAAGCCAATGCAGTGACGTTGAGAAATGGGAGAGAGTTGGTAGAAGTGCCTAAAAAGAAAAAGGAGCAATCTAGTCTCGAAGAAGAAAGTGTGCCAAAACCTGTAGAGGTAGATGAGAGAAACAAAACAGTGCCTGAGCAAAAATCAGAGAGGGTGCCACCCTCTTTTCCTCAAAGATTGAGAAAGAAGAATGATGACCACATGTTTCACAAATTCCTAGATATGCTGAAGCAGATACATTTGAACATCCTTTTGGTGGACATGCTCCGTGAGGTCCCAAAATATGCAAAATATATTAAGGACAAAATGGCCAATAAAAGGAGGTTAAATGAGTTTAAGACCGTAGCACTTACTGAGGAGTGCACTTCCAGGATTCAACATAAGCTTCCACAAAAGCTTGAGGATCCGGGTAATTTTACCATCCCCATGAGGATTGGTGAATTTGATGTGGGTAGAGCCTTGTGTGATTTGGGTGCAAGTATCAATCTGATGTCGTTGTCAGTGTTCAAACAATTGGGCTTAGGAGCTCCGAGACCCACTACGGTGATGCTACAATTAGCTGATAGATCTTATATTTATCCTGAGGGGGTAATTGAGGACGTCCTGCTGTAGATTGGGAAGTTTATTTTTCCTGTAGATTTTATCATCCTAGATTACGTGGCTGATGAGTTAGTTCCTATCATCTTGGGATGACCTCTTTTGGCTACTGGAGATGCAATTATCAAACTCCGAGAAGGTAAGATGATCCTGAGGGTGGACAATGAAGAAGCAGTCTTCAATGTATATAGAGCCATTCAGTTGCCTCGTCATTACGAGGACCTGGCCATGATTTCGGTAGTGGAGATAAATGAACTAGCCGTAGAGCCAAGGGCGTTTAAAGAAGATGCACTAGAAAAGGCATTGACGCTGTTCAATCACTTGGAACTTGAAGAAGAGGTTGAGGATATGTTGCACATTCTGGATGCATCGTGCGAATACATACGAGAAAGAACCCAATTTGAGCCTCTGGATAGGCCAATCACCCCGCCTCCTAAACCCTCAGTTGAGGAAGCCCCAAAATTGGAACTTAAACCCTTACCATCTCATATTCATTATGCATATTTATGAAATTCTAACACTTTACATGTGATTGTTTCTTCTCATTTGTCTGAATTGCAGGAAGAAAAGCTCTTAAGGGTGCTGAGGGAGCACAAGCATGCCATTGGTTGGACGATGTCTGACATAAAATGTATTAGCCCTGCATTCTGCATGCACAAAATACTCATGGAGGAGGGACACAAGCCTAACGTGGAGCATCAACGCCACCTCAATCCAATCATAAAAGAGGTGGTAAGAAAAGAAGTAATTAAGTGGCTCGACGCAGGTATAGTATTTCCTATCTCCGATAGCAAGTGGGTAAGCCCTGTTCAATGTGTACCTAAAAAGGGGGGTATGACTGTTATAGTAAATGAACAAAATAAATTAATCCCAACTAGGACTGTGACTGGTTGCCGAATATGCATAGACTATAGGAAGTTGAATAATGCTACACGAAAAAATAACTTCCCTCTCCCCTTCATTGATCAAATGCTTGACAGGTTAGCCGGACAGGAATACTATTGTTTCCTTGACAGCTATTCGGGGTATAATCAGATTCTTATTGCCTCGGAAGATTAAAAAAAGACCATTTTTACATGCCCTTATGGCACTTATGCATTTAAGAGAATGCCATTTAGGTTGTGTAATGCACCTGCGACTTTTCAAAGGTGTATGATGGCTATTTTCACCGATATGGTGGAACGGTTTGTGGAGGTTTTTATGGATGATTTTTCTGTATTTGGTCCGTCTTTTGATGAATGCTTAACCAATCTTGCTAAAGTTCTTTCCAGGTGCGAGGAGACTAATCTGTATTGAATTGGGAAAAGTGTCATTTTATGGTACGTGAAGGTATAGTGCTGGGACACAAGGTGTCCAAAGATGGACTAGAAGTTGACAAGGCTAAGGTGGAATCAATTAAAAAGTTGCCACCACCGATTTCAGTGAAAGGAGTTAGGAGTTTTCTGGGACATGCAGGTTTTTATCGCCGATTTATAAAGGATTTCTCAAAGATTTCCTCTCCTTTGTGCAGGTTGTTAGAGAAGGATGTGTCATTCAAGTTTGACGATGCTTGTTTGAAACATTCGAGGAGCTGAAAAAGAAGTTAGTGAGTGCACCAATCATAGTGGCTCCTGACTGGAACGAGCCATTTGAGCTGATGTGTGACGCCAGTGATGGTGCAATTGGGGACATATTGGGCCAGATGAGGAGCAAAATATTTCACTCTATTTACTACGCAAGAAAGACTCTCACTCCTTCTCAAATAAATTATACCGTGACAGAAAAAGAGTTGCTTGTTGTAATGTGGGCGTTCGATAAATTTTGGGCCTATTTGGATGGCACCAAAGTCATCGTCTACACAGACCATGCAGCCATTAGGTATTTGTTTGAAAATAAATATGCTAAACCAAGGCTAATCCATTGGGTTTTACTCTTGCAGGAATTTGACTCAGAGATCCGAGATCGTAAAGGAACAGAGAATCAAGTGGCTGATCACTTGTCCATGATAGAAACTCGAAATCATGTAGCTGAGGGAGATGTCATCAAGGAAACATTTTCGGATGAGCAATTGTTGGTCATTACTACTGAGGAGGTACCATGGTATGCAGATTTTGTGAACTATTTGGCAAGTAGAGAGATGTCACCTGATATTGAACCTTATGCTAAAAAGAAGTTCTTGCGAGATGTGAGGTCATATGTGTGGGATGAGTCATTCCTGTTCAAATCGTGCATTGATCGGCTAATGAGAAGATATGTGCCTGAATTTGAAATAAATGTTATCTTACATGAATGTCATGCATCGCCTTATGGTGGTCATCATGCGGGTGACAAAACATCAGCTAAGATATTACAATCGGGTTTCTATTGGCCTAGGGTGTTTAAAGACGCCCATGAGTTCGTGAGGAGATGTGATAGGTGCCAGAGAACAGGAACAATTACGAAAAGGCATGAGATGCCATTGCACGGTATTATGGAGGTTGAAATTTTTTATGTTTGGGGAATTGATTTTATGGGTCTATTTCCCTCGTCCAGTGGGTGTAAGTACATTTTGGTGGCCGTTGACTATGTGTCGAAGTGGGTGAAGGCCATAGCTCTTCCTACCAATGATGCCAAGGTTGTGGTTAAGTTTGTGAAAAAGCATATCTTTACAAGATTCGGCACTCCGAGAGTGATGATAAGTGATGGGGGCACCCATTTCTGTAACAAGCTCTTGGACAATGTCTTAGCGCAATATGGGGTCAAACATAAAGTTGCAACTACTTACCACCCTCGGACTAGTGGGCAAGTGGAAGTTTCAAATAGAGAGATAAAGCAGACCCTAGAGAAGACGATTGGTGCAAGTAGGAAAGATTGGGCTACAAAGCTTGATGATGCTCTATGGTCATACCGGATCGCCTACAAAAATCCAATCGGAACCTCCCCTTACAAGCTGGTTTATGGGAAAGCATGTCATTTACCAGTGGAACTTGAGCACAATGCCTATTGGGTAATAAAGAAGCTGAACTTTGATGTATACTTAGCGGGTAGAAAGCGGTTGATGCACCTGAACGAGATTGATGCATTTTTCTTACATGCATATGAGAATGCCAAGTTATATAATTTATATAAAAAAAGACCAAGCGCTGGCATGATAAGCATATTCAGTATCGGGCCAATTGGTTCTCTTGTTCAATTTGAGGTTGAGACTTTTTCCGGGGAAGCTCAAATCGAGATGGCCGGGCCCGTTTGAGGTAGTAAGAGTCACTCCACATGGTGCTAATGAGTTGCACGTCTTAGGTGGCGAGAGAACGTTCTTAGTGAACGGACAAAGAGTAAAGCACTATTATGGAGGTGACTTTGATTGTCAGAAGTCGAAGGTGTTACTTGCCAATGATTAGATGAGATTCTGTGTCATGCCGCGACGTTAAATTAGGCGCTTGTTGGGAGGCAACCCATCTTTACTTCTTTCTTTTATTTTTATTTTTATCTTATTATTGTTGTAGTTTTTGTTTTTATTTTGTAGGATTATGAGCATATGAAGCAAAGCCATTGAAAGAGTGCAAAAGCGAGTTAGATGATGAGAACTAAGTGTGGGGTACCACATAGAGGACCATGCCTGGGGAAGTCTGAGTACCCGTGAGCCGTGATTGCTTCGGCCTTTGGCCTTTCAGGGAGTTTCTTGTCCACCCTCATTATTTGTTGCTTTATTTGCGCATTGGGGACATTGCACTCTTTTAAGTATGGGGTGGGAGAATTCCTCTAGATACTTAGTAGTAGTATGTTAGAAAATGTTAACTTCTTATTTTGATTTTAGCTTCTTATTTTTGTTTTCGTAGTTGTGTAGTATTTTAGTAGCTATGAAAAAAAAAAGTAGAAAAATTAGACTTTTTCTGACGATGGATCTCATTCAACAAGTTTCTTGAGGGATTTAAGTTGAACGAAAAGACAAAAAGATTTTCTTTGTATGTAGTGTAGTAATTCCCCCTTGATTTTTCTTTGTGTCGCGGTTCTTTTTCAAGGGTTTTATTTGAACCGGGTGTAGTTAGTTTTATTTTTTTAGGAGTAGGAGCCACTGTGAGGTGAATTAAATTGGAGCAATATCTCTTGACTTTGTTATGCCTTGAGAATAGTGAGTACTTTGGTTGTGACGATTAGGCTCAATTTTTGAGTCTTGTATAAGTACCTTAAATCGTATGATCTTAACTTTGCTTAACTGCTTTGACTAGAGTGTCTTGATGAGTCCAATACTGAGTGAGTTATGTGCCATGTGTGTGTGAGGTTTGTATGTATTCTGTGCATTGCATTTGATGTCTAGAACTTGCCCCGTGTGTTTACAAAGCGAAATAGTAATTTTGTTTAGTCTTGGAAGTGATATAAGCGTTTGTTTGTTAAGCCATATATATATATATATATATATATATATATATATATATATATATATATATATATATATATATTTTTATTTTATTTTTAATTTTTGAGCTATATATATATTTTACCCGCCTAAATATTATGTATCATAGTTAACCCCTTTGAGCCTGTAATCCTGTTTCTTTGGCAACCACATTACAAGCCTTACCCATTTGTTTGAATTAACCATCTATTTGAACCTTTTCACCTCTCATGAGCACTTGAATTATTATGAACTTTGTAAAAGTTAAAGAGTGGGGTGGATGGTGGCTTTTGAGTGGAACTAATGAAATAAGGAGAAAGATACACTATTTTGAAAAATAAAAGCCACTTGAATTGAAAAAGAAAGAAAGGATAAAATAGTTGTATTGCTGTGAAAAATACTCCTTAAAAGTGGTGACTCTTGATGTAATTGTGCTTAAAAAAGTATGGAGTTAATATACATTGATGTGAAGGTGGAGTTATGGTTTGACATAAGTATGGGGTTCAAATGTAAAGTGTATGTATTAAAGTGTTTAGGGAGGTGTAGTCACTCTTATATCCAAATGTATCCTACCCGACCCGCAGCCTACATTACAACCAATTAAAGTCCTACTTGATCTTATACAGAATGAGCTCGATTAGTAGAGTAGTACACTACGGGCAAGCCTATGGTGCATCTTTTGTAGCATATGAATGTTATTTCTGAGAGTGAGTGAATTCTTTCTATCTTGAGATCCTAATTGTTCTTAAACTTTTATTGTGTGTGGAACTACTTTCTGTTGTTGTATGAGGGCACTTGATTCATGAAGGAAAGGTAATGTCATTGACCTCTATGTTAGAGTAAGTGAGTGAGTTGTGAATAATGCATGGTACTTGTGAGTCAAATCTTGAGGTAAAGATGTTACACTTTTGTGCTTAGTCTATTTTAAAGATTCTTGGTGTGATGAGTTAGGAGAATTGTTTAAAAAGGTCATGTCTATATAAAGTGTAGTTTGATTGCTCGAGGACAAGCAACATTTAAGTGTGGGGTAGTGATGTTTGGCTATAATTTCATATTTTTAGTGCTTTACTTACCTTATATTTTGGTGATTTAATGCTAAATTATACTATATTTGTGCTTAATTGAGTTTATTTTATGTGTAGGTGCTTTGGAGATAAAAGTTGAAGCAAATATGTTAAACATTGCAGTACAGAAGGCAAGAACACAAATACCTGTAAAGAAAAATAAAGGAAGAAGCAATTAATGAAGATGAAATCTTCCAAGTTATGAGAAAGCAATAAGATTATCACTAATGTAAGGATGAAAGATGACAAAGTAGCATGAAATGCTTGGAAAGGAAGAGTTAGGCAATTGGCACTATCAAGAATGAAGATTGATTAAATCAAAGAACACGGCAAGGAATATATAAGTGACGTGAACATCATTGGAAACAAAGTGAGGCGTCAGATTTCAGCCGCCATATGTCAGGTGACGCGACATTTTTATCCTCGCGTTTGAGCTTGCGAGGCGAGGAACTTAGCTCGCGACAGAGCTGGCGTCGCACAGTGTATAACGAGGTGAAGCTCGCGTTTTGCCTCGCGCCGCAAGACCTGTACCGAGGGTGTTTCGGGTTTTTAAAACCTATTTTGTCTCCTACTTGATTTTGGACTTGGTTATTTCGTTTGTATCTTTTTCCTACACATATAAATAGTCATTAAATATCATTTTAAGAGGAGTTTTGTGACCGGAGGTAAGAAAATCACGTGGAACCACTTTTGGAGAAGAAAATCATAGAGTTCTTCATCCCTTTATCTTTTCTTTGTAATTTGTTTATGTAAAATACTTGAAAAATTATTAATACAAACATGAGTGGCTAAGTACTCTACGTTCTAGGGTTGTAGTTGACATGATTATTAACGTTTATTAATTACATCTTCATTAATTCGGATTATCATCTTATGGTTGTTTCTTTAATTCTAGTTTTCACTTGTGAATTGTTGTAGCTACCAATTCACCCTACTATATGTGTTATTTTTGGGAAAGCCGTGTATCAATTAGAGTAGAATTAGATAGAGCTTGTTTCTGAACCCGTGGCTCGGGGGAAGAATTCGCGATTAGGATAGGAATATACCTAACATTCTTGCGTAATTAAATACCGTATTATATTCGTTCATGATAGACACAATACCATAGGAATATATGATTGATATATAGTGGGCAGGCGAGTAGTATCGTGGGAACATACTATTCATATAAACGATCCGGTAAATTAACAACCATAGATAATATGGATTAACGAGTGTAATTATTGAACTTAATAGGATTGATAAACCAACCACAACCCTGAAATTTTCATCTCCTCAGAAGTAAATCTCGCCATACGCATTTGCATTCTTGATAAATTAGTTGTTACTTGTTTAATTTCGGCAATAGTAAATTAATAGAAAAATGTGACTCTTAAATAGCTTGGACAATTAATTGATTTTAGTTTGCTTAGTTAACGATCAATCTAAGTCTTTGTGGGTTCGACATCCGACTTTCGATTCACTTTATTACTTGACAGCCAAGTATACTTGCGTGTACTTGGGGAACCAACATTGCACGGATAACTCACGTGCTATAGTATAATATAAGGATCCGCACGGATAACTCACGTGTTGCACGGACAACGCATGTGCTATAGTATAGTATCTCACAATCAGGCCCTCGGCCTCGCTCTGTCATAAATTTCTCCAGTCTCTCGGGCTCATGAAATCAGCCCAAACAACAATGATATGATGCATCAATAATGAACAATAGAGACTGAGATAAAATAATCAAGTAAACTGTGACTGAGTACAAATAACAATTAAGTAGATAGTTCAACATGTACACGATATCTGTGGGTCCCAACAGTATCAACATATAGCCTAAACATGGTTTCTAACATGACTTATAGTCAAATTTTCACAACACATAGAGAGCACATAGCTATCAACAAGTTATTCAACTTTCCAGTTTCCAGGGGACGGACCAAATCACAATCCCCTCGGTGCACGCCCACACGCCCGTCACCTAGCATGTGCATCACCTCCAAAATAATCACATGACACAAAAATCCGGGGTTTCATACCCTCGGGACCAGATTTAAAATTGTTACTTACCTCAAATCGTGAAATTCTTTACTCTGCAATATCTTTTCCTTGTGAATTGCCCTCCAAACGCCTCGAATCTAGCCACGAATAATTCTATTCAGACGATAAAATTAATTGGAATTAATTCCATAAAAAAATATTAATTTTCCATAAACATCCGAAATTTAGCCATAAACATCCGAAATTTAGCTCAAAAATCGCCTGTGGGCCCATGTCTCGGAACTTGACAAAAGTTACAAAATTCGGAAGCCCATTCAACCACGAGTCTAACCATACCAATTTTACCAAAATTCGACCTCAAGTCGACCCTCAAATCTTCAATTTAAACCAAGAGGGTTTTCTAGATTTTTCAACTTAATTCACCCATTATATGATGGATTCAAAGACATAATCATGGAAATTAATTAAAACTGGATAAGAATCACATACCCCAAATACCCACGCAAGAATCTCTCCAACAATCGCTTTCTACCGAGCTCCCAATTCGATTTTGTGTTATGAACTCAAAACCCCATTTTGGAACTTTTAATTCTGCCCAGAAATGCTTTCATCGCGTTCGCGACCATGGCTTCGCGTTCGCGAAGCACAAAAATGTGTTGCCAAGGTTCCTTCTTCACGTTCATGACCACTTCATCGCGTTCGCGATGCTTCCTACCTCTTCCATTCGCATTCGCGAGACACGAGCTGCGTTCGCGAAGGCTTAACGCCAGGCAGGCCCCAGCTCCCTTTCCTTTTCGCGTTCGCGTCAGCCCACTCGTGTTCGAGTAGGCTTCCCCAGTCTCTTCTTCGCGTTCGTGTCTCCTTGCTCGCGTTCGCGATGGGTAAATCCCAGCAGCCCAAAATGCCTTCTTCGCGAACGCCAAAGGCCCTTCGCGTTTGTGAAGAAAAATACCAGATATCAGTTCCACCAGTTGCAAAACAAGGAAAAATGATCTGAAACCATCCCGGAACTCACCCGAGCCCTTCAGGACCTCAACCAAATATACCAACAAGTCCTAAAACATCATACGAACTTAGTCGAACCCTCAAATCACCTCAAACAATGCTAAAATCATGAATTACACCCCAATTCAAGCCTAATGAACTTTGAAATTTCCAATTTCTACAAACGACTCCGGAACCTATCAAATCACGTCCGATTGACCTCAAATTTTGCACATAAGTCATAAATGATATAATGAAGGTATTCAAATTTTTAGAATCGGATTTTGACGTCGATATCAAAAAGTCAACCCCCACCCCGGTCAAACTTTCCAAGAATTTGACTTTCGCCATTTTAAGCCTAATTCCACTACGGACCTCCAAATAATTTCCGGACATGCTCCTAAGTCCAAAATTACCATATGGATATATTGGAATCATCAGAATTCAAATTTGAGGTCGTTTACACATAAGTCCACATCCGGTCAATTTTTCTAACTTAAATTTTCAATTATGAGACTAAGTGTCTCATTTCACTCTGAATTCCTTCCGGACCCGTACCAAATAACCCGGTAAGTCATAAAATAACTATAAAGCATACATTGAGAAGTAAATAGGGGGAACGAGGTTATAGTACTTAAAACGACCGGCCGGGTCGTTACATTCTCCCCTTCTTAAACAAACATTCGTTCTCGAACGGGTTTAGAATCATACATGGAGTCTCAAATAGGTGTGGATATTTGCTCTGCATCTCCTGCTCAACCTCCCAAGTAGCTTACCCGATTGGATGGCCTCTCCATTGTACCTTCATTGATGTTATGTTCTTTGACCTCAGCTTTCGAACTTGCTGGTCTAAAATAGTCACCGACTCCACATCATAAGTCAGATTACCGTCCAGTTGTACTGTACTGAAATCCAGAATATGAGACGGATCCCCAAAATACTTTCGGAGCATGGATACATGGAACACTGGATGAACACCTGATATACTTGGTGGAAAATCAAGTTCATAAGCCACCTCTCTAATTTTCTTATATCTCAAAAGGCCCAATATACGGAGGGCTCAACTTGCCCTTCTTCCCGAACACACCCTTCATGGGTGAAATCTTGAGCATAACCTTCTCCCTAACCATGTAAACAACATTATTACCCAATAGCCTAGCCTCACTCGGCTCAAACCAACCCACCGGAGACCGGCACCGTCTCCCATACAAAGCCTCATATGGAGCCATCTGAATACTCGACTGGTAGCTATTATTGTTATCAAACTCTGCGAGTGGCAGAAATTGATCCCAAGAAACCCCAAAATCAATGACACAAGCGCGTAACATATCCTCCAATATCTAAATAGTGCGCTCGGATCGTCCGACCGTCTGAGGGTGAAATGTTGTATTCAACTGAACCTGTGTACCCAATTCTTGCTGCACTGCTCTCCAAAAATGTGATGTAAACTACATACCCTGATCTAATATGATGGACACTGGTACACCGTGTAGGCGAACAATCTCACGAATATAAATCACAGCCAGCCGCTCCGAAGAATAATTAGTACCAACTAGAATAAAATGCGCAGATTTGGTCAACCTATCTATTATCACCTAAACAACATCAAACTTTCTCAAAGTCCGTGGGAGCCCAACTACGAAGTCCATGGTAATATGCTCCCACTTCCACTCCAGAATTTCAAGTCTCTGTAGTTATCCGCCGGTCTCTGATGCTCGTACTTTACCTGTTGACAATTTAGACACCGAGCTACAAACCCAACTATATCTTTCTTCATTCACCTCCACCAATAGTGCTGCCTCAAATCCTAATACATCTTCGCGGTGCCTGGATGAATAGAGTACCGTGAACTGTGAGCTTCCTAGAGAATCATCTCACGCAAACCATCTACATTAGGCACACATAGCATGTCGTACATCCATAATACACCGTCATTTCCAATAGTGACTTCCTTGACATCACCGTGCTGAACCGTGTCCTTAAGGACAAGCAGATGTGGATCATCATACTGGCGCTCTCTGATGCGATCATATAAAGAAGACCGAGAAACCACACAAGCCAAAACTCGATTCTGCTCAGAAACATCCAATCTAACAAACTGGTTGGCCAAGGCCTGAACATCCCATGCTAAAGGCCTCTCTGCTATCGGTAAGTATGATAAGTTACCCAAACTCTCCGCCTTACGATTCAAGGCATCGACCACTACTTTGGCCTTTCCGGGACTATGGAGAATGGTGATATCATAATCCTTAAACAACTCTAACCACCTTCGCTGCCGCAAATTAAGATCCTTCTATTTAAACAAATGTTGTAGACTCCGATGATCAGTATATACCTCATACTGGAAACCGTACAAGTAATGCCGCCAAATTTTTAAGGCATGACAAATAGTTGCTAACTCAAGATCGTGGACTGGATAATTCTTCACATGTACCTTTAACTGTCTGGACGCATAGGCAATCACCCTACCATCTTGCATCAGCACTGCGCCGAGACCAATATGCGACGCATCACAATACACAGTATAAGACTCTGAACCTGTAGGTAACACTAATACTGGAGCTGTAGTCAAAGCTGTCTTGAGCTTCTAAAAGCTCTCTTCACATTCATCCGACCACCTGAACGGAGCACCTTTTTGGGTCAATTTAGTCATAGGCGATGCAATAGACGAGAAACCCTCCACGAAGCGATGATAATAACCGGCCAAGCCGAGAAAACTCCGAATCTCAGTAACTGAAGATGGTTTGGGCCAATTCTGAACTACCTCTATTTTCTTCGGATCCACCTTAATTCCTTCACTGGACACTATATGTCCCAAGAATGCCACCGAACTAAGCCAGAACTCACACTTAGAAAATTTGGCATAAAGTCTCTCCTCTCTCAGCCTCTGTAATACAATACCCAAGTGTTGTGCATGCTCCTCCTGGCTACGTGAGTACATCAGAATATCATCATTAAATACTACGACAAATAATTCAAGATATGGCTGGAATAAACTATTTATCAAATGCAAAAATGCTTCTAGGGCATTGGTTAGCCCAAAAGACATCACAAGAAATTCGTAGTGGCCATAACGAGTTCTAAATGCCGTCTTTAGAATATCCGAATCCCGAATTTTCAACTAGTGAAGCCCAAATCTCAAATCAATTTTGGAGAACACCCTCGCTCCCCGAAGCTGGTCAAATAAGTCATCAATACGCGGCAAAAGATATTTATTCTTGATTGTAACTTTGTTCAACTACCTATAATCAATGCACATCCGTATAGTACCATCTTTCTTTTTCACAAACAGAACTCGTGCACCCCAAAGTGACACATTAGGCCTAATAAATCCCTTTTCAAGGAGTTCCTGAAGTTGCTTTTTCAATTCTTTTAACTCAGCTGGTGCCATATGATACGGGGGAATAGAAATGGGTCGAGTTCCTTGCACCAAGTCAATACCGAAATCAATATCCCTGTCGGATGGCATACCCGGCAGGTCTGCAAGAAATATATCCGGAAAGTCTCACGCGACCGATACTGAATCAATAATAGGAGTATCAGCATCAACATCTCTCACAAAGGCTAAATATGACAAACATCCCTTTCCAACCATACGTTGGGACTTCAAATAAGAAATTACCCTGCTAGGAACAAAATCTAGAGAACCTTTCAATTCAACCTTTGGCAACCTCGGCATCGTCAACGTCACGATTTTTGCGTGATAGTCCAGAATAGCATGACATGGAGACAACTAATCCATACCCAGGATTACATCGAAATCAACCATACCGAGTAATAAGAGATCAACTCTAGTCTCCAGTTCTCCAATGGTTACCACACACGACCGATACGCACGGTCAAAAGTAATAATATCGCCCACCGGTGTAGATACACAAACATGTAAAACTAAGGACTCACAGGGCATATCCAGATAATGAGCAAAATACTATGATACATATGAATAAGTGAAACTAGGGTCAAATAATATAGAAGCCTCCCTGTGGCACACTGAAGCAATACATGTGATCACTACATTTGAGGCAACAACATCTGGCCTGGCAGGAAAAGCATAGAATTGGGCATGACCGCCATCTGACTGGTCTCCCCCTCTTAGGCGACTCCTAGCTGACTAACATCCACTCCGAGCTGGTTGGGCGGGTGGTGGAACTGCTGGTGTTGGTGCCATCAGTCGAGAACTCTACTATGGATCCCCATTCAACAGCCTAGGACAATCTCTCTTGTAATGACCAAATTCTCCGCACTCGAAACAACCCCTCCTATGATGGAACTGCTGCTCCCGATAACCCGAAGAATTACCTGTAGAAGCCTGAGTGGACGAGGCATGATGAGAACTCTACGTTGGTAGTACACTGAATGAAGACTGGCCTGAGTGAGCATTGTAAGAACCGTGGCTAGCTGATGCACCACGATGAGCTGGATGACCCGTCTGAGCGTGTCTGTAAGAACGACCCCTACCGCGGTAAACCTGATCCCCTGAATGAACACCATTGTAATAACCTGGACCACGAGACATATTAGCCTCTCTCTCTCTATCAACGTTCCTGGCTACGAACCATCTCTATCTATCGAGCAATGTCAACTACCTTATCAAAAGTAGCACTAGATACCTTCTCCCTAGTCATAAGTAATCGTAGCTGATATATGAGGCCATCAATGAATCTCCTAATCCTCTCCCTATCAGTGGGAACCAACCAGACTACGTGACGAGCGAACTCAGAAAATCTCATCTCGTATTGCGTCACAGACATACCATCTTGACGTAACTACTCAAACTGTTTGTGCATCTCCTCTCTGCGAGACTGGGGCACAAACTTCTCCAAAAAGAGAACGGAGAACTCCTACCATATAAGTGGTACTACACCAACTGGAATGCGCCTCTCATAAGCCTTCCACCATCTGAAGGCAGCCCCAAAAAACTGAAAAGTAGTGAACAAGACCCCACTGGTCTCCAGAATACCTATTGTTTGAAGTATCCATTGACACTTATCCAGAAAACCCTGAGCATCTTATGACTCAGTACCGCTAAATGGTGGAGGTCGAAGCCTATCGAATCTCTCAAGTCTCATCTGCTCATCATCTGCCATAACAGGAACTACCGGGGCCTGAGAAGTTGCAACCAGCTGGGCTGGTAGTGCTCCCGGTATATGAAGTCCCTGTACTACCTGGTCTAGAGTACGGGCAACAGGGGTATGAGTACCTCCCCCGGCCTAAGAAGTGGCAGGTGCGGCCTAAGCCGAAACCACCTGAGCAAGACCAGTGCAAATTGTCAATATCTGGGCCAAAGTCTCCTGAAGACCTGGAATCTCAATAGGCACAGTTGGTGCCTGAGCTGGTCCTATCGGCTCAGCTATATCTGGAATCTGCTCCTGAGCTGGAGCAACTGGTGGTACTACAGGTGCTGGTCCAACTACGGTACGAGTTACACCTCGACCTCTATTTCGGCTCCGGCCTCTTGCAGCCCTAACTGGTGGCACTGGTGGCTGACCGTCCGATCCGGTAGTACGTGTCCTCACCATCTGTGAGAGAATAGAAAAATAGAATATTAGTTTCCAAAGTCAACAAATTCGCACAAAAGAATACAAAAAAGTAAAGTTTTCCTAAGGGTTCTGCAGCCCCTCAAAGATAAGTACAAGACTCTACTAAACCTGCTCATGACTCGTGAGACCTATGTAACCTAGGGCTCTGATACCAACTTATCACGGCCCAAAATATGATCTGCCGTGATGGCGCCTATCTCAATACTAGGCAAGCCGATAACATCAATAACCCCCGATTTCCTTTATGTTTGAAAAACATAATATTTAAATACAATACAAAATCCCACTGGTGTCACTGAGTACATGAGCATCTATTATGAATACAAGTCTGGAAGATAAGGTCTATAATATTCTGAGACAAAATACAGTAAACAAGGAGATAGGGAAAGAGAGGCAAGGTCTGCGAAACACAACAGATACCTCAAAATCTCCGGAGAAATCAACTGCGCGAAAGAATCAACCCCCGTGATTTTCGGGAACACCTGGATCTGCACATGAAGTGTAGGGTGTAGTATGAGTACAACCAACTCAGCAAGTAACAATAGTAAATAAGGAACTGAAGATAGTGACGAGCTACACAGTTATAGTTCACTTTCAGTAATTTCAGCAAAGAATAGACATGCTTCCAAATCCAGCAGTTTAAGTCAAACTTGTTTTGTACAGTTCAAGTTCATGCAATCCGGATATAAAATTTTTCGAAGAATTTTACAACAATGACAGATAGAAACTAAGTGCAACAACAAATAAAAAGCAAGTACAGCCTCTCAGGGCAACAGTCACTCAACTCGTAACCACAACTCAACCACTCGGCTCTCAGCCTTCAGCACTCACACTCAATGGGTACCCGCGCTCACTTGGGGTGTACAGACTCCGGAGGGGCTCCTACAGCCCAAGCGCTATAATCTGCACGGACAACTCACGTGCTGCACTGACAACTCACGTGCCATAGTATAAATATCCGGATCTGCACGAACAACTCACGTGTTGCACGGACAACTCACGTTCTATAGTATAATATAAGAATCTGCACGGATAACTCACGTGTTGCACGGACAACTCATGTGCTATAATATAATATCTCACAATCAGGCCCTCAGCCCGCTAAGTCATAAATCTCTCCAGTCTCTTGGGCTCAAAGAAATCATGAAATCAGCCCAAACAACAATGATATGATGCATCAATAATGAACAATAGACTCTGAGATAAAATAATCAAGTAAACTGTGACTGAGTACAAACAACAATTAAGCAGATAGTTCAACATGTACACAAGCTCTGTGGGTCCCAACAGTACCAATATATAGCCTAAACATGGTTTCTAACATGACTTGTAGTCAAATGTTCAAAACACATAGAGAACACATAGCTATCAACAAGTTATTCAACTTTACAGTTTACACGAGACGGACCAAGTCACAATCCCCTCGGTGCACGCCCACATGCCCATTACCTAGCATGTGCATCACCTCTAAAATAATCACATGACAAAAAAATTCGGGGTTTCATACCCTCAGGACCAGATTTAAAATTGTTACTTACCTCAAACCGTGAAATTCTTTACTCTGGAATGTCTTTTCCTCATGAATTGGCCTCCAAACGCCTCGAATCTAGCCACAAATAATTCGATTCAGTCAATAAAATTCATTGGAATTAATTCCATAAGAAAATGCTAATTTTCCATAAACATCCGAAATTTAGCTCAAAAATTATCTGTGGGGCCCACATCGCGGAACTCGATAAAAGTTACAAAATCCGGAAGCCCATTCAACCACGAGTCTAACCATACCAATTTTACCAAAATCCGACCTCAACTCGACCCTCAAATCTTCAATTTAAACTAAGAGGGTTTTCTAGATTTTTCAACTTAATTCACCCATTAAATGATGTATTCAAAGACATAATCATGAAAATTAATCAAAACTGGATAAGAATCACTTACCCTACACACCCACGCAAGAATCTCTCCAAAAATCGCCTTCTACCGAGCTCCCAATTCGATTTTGTGTTATGAACTCAAAACCCCCGTTTTGGAACTTTTAATTTTGCCCAGAAATGCCTTATCGCGTTCGCGACCATGGCTTCGCATTCGCGAAGCACAAAATTATGCTGCCAAGGTTCCTTCTTCACGTTTGCGACTCTTCATCGCGTTCGCGATGCCTTCCTACCTCTGCCCTTCGTGTTCGGGAAGGCTTAATGCCAGGCAGGCTCCAGCTCCCTTTCCTCTTCGTGTTCGCGTCAGTCCACTCACGTTCGCGTAGGCTTCCCCAGTCTCTTCTTCGCATTGGCGTCTCCTTGCTCGCGTTCGCAATGGGTAAATCCCAGCATCCCAAAATTCCTTCTTCGCGAACGCGTAAGACCCTTCTCGTTCGCGAAGAACAATACCAGATATCAGTTCCAGCAGTTGCAAAACAAGGAAAATGATCTGAAACCATCCCAAAACTCACCCGAGCC
Source organism: Nicotiana tabacum (assembly GCF_000715075.1). Taxonomy (NCBI): domain Eukaryota; kingdom Viridiplantae; phylum Streptophyta; class Magnoliopsida; order Solanales; family Solanaceae; genus Nicotiana; species Nicotiana tabacum. Next base: position 5,801,124 of record NC_134094.1, on the reverse strand, counting down.
CTCCGGGACCTCAACCAAATATACCAACAAGTCCTAAAAATATCATACAAATTTAGTCGAACCCTCAAATCACCTCAAACTTTCGCCATTTTATGCATAATTCCACTACGGACCTCCAAATAATTTTTGGACACGCTCCTAAGTCCAAAATCACCATATGGAGCCATGAGAAAGTTTTCAAATGGAAGAAATAGAACTTTCATGTATGCAAGAAATGCTCTTTCACGTGCGACTTGGTGTATACATAATAGAAAGAGAAAATAGATATGCATGATAGTAATATGTGTTGCAATATAGAGTAACCGGTGTAAGAATGAGCGAGGTATATATATGCAACTGTTTAAAATAATAAAGAATTATTTGATGTAATTTTGGTATATGCGCTACCACGTGGGGCTTAGTTTGTTGTTGAACATTGAGCATATATGTGCGGCCGTGTGAGGCCTAGACATCATATTATGTAAAGATATTGGTTGTTGAATTATGTTGAAATTGGTTCCCATGTGGGGGCTTGTTCTGGACAGGTTGAAGTTTTGGTATAGTCTCAATTGCAGGGGATACTCTACATAAAATTTTAAGAATTTAGAGAGTTAGCCAAATTTTGGGGCCTTAAGGAAGTCGAAATTTTGGAAGAATATCTAAGACCCATATGAAGTCAGGAATGATTAAGAATGATGGTTAAGGTGAAAGCAGGATAATGATGTTCCTAATAAAGACATGCAAAACATTCGAGGACGAATGTTCTTAAGTGGGGGAGAATGTAATACCCCGGAAATGTTTGAAGAGTTTTAAGACCATTAAGAAGATTGATAATTTGAATGATATCAATTTATCATGATAATATATTTATGAGGTGTATTAAGAATGGTTTATGGTCTAAGAAGAGCTCTAAGGCTAATTCAAGTTGAAAATTATATGATGGGATAAAGTTTCAAGTGAGTTCGCACAAGACCTAACTTCAAATGCACATAAATCTCACGATATGAACCATTATGTATTTTATAACCTATCACACGCAAGGGCTATGTGTCTAGTCTCTACTGCTTCAAACCGTTCGTCAATTGGAGATTCCTACAAGAAGTTATGACCTTTTTACTAAAGGGTGACAGAACAGCTATGCGAGTCTTGCGTAGCCTACGCACCATAGCAACATAGCCTACGCACCATTGCGTAGGCAAATCCAGCAACTTCCAATTGAAGGGGAATGGAAGTCTACCCTGCTTAGCCTTTGTGCGTAGCCTACACAGGAGGCTACGCGGCTTCAAGGGTCATTTTAAGGAGCTGAAAAACGTGAGTTTAGAGAGAGAATGAGTTAGTTCTTCATCTTGGAATGGATTTCTAGAGAGGAGGAGGAGCTCTTCCATCATGGATACACTTCAAGGTAATATATTTTGGTACAAGGATGATTATATAACATTATTTAGTGATAACACTAACATTATTATGGATCAAATCCATAAAAAATGGGTTGAATCTTCAAGAACACCAAAAAGAGAAAAAGTTAGATTCTTCCACCAAGAGGTAATTCCTTCACTTGTGCTTCATATATATTTTATATTGGAGTATGGGTAGCATATTTATGAGTTTTATTTGAAGTTATAATGGGATATTGTATGAACCCTAAGGGAGGGTCTTGAAAATGATATTTGGGCAAAGAATAAGATGAATAGTGATGAATTGATATAAAAGGAATTGTTTTCAATTTCTAATGATTCCAATAGACTTGATAACTTAATTGATGAACGAATTGAATAGGGAATCACCATTTGGACAAGATACAACACTAGTTCTTGAAATGGGTGTTCTTGGACTGTTGAACATAGGGTTTTGTTGGAGAAGACAATGAATATGACTTAATGATGTTGGGTAATTAACATAGTATTATTAATGACTCCAAAAAAGTATTAAATGATAAGAATGGAATTTAATAGGCTAATGGATGATCCTATTGGATAATTTGGGATGGTTGAAGGCTTGTTGCGGAATTGTGGAGCCTAAATGAATATTTATGAATCTTTTCGTATTTATTTTGATGTAGTTGGATATCTAATGGTAGGTATTGAATTGTGGGTGATATTTGGATATTTTAATCAATTGGAGCATTGTAGTATTTTCGAAGCTTGAAGATCGAGGTAAGTAACTCTTCTAATCTTGGAGTTGAGGGTATGAACCCTGAATATATGTATTATGTGAATTGTTGGGAGGTGACGCACATACTAGGTGATGGGCGTGTGGGCGTGCACCATAGAAATTGTAACGTAATTGGTTACGTGGTATTTTGTAGTCAAATAATCTTAGCATTTTCCATGCAGTTTTATGTGTTAAAGAAATTGAGCTGAGAATCATATTATAAATCATGTTGAGGCTATGTGCCAATATTATTGGGACCCACAGAGGTCATATTGTTGTGAATTATTTATGTTACATTGAAAATTCATACTCAGTTATATTCATTTCATTACATATCATATCATATCCCAGTCTCTGTTGTTATTTATTGATGCATCATAGCATCATTTTTGGGATATTTTCTTGATATTGTGAGCCCATGAGAGAGAGACTGGAGAGATTGATGACTGAGGGAGGCCAAGGGCCTGACTGTGAGGATATTTTTGGGATCGGGTTGCATGCCTCAGCAGTCCATGTTGACTTTATATATATTATTATTATGTGGATCGAGGTTGCCCTTGCGGATACAGATATTAATACTATAGCACGTGAGTTGTCCGTGCAGCGCGTGAGTTGTCTGTGCAGATTATAGTGCTTGGGCTGAAGGAGCCCATCCGGAGTCTGTACACACCCCCAGTGAGCGCAGGTACCTACTGAGTGCGAGTGCCGAGTGCGAGTGCGAGTACCGAGCGATTGGGAGGATTGAGTGACTGTGAGGATTGAGTGACTGTGAGGACTGTGTGACTGTGAGGACTGAGTGATGGGGATGACTGAGTGAATTGATACTCTGAGAGTATGCATATGAGTTCATCTCTGAGATACATTGCATGTACATGCACACATGACATACAGGCATAGAGATGTATTTTTCCTCATGTTGTACGATATCACATCATTCAGGATTTCTCACATATGTTAGCAGATGGGCATAGTGATGCATTTGTTCTACACTGGTTATCTAGAAAGAAAATGAAATATCTTATTTATTTTTGAAAGGATATTGGGAAAATTATTGTTTTCAAACTTATTCATATTTTTTGCAACTCCGGTAAACGATTTGGGTTTTGATTGATGTACGTGAAAGGCAGAACTATTTTCAGAAATCATATTTTTATTGAGCATTTGATTGTTGAGTTACTTCTAGTATTACCTGTTTATGTTGTTATGAACTATTGTTGGTTATTGAAGTTGGGACCCATCCTTGGTACAAGTTGGGACCCCTATTAACTGCTTCTCCCATATCTATTTCTGCTATTGTGACTTGCCGGGAGGTTTCGTTTTGGTTTTTGGAGTATTTTGGGACACTTAGTCCCTAAATGGAGGTTTAAGCCTTAGGATTTAGACCGTAGTTGAAACTGTATGAAGACGACTCCGGAATGGAGTTACATCAATTCTGTTAGCTCCTTTAGGTGATTTTGGACTTAAGGGCATGTCCGGATAGTTTTTTGGAGGTCTGTAGCTCATTTAGGCTTGAAATGGCGAAAGTCGAAGTTTTGGAGATTTGGAGCGGTAGTGGACTTTTTGAGATCGGGGTCGGATTCCGATTTCGGAAGTTGGAATAGGTCTGTAAGGTTGATTATAACTTGTGTGCAAAATTTGGGGTCAATCGGACGTGGTTTGATAGGTTTCGACGTCGGTTGTCGAATTTGGAAGTTTCAAGTTCTTTAAGTTTTAATCCAAGGATGATTTGGGATTTTAGCATTGTTTTAAGTGGTTTGAGGGCACGACTAAGTTCGTATGGTATGTTAGGAATTGTTGGTATATTTGGTTGAGGTTCCGGGGGCCTCGGGTTGATTTCGGATGGTTAACGGACCTTTTGAACTTAAGAGAAGATAGCAGATTTCTGGTGTTTTTGTTGCAAGCATTTCTTCATCGCGTTCGCGAGAGAGGTATTGCGATCGCGTAGGGAATCTGGGAGGCCAGCTCAAGTTTGTTCTTCGCATTCATGCAAAGGATCCCGCATTCACGAAGGTATGGTCAGTGGAAGCATCGCGGACGCGAAGAGTGGAACGCATTCGCGTAGAGGAAGTGAGGCAGCTGGGGACCCCAGTCATTTGGTCTACGCGTTCGCGTAGTGTGTATCGCATTCGCGACGGACCAGGAAGTGAAAGGTACGCGTTCGCGAAAGGTCCCTCACGTTCGCGAAGGAGGAACTTTTTTACCAAAATGAATTTTTGTTATACGCGAACGCGAGATAATGGCCGCGTTCGCGAAGAAGGGAACACCTGGGCAGATTTAAAAGTTCAAAATCGAGGGTTTATGTCATTTTTCACCAGTTTGACTTGAGAGCTCGGAATTATGCAATTTTTGGAGGGATTTTCACGTGGGTGTTTGGGGTAAGTGATTCTTACCTAGTTTTAGTTAATTCCCATGATTATGTCTTTAATTTCATCATTAAATTTGTGATTTGGATTGGAAAATTAGGGAACTTTTGAGAAAAGTTCTTAGGCCGAATTTTGGGATTTTGATCGAGATTTTGGTATCGGGTTTGAGTAATTTTGGTACGAGTGAACTCATGAGTGAATGAGTGTTCAGATTTTGTGATTTTTACCCGATTCCGAGATGTGGGCCCGGGGAGACGTTTTGGGGTAATTTTCTAATTTCTTGCTTTAGCTTTGATTTCACTAATTAGAGTAATTCTTATAGTTGTATTTATGGTATGTAATTGATTTTGGCTAGATTTGGGCCATTCGGAGACGGATATTCATGGAAGGGGCATTGTTACGGATTGATTGAGCTTGGTTTGAGGTAAGTGGCTTGCCTAACCTTGTGTGGGAGAAATTCCCTTAGGATTTGGTGTTGTTATGATATGTGAGCACCGTGTACACGAGGTGACGAGTGCGTACACGGGCTATTTGTGTAAAAATCTTTTTTTTTACCGAGTAATAGCATGTTTTCATCTTATCTGAGTATACTAGCATGTGTAGTTATCCTGTTAGCCTAGAATAGCATGTCTATGTGTCCTAATTACTTATTTGAACTCTGTGCAACATGTTTAGAAGAATCCTGCTTCTTTCTTGACTTGTACTTAGTCTAAATTATAGGTTTTTTGTTGTAACTGTTATATTCATTTGTTTGTGCTGCGTATTTACTTTGGGACTAAGGGATGGTATCCCGGGAGATCCCCATGCATGTTTACTTTTGAGACTACGAGGTGGTTCCTCGGGAGTTCTCCCTGCACCTTTACTTTTGAGACTACGAGGCGGTTCTTCGGGAGTTCTCCCTCCATATTTACTTTTGAGACTACAAGGCGGTACCTCGAGAGATCTCCTTGTACTTTTATTTTTGGGACTACGATACGGTATCTCGGGAGATCTCCTGATGTTTATCCTTATGTTCTGTGTTGCTACTTTGCTATGTTTCTCTTTGTTTAAATTCCAGTTTCTTATTATATTGTTATACTACCCTGCTTATTTATTATATACCAGTAGGGCCTTGACCTGACCTCGTCACTACTCGGCCGAGGTTAGGCTTGGCACTTACTGGGTACCGCTGTGGTGTACTCACGCCCTTTCCTGCACATATTTTTCGTGTGCAGATCCAGATTTCTTTTACCAGCCTCGTCCTTAGTTGCAGTCGCTGCTATTTTTGGATAACTTCAAGGTACATCTACCCGCGCCGCAAATCCTTGGAGTCCCCTTATATCCCCTTATGTTGATTCTTCTCTTATTTCTATAGACACTGATTTATTGAACAGTTAGAACTTCGTAGAAGCTTGTGACTTACGGTGTTTCGGGTCTTGGGAGTGTTATGAATATTTTGAGAGTTGATTATTGTATATGTCTAGAGGCATCTCAATTGCTTATTAAAAATATCTGTTACTGTTAGTTTGTTAAATTTTCATGTTTTTCATTTTATTTTCACAAGTGTTAAGCTTACCTAGTCGTAGAGACTAGGTGCCGTCACGACAATTCATGGAGGGAGAATTTGGGTCGTGACACTTTCAGCCTAAGGTTAGGTTTGTTACTTATTGAGTACATGGGGTCGGTTGTACTCATACTACACTTCTGCACCTTGGGTGCAGATGTTGGTTCTTGTTATTGCTGTGTTCGTTAGGAGCTAGATCTGAAGATGTATATTCCGATTGTAGTTTCCTCTTGTTCATGGTAGCCTTAGATTCATAATACATTGTTTATGTACTTTTCAAATATATGATGTGTTTATTTCAACCATCTTTGTAAACTATACTTAGAAACTCATGATTTGTGCTACCAGTTCTTGAAAAATATATAGGATTAAGATAATTCTTTACTTAAATTGCTTTATTAATTGTTATTGTAATTGGTTAGTGGATAATTGGCTTACCTAGCGGGTGGGTTAGGTGCCATCACGACTAGTCGGATTTTGGGTCGTGAAAATCAATCTCTAGACCGAGACATGGATTCCATCAACTAACTATTACTTTGCCAATGTATATCATTATTGTCCAATTTACCAGGACCCGCGAAAGGATCTCGCCTTTTAATAAATTAAAACAATAATAATATACACAGCTAATAATAATTATATCAAGATTAAGAGTATAAGTACATTTAATGTTTAGAGAATTTATTTTATTAAGTCAGTATAAAATACTTATCTCTACTTGGTCCGTTCAATACATACAAAATATGCTAGCACAAGAAGTTGAAATTAAACCATTCCTATAATCAAGATAAATTATATTTAATCTTGTGCTACAATCATTCATGATGGTTTGTCCAATTCCATCATTAGATTGTGAATATGATCTTTATACTCATAAGAACCGATGATTTAATCCCCCGTGTATAAGCTAAAATCTATACACTAAATCATCTACTATATAAGTAAAGGACACAAACGGATATATGATCTAATTAAAACTTTATTAAAATTGAATAAGCAATTGTTCCATAATAAATATTATATCCAAACCAAAATCCATGGTTAATAGTATATATTCCAACAATCTCCCACTTAGACTTTTAATCATGATAATTGATAGAATATACTATATCTAAATGCATGGTTAACAGTATATACTCTAACAATCTCCCACTTAGACTCATAACCATGCATCTATAACTTTTATAGCTATTCTTTTGCACGACTATTAAAAGTCTCTGCCAATAAGCTTTTGCTAAAAGGAGCTTGCCAAGTTATTTTTAAATGCAATCTTTGTCTAATAGTGCTTTGTCTTAACTAACTAGTTTGGTATTAAACTCTTCAGGGATCTTGTTATGAAACTCTCCCAAGAGTACATACCAAATTATGATTTTCCTTACTATTCTCCCACTACGACGAAGTACTACTAATATTATCTTCATTACCTTACGGTATTGAAATATTAATGACTTCTTCCTGTAGTGTTCTCTGCTCAACATCACTCCCACTACTTGGAGGTAGTAAATTTTTTTTTGTCTATTAACGTTTCTCCCACTACTTAAATATAATGGAATGCCAATTGCGACATATAGAGTTGTATGTTATTGAGCGTTCGAATTTTCAAATGATTCTTTTGTTATTTCTTTGCTTAATTCCTATAAAACTAGTTTACTGTCACGACCCCAAATTTCCTCCGTAGGATGTCGTGATGGCACCTAGTCTCTAAGACTAGGTAAGCCTATCAATACAGAAATAACAATAAAAATCTAAAATAAATTAACTGCAATTCAAATAATTACAACTCCCAAAACCCGACAGAAATAAGTCACAAGCTTCTAAGAATTTATCCTCAATGTATCTATATATCAGAGTCTAAGGAAAAATAAGAAAATGACATAATAATGATAGAAGGGGACTCTGGAGTATGCGGACGCTGACAGATATACCTCGAAGTCTCTATACACCGGTAGTTCACTTATATATGGACTGGTAGGATGTACCTTGATCTGCACAAAAAGATGTGCAGAAGCAAGGTATGAGTACACCACAGCGGTACTCAGTAAGTGCCAAGCCTAACCTCGGTTGAGTAGTGACGAGGTCAGGTCAGGCCTTACTGGAAATAACAAAGGTATGAAAAAATATTTAACAATATAATAACAATAAAATGACAATGAAAATGAATCAAGTAGTATGTCACCATTTATTTACACAAAATAAGGGCAAATAAGAACGCGTTGAAACAAAACAGAATTAGTTTCAACTTTAAAGAAATCACAACAATAATCAAAGGCAACTGCGACCATAAATCAATATCAAAAAGGGCACTCCCGAGGTACCGCTTCGTAGTCCCAAATCATAAATAAATTCACAATATCTCATTTTCTTATATCACCGCGGGAGCCTTCACAATTTATTTTAAAGAAAATATTTTTCCTCAAATAGCAACCCGCGTTTTAGCCACCCTTATCACACCGCATGACTTCTAGTAGTTCCCCTACTAGCCACGCTTATCAAGCTACCCTTATCTCACCACATGCGTTTCAACACCCAGACCTTATACCATTGCATGCGTATCAATATCACAATATATTACAATTTGTATCTCAACTGCCCAAATATTTCAACTTGCCAAAATAAATTAAAATCAGAATATCTTTCCACAATAAGGAGCTCACGGCTCAATCACAGTAAATACAAGTCTTCACAAAATATTCAGCAAAATAATATCCATTATTTCCACAATACGGAGCTCGCAGCTCAATCACAATGAATACAAAAATCTTCACAAAATATTCAGCAGAAATAATATTTTTACAAATTAACCTCTTGACTTAACATCCAACTATTTAATGTAAAATACTTCATTTTTAATAATAAATTAATTGAAGAAAATTCAACAGAATAAAAGAAAGCAAAGTTCCAACTAAATAGCTAAAACTTTTAGTAGGAAAAATTTCAGGCAAATTTAGGAAGATAAAATAGATGTATTGCGTTTAGTTGCGGAGTAGTGGTATTCAACACCAATTTGTATATAAAGACTTAGGAAAAATCGAACAGGTTGGTTAATCGGGTTGGGCAACCCATTATAACCTTTCCATGTTTGATTTTGATAGAAAACCAAGAATAATGGGAACAATGTTAAGGTTTCTGGGTGGCGGCTGAATGATAAAATTGCCTAGTGGGTATCAACCTATTGTTTTCGGTAATTTCAAAAATGCCTTTTCTTGTGATTAAGATTTTTAAAATCAAAGAATGATTTTTTTTTACGAAACTCTAGGTTTCTGCTTTCGACAAGTGTTTAGCCAATCTAATCTTCTCTTTGTTGAATAATTATATGGGCATATCTTCTTTGTTCGTGTGTATATACTATTATAAATTAAGATTTTATGATTAATAAATAGGTACCGCTTAAGTGGTTTATTTATTTAGAATCATTGAAAATTCTTAATAGTTTTATACATGTGCAATTATGCCAAGAATTGAGAGTTATGATTAATAAATTGGATCCACTAAAGTGGTTAATTTATTCGATGTCATCGAATATTCTCAATGGTACCATGTATGAGTGTCACGACCCAAAATCTCACCACAGACGTCGTGATGACACTTAGTCTCTAAGACTAAGTAAGCCGATTATAATTACAATTCAAGCCAAAAAAAAATTTCAACACATAAACCAACAACGAAAATAATTACAAACAACCTCCTAAGACTGGTAATACTGAGTCACGAATTCTAACTGGATTTATGAAATGATCTCAAGGATCGAATATACAATACTGTTCGAATAATAATTAACAGTACAATAAAATGGAAAGACTCCAAGGGACTGCGACGACCAAGCAACTCTACCTTGAATCCTTGCGATCAATACACTAACTCTACCCGAGTCCGATATCTCTAATACCTGGCTCTGCACAAAAATATGCAGAAGTGTAGTATAAGTACACCACGATCGGTACCCAGTAAGTATCAAGACTAATCTCGGTGAAGTAATGACGAGGTACAGTCAAGACACTCACTAGTCAAATAACTTGTGCAATATAGCAGTATACAATAGTATTGAAAAATAACTAGCAATAATAACAACAAAATCAACCAGTGATATAAACAGCAAGGCAAAAAGAACACCATAATTATTACTCGAATGAATAAGGAATACAAGTACAACCAATTAAACATGTCCTTCAAATATAAATCTTTCACATATAATTCTTTCGAATAAATACCTTCCGAATATAATTCTTTGAAATAATATTTTGAATATAATTCTTTCAAATAAAAGTCACTTTGTGATACCTCATTTCAAAATCATAAACATACGGATTTCAGCCCACTTTCATATTTTCACTGCACCTCATGCCCATATTTCTATCACAACTGCACAGACAACTCATGTGCCAACAATATCAATATATAAAAGATCCACATGATCAATTTATTTCCACTAAAGTGAGTTTAAATTTTTTTTAAATCAAGTAAGAAATCAATAAATAAATGAATTTATTAGAAATTATTTGGATAAAGAAAATAACACTTCACTTAAATTAAAGTATCGGATAAACTACTAATTTGGATGTAAACCTATTTAATTTAAAATATAATAATAATTTTTTTTATTTAAATTAACTCAATCATCGAAAATCAGTAAGAAAAACCAGAAATATACTTCTTCAGAGTCTCGTGCTAAAAAGTCAAAGCCAACACAATACAACTAGGAGCACAAAACACATAATAATAAAGTCAACTAGTACATCACGGAAGAAGAAAATAATTACATATTAAATGAAACAAAATCACCCAAGACAAGAACATAAATAAATAAATATCAACAGGGCACTCCCGAGTTACCGCCTCGTAGTCCCAAATCATAAGTAAATTCACAATATCTCATTTTCTTATATCACCGCGGGAGCCTTCACATTTAATTTTTAAAGAATTCATTTTTTCGAAATAACATCCCGCGTTTTAGCCACCCATATCACACCGCATGACTTCTAGTAGTTACCCTACTAGCCACGCGTTTCAAGCCCCCCTTATCTCACCGCATGCGTTTCAACACCCAGAACTTATACCACCGCATGCGTATCAATATCACAATTCGCACCTTAAGTGCCCGATTATCACAGGTTATAAATTGCACATCAAGTGCTCAAATATCAAAACACATCACAAGTTGCACCTCAAGTGCTCAAATGTTACATCATATCACAAGTTGCACATCAAGTGCTCAAATATTACAGCATATCGCAAATTGCACATCAAGTACTCAAATATTACAACATATCAAAAATTGCACATCAAGTGCTCAAATATTACTGCTTGTCATAGAAATCAACAATACATTATTTTCCACAATAAGAAGCCGATGGATCGACCATAATATGCACACAAAATCTTAACAAAATGTTCGGGAGTGAAAAACTCAACTAAATAATATTTCACAATTTAACACTTTGCCTCAGTATGATTTACGACATTTATAACTCAATTCCAATTTCAACAACATGAACTGGAAAGTAATTCATCAAGGAACAACACCTTCTTTAATCCAAAATTTTGACAAATAGATTAATGCCTAATTTTAAAATTATTTAATAAATTATTTGCAATGAATAATTCATAATGAAATTATCTCCAGAAAATATCAACTCAACAAAAATACGGGATTCACATAAAAAAATCAAGGTGGCAATCACACCAAATCATCATATAAAAATAAATTCAACAAACAAGGATTTAGGCATAACAAATAGAGGATTTAATAAGTGCCAATAATTTCTAATTTAGTACATAAGGGCATCTAAGAATTTGCCAATATAATTTGCACATATAAACCAAGTACGTACTCGTCACCTCGTGTACATGGTTTTCGATTACACAGTTTTCCACATAAGACTCAATGCCTAAGGGGTAATTCCTCCACTCAAGGTTAGGTAAGATACTTACCTTTTTGAAGTTATGTCGATATTCCAAAATCACCTTCTTGCTTGAATTGACGTTCGGACGGCTCAAATCTAACAAAATTAATTGTATAACTTCATTAAAATTCATCGAAAAAAATTCTGGATAATAAAACACCAACTTAAAATTTTATTCTAAAAAGACAGCGCGGGGCTCGCCCCTTGGAACCCGACAAAATTTTTACGAAATTCGAACACCCATTCCGATACGAGTTCGACCATACCAAATTATCAAATTCCGATAACGGATCGCCCTTCAAATCTTAAATTAAAGTCTAGAGAATTTCTACCATTTTCGACCCAATTCACTAATTTAGTGATAAAAACAATAATAGATTCATGTAATTTAACCAAAATCAAGTTAGGAATTCTTACCCCAATGTTTTCCTTGAAAAACTCTCGAAAACTCGCCTCACCCGAGCTTCCTGTGATGAACCAAAATGTCATCTTTAAAGTTAATAATTAATTATGTATTCTAAGACCTCGAAAAGCACTATTCATTATTCATCGACTTGCGTGCGCAGTTAGTATAATTTTCCGTAAAGCTTTTATGTGAAAAATAGATTAAAATGTGAAATAGAGCCTTAAAACTTAATTAAGTTGACTTTGGTCAATATTTTTAGCAAACAGACCCGGATTAGAATTTTGACAGTTCCGGTAGATCCGTACAGTGATTTGGGACTTGTGCGTATGCCCGAAATCGAATTCCGAGGTCCCTAGCTCGAGATATGGAATTTTGATAAAACATTATAAGTTTGAAAGTTTAATGATTTTTCAGAATGGACTGATGTTTGGTCTTGTTGATACCGGGTCCGTATTTTGATTCTGGAGCCTGGTACAGGCTCACTATAATATTTATGACATGTATGTCAAATTTGGTGAGAAACGGAGTTGAATTTACGTGATTCGGACGTTCGATTGTGAAAGTAGAAGTTTTAAAGTTTTCTTGAAAATTTCCTTTGATTTGGTATCCGATTCGTAGTTCTAGGTGTTATTTTGGCAATTTGATCACGCGAGCAAGTTCGTATGATATTTTAGAACTTGGGTGCATGTTTGGTTTGGAGCCCCGAGGGCTCGAGTGAGTTTCGGATAGGCTATGCGATGATTTTGAACTTAGAAAATCTAGTTTTCTACAACTTAAGGCTTCTGGTTTCCTTCTTCGCGTTCGCGAAAGCTCTCACACGAATGCGAAATGTGAGTTGGGCTAGGGGATAGTTTATCCTATGCGAACGCGAGGCCAGCTCTTCGCGAACGCGATCGGCAACACCCGAACGCGTAGAGTTATTGGAAGGGGGCTAGGGATCAGTGGGTTGTTCTACGCGAACGCGATGGCCAGGGGGGATAGATCATCACGAATACGTGCAATCCTTCGCGAATGCGGAAGCCGCTCAGGCGCAGCTCTTCGCGAACGCGGAAGCCACTCAGGCGCATCTCTTCACGAACGCGACAGTGTTCACACGAACGCGATGAACACTGTCGCCCAGTTAATTAAAACAGAACCTAAAACAGGATTTTTCATATTTTTTATCACAAACCCTCAATTAGAACTCGGTTTAGCGGGGATTTCAAAGGAGTTTTTTACAATTTCGAAATGGGTAAGTGTTCTTTAATATATAATGGTTATATTTCATAAATCTAAGTCTGTATTCATCATTTATTTTGGATTTAGATGGGAAAAATTAGAATTTTTGTAAAACTTTCCAAAAACAAAAAATTAAGATTTGAAGGTCAATCCGATGTCGGAATTCAATAATTTTTGTATGGTTGAACTCGTATCGGAACGGATGTTCGGATTTCGTGAGTTTTTCTTGGATTCAATACGTGGGTCCTACTGATTTTTTTATATAGATTTCAAATTTTAATCCGGAAAATTAGTAAATTCATATAGAATTAATTTCTACGATTTATATTGAATATATTGAATTGTTTATGACTAGATTTGAGGATTTCGGACACTAAGTTGCGAGGCAAGAGTGTATTGGAAACTTGAATTTGGTTGCAAAGCGAGGTAAGTGTCATAATGATGATGATAAAATAATTTAATTAATGTGTGACAGAGATATACACATTTTTTAAAACCAGAGTTTTCCACATTTAGCTTGTATACACACTCGTCACCTCGTGTACAAGACTTTCAATAAATTACAATTATCACATCAATACCAATCCTAGGAGAAATTTTCCCCACACAAAGTTAGACAACTCACTTACCTCGACTTGCTCTAATTTAATCCACTAGTAGGCCTTTTCCTCGATTATCCAATTCTGAATGGCTGGAATCTAGCCAAAATAATTCGATACAGTCAATAAAAATTATAGGAATTAATTTCAAAAGCAAATACTACGTTTTTCAATAAAATTTAAATTTAACTCAAAAATAGCTCGTAGGGCCCACATCTCGGAATCCGACGAAACTCACAAAATCCGATAACCCATTTAATTATGAGTCCAACCATACCAGTTTCACTCAAATTCGACTTCGAATCGACACCGAAATCTCAAAATTTTGTTTCTATGATATTTCTAAAATTTTCTCAAATATCAATCACAAAACACTAATTAAATGGTGAAAATAATGATATATTCACGTATATTGACCAAATCTGAGTTAGAATCACTTACCCCAAAGTTTTTCCTTGAAAATCTATCAAAAATCGCCTTTGCTCAAGCTCCAATTAATCAAAAATGGCGAATGGGACGAAGTCCCCTGCTTTATAATTTACAGATCTGCCCAGGCTGGCTTCGATCCTGGGCCTCGATCCTGGCCCTCGATCCTGGGTCTTCGATCATGGCCTTCGATCATGGCTTCGATCATGGGCATTCGATCCTCGGCCTTCGATCTCGGCCTCGATCCTGGGCCTCGATCTTCGGACTTCGATCCTCGGCTCGATTTCTGGGCTCGATTTTTTTGCATTTCCAGTAGAAATATTGCAGCAGCTTTTGCAGCAACTGTTTAGGTCTAACTTATGATCCGTTAACCATCTGAAACTCACCTGAGGCTCTCGGTACCCCAATCAAATACACCAACAAGTCCTGAGACTTATTTGTCTATTTGCTACATGATTTAATGTGCGGGTACAACGTATATGTGAGGTGACGAGTACTTATGCATTGTGGGTGAGTCAAAGTATGCGGGTGAAATTTGTTTATTGTGAATAATTGTCTATTTAATTAAAGATATTCATGTTTAAGTTTATTATTGATTATTTGATCATTATTTGTGAAATTATTATTCATTTAATTATTGTTGATTATTTTGGAAGGTGAAGTCGGTATTTGTTTATTGAATTGATTGATAAGTTTATATCCCCGCATTTAAATACTCTTCTAAATTTATATTATTATTTTTATGGTAAGGAAGAGTGTAAAAGTACAAAAGGTGCTGTCGTGCCAATTGTGAGTGTAAAAGCACGAAAGGTGTTGCTGTGCCATTTGTGAGTGTAAAAGCACGAAGGGTGATGCCGTGTCCATTGAGAGTAAAAGAACGAAGGGTAGTGCCGTGCTATTTTTATATTTATCAATTGCTCATTTTATTGTTGATACATTAATTGGTTGCCAAGTGACACTTCTCCTGCTGAAATTATTATATCCTTCCCCTTCGCATGTTCCCGCCCAATTTATAAATTATTATTTATTGTATTATTGTTACTTCGTATTTGTATATACTTGTACAGGTTGTTTATGTACGTATCTTTTTATAGACTCGTCACTACTTCGTCAAGATTAAGCTCGGCACTTACCAGTACATGAGGTCGGTTGTATTGATACTGCACTCTGTACTTCTTGTGCAGATTTCAGAATTGGTTCCATCGACATACCGTAGATTTGCCTGGATACAACTACCAATGGAGACTTGAGATATAACTGCATAGAGTTCGCAGTTCTGAAGTCCCCTTATATATTGTCATGACCCAAAAATCTAACCTGTCGATATGGAGCCTATCGTGGAACTAGGCAAGCAGACTCATTCCAAAACAAACCGATATTTTCATTTCAAGGATAATTTCAAGGCTATTTAGCGTAAAAACCTTCGTAAAGGAGTTCAAATCAAAACAAAAATGCGGAAAAGAAAAGCCCGACATCGGGGTGTCACTAGTCATGAGCATCTACTACAATTTGTCTAACAATATCAAGACTAACTCAGCCTCGAAAATAGTTGAATACAACTAAAGGAAGATAAGAGGGAGAAGAGC
This sequence comes from Nicotiana tabacum, assembly GCF_000715075.1. NCBI lineage: Eukaryota > Viridiplantae > Streptophyta > Magnoliopsida > Solanales > Solanaceae > Nicotiana > Nicotiana tabacum. The sequence continues at coordinate 5,784,953 of NC_134094.1, read as the reverse complement.
AGGGTTGCGATCGCCAGGCAACTACCTTGCTATCCCCGGGAAAAGGAATCTACAACCGGAATAGTCAACAACCGCTACCGTGTCCAAATATGCCTGAATTTGCATACAAGGTGCAGGGAGTAATGTGAGTACGCCAACTCAGCAAGTAACAACAATAAATAAAGACTGAGCAGTAGTGACGAGCAATAAAGCATGTAAAGTTCATATCATGAAATCTCAGTAAAATACAACATGCAAAATCAGTGTTTGAATCAAATCATCTCGTTTAAACCCAGTTTCAGTAAAATCATTCAAAGATATTTTTCAACTGTTTTCAAATAGAGGATCAATGCAAAGGTGAGCAAAAATGATGAAATCATAAACAGCCCCTCGGGGAAAACATCACTCATATACATCCCCTTCGGACAAACCTCACAGTCACTCATGCCTCTCGGGCATACCTCACAGTCACTCATGCCACTCGCGAATACCTCACAATCACTCGTGCCACTCGGGCATACCTCACAATCACTCATGCCTCTCAGTCACTCAGCACTCGGCACTCGCACTCAGTAGGTACCTGCGCTCACTGGGGGTGTGTACAGACTCCGGAGGGGCTCCTTCATCCCAAGCGCTATATCAAGCCAAATCATGGCATAAATCACTCAGTCCCTTGGCCTATATCAAACATACTGCGGCGTGCAGCCCGATCCTATAAATATTCTCACAAATCTAGCCCTCGGCCTCACTCAGTTATAAACCTCTCAAGCCACTCGGGCATTTCAGTAAAAATTGGGTACTCAGCCCAAAACAACATATGCATCAAAATAGAGTAAGAAAAACTGAGTTATACAGTGAACAGGTATAACCATGACTGAGTATAGATTTTAAATCGAAAATAGCGATAGGATAGCAAGAAAATGCCACTAAGGGTCCAGACAACACTGGCACAAGGCCCAAAACATGGCATTCAACCCAATTTACAGAAACTCTTTCTAAAACATATAAGTATCATATAGTTTCAACAAAATATGCAACTTTACAGTTGCTACAGGACGGACCAAGTCACAATCCCCAACAGTGCACGCCCACACGCCTGTCACCTAGCTCGTGCGTCACCTCAAAATAGTAGAATTATACGAAATCCGGGGTTTCATATCCTCAGGACTAGATTTACAATCGTTACTTATCTCAAACCGGTCAAATCTCTACCTTGCAATGCTCTTGCCTCTCGACTCGGCCTCCAAATGCTCCGAATCTATTCACAATCAGTACAATATCATCAATATATGCTAATGGAATGAATTCCATAAGAAAATCTATCAAATTAGCCCAAAACCCAAAATTGGCTCAAACACGGTCCTCGGGCCCACATCTCGGAATTGGGTAAAAGTCACAAATTACAAACACCCATTCACTCACGAGTCCAACCACACTAGTTTCATCCAAATCCGACTTCGGATCGACATTCAAATCCCAAAACTTCATTTTATGAAGTTTCTAAAATTTTCCCCAAATTTCCACCTCAAAATACTAATCAGATGATGAAATTATTGATATATTCATGTGTATTAACCAAATTCGAGTTAGAATCACTTACCTCGATGAATTTCTTGAAAAACCTTCGAAACATCGTCGCAACCAGAGCTCTTTAGGTCAAAATATGAAATAAAACACTGAACCTCGTATTTATAGCCTCGGATTCTCAATACGTGGTCCGAGAACTTTCGCCGCCCCCGCGCATGCCTCACTGCGGTCCGCAAATTTTCCACCACGACTATGAAGTTTCCCATTACTACAGCAACTGTTTTCAACATATAAACTCATCCGATAACCATTCGAAACACACCCGAGGCCCTTGGTACCTCAACCAACCTCACTAACATGTTCCATAACATCATTCAAACTTGTCGAACCTATGAATTACTCAAAACAAGACCAAAACATCAAATCAAACTCGGATTCATGCCTAAGAACTTATAACTTATGAATTCCACAACCGATGTCGAAACCTATCAAACCACGTCCGAATGACCTCAAATTTTGCACACACGTCACAAATGACACTACGAACCTACTCCAACTTCCGGAATTCCATTACGACCCCGATATCAAATTTTTCACTACCGACCGAAATCGCCGAATTTTCAACTTTCGCCAATTCAAGCTTAATTCCACTACGAACCTCCAAATTACATTCTGGACGCGCTCCTAATGGAACCATCAGAATTCTAATCCGAGGTCAAATGCTAAAAAGTCAAACTTGGTCAACTCTCCCAATTTAAAGCTTCAACAATAAAATTCTTTCTTCCAATTCGATTCTGAAATACCTGCAAAACCAAAAACGACGATTCACACAAGTCAAAGTACATCATACGGAGCTACTCATGCCCTCAAATAACCAAGTGAAGTGAAAATGTTCAAAACGACAGGTCGGGTCGTTACCTATATTTTCTCAGTTGTGTATTATATTTCAAACATCTTGTATTTTATTCAGACCTTTATTTGTATTATTCTAGAAGCTCGTGCACTTGTGACTTTAGTTATGGGATGGTATTTAGACATTGCTATTATTATGGATTATTCACTACATTTTAGACTTTACTTCCGCATTTGTTCCTTTATTATTAATTAATTTAAAATTGTTTTAAAATGGCTAATATTATTCTAACATTGGCTTGCCTAGCAAGTGAAATGTTAGGCGTCATCATGGTCCCGAAGGTGGGAATTTTGGGTCGTGACACTTCCTTAGTCCAAAAATGGAAGAATGAGATGAATTTGGACTTTATTCTACTGCCCAGGGATTTGTTCTTCGCGTTCGCGATAGTCCCCTCGCGTTCGCGATGAACAAATTCTTCAATATATATTTTTAAATTCTTCTCAGATAGCCTCTAGTATAATTATCATAACTTCATGTACAAAACTCCAAATGATGAATGGTTTCACTTTCTGAAAACTAGACTCCAAGAGCTATAACTTTCATTTGTTGCTCATCTCTCGATGCCTTATAGATTGCGAGATATAAGCTTCCAAAGTCAGCCATGTGCAACAGAGATTTTTAAACTCTTCCCATACAGCCTATAATGTATCTACCATAACTTTTTGCACACAACTCCAAATGACAAATGATTTACTTTTATGAAAACTAGACACAAAGGCTACAACTTTTAATTTAAGATAATTTTCAAATTCCTTATAGATTGCGAGATATGTATCTCCAAAGTCAGACGACGGATAACAAAATTTCCTTCTTCGCGAATGTGAGAACCTCTTCACGAACGTGAAGAACAAAGTCCCAACAACAAAATCATTCTTCGCGAATGCGAGAGGGTCCTCGCGAACGCGAAGAACAACACCAGAACCAGCAACCAGCAGCATCAAAATACCCAAACTTAGTCCGGAACCACCCCGAATCAAACCCGAGGCCCCCTGAGACCCCGTCCAATCGTACCAACCAGTCCCAATACATAACACAAACCTGTTTCGAGGCCTCAAATCACATTAATCAACATCAAAATCACAAATCACACTCCAATTCAATCTTTATGATCTTTAGAACTTCAAAGTTCTACATTCAATGCTGAACCCTATCAAATCAAATCCGGTTGACCTCGAATTTTGCATACAAGTTATAATTGACATTACGTACCTACTCCCACTTCCGGAATCGAAATCCGACCATGATATCAAAAAGTTCACTCCCGGTTAAACTTTTCATAAACCTTCAAGTTTCCAACTTTCGCCAAATGACCCTGAAATGACCTACATATTCCAATTCTACATCTGGACACTCCTCTAAGACCAGAATTACTATGCAGAGCTATTCCCAGGCTCGGAATCCCAAACGGACACCGATAACATCAAAATCTACTTCTACCCAAACTTAGAAAATTCTTAAACTTTAAAAATACCAACCTTCAGTAATAGGCACCGAAATACACCTGTGTCACCTGATACTCGACCAGAACATACACCCAAATCCGAAATCATCATACAGATCTATTGAAATTATCAAAATTGCATTCCGGAGTCGTTTTCTCAAAAGTCAAACTCCGATCAACTCTTTTTATTTAAGCTTAAAAATTAGAATTGTTCTTTTAATTAAATTTTGAATCTTTCGAAAATCAAACTCGACCACACCCGCGGGTCATAATACATATTACGAAGCTGCTCGAGTCCTTAAATCACTGAACGAGGTGTTAATTCTTAAAACGACAAGTCGGGTCGTTACAATGAGTTGTCTCGGATAAGTGTGTCTTAGTAGTGGAGTTTTTATCAACTAAAAGGGGGATTTACCATTAAGTACTGGTAAATAAAATTTATTCATGAGAAGAGATATTAAGGATTTTACCCAAAAGGATAAAAAGTAATATCTTGCATTCTCATGTGTATAAAAAGGGAGAAAAATTTGATGTAAGAGGCAATTTTATGTACCTTACACAAAAGGAAGGACATAATGTATACCTTATGCTCATGGAATAATTATAAGGAGAAATAAAGTATGATCATATTTATTTTAATTTATGAAAATGCCTAAAACAGTTATTCTCCGAACTTGGTCATAGATTTGGTGGTCATGATTTTGACAAACTCCAATTGACCTTAAATTTGGTAGGTCCATCAAAAATGACTTGGTGAGAAACACTCACTGCTATGCAGTGAATCACGTTATCTTATGGTGTTTCGAGGTCTTTTGGATGAGGTTTAAAGTAGTTTATTAGATTAAATAAGCTTTAAATATGAAAAATTATTCTTTATATATCAGGTTTTATTTGTGTTAAATATAGAACATGATTACACATGATGATTAACTTAATATGATATATGGAAAGAATGTAAATCATATTGGTTGAATCTTAAATTCGCCTAAAATGACTTGTTCAAATTTTGTCTAGTTTTGGTGATCATCATCTCTAATTGACTTTAATTGGTGGGTTCATCGAAAATGACCTGATAAGAAATACTCACTGCTATGCATAGAATTATGTCGTATTTCGACAGTTCAGGGTCATTTAGATGGGTTTTTGGCAGTTTGCAGGATTAAAATGTCATTTAGATATGAAAGTCATTCTTTTTATGTCAGTCTTATTTTTGTTAAATTTGGAACATGATGACGCATGTTTATTTAACTGATATGGTTGGAATGTATGCCATATTTTAAATTCCTAAAAATTCTTAAATGATAGTTTTTCAAATTTGGTTGTTGTTTTGAAGATCATGACTTTTATGATCTCCAATTGATCTGAAATTTGGTAGGTCTATCGGAAAATCCCGATAAATATTACTTATTGTATGCAGTGAATAACATTAATTTAGTGTTTCATGACTGTCTAGATAGGTTTTTGAGCATTTTGTGAATTTTGAAACTTAATCCTTAGAGAAGATTTCGTAGTTGTGATCAAGTGGTGATAGGAATTAACCCCTATGGTCTCCACTATCTATTTATAGTGAGTTAATAAATGTGTGTGTCGACTTTTGGTCTTCCTCCATATCGGATAAATTTATTATGAACTCATATAGTATAATTACTAGTAGTTGATAACATGTATTGACTCTCCATCTGAGTTTACACGTTGAATCAATTTTTTAATTATAATACAACCATGATTAAGTGATCTCACACTTTTAATTTCAAGTGAGTATAAATTTACGTGTCGACTTTAGGTCTTCCTCCATATCGAATATATTTATTGTAAGCTCACTAGGTAAATACTAGTTATTGATATCATGTACTTACTCTCCATCTGAGTATACATGTTGGATCAATGGAACTAGAGCTATTAATTATGATGTTTACTTGACTTAAATTAACAGTATACTCTCCATCTGAGTTGGGGTCTGTTTTAATTTATTGGAGTGAATGATCTAGCATTACATATATATGTTGCATGAGTAGTTCTTTTCCCATCGAATTTTTCTATTCAAGGTGCATGAATATATGTGTATAGTACGTTTGAAATTTTTATATTAAAGTATATACAATTGACTGAAAATAACAGTTTACTCTCCATCCGAGTTGGTTCTGTTTCCTTTTGGATTGTATATTTCTTGCATTATATTACATACTTTGCATGAATGACACTTTTTCCATCGAAATTTGCTATTCGAGATGTATGTATGTATATATATTGAATGCAGTCTGAATTTTATTATTCAGTATTTTAACTTATTATGATCTATTTAATGTTATATCTCAACTCCACAACAAATTCATGCAATTTACCGTATTACTTGTTAAAATTTTTTTTGATAGCGATAAAACATTAATTTAAAGGATGCAAAATATATACCTTTTGCTAGAAGGAATTGATTCCTGTTTCTAGGCAAAATAGGAGATGGATATTTGGTTTATTTTCGAATAAATCTTGTGTTATTGAGCTTGGTAAATATTTTATCTCTTGTGATACATGGATGCATGACCTTGTTATTGTTAATTAATGTATCTCCTGAACAAAACGATATTAGTCTACCTCATAAGAGAAAATATTCTTCAAAATTGAGTAAAACTTATCAGTGCACTTCTGTTTAAGTCATATTAATATGGATAGGATGTCAAGTTGGTCAAGGATGAACCTAAGAATCATTGAAAGTAAAGGCACTACCAACTTGTGGATCATGTTTAGAAGAAAATATGACTAAGAGACATCTCTGCTCCAAAGGAAAGAGAGCCAGTGATAAGTTAGAAGTAATCCATTTTGATTGTGTTGTCTAATGAACAAATAGGCAAGCGGTTATTTTGAGTCATTTTATGATGTTCATAAATGATTATTCAAAATATGAATATATATTTGATGCACCGTAAGTCTGAATGCTTTGAATAATTTTAGGATTTTAAGGCTTGATACGGGAAAGCATCATGAAAATATATTAAATTACTACGATCTCATCGTAGGTGGCTAGCACTTCTCTACAAAGTTCATTAGTTACTCATCAAAATAGAAGAATATATCTCAATTGTCTACACCAGATACTCCATAATATAGCGATGTAGTAGAGAGAAGAAATAGGACTCTTATGGAGATGTTTAGATTAATGGTGAGTTATTCTAATTTGTTTCTTTTTTCATTATGGATATGTCTTTGAAACTGCAGTTACATTCTAATTTTAGTTCTTTCTAAGTCAGTATCTTGGACCCTATATAACTATGGACTTAATGTAAATTCGGTCTGCGGCATCGGATACGAAATTGTCCAATATATACACTGAAAGGGAAAACGGATAAGATAAAATCAAGGATGAATGTTTGCGCATTTATTGGATATTCAAAGGAACGAAAGGAGGTTTATTTTATTTTTCTAAAGAAAAGAAGGTAATTGTTAGCACAAATATCAGTTCTCTATAATAGGATTATTTAATAAACTATGTTTTTAGAAGTTGTAACAACCCAGCCAATTATTTTAAAAGTTGTAGCCCCATTTTCCTATTTACTACTCATTTTGTACTTAATAACTGATATATGACCTGCCAGAGTAATTGGTTTAGGTCCGATGAGGTTTTTAAAATGAATTGGAACACTTAGTTTCAAAGTTTAAAACTTAAGTTAAAAAGGTTGGCTGGATATCGACCTATGTGTAAATGACCCCGGAATAGAATTTTGATGATTTCAACAACTTTGTATGGTAATTTTGGACTTAGGAGCGTGATCGAAATTTTATTTGGAAGTCCGTAGTGAAATTAGGCTTGAAATGGCTAAAATAGGAATTTAAGTTTGGAAGTTTGACCGGGGAGTTGACTTTTTGATATGGGGGTCGGAATCCAGTTTTGAAAATTTTCATAGCTCCGTTATGTCATTTATGACTTGTGTGCAAAATTTGAGGTCAATCGGGCGTGATTTGATAGGTTTCGGCATCGAATGTAGAAGTTGAAAATTCTTATGTTTCATTAAGCTTGAATTGGGATGTGATTATGATTTTAGCGTTATTTGATGTGATTTGAGGTTTCGACTAAGTCCGTATGATGTTTTAGACTATTGTCCCGCTATTGACAACAACTCAACAAATAATAAAACAAATTTGATAAAACCGAACTTATGTTAAAAACAACATATTCATGTATATAATCGAACACATATACAAATATACATCATGTTATCTAGTTAGATGCAAGCAAACTCTGATACCAGATTACTAATTGATGGAAAATAGATATAAACAGCGGAAACAAATAGTCAGGATCACTTGCATGTAATATAGACAACACATAGTCACAGATTTTAATCGAACATAAAATCGGTACTTATCTCTTGAAACGTGACTGCGATCGCGAAAAGACCTTCAAGCATAAGCAAAAACCATCTAGGAGATCATCCTCCAGCTCCACGGTCTTCTGCTGTATAATCCGAATAATGCCCGAAATTAGCGAAACTCGTGTGAGCGAGTTTCTCCTAGGAAAATCGTGTAGTAAAAACCATAGCCTCTTTATGGAATAAGACCCCTTTATATAGCCATAAGTTTTAGGGTTTAAAACTTTTTCCTAAACATGTTCGATCTTCCTTTTCCACCAAGAAATAGAATTCCATTTAATTCTTAATTATTCGGGCACAACTAGGACCGCAGTATTTAATTAAAGAGGCTTCCTATTATGGACTTAATTCGAAATATCCGAATTAATACTACCATAATAAATTACGAATTATTTCACTAAAAATTCGTAACTGCACTCCTCAGTTCAATTTTGAAATTCTTCCATTAAATCTTATTTAACTCCCCATGTTAAGATTCAGATACTAATCAAATAAATTAAATTACTAACAATTTAATTCATTGATTATTTTCTTTAGATTATCGCTTAACTTATTTCATGTGACGGATACAAAATCCACCTGCAGGGCTTACACATGAAAACTTATAAGTTTTCATAAAAGTATATTATCAATCTCTAGACCGAGACTAGATTCCATCAACTAACTATTGCTTTGCCAATGTATATCATTATTGTCCAATTTACCAGGCATATTGACCCACGAAAGGATCTTGTATTTTAATAAATCAAAACAGTAATAATATACACAGCTAATAATAATTATATCAAGATTAAAAGTATAAGTACATTTAATGGCTAGAGAATTTATTTTATTAAGTCAATATAAAATACTTATCTCTACTTGGTCCGTTCAATGCATACAAAATATACTAGCACAAGAAGTTGGAATTAAACCATTCCAATAATCAAGATAAATTATATTTAATCTTGTGCTACAATCATTCCTTATGGTTTGTCCAATTCTATCATTAGATTGTGAACATGATCTTTATACTCATAAGAACCGATTATTTAATCTTTCGTGTATAAGCTAAACTCTATACACTAAATCATCTACTATATAAGTAAAGGACACAAACGGATATATGACCTATTTAAAACTTTATTAAAATTGAATAAGTAATTATTTCATAATAAATACTATATCCAAACCAAAATCTATGGTTAATAGTATATATTTCAACAATCTCCCACTTAGACTTTTAACCATGAAAATTATTAGAATATATTATGTCTAAATGCATGGTTAACAATATATACCCTAACAATATCGCCTTTGTTGGGAGCACTTTACCCCAAAGTAAGATTATTGAACGCGAATCAGAATTAGTCAGATCTCAAAGCGAATACAAGTCATCGGATGGGAAAAAAAAAGGAGTTCAGTCAGAGTTGTCTAATTTTCGTACTCTTATTTTGGTTTTTCAGTTTCACTAGGCATAAAACCAAAAAACTAAACTAGTTTGACTCTAAAGTCTCTGTCTTGACAAAAGGTTACTATTTGCAATGTAATACTAGTAACAATTTAGTTTTAAGGTGAGTGTGTGGACCAACGGTAAAATTGTAAAAGCAATCACTAATATTTGTATTAAGATAGACTTTTTACATCAAACCCTTTGGGGTGCGATCCTTCCTGCTTGGACGTGAGATGCCTGGTTAGAGGCGTATCCAAGTTTAGCAATATGAATTCACGTGAACCCATACTCCTATCCAAAATCATGTATAACTATGTTATATTTCTTCAAAATTATTTAAATATATGTGCGTGAACCCATGTTCAAAGACTATTATAATGCAATTATTTTGGGTGCACCTCTACAAGTGAAACTGGCAGTCAAATTCCCCTCTCAACAATCTATTTTTCAGCACTGAATATAGATATATTTGTGAAAATTACTAAAATTTTAAAAAGAATATAATTTTGAACCTATAATTTTAAAAGTGTAGTGGGTCATTGGTAAAAGACTAAAGTTAAATCAGTCAAATATAAATTCTAGATCCACCTCTTCACAATAGAGTGCATCCATTCTCTTGATATACTGGACTCTGGTGCATTAGACTCCCCATTTTTTTCGGCAAAAAAAATGATATGAATGTAGTATAAATTCTCAAGAAACTGGAGAAAGTAATTACAATTATCTATTCTAATAATAAAAACTTTTCTTATCAGTCCTTGATCTCTTTTCTCAGTTTATGTATTTATTTCAGATTCAAATCAAGAGCAAGATTTTGCAACCTCATCAACGTCTCTTTTAGCAGCAGCCATGGCTGAAACTTAACGCGACGGCTATCTCTGTTCGACAGTATATTAAACAAATTCTTCCCTAATTCAAACGACACAAAAACATCAATAGCACCATATTCAATTTGTTCACAGCTCAAATTCTCAGCATCCCACTTACTCAAAGTAACATCCTCTGGCTTTTCCATTACTTTTCCAAGTACTGCTTTTGCCATTCTTTTCAAACCCATCTTTCCATACACTTCTTCTTCGTAAGTCAACAATGCCAGTTTGTTCAAATCAACAGTATTCGCTACGTACAACCCGTGATCACATAACAACTTCTCAACATCTCCCTCAACTCCAATACCAACGAACGTGTTATTTGGGTCAATGAGAAAGTCTATGAAACTTTGAGGAATGAAATCTCTGTGAAGGAGTTGAAATATTAGGCAACGATCGCCAACGCAGAGCTGGAGAAGAGCAACTGAGTGCTCGTCCTCGTCCTCGGGTTTAGAACACGGGAGCCATTTGATATTCAGACCGATAAGGAGTTTGTGGAGTCTACGACGAGGCGTGTGCACAGTTTGCAGAATCCAATGATCAACAATTGTTGCTTCTTTGGTGACAGTAATTTCAATTTGGGATTCATAGAAAGGCACAAGGTAATTAGCCATCAGGCAGAACGGTGCATAAGTTATTCCGCGTTTACGTGTGGTTCAGAAAAGAATCGCACCCGAGGAGTGATATGTAGACAGAATGAATGATAAGAGAATGAACAATAATGTTACGTAATATTGTTAAAAACAGAGAATTTCATGCTGTACATATAAGAGCTTGAAATAACCTGAATAGAGTGGGATTGGGATTGGACTTCCCTATTTGAGCATTTCCTAGTTGGTTTTGGTTTTAGTTTCGGAAAACCAACTTTCCTATTACCTTTCGGTTCTCTCGGGTCAAATAAACAAGTAAAATCAATTTCCTATTTCTCCGACTAAATTGCTTATAATAGCAGCCCTTTGTTAAAATTTTTTTTTTAATACGCTCACAAAAATTAGACAACTCGAATAAAGAAAATCACTTCAAAATTTTGAAACTATCCATATATTATGTACCAATCAAAATTTCCTATAATATCAAGTCCCTTTACAATGTTTCTTTCACTTTTAGTACGTAATGTAATTAACATGTCTAGTTGATGGATGAAATTTGATATGAAGTTTAAGATATTAATTTTACACACAGATGAGAGATATTAATTAATAGCTAAAAAATTAATTTGATAGGAAAACATCACAATTAAGTTTCGAAGCTAAATATTTTAATACTTCGAATTTTTAAAAGTTACATAAACATTTTTTAAGACTTAAAATGACTTCCAGAAAGTAAAAAAGTGTCAACAAAAGAGAATATATTAACAATTAAAATAGGAGTAAATATATAAATACTAAAGCCATATTAACACTGCAAATATCAATTTACCGCGTGATGCACAATGGACCAGAGTAACGGAGAACGCCGTGGAAACCAGCCGGAATATCACCGTAACCCTCATTCTCCGCCGCCGAATTGGCCTTCCGACGAGACTATCTCTCGTAACGACGACAATCATAGAAGAAACTTTTTCGGCGACGGCAACCACTACAATCGCCGCCAACATCACCACCACCAAAACCCTAATTCCGAGCAGAATTTCGGTGGTTCTCCACCTCTTTCAGCTCGTAAGAGACCTTACGATCAATCAGCATCTGGTACGAAGCATTATTCTTCCGCTCCTAATTAACAATTCCGAAAAAGAAATCACCTGGTTCTAATTTGTCTGACATTTTTGCTTAACAAGAATAAATTTGACTAACTTTTTAGAGACTTGATTATTTCATTTTTTTTAAAATTAAAATGAGTTTGAGTTAAAAATAAAAAGAGTTTAAGTTATATATATATATTGACAGGGAGATTTAAGCTGATATATTAGGTTACGTACCATTTACTATAATTTACCGATTAATGCTTATTAAATGGAGTTACCTGCAATTACCTTTTAAGCTTCATGGTTGTGTACAAAATCTTTACACGGTGAGTTCATAGAACTTTCAACTCAATTAGTTTTTTTTGGGAAACTATAGAAAAGAGTATTCTAAGTTAAGTGGTAGAAAGATGCATTTTAAAATATTGGTAAAAGTTATATACATTGAGGTGTAAAGTTTTTTTACACTATCCATGCAATTTTAACCTGTTATAGTAGGTTATGATGATTTAGTAACCTTTTTTTTTTTTGATGATTTAGTATAGGTTATCAACTAATGCTTATTAGATGGAGTTACCTGCAATAAGTGACCTGATTGCATAGAAATTTTTTATGCTGTCAGTGCATAAAACTTAAACTCAACTAAAATTTGGATATTTTGGAAACTATAGAAAAGAGTATTGTAAGTCAAAATTCTCCCTGTGTAATATTGGTGGAAAGATACATTCCAAAATGTTGGTAAAAGTTCATTTAGTTGAATCCTGGAAGCGAAAGAGCCAAATGTTGAGCATGTTGTATTTTACTCGGTGTTTGTAAGCTGTAGCTGTATTTCACAAGCATGACTTTCTAAATTTTGGAAAACCTTTTAGACTCTCAGGTTCGTTTTGGATTTGTGAAACTCTATGTTGTAGGAGTACCAAGACCAGCCGAAGAAGAAGACGTAAGTCTCTGTCATTAAGTATTTTGAATAATGATATCTTTTTTCCTTGTTATGTTGTGTGTTGTTTTTTATGATGGTGGTGTCTGGGTCAGCTTGCACACACTTCGAGTATTCCACTGAATTACCTCCCACTAGCACAGATACCGCTAAATTTTGCCCACCAAAGCTTAGGCAGATGAGAAGAAATCTCCCAGTGTTTTGCCTCCTATGTTTTGCCTCCTATGTTTTGCCTCCTATGACATTTGAACCTGAGATCTCATGCTTTTCCTCCCACTTTATTGACCACTGAGCCATAAAAACCTAGTGTTCTGTTGGCACTTAGTTGTATCGACAAAGTGGACTTCTGCACACTATGAGTTATGCTTAAGAGTGGGACTTGAGGCTTTTAAGAGCTTAGATATAATAACCAACAAGAACTACTACTATTAGCGTCAACCCCAAAGTAGTTGAGGTCGGCCATATAAAGCCTCTATATCTATATCCATCTTCATCTAAAAAGAAAGCCTCTACATCCATTCTGCTTCAATTAGCTAGGCACTCGTTCCAGTTCTAATAATTGATTTTTTGAGGCCTTCTTAAATGTCTTATAAATCTAGAGATTCTAGAAACCTCACAGGTAACCTACAATGACATGCAAATCTCTGACCAAATGCAAAAAATGCCAGGAGAATATCATAGTTAATGTAAGTTTACTAATGTGATATTTATTGAGACAATGGATGACTCTACGGCTCTACCTGAGGCATATACACACCTTGCCCGTACTTTTTTTACAGTAACTTGGTGTTTATTAATGAAAGTTTTTGTTACTGAAGAAAAATTGTACCAACAAAGATTAAATGTTAATCAATCTAGTTGGTATCACCTATATTAATACTTCTCCATTTGCATCTATGTATGGTGAAAATATTGTTGGTGGGTAGTTACATATGAAAAGCGACTCATGGTTTACGATCTAACAACCAACCGGCAGAGTACATAGGTGATGTATATTCCAGTCATTTTAGCAACATACTGTGGTCATTGCATCTACTAAGACTAGGCTACTACTTTGAATTAAGTTCATGCTGTCTTCCCTTTTGTCAAAGGTCCATTTTTAAAATATTTGTTCTGGATATCAATTAGCTATTTTCTTTTTTGCCTCAAAACTTATTAAATTGTACATAAGTTGCAATATCACAAAACAACTTGTGTAAAGTAGAGTATACTCCTCTATCTTTGGAATTTCTAGGTGTCCTATATTTTACGTAGATACTTCTTTTGTCTTGAATTAAATGGATATGTTATGGACCATATGGTATCCATGGTATTCAATTAAAATCAATCAACTACACCTCAGTCCCAAACTACGTGCAGAAAACCAACAGATAGTCTCATCCCTGTTGGAAGAATGGGTTAACCACGTGCTTTCGTCCAACTTCAATGAGGGTCTTTTCCCTGTCCAATGATCCAGTAACTTCCCATTTTTCTGGGATGTTTAACTATTTGAAATTTCATCACTCAAGTCCTTGCAGATTCCATGTTTGACTATGTTCATCATCTGGGCATTTCGAAAGTATTCCTACATATTAACACATGCCTCTTTCAATTCAGGTTCGTTCTGTTTTTGCTGAACATGGGAATATTATTGAGGTTGTTCGGCTCAAGGATAAATCCACTGGTTTGAGGAAAGGTAGAGGAATGTGGTAATTGTTGCCGTTGCCAGGCCATCTGGTAGTGTACTTGTTATAGTTTACAGTGATGGTGTTGCTTTATCAAATGTCATGCCATCTGCACTGGGTTATTTATTCGTAAAGCAATTCAAAGAATTTAAATTGCAATTTAAATTACTCTGGATCATTTAAAATACCAGGATTTAATCTTATTCCTCCTCCTTGCTATTTTCTGCTGTTGACATTCACTATATTCTCGGCACATGTATCATCCTAGAAGTATAATATGATCTTTTTGACAAGTATAGACGTCAGATAAAGGTGAATATTTTTCCCTAAACAGAATAAAAATGAATAATGTATTTACACTTCAGAATGCTGTTTTGTGAAGTATAGCACGCTAGATGAAGCTGATAGGGCGATTGGAGCATTCCATGGTCGATATACTTTCCCTGGGGTGAGTTTCCTTCTCAGTTTTGAAGTTAAAATCATTACCCTCTCAAGAAATTATTGATCTCCTCTTACTCGGTTTGTATATATTTCTTGCTTGCAGGGTGAGGTTCCCTTAATAATTAGGTACGCTGATGGGGAGCGAGAACGTCTTGGTAATTGTTTTGTTGTCTCACTGTTCAAGTTTTAGATAATATAGATCTAATGCCGAACACAAGGATCATGAATAAAGCTCCCACCCTTGCGAAGTCCTTATCCTTAAATAGCCAACTTGAGTTATCATAAGCTTAACTAAAGCAAATTCGCTCCCTTCTACTATCTATGTTGTCCACCACTCACTCCCCACCAAGGCAGTATGTAAAAGTTGACAAGCTTCTCTGTAAAGATCCATGTACGATTGAAGTTATATTTTCCAGGAAAACACATTAGTCAGGATAAGGCTAGAGTAAACAATTTTAAGAATAATACTCACAAGGCCAAGGGACCTAGGGTATTTTGACCAGCTACCTAAACTTTTGAAATCTAAGGTAATGAAAATGGAATTCAAGAACTACATCTTTCTGGTCACAGAAACATTTAAGTATTACATGACAAAGAGGTAAGTGTTTTGATAATTTGTTACGTTTGATAGATGAAACGAATGATTATTTGCAAGTGGCTCCATCTGTTCATAGATCTGTTGGTACTGCTGGGGGAAACTGCATTTTGTAAGGGTTTGAATTCTGAACAGAATCCAGGGAATGAGTATTTCAAAATAATATTTTTGATGAATTGACATGGAGTATTTTCTCAAGTGTATACAGTCTGAATTTTCAGTTATCTCTTTGCCCCTCTAGAATTCTAGGTGTTTATTTGCATTATGTTGTTATTTCTATCCGCTTTTACCTCTTTTCTCTCTCATTGTAGGAAGCTTGGGTGAACACAATCACAAACTTTATGTTGGTGGTCTGAGGAAACAAGTTTCCAAAAGAGAAATTGAGCATGTAAGCCAAGACATGCAGATTCTATCTTCCCTTTTTTACTCCTTCCTTTTTCACTGTTACTCTTTGTCCAATTTGTGCATTCTGTATACATATGCAAAGAATCTGCATGTTGACGTTCTAATATTTTCATGCTATATATTTTACGTAATGGGCACAAATTCTAGCTTTTTTGTTCTTAGTGCTATTGGATAGAAAGAAATATGTAGCAAATAATTCTATAGTGATGTCATGGTTATAGGTTTATCAATTATAATTTTCATTTAATGGATATAAGTGATAAAGATTAATCCTTGCTCCATTCCACTTTACCTGACACATTTTTCGATCTAGGATGTAGTAACGCTTCATGAACTTTGTCAAATAATAAGCTTTATTCAGTTCCCATGTTTGAAAGACGAATTCATATCACGAATTCAAAGCTAGAATTAGTTAATGATTATTTCTTTATCTCTATATTATATGAAATCCAACTAAATCCTCAATCTATATACACGGTCAAATTAAGTAACAGATAAGAGACCGAGGGACAATTTGTTTCACTTTTGAGCCAATGGAAAAGTTCTGAGTTTGGATGCACGCCTTTGGTGGCAGGTATTTTCTCCATATGGAGTTGTTGAAGAAGTTTTTTTCTTGCTTGATGAACAAAAACAACGCCGTGGTATGTAACAGCAACTCTCTTCTTTCTCTTTCTCTCTCTGTTCTCTCTCATTATTATTTTTACATTTAGCATGCAGGAGCGTTTGCATTTGGTAACAGTTTGCAAAGATGCTCTCTCTCTGAACCTAGTTTAAGACATATATCCCTGTCGCTATGGCTTCTTCTCTAGTTACTGCCAACAGTTCAGCTGGTTGCATGTTCTCAATTTTACCTAGGGTGTTAAGTGGGCGAGTTGGTTGAATTTAGGCAGGTCAAAATGGGTTAAATCAAAATAATGGATGGGTCATTAGCCCGCCTAAATGTTAATTGGGCTGAGATGAGTTAGGTCAAGATGTGGCTAAACAATAGGTTATAGCCCCACCCACCCAACTCTAACAAAGTTTCAATTACTTTGTTTATTTTCTTATAATTTGTTGTGTTACCAAATAAAAATTTATTATTGTTATTGTTATTATTATGGCTATATTTTATGTTATTTTCAAATTTATTATTATGGCTATATCAAACAAAAGTTTCTAACATATTTTGACAAGTTCTCTTATAGGTCTATTTAGGCTACATATTTAGGCTTTAGCCCAAATCAGCCAAGCTTATGAGCCGACTTGGGTTGTGCCCAAATTGGCCCGCAATGAAGATATGCCCAGCCCATCCTGCCCAGACTTGCGTGGGTCATATTTTCATGCGCTAATTTTGCCACCCAATTTTACCAATCAAGTGCACCGCTTCTGGACATGTTTGAATAGTATTGCATTTGCCATATTTGGTGCTCATGCTTATTGTTCTGCTACCTGTACGTAAAATTGATATGTGCTGACCTACTTCTGGATTGTCTATACATGCTCTGTTTTTTAACTTTTTCTTCTTGGCGTTGATATTATTCCTGCCTTGAAGGAAGTGCTTTTGTCAGTTTTGCTTGTAAAGACATGGCGGTTGCGGCAATGAATGCGCTACATGGTACCTATGTAACGACGAAAGTAAGCCCCTGTATTAATGTATATATATGGTCTAATCTGAAACCAATCTCCTTTCTCCCATTCTCTTGTGGTTCAGGTCTGAAACCAAATATCCCTTCTCCCATTCCCTTGTGGTTCAGGTCTGTCATCAGCCGTTGATTGTTCGATTTGCGGATCCTAAGAAGCCCAAGGTGGGCGAGTCGAGGTGTGTATCCGTCCATGAAATTTTACTCTTCCCTTTATCTTTGTATGGATCAACCATTGCTAGTTTTGGAGTACCACTTTTTGTTGGATGAGTCAAATACTCTTTCCGAATAAACAAATAGTTATTTTGGATGAAAAAGCTGAACACAAATTGAAGAAACTAGAATGGAGCTGATATTCTTCTCTCCTGAGTGTGATATCTCAGATTCTCTTGATCGAGAAAGTTAAGCACTTCTAACCAGTGTTTCGGAAAGCATTCTTTGGGCTAGTCCCGGGACGCGCCTAAGGCAGGGTGTGTGAAAGCGCACTGGGGCGATTCTGGGGGGTGGGGGTGAAGATATCAGTGGGTGCACACCCCAAAGATGAGGCGTAAGTCCAGGGCAAAAAAGGCATCTCAAGACCACACACACGTCCGTAGCTTTTAGTAAATTGGGGGCAAAAATTTGCAATTCCCTATTATCTTTGTCAAATTCTCTCTTCGTTGGGCCCCAAATAGGCAAAAAATACTTCGGCGCCAGCAGCACAATAGGGAAGAAATTGGCAGGCTCTTTTATCTTTTTGCTTTACTAGATCTTTCTTCTTTTACAAGATTGTCTAGCCGTCATGCTTCCTATTTGGGTTGTGTTCCTGTATTATCGAACCCAAATCTCCGCTGTTCCCTTTATTTAACTTTCTGGCTTTCTTTTTTGGCTCCTTCTTCTGAAGTTGGGACAAAAATCAAAGCACGAAAGAACATGGTTTTCTTGCGAGGTTTGCTTTTGTTTATTTTATTTATTTCTTGTTTTTATGACATGTTATTAGCAAACAACAGTAAGCTTCATGATTTCTGAGATATTAGTTGTTCATTGACCCTTTTCATTGGAGACCAAAAAATGAGTCGTGGATAGTTGTTCAAAGGGATCGACGAAAATACCCATTTTACTAATATGTGGATAATGTATCTCTAAGGTTATTTTTGAGAACATAAAAATGGGTAGGGTGCTAACATACTACCTTCATGTAGTATGCTAGCAAGACCCTATATGTGTGTGTATGCATATACACACAAAACAACTTTGATTTTTTGACATTTTTCCTTGCAAAGTTTTTTTTTTTGGCTTTCTTGTTTGAGTTGTTAGATGCCACTTAGAACACTGTTAATTTATATCTCTGTTACTATTATATTTTTTTATTGTTGTGTGCTTAATTGCTTATATACTTATATTAATTTCTTATTTCTTTATTGGATTTTTGATGAATTTCATACATTAGTGTCTAAGTATTGGTGTACAGAGTTACTCGATACCTGTGCTGGTGGAAGGTATAGGTACCCAGTGGGATTAGTGGAGGTGCGTGCAAGCTGGCCCGAACATCAACTCTATAAAAAAAAAAAAAAAAGAATTTCATTTCCTATTTCCTTATTGGAATTTTATGAATTTCATACAATTGTTTATGTAATTTATATAGGAATAGTTTTTCCATATGTTTATGTTTATTTTATTTTTATATAAACAACAACAACCCAGTATAATCTCACTAGTGGGGTATGGGGAGGGTAGTGTGTACACAGACCTTACCCCTACCCTGGGTAGAGAGGCTGTTTCCGATAGACCCTCGGCTCCCTCCCTCCAAGAACTCTCCACCTTGCTCTTGGGGTGACTCGAACTCACAACCTCTTGGTTGGAAGTGGAGGGTGCTCACCACTGGAGCAATCTACTCTTGTCTTTGTAAAAAATTAAATATGCATGGGACTTACGTCCTGTACCTCAGGACTCCCTCACTCCATCTGAGATAAAGTGCCTAGTCTCACACTTCCGCCTTTTAAAACAATGCATCTACTTCCCAGAGTCATCATGTCCAGCATCTAGTATCTTCTGTAACAAGTTGCTATAGATGCTTGTTCCTATACCACATTCTCTTTATTCCTTCAGTTCTTTCCCGGTGCATTCTTATTCAAGTCCTACTCTGGTCCAATGCATTAGACTAGCTTTTAGTTTATCTTGCCTCTTGTATTTTTACTTGCTCTGGTTTCCTTATCTGAAACTTTTAACTTGCAGGGCGCCATCCCATATGAATGAGCAATTTAATGGGAATATAGCAGCTAACCAGTCTAATCACCAGAGTCCAAATAAGGTTATTGTTCAATATTCTCCATTAAGTAGATGGCAGCATGTCGTAATACAAGTTTTACTATTAGAATAGCCTAACTTTTCTATTAAGAGCTGTATGCTTTTTCGAGAGTACATCTAATTTTGTGCTATAAGAGCTTAATCTTTCTGCCTTTTTGACAAAGGAGCTCGATCTTTTTATTACAATGCAAATGGTGAAAAATGCAACTTCTTTATTTAAAGAAAATGCAATCCCCAGTACATAATTACCTACAAAAGATAATTAGAAAAAAAAGTATGTTTCAAGGATCTGTTGCTTTTTGCAGACTCCAAATAACAGAAGCAATCCTCAGACAGTTTTCAGCACTTATGTCGGATCAGATAATATTTTGCCATCAGCTGCATCTTCTGTCAATGCAAGATCTTTAAATGGTGAGATGGTGGAATCTATAGATTGTGAATGGAGTGAACATATCTGTCCTGATGGATTCGTATATTATTATAACTGCATGACGTGTGAAAGCAGGGTAAGTTTCATTTGTCCAATTTCTTTTTTAACACTGGATCCCATGCCCCTCATAATACGTGGATGCCTGAAAACATGCAAACAGTGGGAGAAGCCTGAGGAATTTGCACTTTATGAAAAGAAATTGGAAAAGTTAGATCTGCAGCAACAGGATCAGCGCAATTTAAGACTTCCAGTCCGTAATATTTCAGAAGTCTCTCAAATGTGCCAGGTACAGCTTTCCTCAGGGCAACCTTCCTTTCATGCAGCAGTTAGTGATTTTCAACTTGTTTTCTTACTTTTGTGGTTTAGGTTTTTTATTGAATGTTTCTGATTTGCTTTTCTGCATAAAACTTTGATGGTTTTCATCCATTTACTAATGAAATCTTGTTATACTAGATTTGCAAATCTTATGATTCATTTGATTGAATTAAGTCAATAACCACCATTGTATGGGAGGTTTTTAAGTATAGTACTCCCATAAAGATGCTCTGAACGGCATAAAAATATAGTTTGAGAGATATAGCTGGAAATTTTGTGCATGATATGACGCAAATTTGAAGCCGTAGAAACTATATGTTTTGGTGCATAATGATGCATTGAAAAACTACAAGTTATCTTGATATGAGATCTAGAAATGTTAGAGGTAGTCAATGCATACTTTTAACATCTTAATAATTACCTTTAGAACAAAGGAGTTTTTCATTCTGATGACATTATACGTGTTTTCTGATTTTTCAGGAACTCGAAATTCATTCTGCTGACATTATACATGTTTTCTGAATTTTCAGGAACTCGAAACAGGAAGCTCAACGGTTCCTCTGGCTTGTGTCTAAACAGCACTGGTTTTCATTTTCGAAGTGGCTAGAACCGAAGCGAATGGTATTGGATTTTCAAATACAAGTGAGACTGACAGTGGGAGGCAATATTTCTGAAGACTGGATTTCTTGGAATTCAGGTCTGGTTATTCTGAGTATGCAAATTTGTACCACATTTCAATTGCTTGAGATTTACTGTGAGCTTCAGTAATTCTGTTAGGTGCCTCTTCCCAATTAGTTGCAAATATGACTGTATAGTTGTATATTTGGTCTAAGATTTAGGTTTCTTTGCTTATTCTCTGTGTTAGTGGAATATTAAATTATTACTAGTACAGATGTTGTTGCCAATGGTAAAGGATGCGTACATCTTACCCTCCCAGACCCACACTTGTTTAATTACTGGCTTCTTGTTGTTGTTGTTGTTGTTGTTGTTGTTGTTGTTGTTGTTGTTGTTGTTGTTACGTACAGATGTTCGGATACCTTTCTCAGCCTTTTGGCTAAGATCAAACGCCCTAGTACGAATGTTCGGCTGAGTAGAGAACGTCTAGTTTTAAAAAGTAGACTCGACTTCGTCTTTAATTAAACAAACGCCCTAGTACGAATGTTCGGCTGAGTAGAGAACGTCTAGTTTTAAAAAGTAGACTCGACTTCGTCTTTAATTAAAAGTTCATTACATGAACCCATTCGTTAGTCACCATAACTATGACCATTACTAAAGTAAAATTAGACAACGATAAATACTTAAAGCTACTTTATCTTTTCTGACATTCATTTTTTATATTAAACAGAAAGTATGTCAAAACAAAACGAGCAAAAGAAGTATCACTTGAAGATAATTCAAAAGTAATTTATATAAAATAAAGAATCCACGTTGAATTTAAAAGATAATTGTCCCGATATAAGACCACGAGTAGTCAAAAGTCATCAAACCACGTCTCTTTAAATTGACAGTAAGTGTGTGATTTATTTATCTTAAATGCGAATAGTTTTTTTCTTAATCAATTAACTATATCATGAAAAAGGGACAAAAGTCAAGAATTGAAAGTGAGGTTCACGATTATTTAATATTCTGTTAGAGAAAATTATATTAAATTGGTACGGACTGATCAAGTAAAGGGAAATATACAATTCCATCCAAAAGTGAAATATAATTGTAATTAGAGGGTAAATGCTTTCTTAACCACGTTCATTTATTTTCATAGCACACCTCCACCGGAATCTTTAAATTATTACGTCGTGTCATGCATGTGCTGTAATTAAGGGTGTTTAACGGGTGGGCCGGGCGGGCAGGGTTGGGAAAAAAGGTGACCGGACGGTTTTCAATTCGGGCCGGTTACGGGTTTTTCAATACCGGGTTTAACGGGTCCGGGTTCGTCCGGGTAAAAAATAAACCGGAAGGGTTACGGGTCAAAGGGGCCGGGCGGGCCGGGTTAGTGTTATTTTTTTTTATTTTTTTTTGTATTTTGTATAACTATCGTAATTTATATTAATATAAAGTAAAAATAGAAAACAAAAAAATAATCTTATAAAAAGAGTGTTTGAATAAAAGGATGTAAAGGCTTTAAAATCTTTATATTTGAAATTTTGAATATTTCATTAAGAATTTAAGATAATAGAATACAATAAAGATGGAAAAAAAATTGCACTTATAATTTGCAAGTGCTTTTTTTTATTTCAAACTTACAAATTGAGGTTTACATTTAACAACAAGTAAATTAACGAAAAAAGAATAAATTCAAAGGTTTTGCATTGCCTTAGTAAGTTCTTCATAATCAATATGAACTTCTTGGCCATCTTCTGGAGTGTTAAATTCAGATGGGTTACCATGTGTTAATATATCTCCAAGTTCCTCATCTTCTGGTCTATCAACATCTTCACTCCCCTGATTTCTTCGTTCTGATCTAATACAATCTCTGAAACATACTAGAACTTTCAAAGCATTGCTTCCCAATGAGTGACGGGTGTCTCCAAGTTGTTGTCTTGCTTGACTAAATGCACTCTCTGATGCAACAGTTGAAATTGGCACATTCAGCATGTCCCGAGCCATAGCGGAAAGAACAGCAAATTGCTTTTCATTCTCATGCCACCATCCCAACGGTGAAAATTCCTTTATGCGGGGCTCTTTTTGCTTTTGCAAGTAGAATTGAAGTTCATCAATGTTCCTGCTGCTCGTTTGAGTGGTAGGAAATGTAGACCAAATTTTAAAGCCATCAAGGCCTTCATCATCATCATCCATAGTAGTAGAAGCGGTACAATACATAGTGGGATTAATATTGCCTACATTAAGAGCATCATCATCAACTATATTTGCATAATAATTATATAATTGTTGTAAATAATTATTTAGCTTGTTCATACAATAATATATATCCGGAGTTTCAGTTGGTCCAATCTCCATATAAGTATATAAAGCATTGATTAATTGGTGACAATCAGACATCTTAATAGAATGATTTAAAACAACACCAATTAAGTAAATCGGAGGAATTGGAAAGAAATATTTTTTGAATTTTGCTTGCATTTTTTCAACAGCATCCTTATATTTTTCTTTCTTCTTAAATTCAGATAGTAGAAAAGAAATTTCAGCTATATGTACTAAAGTCATAGTAACATTAGGGTAATATGCTCCAGATAACTCAACAATAGCTGTATAAAATTTATGTAAAAATTTAACAACATCATTAATGGCCTCCCAAGTAGTAGTTGTTAACATACGGCTTGGATCAGTACAATGCGCATTAGCAACTTCAGTTATTGGCAATCTATATTTGTAGCAACATTTTAAAAATAAGTATGTATAATTCCATCTAGTAACAATTTCGTCTGGTATGAATCTGAGGTTAAGGTTATGCTCGGTACACTTATTCTTAAATTCCCTAATTCTAGATTGTCTATTATTTCCTTGAATAACACCAACTGCTCTTCTAGCATGAGTAATCTCAGTTGAAAATAAATCAAGGTCACTTTTAACAATTAAATTATAAACATGACATGCATACCTAACATGAAAAATTTCGTCAAGTGGTGGTTGCAAATGCAGTCTTAATATTAAAATTGCGGCATTATTGTTAGAAGCATTATCAAAAGACATACACAATACTTTTTTCTTAAGATTATAAAATTCAACAACTTCGCAAATAGTAGTACTTATAAACATAGCAGTATGACTCTAATCTTCATCATATTTAAAAACAATAATACGTTTTTGCATACAATAATTATCATCTATCCAATGACATGTAATTGTCAAGTAATCATTTTCATTAACAGCATAGCCAATATCAGAAGTTAGAGAAACTCTACAAGGAAGGTGGTCAAACAAATAACGTATGTATGTTTGATATTGTCCATGAAGTATAAAGATATCATATCTACAAGTACTTCTAGGGATACCTTTAAATAAATGATTATAAATCCTTTGAATATACATAATAAGATATGATGAAGAAGCAAAAGAAAAAGATAGACAACCCAAAGCAATCATTTTTGCTAACTCCCCACGATCCTTCATTTTATCATATTTCATAAGTCCTCCAGTACTAGGGTTTGGAGTTCCTTGATTTTGATCTAAATCAGAGCCCCATTCTATAGGATGCTCTATTCTTATATGTCTACTAAGTGTCCCAGTCCTCCTTAATTATTCTCCAATTTTATGTTTAAAATCATCTTTACAAAGTTTGCATCTAACTCTATCAGTATTCTCTATTTCGTCAAAAAAATTTCAAACCTTACTTCTTTTTCTCCGATTAGTAGTCGGGGCCACAAGTGGTCTACTACTAGCACCACGACCACCACCCATGCTACCAACTCCAATACTACTAGGTGTAAGTGGTGTCTCATCTTTAATTTTTAATTTATTATCTCCTATACCGAAATCTTCATTTAATTGTTCATAATCTATATTATTATTAGATAATATTTCAGAAACATGTGTAGATTCATTTAAATTACTACCAGATGTTGAAGTAGTACCTCTTTTTCTATTTCTCCGATTACCCCGATTAGCAACCTTATTACAAACTCTTTTTGCAGCATTAAACATATTGTAAAAATTTAACTACTAGCAAAAATTAAATATGCAAATAAAATAGTAAACAAGAGAAAGAGTTGGAGGGAGTGTACCGAATTCGGCAATAAATTAAACACTTGATGATTTTGCAACTCCAATGTTACCACGAAGAAACGTCAATTGTTCAAAGTTTGAATTTCAATTGTTCAAACTTCAAATAATAAATAATACGATAAATTAGATTCTAAAAAAAATGAGAGCCAACTAGTTGATTGAACTTTAGGTGAAGAATGAAAGAATGATAATTGAGAATATGAGTTTGAGAAATGAGAGATGAGTGAAGAAATGAAGAGGGAGGGGGGAGTGTATTTATAGTTTTTCAAAGGGATAAATTAGTAATTACTAGAAGTGCTATTTTTTTAATAAAATTGCCCCAAAAAGGGCTATTTTTGCAATCCAACCGCTGGGCAACGACCAAATTGAAGCAGACCGTTGCCAACGGTCATTTCAATTTAAAAAAAATAGAATTATAGCCGTTGAATCGGTCCGGTCCGGGCCGGTTAACCGGTTCAACAGTAATTTTCGTTGACCGGGTTTGACTGGTCTGGTTAACCGAATTTTATTTTATAAATGGAACAATCCACTAACCCCCCAGACCCAGCCCCCTAACTACCGGTCCGGGTTTCAACCGATCCGGAGCGGTCCGAAAATGGGTCAACCCGACCTGTTTGACATGCATAGCTATAATGCAATCTCGTACGGAGAATTCTCATATCGAGGCAAAGAGGTTTAATTGAATTCCCTTGAAAATTTGGACTGTACAAATAGGATAAAAATAAATTCTTATTGGCGAAATTCGACCCCGTACACGAATTTCGCCTGAGATCGTGGCTACTGATTGTTATGCTGAAGCAGTCCCACCAGCAGAAATCTCGTTCTCCCTCGCTAAGCTTGCCTGGATGGTTGTTTATCTATTGTATTGTATCATATCGTTACTTTATAATACAATGTTTGTTTTGATTTTTTTACTTAAATTTTATTGTATCGTATCGTTATAATTCGTCGTTATGTAACAACGAAATATGTCACTTTATGTAACGACGAATTTGGTGTGGTGGCATCGTTACCTTATTTTTTTCCCTCTCATTTTGCCTTTCTTTATTGTTAAATAATCATATTTTATCCTTTACCCTTTTTTTTATATAATAATTCTACTTGGTATCCTATTTTTTTTTACTAATGTTGCAAGTTTATTCTTCATATTTTTATAGTGTGACATCATGAAACGACGGTAAACGATATAATTTATCCATACACTGTATTCAACAAACAATATAATACAGTACAATACAATATGAAACGACATGTAACAACCATCCAAACAAGTTGTAACCGTACCCGAGTCCATTACTTGATCACTCAACATTCAAACTTATGGACTAAAGTCACTTTTATTTCGTTTATAAAATAAAAGTCAATGAATTATTATGATTGCATACAAATAGTCATTCAACTGAAATTATCAGACTTTTTCGGTGAAACAATGTGAAGTGGGGTCCATGTGAACTTTTTATGTCATTGGACTAAATAAAATAATTAACATTCAAATAAAACATGCAAATTCTCCCATACACCCAACTTAAGCCTCTAAAAATAAAAGTCCACTCGCTAAATGAAAACCAAATGCAAAAAGGCGTGCAACCCTATTACAAATGCATCTCTTTCTTATAAAAAGCAGCTCTCTCCTCCGCCTCTTCTTTTTCTTTTCTTTTTATTTTATGATTTAACTCAATTTCTTAATCTCGTTCCCATTATTATTTTGTTAAAAGTAGAAAGAAAATTGTGAAAAGAAGAATACAGATTATAGAAAAAAAAAGAAAAGAATACAAGTCACTCTAGTTCTTAGTCCATAACCTCGTATCCATTATTTTATAAAATTAGAGTAAAACCATAAAAAAAAATATCATATACTTTTTTATAAGAAGAAGAAAGATGCATTTAAATGCGTTTTAGCATTTTGTTTTATTTAGTGGTGGATTTTTATTTTTAGCGGATTGGTTGGGTGTATGAGTGGACTTTTTATGTTTTGTTTAGATGTTAATTATTTTATTTAGACCAAATTAAAAATATAAAAATTTTATGTGGATTGTCACGTCATATTTTTCCACCAAAAAGTTGGATAATTCCGGTTGAATAATCATTTATGTACAATAAGAATAGTCGAGTAATTTTTCCGTTACAAACGAAAGAAAAGTAACTTTAGTCAAAAATTTAGATAATTGGGTGATCATCTGAGTAACGGACTCAACCGTAACCCTAATATGCTGGCTTGGGGCTCGGAACAATCACGCCCCACCTCAACTATAAATACCCTATCAATATTATTTGAAAAGATCATCTAAAAGCAATTAACACTTTCTTGTAATTTCATTTAGTTTATTTTTTGTTCGTGAGCAAATCATCGAGATTGCACCTCGTTCCATCACTATAACCCCTTGAGGCCAACATTCAATAAGATTTCTTTTATCTTAATTGCCATCTTATCTTGTCATATTCATTAACATTTATTTCATTGTATACGCTTACAAATTCAATTTTTTTTTATTCTAAAACTAGTTTTTGGGTTAAATATTTTTGTTATATATAAACTATTAAATCTCCTTGCATTTTTTGGTTTTTCCATAATTAGAATTACAATAAACAATTACCTATTATTATATATCATCTTAATAATATGATGGTGGAAAAAAAAACTTTGAACTATTAATGCACAGAAATTAAACTCTTCTCTATTATCATTACCCAGCTTCCCAAAAGCCCCAACATCTCACCTCATGGACTCCAAATGAAGTATTAGTACTTGTATAATAAGATTTGATCCAACATTAGATTACAATTTCACTGAGAAAACTGTTTAATAATCTTTTTTTTTGGTCAAAAGAATGATAAGTTAGTATTATTAAGAGGGTTACTAAAATTAGATATGTTTTATTTCTCATGCGATGTCCAATACCCTTATTGAGAGCTGATTAGTCGAGATTCATGTCGGAAATCCCACGATAGTGGTAAAGCATTCCCTACTAAAGACGATTTCATTGATAGAGCTCGAACGACACATCTAATTAAAGATGAAGGGGTAGTTACCTCTCCACCGTAACATTTAGTAGTAAAATCTTTAGCTTGGTTCTTACGTTGCACAAATTTATTCTTACTTTAAAAACCTCCACAGAGCTTGATATCATATATGCCAAATTAAAATCAGTATAATTAATTCTCTCTCACACACACACGCTAGATCAATGGTAGCTATGGCTTTAAAGAACAAGTTCTACAAATAGTTTTTTGTCGAACAAATTGTTCAGACAAATTTTCTCCTCATTGTTTTTCTAGGATAGACTGAATTATTTGACATTATATTTAAGCGCATGGACTATACAAAAATGTAATAAATAAAGCAGGAAAAAAATGCATATATAATAGGAACTAATTAACAGATCTCCATTTCCACAAAAAGACCTTGTTGATCACTTCGCACTCTCTAGAGAAAAGGTAAAATTTAATATTCTATATAGTAATAAGGCTTTATCACATTATTAATGGAAAAACTTTAACATGCCTATAAAAAGATTAGAACATGTTTATGAGATTCTCTTTTTCATTTTCTAACCATAAAAAAAGCATCTGATTCAAAGGAAGCACATTCTTGTCCACTTGATAAAGAAAAGAATCAATCTTGTAGCAAGAAAAAGCAAACTATGCAAATTAATGACTAATTAAAAGAGAAAAATAGTAGTGCTTGTTTGCATCGTTTTAGATACAGCGCTAAAGGACACGATTAAAAACAAAAATTCAATAGGTATTCAAAAATTACAAACACCATTTCAATTAATAGAACCAATTGACATTAATAATTTGCATGTGGACAAACCATATCCGATTAGACTAATGACTTAATCCTTTTAAATTTATGATCGAATCGAACATCTCCAAATGTTAGATGAACATAAAAGATCATAATCGAGCATTTTATTGGACACCTGACATATTTCGTTGTGTTCAACAATGTTTCAATTCCAAGCAAGTAATCAAGATTGACTATGTAAATTCTCACTTTGCATATCACTTCATTTAATCATGTCTCAGTTCAAAGGACAAGTAGAAATACTTAAAAAAGAAAATTTAATAGGTCTCAAGACTTACAAACACCATAAATGGTGATGATAAGAACTCTTACCTGAAAAAAAAGAAGCAAATGGCATAATTTGTTTGTTGACAAATCATATCCAATTAGACTAATGACTCAATCCTTTTAGATTTACGATTCAACAAGCTCCAACATTTACATGAACATAGGGAATCTATACTCGAGCGTTTCACTAAACGCTTGACACGTTCAGTTGTGTTCAATGAGCAACAATAACAACATTTCAACTTCAGTTTGAATATATAAGAATCCTTACTGTCCATGTTGCTCCATTTAAGTCCGTCTAATCAGTTCAAAGAGCGATCATGGAAAGTTCACGAAAACTTTCCTCGTCTGTCTCTGAGAACTGAGAATGTCTAGCAAGAGTAATCCTCTCACAAATAAGCCGGACTGCTCTCTCCCACCGCGTACTGCTACCACCACCACCACCACCACCGCCATCCGAGCCACCAGTAGACTGATCAGTAGTAGTGTTAAAAGTTATTTGACTCATTTGAAAAGAAAAAAGCCTCAAAGAATAAGCTAAATCTGAGTAAACTTGACCAATTGGTCTACAACTGAAAGCTGCTAGTTTCAATACAAATGGCCATAGTAAACTAACAAGTAGTGGAGTACTTAAACTCTGAGAAGATGTGGCCATAAGATTAATTTTTCCAATTATCAGAAGATGTAAACCCATAATTTCTGATGAGTGAAGAGTATACTATATTCTTGAGAGGAAAATATGGGTGCAAGTGGAAATCAAGAACTGAAATGGCTTTGGAGAATATTTTGAGATATATAAAAAAGAATATATTGAAGAAGAAAGAATAGAGGGAAAAAGAGTTGGTGTAAACAAGAATCTTTATGCCAACATCGTTATATATAGTTTCTGAAACGGGAATTCTCCGTTATAAATGTTGATACAAGGTAAAAACAGCAAGAGTTTAAATTATAATACACTCTCGTTGTGCAGAGACGAATCCAAAATCTAAATTTAATGAGTTTAACTTTGCATCCGCCTCCATCGATGGGACATTATACTATTTTACACTATTAGTACAACTCACGATTTATAATATATTATTAATCTATTCTCCAATTTTTGAGAATTTGCATTTATGAAGAACTATAGTGTAAAATTTAAGCTAAATTCTAAAATCATTCTAAAGGTCATTAAAAAACTTTGGTCTTTGGAGTTGTTGGAGTTTCTAAATGATCTAACTTGGACTTGCATGCAAATTAATACGTAAAATGATTGTGTTCGAAACTTTGATCATTTCATATGATGGCAATTTGCCGTTAAGGAAGGGGAATCTTGGAGCATCGAAAAATTATCACCGTAAAATTTATATGTCACGAATTCGAGGCGTGAAAACAATAACAATATTTGTATTAGGGTAGACTATCTACATTACACCTCTTGAGGTGCGGTTCTTTCTCGGATGTTGTATAAATACCGAATATTTTATGCACTAGCAAATGAAATATCAAATGTACAACTTAATTCAAGCCATTATTACAGTAGTTGAATATTTCATGATTTTAAATTTCACTTGGAAGTCAATTTTGGATCTCAAATAATCGGTAATATCATATGACAGGCCTTTGGATATCACATCATGTGAAATGGGACAAATTTTTGGGGGCCTAGTCGAAATTTCCAACGAAGTTTCCTTTTTAAACTTCATTATAAATTTTGCTTTGGAATTTTGTGGCAATAGAGAGATGGGGACACGTGGCTATATGTCAGATTGCATCTGACAAAGTGAACCAATATGTGATGGCTATATATATTATATTATACACTAAATCCTTAATACTGTTCCATCTCATCCTTATTTTGAAATTGTATTTTTTGGATTAGAGTTCAGAATTCTAGCACGACTGATTTAATTTTTATTGGGTTCGTAATCTATCTTTTTATATTAGTTTAGTGATATTTAATGTATATATAAGATCTGAATTAAAGTTATTGGTTCCGAAAGAACCCAAACTAATATACTAGGTTTGCCCCTGAACTGAGGGTATCACCTAGAGTAGGGGCTGACGGAGTGTTGTTACGCTAGGTTTATTTAAACTCAGTACTTTAGAGGTGGAGCATAAATCATATATAAAAATATATTAAAATTGTAACAAATAATAGGTCTAAATTCATAATTATAAAAATACAATGAATTAAATGCTAAAAATCTTAAAATTTGAACCCATAAAATTTAAATTCTGAATCCGCCTCTGACCTAAACAAATGTCGTCACTTGTCGATGATATAAAGGAAACAAGTCAATACCTTTGACTCTTCAACTGAATTTTGTTTGCGCTCAACTTAATTATTATACTTACTGAATATTTATTACCTCTCATTAATTAGCATAAGTATTAGATAATTCTGTACATTAGACTTAAATACATTACCTAGCATATTTTTTGTATGTACTGAAATTTTAATTATAGTCTTTCATGATTATCACTCACATCATTAATTGCGAGATCACAGCCTTAAGTGCACTCTCTTCAAGTGAACTTTGTGTATTTTTGCAGAGAAAGCAATTCTAAGGCCATTTTGAATTTTGACAAGTCGAACATCCCATATATTAGAGTTAAAGAGATAAATGCTGGTATTTTTTTTGCATGAAAAACTGTTTTCCCAAGCTTTAATCTTGGAAAAAGAAATAGCGAAAATGGTGATTTTATGTCTGGCTACTTCTTGTAAAATTCATATATGTTGTCAATAAAATAATGCACTTAGTAGGCTGAGTTTTATTTATTTGATAAAAAAAGGTAGTTCATCCAAAGCAACGAGATGATGAGAAAGTGTGAAACTTGCAAGTCTCAATTATCTAAAAATGATAAAATTAGTTGAGTGCAAAAAAAGGATTAAATCTGTAAAAGTTTCCATTATAAATTGCTTTATATGATGTAATGATCTCTTTTTTCATTATAGAAAATCACCTCTTTAAGTTTGTTGGACCAAAAAGGTATAAATGTACTTTATGATTTGGATGTTTTAGTAGTCTTCTATGATCTTATAGCCTAACCAATCTACGTAATTAAAGTGATACATAACTTAGAAGGCTTACTCTTTTCTTTTTTTTTTTGGTAGGAGGGGAAACCCGCAACCGCTACAATCTCTGCCACAGTCTTTACCTTTCGGGTAAGGCTCAACTCAGAAGGCACTGATGGAGGATTCGATCCCACATCATTCATATGGATGACCACCCTCCAAACCAATTGGGCAACCCCGAAGGGTTTAGAATGCTTAGTTTTTGATTGCCTACTCTTGTTCGTTTGTTTGTTTTATT
Source organism: Nicotiana tabacum (assembly GCF_000715075.1). Classification (NCBI taxonomy): domain Eukaryota; kingdom Viridiplantae; phylum Streptophyta; class Magnoliopsida; order Solanales; family Solanaceae; genus Nicotiana; species Nicotiana tabacum. The sequence continues at coordinate 5,752,007 of NC_134094.1, read as the reverse complement.
TTTTTTATTTTTTATTTCTTTATGAAAAAATGATACTGTATAATCACTCTTAAAATAATAGTCGAAAAAATATAAAATAATATATATATATATATATATATATATATATATATATATATATATATATTTCTGTATGTTATATACAAAAAATATACAAATTTTATATACTTTTTTGGCTATCAGATGTAAATAGTTTTTAACGCAGATTAAAAATAATATTTGCGGCCTATTCTTTATTACTTTTTCCTTCGTATGTATTAGTTATATATATTACTATACCTCTTGTGCTTCAATGTTGTGGTTATGCTTGTTTGAATCTGGTCTATCAGAAACAACCTCTTTATCTATATAAGTTGGGGATAATGTTGCGTGCACACTATTCTCCTCAAACTCCACTTGTGGGATTTTACTGGATTTATTCTTGTTCTTGTTGTATGTAGTAATTATATATATTAAAGACTGCATTATTTTCAGAATTTCCAAAAGAAGATGATCTTGAATAAGCCAATGACTGAAAATAACATTTAAATATTATGTTTCTTAATTAATTAGTGGAATTGTCGCACTTGACAAATATTCTATTGCGGGGAGGACAAGGCAATTAGGCAAAGTTTCAATGAAAAAAATAATAGTACCAATTGGAGCATATCACTAATTCTAAAAAGAGTTATTGTCTTCTTCCACACTCGAAATTGAAATAATCAATAAAATTAATCAAAAATATGATGCAAAGCATAAGTTTACTTTCTATACACAAACAATATAGAAGGATTTTCACACTATTAAATTAGCTAAAAGATAATTACATAAAATGACTGATAACAAATTAAGCTAATCAACCCCAATACCAGGAGGACAATATGCAGCAGATCAACTATCTTGTTTTATGTAACAAATGAAAATAAAGGTATCTTTACACAAATAGTCGGTCATATTCATTGTTTCTATTTTCTAGTCATATACATAGATTATACATTGATTATACATAGTTATATATATATAATACATATATTATGCATATATTATACCTCTACTGACTATTTTTAGTTTAAGCGGTTGGATGACCGACAAGTTGAGTTAATTCTTCAAAAAATAAAAAAAAAATTCTTTACCTAAAGAACAAATTATTGACCAAGAGTTATTGGGGTAAAATTCACAAATAGTCACTTTTTAGTTCCACGAGGATTCAAATTTCATAGGCGCCACTTCATCTTGTTTAAATGGAACTACATGACAATGGTTATGTTTTGTAATTATAAGACGGAAAAGTGGTTGGTGGGCTATTTTTATGGCATTGGGTAACCGGCGATACTATTTATATTTGTTAGCCAAAAAGTATATAAAATATATATATTATATATATATATATATATATATATATATATATATATATATATATATATATATATATATATATATATATATATATTGTCTCGATTATTATTTTTGGGAACGGCTAAAAATATATATTTCTCATTATTATTTATTTAGATACAACATAGTTATATGAGCCGACATAGATGGGCCGGCTCTATCCCGAAATATGGGCCAGGCCCAGTTTATAGAGATGGGCTGATCTACTCTTCGTCGGATTGGTGGACGAATTCAGCCCAATTACCAAAGTTTAGTACTTACTTCGCACGCTAATGGCTGCTCCTCCTCCTCAAGAAGTAAAGAACAAATTCAACAATGGTGATATGATCCGTAAATTGACAGAGGGCGGAAGAATGACAAGGGGAGCAGCTTTATCGGAATGTATATTTTGCCAAATTGCTACCTCTTCCACTTCCACCACTCTCCTTCACTCCGTAAGATCACAATTTCACACACACACACAGAGTCGCTGTAATTATTTTTTTTAGCTTTAATTGATTTTTTCAGGATGATAAAGTTGTTGAATTTCACGCGCGCGCACACACATACACAGTAATTTGAGATTTTGTAGCTTTAATTTGATTTTTAGGGATGATAAAGTCGTTGCATTTCACTCACACAGAGTAATTTAATTCTTTTGTAGCATTAATTATTTGATTTTTGGGGATGATAAAGTCGTTGCATTTCTCTCTCTCTCTCTCTCTCTCTCTCTCTCTCTCTCACACACACACACACACACACACAGAGTAATTTAACTTTTTGTAGTTTTAATTTGATTTTGTAGGATGATAAAGTTGTTGCATTTCGAGATATTAATCCCTCTGCCTTCAGGTTCTTCAAATTTCATTAATTCTTTTTCCTTTGTCTTTCACCTGAATTTTTATTTCAATCAATTACTAACACGAACTAGTTGAACTCGGCTTTAAAAATCTTCTGAATCTTTATCATAATTTGAGCACTTCTCTCCTTCATGCCGGTTTGGGCCAGAGTATGCTCTGTGTGAAGCTCACAAATAGGAGTTTTGAATTCAGTATTTAATTTATTGGAGAAAATTATGATCATTTTCTGATGCTTCTTAGTTAATTGATGAGAATAAACCTTTCTTGTGAATAATTTTTTGTACGTTCAAATTTAGTTGTTCACAGTGTTTTTGAAAGCGCAAAGCCAAAAAAGCACAAGGTCCATGAGGCTTGAAGCAAAAAACAGAAGTAAAGCAAGAGGTGAAGTGGACAATGTACGAAAAATTAACAAATATCAAACATACATGAATATAGTACTATATCAATTAAATTGCGATTAAAAGAATTAATTTCAGCATCCAAGGTATAATGATGCCGGCATTTATCCAATCTCCTGAACATTGAGATTCTAAGAACTGACCACTTCTCATTTGGATCACTGTGCACGTCATTGTTTGAGGCACACATTTCTTTGAATCGCATGGCGTCACCCATGCAATGAAAAACGATGGGTGTTCATAGATGCTGTGAATCCTGTTTGCTGAGTTCCTTTTTTTAATTGCATTTTTAGCAATAACTTATCCAATTCATCATACTGAATGATATTGGCTGAGGGATAGAGGGATACTTATTTCCTGGGTTTGTAGTTAATTAGTACTCCACCAAATAATTTTCTAGGAGGTGTGACAGAGGGCTATGCAAGGATTGTAAGGTTATTCCGGGTGAGATACTCACGACGCAGCATAGGCTCTTGGTGATGGATGTTGGTATTATGTTAAAGAGAAGGAAAAGGTTCGACCGAGGGCGACCGAGAATCAGGTGGGGTGCCTTGACTAAGGATAAAGCCCAGGAGCTGGAGGGGCGGTTGTCGGCTATGGGAGCCTGGAGGAACAGTGGTGACGCGAGCATTATGTGGTCGACGACAACAAACTGTATAAGGGAGGCTGCGAGAGAGGTGTTAGGGACCTCGACGGGCGTCTCTGGCAGGCACAAAGGAGACTGGTGGTGGAATGAAGTGGTCCAAGTTAAACTGGAAGCGAAAAAGATAGCATACCTAAAATTAGTAGGGAGCACAAGTGAGGAGGAGAGGAGAGCGTACATGGAGTGGTATAAGGTAGCTAGGAAGGAAGCCAAGCTGGCAGTCACGGAGGCTAAAACTGCAGCCTATGGCCGTATGTACGAGGAACTGGGGGAAAAAGGCGGAGAGAAGAAGTTATGCCGGCTGGCGAAGACGAGAGAGAGGAAGGCCCGGGATTTGGACCACGTGAGATGCATCAAGGACGACGATGGTAGAGTATTGATGGAAGATGCTCAGATTAAGAGGACATAGCGGACTTACTTTCATGAACTTCTGAATGAAAAAGGGGATCGGGATATTGTGCTAGGTGAACTGGAGCATTCCGAGAGTCACCGTGACTTTAGGGACTGCAGGCGCATCGAGGTTGAGGAGGTCGTGGGAGTTATGCGTAAGATGAGTAGGGGCAGAGCGACCGGGCCAGACGAAATTCCGATTGAATTTTGGAAGTGTGTGGGTAGAGCAAGCTTGGAGTGGCTGACTGGGCTGTTTAATGTTATTTTTAGGACGAAGAGGATGCCGGCAGAGTGGAGGTGGAGTACAGTGGTTCCGTTGTATAAGAACAAAGGTGATATCTAGAGTTGTAACAATTATAGGGGTATCAAATTATTGAGTCATACCATGAAAGTTTGGGAGAGGGTGGTTGAAGCGAGGGTGAGGATGAAAGTGTCTATATCCGACAACCAGTTCGGGCTCATGCCGGGTCGTTCTACTACGGAAGCTATACACCTTATTAGGAGGTTGGTGGAACGGTACAGGGAGAGGAAGAAGGATCTGCACATGGTGTTTATTGATTTAGAGAAAGCGTACGACAAAGTTCCTAGAGAAGTTCTCTGGAGATGCTTAGAGGCAAAAGGCGTGCCGACTGCCTACATTTGGGCAATTAAGGACATGTATGATGGGGCTAAGACTCGGGTTAGGACTGTAGGAGGCGACTCTGAGTAGTTTCCAGTTGTTATGGGGTTACACCAAGGTTCTGCGCTCAGCCCGTTCTTATTTGCCCTGGTGATGGGCGTGTTAACATACCATATTCAAGGGGAGGTGCCATGGTGTATGTTATTCGCCGATGACATAGTTCTGATTGATGAGTCGCGAACCAGTGTTAACGAGAGTTTGGAGGTCTGGAGACAGGCCCTTGAGTCTAAGGGTTTCAAGCTGAGCAAGACGAAGACGGAATACCTGGAGTGTAAGTTCAGCACTGAGCCGAGGGAAGTGGGCGTGGAAGTGAGGCTTGAATCACAGGTCATACCAAGTAGTGGCAAATTCAAGTACCTTGGGTCGGTTATCCAGAGGGAAGGGGAGATTGACGAGGATGTTACAAGGATTTCACACACCGTATTGGGGTGGGGTGGATGAAGTGGATGTTAGCATCTGGAGTCTTGTGTGATAAGAGAGTGCCACCGATACTCAAAGGTAAGTTTTACAAAGCGGTAGTTAGACCAGCCATGATGTATGGAGTTGAGTGTTGCCCTGTTAAGAACTCACATATCCAGAAGATGAAAGTAGCAGAAATGAGGATGTTGAGGTGGATGTGCGAACACACTAGGATGGATAAGATTAGGAATGAAGATATTCGAGAGAAGGTGGGCGTGGCTCCCATTGATGACAAGATGCGGGAAGCGAGACTCAGATGGTTCGGACACGTACAAAGGAGAAGCCCAGATGCTCCGGTAAGGATGTGTGAGCGGATGGCTTTGGAGGGCGCGAGAAGAGGTAGAAGACGACCTAAGAAGTATTGGGGAGAAGTGATCAGGCAGGACATGGCGAGACTTTAGATTTCCGAGGACATGGCTCTTGATAGGAAATTGTGGAGGTCGAGTATTAGTGTTGTAGGTTAGGAGATAGTTGAGTCTCCCTTACTTCGTACTTTTGTGAGGTTAGTCTGGTAGGGTTTTTGTCGATGTCAACTAGTGGCAATGTTGTGTCTTACTACTCTTTTGTTTTCCATAGTGCCGGGTCTATGTATTGTCTATCGCGTTTGTTTTGCATCTATTTTCTCATTTCTATGATGTTATTTTTCTTATGGTTTCTATTGGTGATACTGATATTGTCTCTTTTTGTCTTCTTGAGCCGAGGGTCTTTCGGAAACAGCCTCTCTACTCTCTCGGGGTAGGGGTAAGGTCTGCGTACACACCACCCTCCCCAGACTCCACTAGTGGGATTTCACTGGGACGTTGTTGTTGTTGTTGTTGTGTGTTGTGCGTAGATGCCCATGTTATTCCCTTTTTTTCTTTATGTCAAACATGGGATATATAAATGTTAGCTAGGGCAGCGTGTGACATTTAGACACATCATTTAGCTATACTAGAGTACAATTTAGCAGATTCAACTTCCGATTCTCAAGTTGGTATGACAATTTTTTTGGAGTAAAAGATTTATTCTTTTCTTGAGACTCGTATGAAATCAAACTAAGTCATTAAAATGGGAGGGAGGACTATGAATCTTGAATGTTAAGCATAGTCATTAGAAGTGGAGGAGGGCTATGAATCTCATACTTATTTTTCAATGCTAGTACTGCTTGCCTTTTGATTGGCATATTATTTTGGTCTATCAAATATATTTACCATGAGGTTAAACAAAATTTAGGGATACTTTTGTACAGTTGTATTCGTTCTCCATAAGTTTTGAAAACTTTCAATCGGTATAGTCAGTGCAATGTTGGAATATGTCTTAACTAACATATTACATTGATATGTGATGTCAGTCATCTATATGCACTTCTGTCATTAGCATAGAATGTAAACTTGCAAAACCCTTTGCAGTTATCTCCTGTTAATAAGTTGTTTGAACGCAAAATCTTGATAGGCATTACTTGGTAATTCCAAAACTGCACATTCCAACTGTCAAAAACCTTCAGAGAAGCCCAGAAGATTTCTCCTTGGGTAAATTAAACTTTCGGAAGCATACTTACCACTTCATTTTCTTTTTAAATCCTTAAGCTACTTTATTTCTTTGTATTCACACTTCTAACTTGCAGCTTCTATTTCTTACAGTGAGTCACATGTTAGATGTCGGGAAGAGTCTGTTACATAGGGATGCACCTCAGTCCAAGCATTACAGGTAAAGGACTTACATCTTCAGTTGCTCTACTGAAAACTTTCTTCAATGACTTTGCAGAATAAATGCTGGGATCTAAACCAGTGCTTAATCCAATGATTTAAGGACTTTGTTTGTGATTCTAGCTTTTTTCTTTATTTCTTGTTCCTTATTGTATGACACTTGTATTGAACTTTTGGGGCCAATCAACATAACCTTCTGTGGATGAAGAAATACATTTACAATCTTAAGCTGCTAGTTGTAAGTACTGACTTGTGACTACAAATAGAGAAGACTGCCGCAACAATCTAGTCGATTCTCTCTAACATACAAGTCATAACCAATATATATTTCTAAGTATCCTCACATGTTTTTGATATTTTAAGAATCTTACTGTTACTTTATATTTTGGCATGCTTAACATAAAAAAGGCTTGTACCTGGAGAGGAATCTTTTTCACTCATATTTTTCCATTTTCTCAGATTTGGTTTTCATCAGCCCCCATTCAACAGTGTTGATCACCTCCACCTCCACTGCTTTGCACTTCCTTATACTCCAAGGTACCCTTTTCTCTACATGCTTAAACTGCCTTGGATACTCAAGATATTACCTTGTCCAAAATTTTGAATTTCTTGGAAGTATTGTATATTCCTTTTTCTGATTTTAAAACATTGAACAGCTGGAGGTGTATAAAATACTTGTCATTGGGGCCACTCGGTGGATTTATTGAAGCTGAAAAGCTTTTGGAGAGAATAAAGCCACAAATTCCTCATCACTCATCTATGTAACTGTCTGTAAATTTGTGGTTTCTAATTAAAATTGGCAAAAGTGTTAGTAATCTGCTAACTATTCTTCATCAATATATACATGTGTAAAATTCAGTCATTAACCTTGAGAATGATCTTGTTACAGAACCTAATTATTCAATTATATCTTTTGATTGAAAAATCAAAGTTGGATGCAAGAACTTCTTTAAGTTCCACACTTTCCTTTCATGCCTCGGGTATTTCATGCTTCATACCAGAATCGCTATAAGAATAATAATCTCCTGTGGAATTGAAAATGGCTTGTCTGCATAGTTAATTCTGTCTTTTAAATGAGTATATTAAAGGGATTTCTGTTTCCGTGTTTGTTGCTTACTTGCTTTTGGTAGCAGGTCAGTCCTTGACCTTATTATAATATTGACTACTGTTTTTTCTTCTTTTTGCGAGAAAACCCTGCTTGCAATTATTCAGAATCTCTTACATTTCACAAGTAAACGATGAGATGTGTATATGGATTTGGGTTCATTAGCATTGGTCAAAATAAATTGCAAATACTGTGTCATGTCAAACCTATGCTGCTTGCCCTTTAATGTCCAGAGAAACCAAAAAACTGGAAAATCTTGTTCACATCCTAGCTTTATCTATTTTTATTTGTGTTTTGCTTTGTACTCTAGGATGGTAAATGTGTCTTCCTGAGAGCAAGTGTAGATCTATTATAACCTAAATTGTTTTAAGTTGTTACTTTAGTAAGAGCAGGTTCAGCTCGGTCTGTGTGTATCAGGGGAAGTCTCATTGATAGAAGTGGTGCTTTAGTGATTTTTCAGATTTTGAAACATGATTTTCCGAGTCAGCTTCAGAGATCCTCTTTTAACTTACCCATAAGCAGTACATATCAAGATTACTCATGGGCATTTATTGCAGATTTTGCATCTCCTTTTTATGTGCAGTCCAATACAATTCTCCCCAAATTATTGTCGTATGTTATCCGTCCAACATGCAAATTTTTATGAACGTGATGGACCATTGCTATGGGTCGTAAATTTTCATGTGTTAATAATGTCCACGCCATCTTCATGAATTCGGGTGACGGGGTCCGAATCGCCTAAAGTTTTGCTGGTCCATTAGAAACGACCTAATTAACAATAGTCATTGCTTTGCCAAGATTGTTTCTCGTTTTTGGTGTTTTAGGGTCGTAAAATAGGAATTCATCACGACTTTTAATTTTTCGTATGATAATGCTCGCGCCATCTTCATAAATTTGGGCAACGGGCTCCGACTTGCCTAAAATTTTGTGGGCCCCACCGACTTCGACATGAGTTCCTCGTTTTTAGTATTTTAGGGCCATAAAATATGAATTCAGGACAATTTCGATTTTTCGTGTGCTAATGTCCACACCATCTTTGTGAATTCGGGCGACAGGCTTCGAAATAGCCTAAATCACTATGAGTGTTCTTCGTTTTTTGGCATTTTAGGAGCATAAAAAAGGAATTCAGGACGATTTTTAATTTTTCGAGTGTTAATGTCCACGCCATCTTCATGAATTCGGGCAACGGGCTCCAAATCGTCTAAAATTTTGTGGGCCCATCAGAAACAATGTAATGAACAATAGTCATTGTTTTGCTATGAGTGTTCATCATTTTTTGGCATTTTAGGGGCATAAAATAGAAATTCGGGGAGATTTCAAAATTTTCAGGTGCTAATGTCCATGCTATGAATTCGAGCGATAGGCTTCAAATTGTCAAAAATTTTGTGAGCTTATTAGAAACGACCTAATGAATAATAGTCTTCGCTTAGCCATGATTGTTCCTCGTTTTTTGGCATAGGGCCATAAAACAGGAATTGAGGATGATTTTTAATTTTTCACGTGTTAATAATGTCCACACCATCTTCATGAATTCAGGCGACCGGCTCCGAATCGCCTACAATTTGTGGGTCTATCAGAATGATCTAATGAACAATAGTCATTGCTTTGCCATGACCGTTTCTCGTTTTTTGGCGTTTTGGGCCATAAAACATGAATTCAAGATGATTTCTAATTTTTTGTGTGCTAATGCCCACGTCACCTTCATGTATTTCGACGACGGACTCCGAATCGCCTAACATTTTGTATGCCCATCAGAAACAACCAAATGAACTTAGTCATGGTTTCGCCATGACTGTTCCTCATTTTTTAGTCTCTTAGGGCCATAAAACAAGAATTTATGATGAATTCCAATTTTTCGTGTGCTAATATCCACGTCATGTACATGAATTCGGTCGATGGGCTTTAAATTGCCTAAAATTTTATAACCCATCAGAAATGATCTAATGAATAATAGTCATTGCTTCGCTTTGACTGTTCCTCAATTTTGGAGTTTTAGGGTCATAAAACCGGAATTCAAGACGATTTTAATTTTTTGTATGCTATTGTACATGTCATCTTCATGAATTCGGGTGGCGGGCCTGAATCGCCTAAGATTTTTTGGACTCATGAAAAATCACCTTATGAAAAATTGTCATTGATTCGCCCTGACTGTTCCTCATTTTTGGGGTTTTAATGCCATAAAACAGGAATTCCCGGCGATTTTTAATTTTTCGTGTGTTAATGTCCACGCCATCTTCATGAATTCGGGCGACGGATTTCGATTCGCCTAAAATTTTGTGGGCCTATCAGAAACGACCTAATGAACAATATTCATCGCTTTGCCATGGTTATTCCTCATTTTTGGGTGTTTTAGAGTTATAATATAGGAATTCAAGACAATTTCCAGTTTTTCGTGTACTAATATCCACTCTATTTTCATGAATTCAGGTGATGGGCTCCAATTTTCCTATAATTTTTTGGGCTCGGCAGAAACCACCTAATTAACAGTAATCATTGCTTCGCCATGACCGTTCCTCATCTTTTGGCATTTTAGGGCTATTAAACCCATCTTCATAAATTCGGGCGACATGCTCTGATTCTCCTATAATTTTGTGGGCCAGTCAGAAACTACCTAGTGAACAGTAATTATGGCTTTGCCATGACCGTTCCTCGATTTTGGCATTTTAAGGCCATTAAACAGGAATTCAGGATGATTTTCAATTATTTGTATGCTAATATCCACGCCATCTTCGTGAATTGGGGTGACATGCTCCGAATCGCCTAAAAACTTTTGTGGGCCCATCAGAAACGACCTAATAGACAATAGTCATTACTTCGCTATGACTGTTCCTCGTTTTTTGGTGTTTTTAAGGCATAAACAGTAATTCAGGATGATTCAAATTTTGTGTGTGTTGATGTGCACACCATCTTCATGAATTCGTTCGACGAGCTCCGAATTCCTTAAAATTTTATGGGTCTATCCGAAATGACCTAATGGATAATAATCATTGCTTCGCCATGACCGTTCCTCGTATTTATTTAATGGCGTTTCGTAGTCATGCAATATAAATTTGTGATTGTATCTACTTTTTCGTGTGTATTAGTACATGATGAGTTTGTAGAATTTTTTTTGACGGACTCCGACTGATTTAAAATTTCGTAGGTCCATAAGAAACAATCTAGTGATAAACGCATTACTTCGCCATGACTTTCAGGTTTATTTAATGGTGTTTTGTAGTTATGCAATACGGATTTGTGATTATATCTGCTTTTTCGTGTGTATTAGGAAACAACCTACTGACGAATCCTCATTCCTTTGTCATGACTTTCGATCTTATTTTATAGCATTTCGTGGTCATGCAACAAAAAATTGTGATTACATCCACTTTTTTGTATGTATTTCTACATGTTGATTTTGTAAATTTTTTTGTACAGACTCCGACTGGTCTGAAATTTCTTAGGTCCATAGGAAACTGCCTAGTGACCAGTACTCATTGCTTCGACGGGACTTTCTGGTTCATTTATAGCGTTTCGTGGTCATGCAACATGAGTTTATGATAATATCTTCTTTTCATATGTATTGGTATTTTCTGATATTGTAGAATCTTTTTGACGTACTTCAATTGGCCTGTAATTTTGTATGTCCATAGAAAACGGTCTAGTAACCAATACACATTGCTTTGCCATGATGTTCGGGGTTCATTTTATGGTGTTGTGTGGTCATTTAATACGAATTTGTGATTATATCTACTTTTTTTGTATGTATTAGTACATGCTGATTTTGTATAAAAAAATTCACGGACTCTGATTGGCCTGAAGTTTTGTAGGTCCATTGGAAATGACCTAGTGAACAATACTCATTGCTTTACCGTGACTTTTGGGTTCATTTTATGTTTTTTCGGGTCATACAACACGGATTTATGATTATATTTACTTTTTCATGTGTGTTAGTACATGATGGTTTTGTGAAATATTTTATGAAATCCGATTAGCCTGAAATTTCTTAGGTCCATAGGAAACGACCTAGTGACTAATACTCATTGTTTCATCATGACTTTTGGGCTTATTTATTGCATTTTGTGGTCATGCAATATGAATTTGGGATTATATGTACTTTTTCGTGTGTATTAGTAAATGTTAATTTTGTAAAAAAAAGAACTTGACACACTATGATTGGCCTGAAATTTTATAGTTCCATAGCAAACGGTCTAGTGACCAATACTTATTGCTTTGCTATAACTTTCAGGTTCATTTTATGGCATTTCGTGGTCATGCAATACAATTTTGTGATTTTATCAACCTTTTCATGTGTACTAGTATATGCTAATTTTGCAGAATTTCTTTTACAGATATTTCGATTAGCCTGAAATTTCGTAGGTCCTAAGGAAATGACTTAGTGACCAATATTCATTATTTTTCCATATTTTGGGGTTCATTTTATGCCGTTTCATGATCATGTAGTACGAATTTGTGATTATATCCACTTTTCATGTGTATTAGTACAAGTTGTTTAGAATTTTTTTGACGTACTCCGATTAGCCTAAAACTTCGTAGGTCCTTAGGAAACATCCTAGTGACCAATACTCATTATTTTGCCATGGCCTTCGGGTTCATTTTATGGCCTTTCATGGTCATACAATACAAATTAATGATTATATTTACTTTTTCTAGTGTACTAGTACATACTAATTTTGTAAAAAAAATTGACTGACTCCTGTTAGCCTAAACTTTTGTAGGTCCATTGAAATGACGTGCGGCCAACATTCATTACTTTGCCATACTTTGGAGTTCATTTTATAACATTTCGTGATCATCCAATACAAATTTATGATTATATCCACTTTTTCGTGTGTATGCACATGCTGATTTTGTAAATTATTTTTGACGCATTATGATTAATCTGAAATTTCGTAGGTCCATAGAAAATGACCTTGTGGCCATTTCATTGGTTCTCCTTGGTGTTCATTTTATAGCTTTTTGTGGTTATCCAATACGAATTTGTGATTATATCCACTTTTTGTATGTATTAGCATATGCTGATTTTATAGAATTTTTTGACGGACTCCGATTAGCCTGAAATTTTGTAGGTCCATAAAAAATGGTCCAGTGAACAATACTTATTGCTTCGTCGTGATCTTCGGGTTCATTTTATGATTTTTCGTGGTTATGCAATACGAATTAGTGATTATATCTATTTTTTCGTGTGTATTACTACATGCTAATTTTGTAAAAGTTTTTTGACGGATTTCGATTTGTCTAAAATTTCGTAAGTTGATCGGAAACGGCTTAGTGACCAATACTTATTGCTTCGCCATGATTTTCGATTTATTTTTTAGCGTTTCGTGGTCTTGCAACACAAATTTGTGATTATATCTACGTTTCGTGTGTGTTAGTACATGCTAATGTTGTACAATTATTTTGACAGACTCCAATTAACCTGAATTTTCGTCGGTCCATAGAAAATTTTGACCAATACTCATTGCTTTCCCATATTTTTCGAGTTCATTTCATGGCATTTTGTTGTCACGCAACATGAATTTGTGATTATTTCACTTTTCATGTTTATTAATATATGCTGATTTTGTAAAAAATATTTGACGGACTCCTATTTGTCTGATATTTGGTAGGTCCATAGGAAATGGCCTAGTAGCCAACACTCATTTCTTAGCCATGACTTTCGGGTTTATTTTATAGCGTTTCGTGGTTATGTAATACGAATTTATGATTATATCTACTTTTTGTGTGTATTAGTATTTGCTGATTTTGTAAAATTTTTTGACGAACTCCGATTGACCTGAAATTTCACAGGTCCATAGAAAATGGCCTAATACCAATGCTCATTGCTTTGATATAATGTTCGGGTTTATTTTTATGGAGTTCGGGGTCACGAAGTACAAATTTATAATTATATCGATTTTTTCGTGTGTAGTACATGCTGATTTTCGATATATATTTTTTTTACGAATTTTGATTGGCCTAAATATTTTTAGGTCCATAAGAAATGGCCTAGTGATCAATACTCATTGCTTCACCATACATTCAGGTTTATTTTATAGTGTTTCGTGGTCATACAACATGAATTTATGATTATATCCATTTTTTTGTGTGTATTAGTATATGTTGATTTTGTAGAATATTTTTGATAGACTCTGATTAGCTTGTAATTTTGTAGGTCCATAGAAAACGACCTAGTGACTAATAATCGTTATTTTTCCATGACGTTCGAGTTAATTTTATGGCGTTTCGTGGTCATGCAATACGAATTTGTGATTTATCCACTTTTTCGTGTGTCAATATACATGTTGATTTTATAAATAAAAAAAAATTGACGGACTTTGATTGGCTTTAAATTTTACAAGTCAATAGAAAATGGTCTAGTGATCAATACCCATTGCTTAGCCATAATTTTCGGGTATATTTTATGGCGTTTCATGATCATGCAATACAAATTTATAATTATATTCACTTTTTCGTATGTATTAGTACATGTTGATTTTGTAAAAAAAATAATTGATGGACTCTAATTCGCTTGAAAGTTTTTAGGTCCATAGGAAACAAACCTATTGACCACTACTCATTATTTCACCATGACTTTTGGGTTAATTTTATGATGTTTCGAAGTCATGTAATATGAATTTGTGATTATACCTATTTTTTCGTGTGCATTTGTACATGCTAATTTTGTAAAAATAATTGACGTACTCTGATTGACCTGAAATATAAGAAACTGCCTACTGACTAGTGCTCATTACTTTGCCATGACTTTTGGATTTATTGGCATTTCGTGGTCATGCAACACGAATTTAGTATATCCACTTTTTCGTGTGTATTCATACATGCTGATTTTGTTGAATTTTTTTTTACGAACTCTGATTTGCTTAAAATATTGTAAGTCCATATCAAACGGCCTAGTGACCAATACTCATCACTTCGCCATGACTTTTGGTTTCATATTATGGCGTTGCAGGTCATAAAACACAAATTTATGATTATATTCACATAAAGTGTGTATTAGTGAATGCTGATTTCTGGGGGAAAAAAATTGACAGTCTCCCATTAGATTGAAATCTCGTAGATCCATAGAAAATGGCCTAGTTACCAATACTCATTGCTTCGCCGTAAATTCGGTTTCATTTTTTGCATTTTGTGGTCATGCAAAGCGAATTTGTGATTATATCCACTTTTCGCATGTATTATTACATGCTGATTTTGTAGAACTCTTTTGTTGGACTGCAATTGGCCTAATTTCATATGTCCATAGGAAACGGTCTAATGACCAATACTCTTTGCTTTGCCATACTTTCGGTTTCATTTTATGTCGTCTCATGGTCATGCAACATGAATTTGTGATTATGTCCTCTTTTTCGTATGTAGTAGTACATATTTATTTTGTAAAATTATTTTGAAGGACTTCAATTGGCCTGAAATTTCGTAGGTCCATAGGAAACGACCTAGTGATCGAAACACATTGTTTCGGCCATAATTTTCGAGTTCATTTTATGGCGTTTCGTTGTCAAGCAACATAAATTTGTGATTATATTCACTTTTTGTGTGTATTAATACATGTTGATTTTGGAGAAGTTTTTTGACGGTCTTCGATTGGCCTGCAATTTTGTAGGTCCCTAAGAAACGTCATTAATACTCATTGCTTCGCTATAACTTTTGGGTTCATTGTAAAAAAAAATTGATGGACTACGATTTTCTTAAAATTTCGTAGGTCCATAGGAAACAGCCTAGTGACTAATACTTATTACTTCTCCATGACAAGCATCCTTTATTGGCGTTTGGGTTTATTGATTGATGTTTTAAGATCAAGCCACGCGAATTTATGATTATATATACTTTCTTCATGTGTATAGTACATGCTGATTTTATTAAAAAAATTGACCGACTCCTATTGGTCTAAAATTTCGTAGGTCCATTGAAAATGGTCTAGTGACCTATACTCATCGTTTTGCCATGATTTTGGGTTCGTTTTTTGTATTTCGTGATCATGCAACACGAACTTGTGATTATATCCACTTTTCGTGTATATTAGTACATGCTAATTTTGTAGAACTCTATTGACGGACTCCGATTGACCTGAAATTTCATAGGTCCATACGAAATGACCTAGTGACCAATACTCATTGCTTTGTCATGACTTTTAAGGGTTTTATAGCATTTCGGGGTCATGCAACACGAATTTGTGTATTAGTACATGCTAATTTTGTAAAAAATAAATTAACGGTGTGCGATTGGCCTGAAACTTCATAGGCCCATGGTGTCACGACCCAAATCTCACATGTCGTGATGGCACCTATCGCAATACTAGGCAAGCCGACAATCACAATAAACCACGCATCTCTAAATTTGAAAACATAATAAAATCAGCTTAAGAGTAAAATCTCATAAATAACTGATAAGAAAATACCACGACTCAATATAAAATCCCCCCAAAATTCGGGTGTCACTGAGTACATGAGCATCTAAATGACAACATAGTCTGACTGCTAAAAATACTGTCTAGAAAGATAAAATAATACAAATAAATAAAAAGAAGAGAGTCAAGGTCTGCGGACGCCAAGACAGCTACCTCGATAGTCTCCAACAGATAAAAGCTCCGAAAAGCTAGCAACCGCCATACCCGAAAATACATGGATCTACACACGAAGTGCAGAGTGTAGTATGAGCACAACCGACCCAATGTACTCAATAAGTAACAAGACTAACCTTGGGCTGAAAGTAGTGACGAGCTCAATGGGTACAGTCCAAATACATAATTTAATAGTACAGAAATATAGACATGCTTTCAAGTTCAATAGTTTAAGCTCAATACGGATGAAATATGCCAAGTGTGACTGAAATGAGGAATGATACATCACTGTATCTACATGTCAATTATGCATGCCAATTGTAATGCAACGCAGTGATACAACCATATGCATACTCTCGGAGTATCAATTCACTCAGTCCTCCCAGTCACTCAATCACTCAGTCCTCACAGTCACTCAGTTCTTCCAATCGCCCCGCACTCGCACTCAGTAGGTACATGTACTCACTGCTGGTAAGTCAGACTCCCGAGGGGCGGATCCTACCCAAGCGCTAAAATAAGTTAATCATGGCATGAATCAATAAAGCATGTTGTGACGTGCAACCCGATCCCATAAACATCACTCACAATCAGGCACTCGGCCTCACTCAGTCATCAATCTCTCCAGTCTCTCGGGCTCCCAAATATCATGACAATCAACCCAAACAATGATAATATGATGTATCAATAAATGGCAACAGAGACTGAGATATGACATGGAAATGATAGATGTGACTGAGTACTTAATTACAAATTAAGCAAGTAATTTAAATCAACACGACCTCTGTGGGTCACAATAGTACCAGCATATAGCCTAAGCATGATTTCTAACATGAATCACAACTCAATTTCCCTAACACATGGAGAATACATGGATAATAACAAGATTATATGACTACATAGTTCCACGGAATCGACCGAGTCACAATTCCTGCGGTGTACGCCCACACGCTTGTCACCTAGCATATGCGTCACCTCAACACCAACCACATAACACGTAATTCAGGGATTTATACCCTCAGAACCAAGTTTTAAAGTGTTACTTACCTCAAACCGTATAAATATCTACTCCAATAAGCCCCTGCCTCGCAAATCTCCCTCCGAATGCCTCGAATCTAGCCACAAACAACTCAATACAATCAACACAAGTTATAAGAATCAATTCTATATAATAAAGCTAAGTTCTTAAACAAAAGTCAAAAAATCAACCCAGGCCCACATCTCGGAATCCAACAAAAATTACAAAATTCGAACACCCATTCAATCACGAGTCCAACTATACCAAAATTACTCAATTCCGATCACAACTCGACCTTCAAATCCTCAATTTTAAGCCTATGAAGTTTCTATAATTTTTCCCAATTTTCCAACCCAAAATACTAATTAAATGGTAAAAACAATGATAGATTCATGTATAATAACCAAATCAGAGTTAGAATCACTTACCCTAATCAACTTATTGAAAATCCCTTCAAGAATCGCCCAAATCCAAGGTCTTAAGCTCAAAATATGAAAAATGGGTTAAAACCCTCGATTTTGATATTTTAACAGTGTGCCCAGAGATTACACATCGCGATCGCGGAATTTCCTTCGCGATCGCGAAGAACAAAATCTTCCATAGCCTAAAAACCTTCTACGCGAACGCACACACCTGGTCGCGAATGCGGTGACTAAATTTCCTTGACCTACTCGATCGTAGACAGCCTCACGCGATCGCGATGAACAACACGTGGGAACCCAGGCTTCTTCTTCCTCCTTCGCGTATACGTCCCCCTACCACGCGATCGCGTAATACAACTCCCTTAAGGCTTTACGATCACAACATTAACCACACAATCATATAGAACATAATCCCACCTGCCATACCTTACCCTCCGCGATCGCGTACCTCTCCTCGCGATCTCGTAAGAGGAAACCAGAAACACAAGCATCAACAAACTTCAGCAACTCTTCAAGTCAAATTTCAATACGTTAACCATCCGAAATCCACCCAAGGGCCCCGGAACCTCAACCAAACATACCAACAAGTCCTAAAACATAATACAAACTTAGTCGAGGCCTCATATCACATCAAACAACATCAAAAATACAAATCGCACCCCAATTCAAGCCTAATGAAAGTAATGAATTTTCAATTTCTACAATCGATGTCGAAACCTATCAAATCAACTTTGATTGACCTCAAATTTTGCACACAAGTCATAAATGACACAACGGACCTATTCCAACTTCCGGAACCAAAATCCAAGCCTAGTAACCATAAAGTCAACTCTCAGTCAAATATTTCAACTCTCCAAACTTCTATTTTCCCAATATTTGCCAATTCAAGCCAAAATAATCTACACACCTCGAAATCAATAACCGGACACCCTTCTAAGTCCAAAATTACCATACGGAGCTATCATAACCCTCAAAACTCCATTCCCTAGTCATTTACACATAAATCAACATCCGATCAACTCTTTCAACTTAGGCTTCCAACCTTGGGACTAAGTGTCCCAATTTATTCTGAAACATCTCCAGAACCAAACCAACTACCCCGACAAATCACATAACACACAATGAGAATGGAATATGCAATAAATAGGGGGAACGAGCCTATAATACTAAAAACGACCAGCCGGGTCATTACATCCTCCCCTCTTAAACAAACGTTCGTCCTCGAACGGGTCTAGAATCATACTTGGAGTCTCAAATAGGTGTGGATATATGATCCGCATCTCCCGCTCGATCTCCCAAATAGCCTCCTCGATTGGCTGACCTCTCCACTGCACGTTCTCTGAAGCTATGCTCTTTGACCTCAATTTTCGAACCTGCCGATCCAAAATGGCCATCGGCTCCACATCATAAGTCAAATCACCATCCAACTGAACTGTGCTGAAGTCCAAAACATGAGACAGTTCACTGACATACTTCCGAAGCATGGAAACATGAAACACTGGATGAACACTCGATAGACTAGGCAGAAATGCAAGCTTGTAAGCCACTTCTCCAATCTTCTCAAGTATCTCAAAAGGCCCAATATACCGAGGGCTCAACTTGCCCTTCTTTACGATCCTTATAACATCCTTCCTGGGTGAAACTCTAAGTAATACCTTCTCTCCCACCATGTAAGCAACATCACGAACCTTCCGATCGACGTAGCTCTTCTGTCTAGACTGCGCCGTGCAAAGCCGATCCTAAATCAACTTAACCTTGTCCAAAGCATCCTGAACCGAGTCAGTACCCAATAGCCTAGCCTCACCCGGCTCAAACCAACCCACCAAAAACCAACACCATATCCCATACAAAGCCTCATATGGAGCCATCTGAATGCTCGATTGGTAGCTATTGTAGGAAAACTCTGCAAGCAACAAAAAAGGATCCCAAGAGCCCCCGAAATCCATGACAGAAGCACGTAGTATATCCTCCAATATATGAATAATTTCCTCGGACTGTCCGTCCGTCTGAGGGTGGAATGATGTACTCAACTCAACCCATATGACTAACTCTCGTTGCACTGCTCTACAAAACTGTGATATAAACTGCGTGCCCTGATCTGAAATGATGGACACCGGCACACCGTGAAGGCGAACAATCTCGCGAATATAGATCTCAGCCAACCACTCCGAAGAATAAGTAGTCCCAACTGGAATGAAATGCGCGGACTTGGTCAACCGATCCACATTTACCCAAATAGCATCAAACTTCCTCGAAGTCCGTGGGAATCCAACTCCGAAGTCCATGGTGATACGATCCTATTTTCACTTTAGAATCTCAAGCCTCTGAAGCAAGCCGCCCGGTCTCTGATGCTCGTACTTCACCTGCTGACAATTTAGTCACCGAACTATAACTCCCACTATATCTTTCTTCATCATTCTCCACCAATAATGTTGTCTCAAGTCCTGATACATCTTTGCGGCACCTGGATGAATAGAATACCACAAAGTGTGGGCCTAATCAAGAATCAACTCACATAGCCCATCCATATTGGGCACACAAATACGACCATGCATCCGCAATACCCTATCATCCCCAATAGTAACCTCCTTGGCATCACCATGCTGAACCATATCCTTAAGGACAGGCAAATGGGGGTCATCATACTAACGCTCTCTGATGTAATAATATAAGGAAGACCTAGAAATCACACAAGTTAAAACTCGACTGGGCTCCGAAACATCTAATCTCACGAACTGATTGGCCAAGGCCTGAACATCTGATGCAAGCGGTCTCTCACCTACCAGAATAAATTCAAGGTTACCCATACTCACCGCCTTTATACTCAAGACATCAGCCACCATATTGGCCTTGCCGGGATGATACAGAATGGTAATATCATAGTCCTTTAGCAGCTCCAACCATCTCCGCAGCCTCAAATTTAGATCCTTTTTGTTTGAACAAGTGATGGAGACTCCGATGATCCATAAATACCTCACAAGACACACCGTAGAGATGATGTCTCCAAATCTTCAATGCATGAACGATGGCTGCCAACTCCAAATCATGAATATGGTAGTTCTTCTCATGGGGTTTCAACTGACGCGAAGCATAAGCAATCCCTCTACCCTTCTGCATCAAGACACACCCAATACCAACCCGAGAAATATCACAATATACTGTATAAGAACCCGATGCTGAAGGCAAAACTAGAATTGGAGTTGTAGTCAAGGCAGTCTTGAGCTTCTAAAAGCTCTCCTCACACTCATCCGACCACCTGAATGGAGCACCCTTCTGGGTCAACCTGGTCAAAGGTGATGCAAAGGATGAGAAGCCCTCCAAGAAGCGACGATAATATTCGGCCAAGCTGAGAAATCTCTGAATCTCAGTAGCTGAAGACGATCTAGGCCAACTCTGAACTGCCTCTATCTTCTTTGGATCCACCTTAATCCCCTCACTAGACACCACGTGCCCCAAGATCGCCACCGGACTGAGCCAAAACTCACAATTGGAGAACTTGGCATAAAGCTTCTCCTCCCCCAACCTCTGAAGTACAGTCCTCAAATGTTGTGCATGCTCCTCCTGGCTACGCGAGTACACCAGGATATCATCAATAAATACTATGACAAACGAATCAAGATATGACTGGAATACACTGTTTATCAGATGTATGAATGATGTCGGGGCATTAGTCAGCCCAAAAGACATCACAAGGAACTCATAGTGACCATAACAGGTTTTGAATACCGTCTTCAGAATATCCGAGCCCCGAATCTTCAATTGGTGATACCCAAACCTCAAATCAATCTTAGAGAACACTCTAGCTCCCTGAAGCTGGTCAAATAAATCATCAATGCGCGGCAAAGGATACTTGTTCTTAATTGTAAATTTGTTCAACTGCCTTTAGTCGATGCACATCCGCATAGTACCATCCTTCTTCTTTACAAACAAAATTGGTGCACCCGAAGGAGACATACTAGGCCTAATGAACCCCTTATCAAGAAGCTCCTGAAGATGCTCTTTCAATTTTTTCAACTTTGCTGGTGCCATACGATACGGAGGAATAGAAATGGGCTAAGTCTCCGGCACCAAGTCAATAAAAAAATCAATATCCCTATCGGGTGGCATGCCCGACAGGTCTGCAGAAAATACATCCGGAAAGTCTCGCACTATCGAAACAGAATCAATAGTAGGAGTATCAACACCAACATTTCTCACAAAGGCCAAATATGACAAACACCCCTTCCCAACCATCTGTTGGTCCTTCAAATATGAAATCACCCTGCTGGGAACATAATCCAGAGAACCTCTCAACTCGATCCCCGGCAACTCCGGCATTGCCAACGTCACAGTCTTAGCGTGACAATCCAGAATAGCATGACATAGGGATAACCAATCCTGTCACGACCCTAAATCCCACCACAGGCGTCGTGATGGCACTTAGTCTCTAAGACTAAGTAAGCCGATTATAATTACAATTCAAACCAAATTTGTTTTAAATAGATAATCTAGACCAAAAGCGAAAACAAATATGAAAACCTCCCAAGACTGGCAATACTGAGTCACGAACTCTAACGGAATACATGGAATGATCTCAAGGATTGAATACTCAATACTGTTCGAATAATAATTAACAGTACAATAAAATGGAAAGACTCCAAGGGACTGCGATGACCAAACAGCTCTACCTTGAATCCCCGCGATCACACTTTAACTCTGTCCGAGTCTGATATCTCCAACACCTCGCTCTGCCCAAAAATGTGCAAAAGTGTAGTATGAGTACACCACAGTCGGTACCCAGGAAGTATCAAGACTAACCTCAGTGGAGTAGTGACGAGGTACAGTCAGACACTCACTAGTCTAATAACCTGTGCAATATAATATTCAAAAATAATAGAAAAACAAATAACAATAATGGCAAAACTAATAAACCAGTGATATACACAGCAGGGCAACAAGAACACCATTAATATTGCTCAACAAATAATAAATACAAGTACACCCAATTAATCAAGTCCTTCAAATATAAATCTTTCGCCTATATACTTCTCAAATAATAATCTTCAGGATATAATCCTTTCCAATAAATATATTTCGGATATACTCCCTTCAAATAAATATCTTTCAAATATAATTCTTTTAAATAAATCTCTTTCAAATAAAATTCCTTCAAATAAATTTCTTTAAAATAAAATTCTTTCAAATAAATCTCTTTCGAATAAAAGTCACCATGTGACACAATATTTCAAAATCATAAAATACGGGTCTCAGCCCACTTTCATATTTCTACGGCACCTCGTGCCAATTTCTCTATCACAACCGCACGGATAACTCATGTGCCAAATATCATCATCATTTAACCATGGCACCTCGTGCCCACATTTCATATCACAACTGCACGGACAATTCACATGTCAATATCATCATTATTTACTCACGGCACTTCGTGCCCACATTTCATATCACAATTGCACGAATAGTTCACGTGCCAATATCATCATTATTTACTCACGACACCTCGTGCCCACATTTCATTTCATAATCCGCTTGGCAATAATAACATGCTCTCAATTTTAACATAGATCAGACTATTACCAATTTACCAATAACAAGACAAATTGCACAAGTTATAAAAATAAACATAAGGAAAATCACAACATCACATGAAAATTACCAACACAATAACTCAACATCATCACATATCGTCCCTGACAATAGCCACCCTTATCTCTCCTATAGCCACCCTTATCACTCTTATAATAGCCTCCCTTATCCCTCCGCCCTGACAATATCAATAGCCACCCTTATCGCTCTTATAGCCACCCTTATCTCTCCGCCTAGACAATATCACAACACACATAACAATAGTGAAATGCCACCCTTATACCCACATAATATCAACAGCGAAATGACACCCTTATATCCTCAAAATAATAACACAAATAATAAAATAATTTACACGGAATATTATCACAGCAACATAACAAAAATCAACTCATATCACAATTTGCCCAATGGCCACAACCAATTCCAAAGATATAACAAAATCAATTAATTTCACAATAAATAGCCCAAAACTCCACACCATTTGTATAAAACCTCAAAACAACAACAGAGATGGAAAATACTCAGTATAGGGAAACGTCTTCATTAATCCAAATTCTTGATAATTATATAACGCCTCGGTTTAAACTTATTTCATTAATTATTTGCAGATGGAACATCCATAATAAAATTAAATTCCAAAAAATATCAAATCATCAAACTCACGGAATTCACATAAATATACAAGTAATAATCACATCAAATTGTCATATAAAAATAAATTCAACAAACGCGAATTGAGGCATGGCAAATAGATGATTTAATAAATACCAACAATTATTCAATTTACTAGACAATATACCTAAGAATTTAACCCAATATATTTTGCACATATAAGCCCGAGTACGTACTCGTCACCTCGCGTACACAGCGTTTTACATTTCACAAATGGCACATAAGACTCGATGCCTAAGGGGTAGTTCCCTCACTCAAGGTTAGGCAAGATACTTACCTTTTAGAAGTTAGGCCGATATTCCAAAATAGCCTTCTTGCTTGAATTGACCCCCGGACAGCTCAAATATATCCAAATTAATTGTATAGCTTCATTAAAATTCATCAGAAATAATTCCGGATAATAAAACATCAACTTAAAATTTTATTCTAAAAAGACAGCACGAGGCCCGCCCCTCGGAACCCGATAAAATTTTTACAAAATCCGAATACCCATTCCGATACGAGTTCAACCATACCAAAATTATCAAATTTCGATAACGGATCGCCCTTCAAATCTTAAATTAAAGTCTAGAGGATTTCTACCATTTTCAACCCAATTCACTAATTTAGTGATAAAAACAATAATAGATTCATATAATTTAACCAAAATCAAGTTAGGAATTCTTACCCCCAATGTTTTTTTTGAAAAACTCTCGAAGAATCGCCTCACCCGATCTTCCTTGGTCCAAAAATGGAAGAATTTTATTCTGATGCCCAGGGGTTTGTTCTTCACGTTCGCGATACTCCCATCGCGTTAGCGATGAACAAATTCTTCAACAGCCATTTTCAAACTCTTCTCAGACAACTTCTAGTATAATGTTCATAACCTTTTGTACAAAACTCCAAATGATGAATGGTTGACCTTTCTGAAAACTAGACACAAAGGGATACAACTTTCATTTTAAGATCATCTCCAAATGCCTTATAGATTGCGAGATATGAGCCTCCAAAGTCAGATAACGGACAACAAAATTTCCTTCTTCACGAACGCGAGAACCTCTTCGGGAACGCGAAGAACAAAGTCCCAACAGCAAAATCCTTTTTCGCAAACGCGAGAGACTCCTTGCGAATGCGAAGAACAACACCAGAACCAGCAACCAGCAGTATCAAAACACTCAAACTTGGTCCGGAACCACCCCGAATCAACCCGAGGCCCTCGGGACCCCGTTCAATCGTACCAACCAGTCCCAATACATAAATTGAACCTGCTCGAGGCCTTAAATCACATCAAATAACATCAAAACCACGAATCGCACCCCAATTCAAGCTTTATGAACTCTAGAACTTCAAAGTTCTACATTCGATTGACCTCGAATTTTGCACACAAGTCATAATTGACAATATGAACCTACTCACACTTCTGGAATCGGAATCCGACCCCGATATCAAAAAGTTCACTCTCGGTCAAACTTCCCAAAAATGTTCAAATTTTCTTCTTTCGCCAAATGACCCCGAAATGACCTACAGACTTCCAAATCCACATCCGGACGCTCCCCTAAGACTAGAATTACTATGCGAAGTTATTCCCATGCTCGGAATCCCAAACGGACATCGATAACATCAAAATCCACGTCAACCCAAACTTAGGAAATTCTTAAACTTTAAAAATGCCAACCTTCAGTAATAGGCATCGAAATACTCCCGGGCCACCTGATACTTGACCCGTACATACGCCAAAGTCCAAAATCATCATACGGACCTATTGAAATTATCAAAATTCCATTCCGAAGTCGTTTGCTCAAAAGTCAAACTCCGATCAACTCTTTTCATTTAAGATTCAAAAATGAGAATTGTTCTTTCAATTTAAATTTTGAATCTTCCAAAAATCAAACGACCGCACAAGCAAGTCATAATACGTATTACGAAATTGTTAGGGACCTTAAGTAGATGAATGGGGCATAGATTCTTAAAATGACAAGTCGGGTCGTTACAAATCCATACCCCAAATCACGTCGAAATCAACTATACTAAGCAATAAGAGATCAACTCTAGTCTCCAACCCTCCAATGGCCACCACACACGACCGATACACAAGGTCTACAACAATAGTATCGCCCACCGGCGTATATATATGAACATGTAAAACTAAGGACTCGCGGGGGCGTATCCAAATAACGAGTAAAATAGGATGATACATAGGAATTGTCACGACCCGAAATTCCCACCTTCGGGGCCGTGATGGTGCCTAACATTTCACTTTCTAGGCAAGCCAACGTTAGAATAATATTATCCATTTTAAAACAATTTTTTAATTTATTAATAATAATAGAAACAAACGCGGAAGTAAAGTCTAAAATGTAGTGAATAATCCATAAAACAAATAACAGTGTCTAAATACCATCCCAGAATTGGTGTCACGAGTGCACGATCTTCTAGAATAATACAAATAAAGGGTTCGAATAAAATAAAGCTGTCTGAAAACAAACACACAGCTAAAGTAAAGTAGACAGGGACTTCAGAACTGCGGACGCCATGCAGTTATACCTCAAGTCTCCTCTGGGTAGCTGAAATCCGAGCAAGTCTATGGTACGTCGCTAGGACCAACTCCAAAATCTGCACAAGAAGTACAGAGTATAGTATCAGTACAACCGATCCCATGTATTGGTAAGTGCTGAGCTTAACCTCGACGAAGTAGTGACGAGGCTAAGGCAGGTCACTTACATTAACCTGTACGCAATAATAGTAATAACCACAATAATAGAATTAAATCAGATAACTCATTTTTTAATAGTTGAAGCCAACTCAGCAGTCATAACCAATTATTGTTTTAACCAATTTTCGTTGCAGCGTGCAACCCGCTCCCACAATATATTCATTTTCAACCCTCCAATATATTTATTTTAATCAAGTATATATATAGACTTTTAAATAAGTCTGTTGCGACATGCAACCCGATCCCCTCAATATGGACTTTTAAACAAGTCTGTTGTGGCGTGCAACCCGATCCCCCAATATGGACTTTTTAATAAGTCTGTTGCGGCGGGCAATCCGATCCCCCAATATAGACTTTTAATACAAGTGTGTTGCGGCGTGCAACCCGATCCCCCAATATATTTATTCACTTACCAATTCTTATAAAAGAATTTGCCCCAATAAATGCAACAATTAATATAAAATTATAAGACAACAAACATACAATAATTATGATTTATTCATGAAACAGACAATGACAAGTAGCAATTTATTTTGGAAATCAGGGAGAAAATAGGCAGTTTAATATTTAATATGCTAAATGTCAAGTAACAGTTAAGACACATAAATCAAATAGCATGTAACAATTATTGCAGGAATTCAAGAATTAATATTTGGCAAAGAATAGGAGAGAAAAAATTATTATAACAATTAATTCGTGTCTTAGAACAATTTATGATTTTCAAATAATTAATTTGACGACGTATAGACACTCGTCACCTCGCCTATATGTCGTTCACATGCATTTCACATAACAAATAATTTAAGGATTCTATTCCCTCAAGTCAAGGTTAACCACGACACTTATCTCGCTTTGCAATTTCAATCAATTACTCGACCACAACTTTTCCTTTTGAATTTGTCTCCAAAAGCGTCAAATCTGTTCACAAACAATTTGATATACACAATACGAATCATAGGAATTAATTTCATATGAATTTACTAATTTTCAGGATAAAATCTGAAATTCACTTTAAAATTTGAAAGTGGGGCCCACGTCTCAAATCTCGAAAAAACTTACGAAATCCGAACACCCATTTTGAGACGAGTCCAACCATACAAAAATTATCAAATTTCGATGTCAAATGGACCTTCAAATCTTAAATTTTCGTTTTTGGAAGATTTTATAAAAATCTGATTTCTCTCCCAAAATTTCACGGATTCATGATATAAATGAGTATGGAATCATGAAATAAAATTAATATAGGATAAGGAATACTTACCCCAATGTTTTCCCGTGAAAATCATCCAAGAATCGCCTTACCCGAGCTCAAAAATGGAAAATGGTTGAAATTGGGACGAATCCCATTTTCAGAACTTAAGTTTTGTTTGTCCAGATTTTTACTCATCGCGATCGCGGAAATTCGTTCGCGATCGCGTAGAACAACTTTTGCTCAGGTCCATTTTACTCTTCGCGATCGCGGGAATGGCTTCGCGATCGCGCAGCACATTTTGGCTGCCCAGATTTTTTAACTCTACGCGATCCCATAAATGGTCATGTGATCGCGGAGTACATTTTCTCAGCCTTATGCGATCGCGTACTTACTTGTGCGATCGCGTAGCACAATTGACGTGCCTAGCTTCTGCCTTCCTTCCTTCTATGCGATCGCAGCTTGGCCCTCGCGTTCGCAGTGCACTGGGAGTTTACCTTCCGCGATCGCGTGCCTATCTTTGTGAACGCGAAAGGTAAAACTCACGACTCACAATTTCCTCTTCGTGATCGAAGGAATGGCTTCGCGATCGCGAAGCACAATGCACCAGATGACATCAGAAGCTAAAAATCAGTTTTTTCTCAAAGTTCAAATGGTCCGTAGGCTATCCGAAACTCACCCGAACCCTCGGGGCTCCAAACCAAATATGCACACAAATCCAAAAACCTCATACGAACTTGCTCGCGTGATCAAAACACCAATTTAACACTTAGAATTATGAATCAGACACCAGATCAAATGAATTTTTTTAAAAAAATTTAAAACTTCTATTTTCACAACCGGACGTCCGAATCACGTCAAATCAACTCCGTTTTTTACTAAATTCGACAGACAAGTCATAAATATGATAGTGGACCTGTACCGGGCTACGGAACTATAATATAGACCCGGTATCAACAAGACCAAACATCGGTCAATTCTTAAAATCATCAAACTTTCAAACTTTTAATGTTTCATCAAAATTACATATCTCGGGCTAGGGACCTCAGAATTCGATTCCGGGCATACGCCCAAGTCCCAGATCACGATACGGACCTACTGGAACTGTCAAAACACTGATCCGAGTCCGTTTGCTCAAAATGTTGACCAAAGTTATCTCAGTTGAGTTTTAAAGCTTTATTTCGCATTTTAATCCATTTTTCACATAAACACTTTCCGAAAAAATTGATGGACTGTGCACGCAAGTCGAGG
Organism: Nicotiana tabacum; assembly: GCF_000715075.1. NCBI lineage: Eukaryota > Viridiplantae > Streptophyta > Magnoliopsida > Solanales > Solanaceae > Nicotiana > Nicotiana tabacum. The sequence continues at coordinate 5,723,054 of NC_134094.1, read as the reverse complement.
AGTGATAAATAGTACTTTTCGAGGTCTTAGAACACAGAATTAATTATCAAATTTAAAGATGACCTTTTGGGTCATCACAGGAATAAGTGGAGCCAGGGTCAAATAATGGGGAAGAATCTCCGTGGCACACTGAAACAATACCTGTGATCACCGCATCTGAAGCAACGGCCTCTGTCGTGGCAGGAATAGCGTGGAATCGAGTCTGACCACCACCTGATCGGTCTCCCCCTCTAGGGCGACCTCTAGCTGTTTGAGCCCTGCCCGAGCTGGCTGGGAAGGTGGTGAAGTAACAGGTGCGGAAGTCATAGCCTGGCCTCCCTGCTGAACTGGACCTCCCAAGTGACGGGAACACTGTCTCCACACATGCCCAAACTCCCCGCACTCGAAGAAACTCCTTGCTGGTGGTGGGGACTAAATCGGACCCCAAGAACCCAAATAAATGCTAGAAGGACCTAGCATAGATGAACCCTGAACCGATGGAGCACGGGATGAACTCTGATCTGGGAGAGCACTGAGAGATGACTGACCCGGACGAGCACTGTATGAACCATGGCTAGCTGATGTCCCAAGATGAACTAGACGAGCCATCAGAGCGGGCTTGTAAGGACGAACCCTGTTGTGGTAGGACTGCCATCCGAAAGAAACACCGTTGAAACAACCCGAACCACAAGGCCTCTTGGCCTCCCTCTTTTCATGCTCCTAACTACGGACCAGCTCTAGCCGCCGAGTAATATCTACCACCTCGTTGAACCTAAGCACCTGATGTATTCTCTTGAGTCATAACAAAGCGTAGTCCATAGCTTAGGCCATCAATCAATCTCCTAATCCTCTCCCTCTCTGTGGGAACCAACCAGATCGCGTGACGAGCCAAATTTTAAAATATCATCTCATACTGGGTCACAGACATACCCTCCTGGCGTAGCTGCTCAAAATGCCTATGCATCTCCTTCATGCGGGTCAGTGGAACAAACTTCTCCAAGAAGAGAACGGAGAACTCGTGCCATGAAAGTGGTGCAGCACTGACTGGCCTGCTCCACTCATAGGCCTCCCACCATCTAAAGGCTTCCCCCATTATCTGAAAAGTAGTAAATAAAACCCCACTAGTCTCCAGAATATCCGCCATGCGAAGAATCCGTTGGTACCTATCCAAGAAGTCCTGAGCATCCTCTGACTCAGCCTCACTGAATGATGGAGGCTTGAGTCTCCCAAACCTCTCTATTCTCTTCTGCTCCTTATCACTCATAATGGAACCCACATGGACCTGAGCAACTGCAATTGAATGGGCTGGTAGTACCCCCAGTGTCTGAAGTCCCTGCACCACCGGCTTTGGAGTACGGGTGGCAGGAGTTTGAGCACCTCTCTCGGCCTGAGAAGTGTCTGATACGTCCTGATCTGAATCCGCCTGAGCAAGGCTAGTGCAAACAGTCAATATCTGGGCCAGAGCGTCCTGAAGGCCTGGAATCACAATGGGTACATCTGGTGCCAGAGATGGTCCCATCGGCTCAACCATATCTGGAATATACTCCTGGGCTGGAGCAATTTGTGGGTTACAGGTATTGCTCTAGCTGTTGTACGAGCTGCACCTCAGCCTCTACCGCGACCCCGTCCTCTCGTGGCCCTAGCTGGTAGTATTGGTGGCCGTCCGCCCGATCCGGTAGCACGTGTCCTCACCATATGTGAGAGAATAAAATAACAAAAGTTTAGTTTCCGGAATCAACAAATTCACAGGACAAGAATACAAGAAAGTGAAGTTTTTCCTAATGGTTCGGCAGCCTCTCGAAGATAAGCATAGATGTCTCTGTATTGATCCGCAAGACTCTACTAAACCTGCTCATGACTCGTGAGACCTATGTAACCTAGGCTCTACTACCAACTTGTCACGAACCGTATTGCAATACTAGGCAAGCCAATCATAATAAACCACGCATCTCTAAATTTGAAAACATAATAAAATAAGATTAAGAGTAAAATCTCATAAATAACCGATAAGAAAATACCGCGACTCAATACAAAATCCCCCAAAATTCGAGTGTCACTGAGTACATGAGCATCTAAATGACAACATAGTCTGATTGCTAAAAACAATGTCTAGAAAGATAGAACAACACAAATAAATGAAAAGAAGGAGAGTTAAGGTTTGCGGATGCCAAGGCAACAACCTCGATAGTCTCCAACAGATAAAAGCTCCAAAATCTAGCAACCTCCGTACTCGGAAGTACCTGGATATGCACACGAAGTGCAGAGTATAGCATGCGTACAACCGACCCAATGTACTAACCTTGGGCTGAAAGCAGTGGCGAGCTCAACAAGAATAGTCCAAATACATAATTTAACAGTACAAAACTGTAGCATGTTTTCACGTTTAACAGTTTAAGCTCAATACAGATGAAATATGCCAAGTGTGACTGAAATGAGGAATGATACATCACTATATCTATATGTCAATTATACATGCCAACTGTAATGCAACACAGTGATAAAACTATATGCATACTCTCGGAGTATCAATTCACTCAGTCCTCCCAGTCACTCAATCCTCATAATCACTACGTCCTCTCAGTCACTCATTCCTCCCAGTCACTCAATTCTCCCAGTCACTCAGTCCTCACAGTAACTCAGTCCTCGTGCTCGGTACTCGCATTCAGTAGGTACTTGCACTCACTGATCGTAAGTCAGACTCCGGAGGGGCAGATCCTACCCAAGCTCTAAAATAAGCCAATCATGACATAAATCAATAAAGCCTACTGCGGCGTGCAACCCCATCTCATAAACATCACTCACAATCAGGCCCTCAGCCTTACTCGATCATCAATCTCTCCAGTCTCTCGGGCTCCCACATATCATGACAATCAGCCCAAACAATGATGATATGATGTATCAATAAATGGCAATAGAGGCTGTGATATGATAAGCAAATGATAGATGTGACTGAGTACACAATTGCAAATTAAGCAAGTAATTTGTCACGACCCAAAATCACTAGTCGTGGTGGCACCTAACTCGACCCGCTACGTAATCCAACTAATAGACAATACGAACCAAATGAAATTATAGGAAACATAGTGAAGAATTATCTAAACTTTTACAAATTAACCCAAGAACTGATAGTACAAATCATGAGCTACTAAGACTTAGAATTTACAAAGCTGATACAAATAATTATACGATCTGTTCGAAAGCTACATAAACAGATTAACAAAATCTAAAGCTACCAAGGACAAGTGGAAGCTATATCCGGAATGCGCGAACATCTTTAGGGTCAGCTCCAGACATCACCAGCAGCTCCGCTCCAAAAGTCTGCACGCAAGATGCAGAAGTGTAGTATGAGTACAACCGACCCCATGTACCCAGTAAGTATTTTGTCTAACCTCGTCGAAGTAGTGACGAGGCTTTTTTGATAAAAGATGCTCACTGATAAAATCTGTAATGTAAACTAACAATAGAACTATACTACAGTATAACAGAATAGAGCACACGAAATGAATGTACAAAGCATTAACGGAGTACAAGAAGAGATCACAATTCAACAGTTTCCCATATCTCAACCAATCTTTTCCTTAGAGAAAAAACTAATGAACCACAATAACCACCTCAAAACTTTCATAGTGTGAAAGATATACTCAGGACATCAAATCCAACGGCACGACAACACCCTTCAAGCATTTATCTCATCCTCACCAAATATGCGTAAAACAGTACCAACCGAATGACAAAGTAGGAAATACCCAAGTAGCAATAATGAATAAGAATGTACATAAGGGCATCAATAACAGACTAGGCGGAAAGCATAGATGTAATGACAACAATTAGGAAAGGGAATATAGCTTCAACTAACTAGCATGGTGGAGGCATGAATCTAGATATACCAAATAGGAAAGGGGACACATGATCTTTGTAAGTTAACAAGTAGAATGTCAAACATGATAGAAGACCTGTACTTAAGTGCAACAAAACAGATATGACATGGATGCAATTATAACAGCAAGAAGTAGGCATGATATATGCAAGATAAGCAAGTAGAAGGCATGGGCCACACAACAACAATTGAGATAGAGGACAAAGAGATAACAATAACGACAAGTTACATTAGAACCATAAGTACGACAATAACAGCTCAAAGTAAAGACATGAAGATATCTGCAAGAAAAGGGTATCACGACATAATGCATATCCCTCATCCTCACTTGCACGGAAACACCCTTCGTGCCATGAACTCGCAATAAGACAAAAGCATAATAATATAAATGCAATGGCACGGTATCACCCTTCATACTTTTAATCACATAACATGGCACGACATCACTCTTCGTGCTTTTACTCACAAATGATATGGCACAGCATCACCCTTCATGCTTTTACTCTCAATAATATGGCACGACATCGCCTTTTGTGCTTTACTCTCAGATAATATGGCACGGCATCACCCTTCGTGCTTTACACTCTCCTCACATGATAATGTATATACAATGTCACGACATCACCCTACGTGCTTTACACTCTTCCTTACTAAGTATATGTATAATAATGACAACAAGGCAAGAAGCATAAATAACGTCAAGGAGAGTGTTTAAACGAATATTTCAAATGAATCCCAATCACAACTTTCCAAGCCAACAATAGTTCAATAAACCCGCAAGAACCTTATTATTCAAGTATTTTCAACAAATCTCACAAATGATCTACAACACAAGTATAGAATCTAGTATCTCAAGGATATCAGCCGTAGCAATGTATTAATGAGTACGCATAGTGATAATCGAATTAGACACATCAATGTATTCTCAGAATCCCATCAAATTTAATCAAGTTATAATAAGCCAAGCCTTAGTTTCTAACGTCTAATTACTACGTTCTTAGTATCTAGGAGTCAAGTAACGCATGAAGCAAGAAGGTCACGTGATTTTACAAGACACAATTTATAACATAATTTACCCCCGAGCATGATTAACCCTGGCACATGCATATATGCTCATCACCTCATATATGTATCACCCCCGCATGTAGCAAACAATGTCAAATAATAGAAAAAATTCCTTCAACAAAGTTAGGCAAGACACTTACCTCAATTCGGCTAACTCAATACTCAATTTAGCTTTTCCTTTATAAATTCACCTCTACTCGGCTCAATCTAGCAAAAGACGACTTAAATATTTCACACAATGCAAGGGAAAACAATTTCAATTAATAAAGCAGTAATTTTTACACAATTTCTAAAAAGTCAATAAACGTCAACCCCCGGATCCGCCCTGTCAAAACCCGGGTCCAAGGGTAGGACTTGACTACCCATAGCCTCACGAGTCCAAATACGTATTTTGTTTCCAAATTCGAGTCCTTTTCGACTCTCAAATCCTAAATTTTTATTTTTTTTCAAAATTTTGACAAAATCCCCAATTGTTTCCCTAGATTCTCATGAATTTGATGTTAAATCTTATGAAAAATCATGAAATATAGTTGCGAATTGATTAGAGGTACTTATCCAATGATTTGGTATAAAAATTCCTTCACAAAATCACCTCCCATCGAAGCTAGGGTTCAAAATATAACAAAATGAAGCTAAGTTTCGGAATTCTCAGCATTTAGCAGGCTGCAGATGTCGCATTTGCCACAGGGGGTTCGCAAATGCGAACAAACATCGCAAATATGAACCATAATTTTTCCTATCAAGGTCGCATTTGCGACCCAAAACTTCGCAAATGCGAAGATCAATATCTCGCAAAAGCGGCAGGGTCCATCGCAAAAGCGAACAACCCCACATTGCTAAATGCGAAGGGTTTCTTTGCAAATGCGAATCTCCCCCAGCGCCTAAATTTTGCAAATGTGATGGCTGCTTCGCAATTGCGACTGTTGCATTTGAGACAAAAGCATCGCAAATGCGATGACATTAGTACCGGCACTCAAAAATCATGAAAAATCATTCTGAAACCAATACGATACTCACCCGAGCCCATGAGGCTCCAAACCAACCATTCACCCAGGTCCAGAAACGCGACACAAACTCGCTCGTGCGATAAAATCATCAGAATAACCTATAAAGCATGAATCAGACGCCAAAATGCATGAAGATAAAAGGAAACTTCAAGAACTTCTAGAATCGCCACCAAACGTCCGAACCGTATCAAATCAACTCCAAATGGCGCCAACTTTTGCAGACAAGTTTTACATGACAAAACGAACCTACTCGGAGTTTCAACTCATGCATAACAACCTCGAAACGACGAATCACACCTCAAGTCAAAATCAATGAACTTTGGAACTTCAACTTCTACAACCGATGACGAAACCTATCAAAACACGTCCAATTGACCTCAAATTTTCACACACTTCACATTTGACATTACAGACCTACTCCAACTTCCAGAATCAAAATCTACTCTGATATCAAAAAGTCCACTCCCGGTCAAACTTCTCAAAAATCCAACTTTTGCTATTTCAAGACTAATTCTACTACGAACCTCCAAATTACAATCCGGGCGCGCTCCTAAGTCCAAAATCACCCAACGGAGCTAACAGGATGAACCAAACTCCATTCCGAGATCCAATGCTAAAAGGTCAAACTTGGTCAACTCTTCCAACTTAAAGCTTAAATCTTGAAGTTCATTCTTCCAAATTGATTCCGGATAACTTGAAAACTAACACCGACGACTTACGCAAATCTTAATACATCATGCGGAGATACTCGAGCCCTCAAACTATCGAGCGAAGTGCAGATGCTCATAATGACCAGTCGAGTCATTACATCCTCCACCACTTAAACACATGTTTGTCTTCGAGCGTGCCAAGAGTCATTCCAAAGCTATCAAACCATGGTGTAACCTTACTATGCATATACCCGGGGGTGATCCCATTCACCCTGCTCCATATAAGCCTGCCCACGCAACATAACTAGAGATCCTTACTTCAACCTTGGTCCTTAAACCTTAGAACCCAATCTCTAACATCCCGGATTCATTACAAGCCCCGAATCTCACATTTACACACTGTATAAGCCTGAACAAGTTGAATTAGGTCACAACCATAACCCGAAGATGAAATTGCATGATATGCCCCATCACTCAGACACTCATAGCAAGAACTGCTGACCACCATTACTGCCCCAAAAATAAATTCGGTACAAGTAGTAGCCTCATATTGATTAGAGCTTCGTTTAAAACCTTCATACCCTGCCGATGATGAAAGAAACACGAATAACCTCTTAACCACTCATCTGATCAATAAGCCAAGAAACTCACTCGTTCGACCAGGCCCATTTTGCCCAAATCCTCAGCAAAACATAGTATTATTCTTCCAAACCTTCCTCATCCCAATACAACAGTGCCATTCTCAAGTCTAGAAACCTCATCTCAGCCAATACAAGCAGCCCCACCGACAAGTATCAACAATAATCATATGGAGCCCCACACAACACGGTCGCATACACCAACAAGTAATAATTCAAACATGACAGATAACAGTAAGAGAGCTAAATAAAAAGACTACTAAACAAGTTAAGAAGGCAGGGAAATTTTAGCATTTTCCTATGAACTATTTTCAACAAGGTGAAAGCAAAACTACACGAAGTAAGCATCAGGAGTCACTTTTCATTACAGTATCATTGCGGCGTGCAACCCGATCCCATCATATCAATCCACATAGGGTACCCATCGAGCCATAATACCCGGGTTCACTGATCACATGTGCGTCAATATCAACCACAATAGAGTGCACAAAATATAACTGTGGGAACATTATTAGGAACACATAATACAGAGAAGGACAAGCACATCTATGGTGCAATAAGCAAATCAACATCACGAAGGCCATCTCGCCCATAGTTCCATGAGGCCTAAACTGAATTACAATATGCGTGCGAAGAACCATGTAACCCTCACAAACCATCATAGCATAAGAGAGGAACACATAATACAGACCAACGCGCGAATAGCATCTATTCCGCCAGACGATATGCCTGTGGTAGCAGTTGTGCAGGAGCAAGCAAATCTGATCTGATACAGAATACACATCCTCATTGGGCCTACCAATGGGCCCCCAAATCAACTCCGGTCATCCCCAAACAGACAAATAGCCCTCCAAAGGTCCACACCGACATAACCATAATACACACTATCATCTGGCTTGCTTAGGCCATATTTCACAATCCACAACTATGAAACAATCTGCTTCTGAGAACTCCCAGTGTCCAAATCCATAAAACACACGAATCACCCTACCTGATCCAAACTCCACCGCCCAAATATCTAACACATCTCTCGAATACGATCATTCCACGGGGAATACTTCTATAATTCTTTCGTGCCACATAACAAAATCTGAATCTCAGCAGTCGACTAACCAAGCGAGCATCGCAATATCAATGATGCATCCGTAAGTCAAAACACAATGCACCTTCTGAAATGCACACCCTTCTCAGGCAATACCAAGTAGTAATAGCATCCATCTAGACATCTTAAACCATCCGTGCTGACTAAGAATCCATGAACTTCCCTTCAAAACTGAACTGTGACCTTGCACATGCAAAACTCAATCCCGATGAGTCAGAAACCTTCTATTTGATCTCATCCAGGAGGAAATCCTAATACACAACTCGTTCCTCACACCAATAAGAAATATTCACCCTGAACCGTGATAGAAATCATCGAGAACCCCTTTGAATCCGTTTGCACATAACTAAGCTATCAAAATCGAATCCCTCTAACTCAACCAAGCCATGCAGTTGCCCAAAACCCATGAGCATTGCCACACAACACCTGTGGAGACCCACCACATCATAAGTACCCAAAGAACCGATCATATCATTACCGTGTTGATCCAATGTACTATCAAACTGCCTTGTTTTCCTCTGAGTTCCTTCCAAATTACCCTCAAGTTGATACCCCTCCTTGCGAGATCACCATGATCCTTACCCCAAAGCTCGCCATAAGAGATTCTAGCATAAAAACCACACCGCCCTAAGGCCCATAAGTTGCTGCCTTCCCTCTTAGCACCCTAAAGTACCACAATCGAGACACCCACTATGAATAGACCTTCTGTGAATCTAAAGCCATTTCCTCCACCACTTAGTCTTTCTGATACTGAAATGCATAACCCATAATGATATAGAAATACCGCGAGCCTCGACACCATCCAATGTAAATATCATATTCTAGCCACAATTACTAAGCCATCACTTAATCTTTCTAAGGCTGAACTCATCAATAAGGCACGAGGATCAAATTCATTCCACAATTAAACAACATGAAAAACCTTTCAACACACTCATAACTCGAGACTATCCATCACATCAAGACAAAAATCAAGCACCTAGTAGTCCTTTTTACACCTCAAGCAGACTCTTTTCGTCACATTCAAATCATCTGAACATAACCCGCAGTCACATCCTACTCATCATTTAGTCATCCAACCACTCGCCTGCCACAAATTCCACTCATAGGGACACTACTGGACAAAGTCCAAAATCACATGCTCACACAACTGAAATCCCCGTGCTCAATCTACAATCAAAACCCAGCCTCAAGTCCTCCAGACCGACCCCTCATCAGCACATAGAAATCACATCTCGCGCCTCATCCATGGGGATCACAAGCCGTCCATACTCAGCCGATACCGAGCGCTCACATGTGCATACGAATGCGTGGAAGGAATTCAAAGAGTTACGCTTCAAGCTGAATCAATGCCGCACGATAAGGAAAGAAAGATGGGAAGTTTATCCTAAATGCCATGTAGCCTCTCGAAGATAGGTATGGACCTATGAACCTAGAGCTCTAATACCAACTTGTCACGATCCAAAATCACTACTCGTGATGGCACCTAACTCGACCCGCTAGGTAAGCCAACTAATAGATAATATGAACCAAATGAAATTATAGGAAAAATAGTGAAGAATTATCTGAACTTTTACAAATTAACCCAAGAACTGGTAGTACAAATCATGAGCTTCTAAGACTTAGAATTTACGAATCTGATACAAATAGTTACACGATCTGTTCGAAAGCTACATAAACAGATTAAAAATCTAAAGCCAAGGACAAGTGGAAGCTATATCCGGAATGCACGAACATCTCCAGGGTCAGCTCCCGACATCACCATCAGCTCCGCTCCAAAAGTCTGCACGCAAGGTGCAGAAGTGTAGTATGAGTACAACCGACCCCATGTACCCAGTAAGTATTTTGTCGAACCTCGTCGAAGTAATGACGAGGCTTTTTAGGTAAAAGATGCTCACTGATAAAATCTGTAATGTAAACTAACAATAGAACTATACTACAGTATAACAGAATAGAGCACACGAAACGAATGTACAAAGCATTAACGGAGTACAAGAAGAGATCACAATTCAACAGTTTCCCATATCTCGACCAATCTTTTCCTTAGAGCAAAAACCAATGAACCACAATAACCACCTCAAAAATTTCATAGAAATCCAATGGCACGGCAACACCCTTCGTACATTTATCTCATCCTTACCAAATATGCGTAAAACAGTACCAACCGAATGGCAGAAATGCCGATAAAAGAAATGACAAAGTAGGAAATACGCAAGTAGCAAAAATGAATGAGAATGTACATAAGGGCATCAGTAACAGACTAGGCGGAAAGCATAGAGGTAATGACAACAATAAGGAAAGGGAATGTAGCTTCAACTAACTAGTATGGTGGAGGCATGAATCTGGATATACCAAATAGGAAAGGGGACACTTGATCTTTATAAGTTAACAAGTAGAGACATGAATGTCTAACATGATAGAAGACTTGTACTTAAGTGCAACAAAACAGATATGACATGGATGCAATTATAACAGCAAGAAGTAGGCATGATATATGCAAGACAAGCAAGCAGAAGGCATGGGCCACACAACAACAATTGAGATAGAGGACAAAGACAGAACAGTAACGACAAGTTACATAAGAACCATAAGTATGACAATAACAGCTCAAGGTGAAGACATAAAGATATCTGCAAGAAAAGGGTATCACGACATAATGCATGTTCCTCGTCCTCACTTGCACGGAAACACCCTTCGTGTCATGAACTCGCAATAACACAAAAGCATAATAATATAAATGCAATGGCACGACATCACCCTTTGTGCTTTTATTCACATAACATGGCATGGAATCACCCTTCGTGCTTTGACTCACAAATGATATAGCACGGCATCACCCTTCGTGCTTTTACTCTCAATAATATGGCATGACATCACCCTTCGTGCTTTACTCTCAGATAATATAGCACAGCATCACCCTTTGTTCTTTACACTCTCCTCACATGATAATGTATATACAATGGCACGACATCACCCTTCATGCTTTAAACTCTTCCTTATCAAGCATATGTATAACTATGACAACAAGGCAAGAAGCATAAATAACGTCAAAGAGAGTGTTTAAACGAATATTTCAAATGAATCCCAATCACAACTTTCCAAGCCAACAATAGTTCAATAAACCCGCAAAACCTTATTATTCAAGTATTTCAACAAATCTCACAAATGATCTACAACACAAGTATAGAATCTAGTATCTCAAGGATATCGACCGTAGCAATGTATTAATGAGTACGCATAGTGATAACCGAATTAGACACATCAATGTATTCTCAAAATCCCATCAAATTTGATCAAGTTATAATAAGTTAAGTCTTAGTTTCTAACGTCTAATACTACGTTCTTAGTATCTAGGAGTCAAGTAAGGCATGAAGCAAGAAGGTCACATGATTCTACAAGACACAATTTATAACATAATTTACCTCCGAACATGGTTAACCCTGGCACATGCATATATGCTCGTCACCTCATATATGTATCACCCCCGCATGTAGCAAACAATGTCAAATAGTAGGAAAAACTCCCTCAACAAAGTTAGGCAAGACACTTACCTCAATTCGGCTAACTCAATATTCAATTTAGCTTTTCCTTTACAAATTCGCCTCCGCTCGGCTCAATCTAGCCAAAGACGACTTAAATATATCACACAATGCAAGGGAAAACAATTTCAGTTAATAAAGCTGTGATTTTTATACAATTTCTAAAAAGCCAACAAAAATCAACCCCCAGGCATGTCCGGTCAAAACCCGGGTCCAAGGGTAGGTCTTGACTACACATAGCCTCACGAGTCCAAATACGTATTTTGTTTCCAAATCCGAGTCCTATTCGAATCTCAAATCCTAAATTTTTATTTTTTTCAAATTTTTGACAAAATCCCCAAATGTTTCCCTAGATTCTCATGAATTTGATGTTAAATCTTATGAAAAATCATGAAATGTAGTTGAGAATTGATTAGAGGTACTTACCCAATGATTTGGTATGAAAATCCCTTCACAAAATCGCCTCCCATCGAAGCTAGGGTTCAAAATATAACCAAATGAAGCTAAGTCTCGGAATTCTCAACATTTAGCAGGCTGCAAATGTCGCATTTGCGACAGGACCTCCGCAAATGCGACCTCCGCAAATGCGAACAAACATCGCAAATGTGAACTAGAAGTTTTCCTGTCAAGGTCGCATTTGCAACCCAAAACTTCGCAAATGCGAAGATCCATATCTCGCAAAAGCGGCAGGGTCCATCGGAAAAGCGAACAACCCCACATCGCAAATGCGAAGGGTTTCTTCGCAAATACGAATCTCCCCCAGCGCCCAAATTTTGCAAATGCGATGGCTGCTTCGCAATTGCGACTGTCGCATTTGCGACAAAAACATCGCAAATGCGATGACACCAGTACCAGCACTCAAAAATCATGAAAATTCATTCTGAAACCAATACGAAACTCACCCGAGCCCCCGAGGCTCCAAACCAACCATGCACCCAGGTCCAGAAACACGAAACAAACTCGCTCGCGCGAACAAATCATCAAAATAACCCCTAAAAGCACGAATCGGATGCCAAAATGCATGAAGAACAAAGGAAACTTCAAGAACTTCTAGAATCGCCACCAAACGTCCGAACCGTATCAAATGAACTCCAAATGGCGCCAAATTTTGCAGAAAAATTCTACATGATGAAACGAACCTACTCGGAGCTTCAACTCATGCATAACAACCTTGACACGACGAATCGCACCTCAAGTCAAAATCAGTAAACTTTGGAATATCAACTTCTACAACTGATGCCGAAACTTATCAAAACACGTCCAATTGAACTCAAATTTGCACACATCGTATTTGACATTATGGACCTATTTCAACTTCCGGAATCGGAATCTGATCCTAATATCAAAAAGTCCACTCCCGGTCAAACTTTCTAAAAATCCAACTTTCGTCATTTAAAAACTAATTCGACTACGGACCTCCAAATTATAATCCGGACGCGCTCGTAAGTACAAAATCACCCAACGGAGCTAACGGAACCAACGAAACTCCATTATGAGATCTAATGCTAAAAGGTCAAACTTGGTCAACTCTTCTAACTTAAAGTTTAAATCTTGAAGTTCATTCTTCCAAATCGATTATGGATAACTTGAAAACCAACGCCGACGATTTACTTAAATATTAATATATCATGCGGAGATACTCGAGCCCTCAAACTACCAAACGAAGTGCAGATGCTCAAATCGACCAGTCGGGTCGTTACATAATTCAACAACAATACAATCTCTGTGGGTCCCAACAATACCATCATATAGCTTAAGCATGATTTCTAACATGAATCACAGCTCAATTTCTCTAACACATGGAGAATACGTGGATAATAACAAGATTATATGACTGCACAGTTCTACATAATCCTATGGTGCACGCCCACACGCCCGTCACCTAGCATGTGCGTCACCTCAACACCAACCACATAACACGTAATTCAGGTATTCATACCCTCAGAACCAAGTTTAAAAGTGTTACGTACCTCAAACCGTGCAAATATCTACTCCAATAAGCCCTTTCCTCGCGAATCGGCCTCTGAACGCCTCGAATCTAGCCACAAAAATCTCGATACAATCAACACAAGCTATAGGAATCAATTCTATATGATAAAGCTATGTTCTTAAACAAAAATCAAAAAGTCAACCCCGGGCCCACGCCTCGAAATCCAACAAAAATTACAAAATCCATACACCCATTTAACCACGAGTCCAACCATACTAAATTTACTAAATTTCGATCACAACCCAACCTTCAAATCCTCAGTTTTAAGCTTATGAAGTTTCTATAATTTTTCTCAATTTTCTAACCCAAAACACTAATTAAATAGTAAAAATAATGATAAATTCATGTATAACAATCAAATCCGAGTTAGAATCACTTACCCCAATAAACTCCTTAAAAATTCCTTCAAGAATCGCCCAAATTCGAGGTCTCAAGCTAAAAATTTGAAAAATGGGTTCAAACCCTCGATTTTGATATTTTAAAAGTGTGCCCAGAGATTACACATCGCGATCACGGAATTTCCTTCGCGATCGCGAAGAACAAAATCTTCAAGAGCCTAAAAACCTTCTACGCGAATGCACACACCTGGTCGCAAATGTGACCACCAAATTTCCCTGACCTACGAGATCGCAGACAGCCTCACGCTATCGCGATGAACAACGCGTGGGAACCCAAGCCTCCTCTTCCTTCTTCGCAAACGCGTCCCCCTGCCACGCGATCGCGTAATACAACTCCCTCAAGGCTTCGTAGTCACAACTTTAACCATGCGATCGCATAGAACAAAATTCCACCTGCCATACCTTACCCTCTAAGATCGCGTCCCTCTCCTCGCGATCGCGTAAGAGGAAACCAGAAACACAAGCATCAACAAACTTCAGCAACTCTTCAAGTCAAATTTCAATCCGTTAACCATCCGAAATTCACCCGAGGCCCCCGAGACCTCAAACAAACATACCAACGAGTCCTAAAACACGATACAAACTTAGTCGAGGTCTCAAATCACATAAAACAACATCAAAAACACAAATCGAACCCCAATTCAAACCTAATGAAACTAATAAATTTTCAACTTTTACAATCGATGCCGAAACCTATCAAATCAAGTCCGATTAACCTAAAATTTTGCACACAAGTCATAAATAATACAACAGACCTATTCCAACTTCCGGAATCAAAATCCCAGCCCGATAACCACAAAGTCAACTCTCAGTCAAACTTCTCAACTCTCCAAACTTCTATTTTTTCAATTTTCGCCAATTCAAGCCAAAATTATCTACGCACTTTCAAATCAATATCCGGACACGCTCCTAAGTCCAAAATTATCATACGGAGCTATCGGGGCCCTAGAAACTCTATTTCGGAGTCATTTACATATAAGTCAATATATGGTCAACTCTTTCAACTTAAGCTTCCAACCTTGGGACTAAGTATCCCAATTCATTCCGAAAACATCTCCGGAACCAAACCAACTACCTCGACAAGTCACATATCAACCAACGAGCATGGAATAAGCAATAAATGGGGGAACGAGTTATAATTCTCAAAATGACCTGCCAGGTTGTTACACATGGGAATAGCCTAGTGATAAATACTCATTGCTTCGCCATGACTTTCGAGTTAAGTTTATGGCGTTTCGTGGTCATGCAATACGAATTTGTGATTATATTCATTTTTTCGTGTATATTAGTATATGTTGATTTTGTAAAATTTTTTTGACAGACTCTGATTGGCTGAAATTTCCTAAGTCCATTGAAAACGGCCTAGTGACCAATACTCATCGCTTTGCCATAATTCTGGGTTCATTTTTTGCATTTCGTGGTCATGCAACACGATCTTGTGATTATATCCACTTTTTCGTGTGTATTAGTAAATGTTGATTTTGTAGAACTATATTGACGGACTCTGATTGGCCTGAAATTTTGTATGTCCATAGAAAACTGGCTAGTGACGAATACTCATTGCTTTGCCATGACTTTCCGGTTTATTTTATGGCATTTTGGGGTCATGCAATATGAATTTGTTTATTAGTACGTGCTAATTTTGTTAAAAAAAAGTTTGATGGATTTCGATTAACTTGAAATTTTTTAGGCCCATAGGAACGGCCTAGTGACAATTACTCATTGCTTTGCCATGACTTTCAAATTCATTTTATGGCGTTTTGTGGTCATGTAATACAAATTTATGATTATATCCATTTTTTCGTGTATACATGGTGATTTTGTAAAAAACAAATGGCGGACTTTGATTGGGCTGAAAGTTTATAGGTTCATAGGAAGCGACCTCGTCCTTAAGTGAAAAATGATAAGAGAGCAGGCCCATTACATATCGAGTGCCGAACCGTTTGTCATCGACCATTGGAGTTTTTCAGTTATCTGAAAAGAAAGAGGATTACTTGTACAAACGAAGATGAAGATGTGAACCCAAAAGGAAATAGTAGAATCCTCACGAAAGATTGCTTCATATCTTGTAAAACTTAAAGAATAGTTGAAAATGATGCAGCGCCAGAATGAATATGTCTCATCATAATTTGTTGGTTATGGTATGGAGAATTGAGTCGAAAGGTTGTGGCCACCTAAGGTTTCATGACATACAATCGAATGTGTACTTAGTTTCAATTCTTGGAAATCTACTAAAATTAGTAAAATTACTCGCGCTTCACGCAATAAATCAACGTATTTTCAAAGAGATCAACAGACTAATAATGAACTTATATCATTCTTTTTTTCTGTGAGAAAGAAAACACTTTTAAACAATACATATTTGGGTTAATTCACATGTTAGTTCATAAATTTATTTATTTAGAGCAAATACTTATATGCAATGCTATATATAATTTATTATACATTACCAAGAAAATTATTTATATAATTAACAAAGATTTAAGGACATTCAAAAAATAAAAAAATCAAATTATAATTATAATTGCATATATTTTATTTTAAAGGTACTAATTACACAAATAAAAACATTTAAATTTATCAGTTCTATATTAGAAGATCATATAAATGAAATACAAAGCTTTTTATTAGCATCAAATAATCATTAGGAAAGACTACGGCATCTTGTCATTGCAACATAATTTGGAAACCTTTGTGTTGTATTCATGTTCTTTGAGGGTACATAGATTTCTAGTATATAAGATAACTATAAAATTGAGAATAGAATATTATGATTGAGAAAACCAAGAGGCCAAACTCTTATATTCTTTCTTGTAAATGATATTGTACAAATAACTATAATTGTAAATGGAATTAAAATTTAAATCAAATCATCAATATATTTATTGAGGGACAAAAAATACAGGAGTGGTTAAATATTCCTTCTCTCTCCTTATTTTTCTTCTTTATGAACGTGAAAGTGAACCTTTAATTTTGTTATATACTAATAGTCTAGTCTATATATCGATAAATTTTCTTTCAATCAGAAATTAGAAAATAATAAATAATATTTATTTATTTGTTAATTGAACCTTTGTTTATAAACTCAAATTAAAGTTAAAAAATAAATACTGTATTATTCTAAAAATGCATTCATTGAGATGCTTATCTTATTGAGTAACTACAACATTATATTAAAGAAAATGGCACACTCATTAAGGAATAAAAACCAGAAAGTATTTACATACCACTCAGGTTTATAAAATGTTAGTTACAAACTTAAAAAAAGAAAAAGAATCAAAACTAATCTTGTGTAAATACTATAATTAAAAAAATGATTGTTGTCTCACAGTAGTTGCTCATGCATTTCACTAATTCTCAAAGCAGAACATTATAAAGGAAAAATTAAACAAAAAATCAGTTAACAAAATATACTTTAAGAAAAGAAGGAAGCAAAACTAATTGTATTAAATCCTAAAATTAAAAATAATTAAATACTACATAGTAAACTGTTATATTTTCTCTCTTTTCTTCATGAGATTTGTACTCAAGATTCAAAGTATATTTGAACCGATTTCAATTATCTACAACACAAACAAAAATATAGTGCATAAATTATGGTATGTACTCTATAATTGTCAATTAATGGAATAAAATATTGTTAACTACCTTCAAAATGGATTAGGTTGATGCTTGACTTTCTTGCATCTTCAGAATGATGACTGCAAGTTTACAATTGAATCAGTGGATAAAGGAAGTAAAATGAAGAATTGGCAATGGAAAAGGAAGAGAAAGCGAAGTTGGGTTCACATTTAGTAGTCTTCAATTTATTAAGAGACACTTGAACGGACACATTCTTTCTTCTTTTTCTTTTGGTAATTAATTTTTATTACTAGGAAAAATATTTACAAGTATAACAAAACCTTATCACTATCCACCTAGGTTTGGACATGCAGCCCCAAACTTAGGAACATCAAAACTAATTAACACTAGTTCTAAGTATAGACTAGCTAAGGATAACAATTTAAATCTTGAAATCTTTTAGCTAGACTAGGACTCAAGCTTCCTCGACAATGGACCTCTTGGATTATCGTTTTAACCAGCTCCTCACTTTTTCTCTGTTGCCTGCGAAAAGTTCTCCAATTACTTTCTTTCCATATATGGTATACAATGCAAGTTAGAAGCATTTTGTATATTGTTGCTGATGGTTGTTTACCTGCTGCATGTTTTGTAGCCCATTTTACCTCTTCATTCCACCCAGCCACATCTCTTTTGACTCCAATCCAATATAATAGTTTCCTTCAAACTGCTGCTGAGTAGGTGCATCTGAAGAAAAGATGATCGTGGTCCTCTGTACCTCCTTCACACAATGAACATGGTTGATTGGCTAATATTCCCCAAGTGATAAGCTTGTCTCGTGTGTATAATCTGCCCAGGATTGCTAGATAAAAGATAAAAATCCATTTAGGACTGTTGGTGTTATTGCATAATAATCTCCTCCATTCAACTTTAGGGAACTCTCCTCTAAACTTATTATACATGTCTCTAATGGAGTAGCTCCTCGCATTCATCACCTCTTTCACTCCTATATTTGCTTCATTTAGATACTTTGCAGCTCCTAATATTTTCCGAGTGAGCCAACAAGCTTGTTTCACATTTATATTCCATATCACATGTTGTTTTATATAGTATGTATGTATCCACTGTATCCATAGGCGATCCTTCTTCTTACACAAATTCCATAGTTGCTTAAGGATTGCAACTCTGTTCCACGTGAGGATGTCAGTGATGTTCAAACCACCTGCAGACTTTGGCTAGCATAATTGTTTCCAGGCCACTAATGCTTTATTGCTCCCTTCTGCTTCACCTGTCCAAAGAAACCTCTTACAAATGGTCTCAATCTTTAAAATAATCTTCTTTGGTAAAGGAAAGATTTGTGACCAAAAGGATTGGATGGCAATCAGAACACTTTTGATCAATTGTAACCTTCCTGCATAAGATAGAAACTTTATTGTCCAATGCTTAACTCTGGTGAGCATCTTATCCAGTAGGGGCTGACACTGAGCTACAGATAATCTTTTGATACTTAATGGAACCCCCCAAGTATCTGAATGGTAGTGTGCCTGTGGAGAAGCCTAGACACTGGTTAATATGTTGCTGAACATCCACTGGTACCCCTACAAAATAGATACAACTTTTGTCTTGGTTTGCAATTAGTCTCGAGGAGCTGGAAAAGTGCTGAAAACACTCATAGAGCAGTTGAATGGACACCACATTACCTCTGCAAAACAACAACAACAAATCATCTGTAAAGCTGAGTTGCACTATGTTCAGCTTCTCACATCAGGGATGATAGTTAAAGTCATGCCTGTCCTTCAAAGTCTTTAAGATTCTGGTCAAGTATTTCATGACCAGGACAAAAAGATATGGCGACAGTGGATCCCCTTGTCTGACTCCTCTTTTGGCATCGAAGGGAGCTGTTGGCTTGCCATTTATAATAATAGAATAGGACACTGTAGTGACACATGTCATGCCCT
This sequence comes from Nicotiana tabacum, assembly GCF_000715075.1. Taxonomy (NCBI): domain Eukaryota; kingdom Viridiplantae; phylum Streptophyta; class Magnoliopsida; order Solanales; family Solanaceae; genus Nicotiana; species Nicotiana tabacum. The sequence goes on along the minus strand of NC_134094.1, from coordinate 5,703,293 downwards.
AGTAGGATATTATCATTCAACACACTTCCTAGTACAAATGCTGCTTGAATCATGTCTATTAAGGAGTCCATCACTGGTTGCAGCCAGCTTGTGATCATCTTTGAGATAATTTTGTATATAATAGTGCAACATAAAATTGGTCGATACTGCTTAATGGAAGATGGATTCTTCACTTTGGGGAATCAGTGTGATTGAGGTACTATTTATTGGCTTGTACATGGAACCCTCATTAAAGAATTTCACTATAACATTTGTAACATCATCTCCAATTAAGTGCCATGCCTTTTTGTAGAAGTAGGCATTAAATCCATTCCCTCCTGGAGCCTTAAAATTTTCTATTCACTGTAATGCTTGCACCACATCAGCTTTAGTGAAAGGGGAGATGAGTTGTAATCTTGTAAGTCCTGGCCCTTTCCTCATTATACTAGGATTAATAGCAGGCATGCTATTAGCTGACTTTCCTAGTAATATTCTGTAGAAACCCACTACTTCCTACTCAATGCCTTTTGTTGTTTTGATCAATCTTCCATTATCAGTTGTAAGCAATTTTATCCGGTTCTGTGAAATTATTCCTTTCATACTGGCAAAAAAGAAAGTTATGTTAGAATCACCCAACTTAAGCCATTGCACTCTTGATCTTTGTTTGTATATGCTTTCCTCTACCATGCTCACTTTTTCAACTATTATTTAGTGATTTTTTCTGTCTCAAACATATCAGTAGATATTGTAGTGTTTCTCATCTGAACTTGTATGCTAGCTAGTGTTTCCCTTAGTTGCTGAACCTTATTGGTTATTTTTGTAAACTCTTTCTTGTTGAGCCTCTTAAGAGCAGCCGTCACATTTTTTAAGTTTTGCCAAATGCTTCTTATGCTTCCTTCCTTGTTATCCTAGCCTTCCTGTACTATATTTCCAAATTTTGGATGATCAGCTAAGCAGTTAAAAAATTTGAAAGGTTTCCCCCCTACTATCCATTGTTGTTTCCAGTTCTATACATAGTGGAGAATAGTCTGAAAAATGAGGATCCATCATATTAACTTGTATTGGTAGAATATTCAGCATCCACTGTGCATTAACAATAGCCCTGTCTTTTCTACTGTATACATGACTATTTGTCCATGTATATGTCCTTCCCACAGTTGCAAGTTCATTCAATTTGCAGTCTTCCATCAGAGCCCTGAAATCCTTAATTTTATTTTCCTACACTGCTGTACCATTTACCATGTCCTCTATATCCAATATTGCATTAAAATCACCCATTATTAGCCATGGGCTAGTTGTCTGTGAGTCTAAATCCCTTAGTGCATCCCACAGAGTACATCTATGAGCAATTATATGTAGTCTATAGATCGCAATAAAATCAAAATGACTGCTAGAATTAACACTATGAACTATCCCATGTATGTATGGTGTATGATTCTGCAACATGTTAAACTGAATGCTATTTGGATCCCAAATGATCCATATCCTTCCTCTGCCATTAGAAGTATCATTGGAGCACCAACTCCACCCAGCTGCACATTTATTAATAACTTCATTTGCCTTATTATCTTGAACTCTATATTCTACTATTGCTATAATACTAATCTTATTACTCTGCAAAAACAATTTTATCTCCTTTTGCTTATATACCTTATTGAAACCCTTCACATTGCATGTAGTTATCTTCATGTAGAGTTAGGATGGATTGGGACTTTTCCTATATCTGCTCCTGTGCTACCTTGAGGATCCATCATCAACCTATTTTGTTCTTTCCTCCTGTATTTCCACTCTTAATAGAGAGAATCTATTAGTAGTGGTGATAATTTGTTGAGCTGGGCTTGCTTGTCCTCCCCTTCCTTTTGCTTTTTGCCAGGCTTGTTGATCACCATCTGCTATCTATGGTTCACTTTGTTGTACTTGAGTTGTCTGCTTACCCGTGTCCTTTCCAGCTTGTTTAATTGGTCCTATTGCAACCTATTGAACTGCTGGTTTTATGTTTCTTGCCTGTTGCATATTTGTACCTACATTGTGATTTTTGTCCTGTTGTTTTGTTACTTCTGCCCTTTGCTGCTGCTGCTCTCCATTTTGGAATTTTCTATATGTCCCAGCTACGTCTTGTACTCCATCACAATCATGCCCAGCCATAAGGCATTTCTTGCAATATTGTGATACCCAGTCATATTCCACCATCTATTTAAATTCCTTCCCCAATGGGTCTTGTACAATATTGCTCTTTGATAGGTCTTTAGTTATATTCATTTCAATGAGGACTCTAGCATAAGATATCCTTGTTGTACTAGTTGTGCATTCATCAGCATATATAGGGCAGCCCAAACTACTTGCAATTCGACTAAGAGTCAACCTCCCCCAACAATTCAGAAGCAAATTTGGGAAGCTGACCCACAATTGTATAGTCTTTAGGACTTCATCATAGAAATTAAAATCAGCTGACCATGACTTCAATATTATCGGCTTTGTTCCCATAGTGTGTGGCCCTGAGTATAACACCTCATTTTTATCTTCCATGATATTGAATAATATAACAAAATATCCTTCATTATGGTAATAAATATTTGGTTTAGCAGCAAAGTTCTATTGTGAGGCTATAAACCGCTCCATGGCTCATGATTCAAGATGGAGTCAGGAAAGTGCAATTATAACAGCCTTCTGCCACTTCGCATTTTCAGCTTCCATCTCCTCCTATTGTTATTGCACTTTTCTGACTCCATCTTGAATCATAGGAGGTATGAATACTAGATCCATTCCCCTTGCAGCTATCCTGTTAGTAGTAAATAAATTTGCCCAAGTTTTCTCAAGTTATACTGTATGTTGCTTTGTTCTTTCTTGGACTGGTACATTAGTAGTACTCTGTTCCTTTCCTTTTTGCTCCTCCACTTGGGTTGTTTTGCTTATAGTGCCAATAGTCTCTTGGTTTAGTATTCCTTTCACCATTGTACTCTTCTCATTTTGGATCCTCACTATTTTCGCTAATGGAACAGTAGCAATCAATGGAACAATGGTTGTTGCTGGGCTTACCACACTAATCACCACACCGGCAGATTTAGGAGTGGAATTCACCATACTAGGACTAGAATTTCCTAAATTGTGTGGTGAATTCATCTTCATGGCACTAGCTCCTTCAAAATTAGGCACTATCGATGTCTTCCCTTTTTTGTATCCTAGGGTTCCTATTTGTGGATAATTTCTTCCCAAACTTTCATTCCGGCTTCCTGATGCAATGAACTCCGCTAATTGAACCTTTGTCGCAGTCCGTTTTGGTCTTCCTCTCCCCATTTTTGATCAACGCTTGTTAGCATATCACACTTAACGTTGGACACAATCTTTCACTCCCCCATAGGCAACTGCTCTTAATTAATATGCATGTAGATGCTTTTAACTTTGAAAGGACGCACTCTTTCATTTTTCGGAAGGCATATAGCACCTAAACGTAAACGGCAAAAATATGAAAGAAAGCCAAAAATTTGAGAAACTAGAAAAATGTGTATTCTTGTTAAAGAGGATGCCACATTACCGTGTCAATACCCCTCAATTATATATATATATATATATATATATATATATATATATATATATATATATATATATATATATATATATATATTAGCAAAACATTGTATTTATCTAAACACCACATAAATTTAGTCTTTTTTTTCATTTGAACCATACTTTGCACACTTCTTATCTCGATTCTCAATTTTTTAATGTCATTTTAATGGATATATAGTGAATCTCCTTCTCCTTTTTAAAGAATTGTGTGACATGTAGACGGGGGCGGAGTCGGTATATATGTTACATGTTCGATCGAACTCAAGAACTTTAGTCCAAATCTTGTATTTGTCTTAAAAAATTATTAAATATGTACAAAGTTTTAATTTAGAACCTATTAACCTAAAATAACTAGAATATTGAACCTAAAAAGTTTAAATCCTGGCTTCGCCTCTGCACGTAGAAAGAAATTCTGCATTTATATCATGCCATGTATTATTAAAAAAATGTGGTTTTCAGGATAGTATCAGCACATATTTCAGATTTTATTTTATTTATTTATTTATTTATTTCACAATAACATTTGGATCATGGGTTGCACAAAGTTAGACCAGTGTGACAAGTGGAGTTAAATCCAATGACCAGCTATTAATCATTTTAAATTTAACACGTCATCGAAGTAAAAAAGAAAAGGGGAAAAATAGTCTGCCATAAAATAAATTAAGCTAAACAATGGATATTAAGTATCATTATTATACTAATAATAATAATAATAATTCTAGTTCTCGGTTTATGTCTTCAAAAAGGTTTTTTATATACAAATATACAATGAATAAATAATTCCAGCCAAATCTGGTGAATGATTAGGGCCCGTTTGGCAAAAACAAAATTTGCTTTTTTCGAAATTAGTGTTTGGCCATGAAATTTTCAATTTTCACTTGAAGATGAATTTCAGAATTTTTCGAAAATTTGAAAAACTCCAAAAAACTGATTTTTAAAATTTTCACTTCAGAATTCAGATCACTCATAAAAATTCAAAAACAGCCCAAAATTATATTCACAACTCTAATTTTTAAATACCATTTTCACTTAAATTTTTTTTTTTACCTTTTACCCAAATTTTATAATTCTTATATCCAAATGCCCTCTTATACTAAATTATATGAGACATTTGTCCCACAATATAGTTCTCGATTTAATCAGGAGGCTGGATTATACACTGTAGATATAAAGTGTCATTATACTAATAATAATATTAGAGTTTAACTTTTGTGCATTAATAGTGTACAACTTCTTTACCATCAGATTAACATAGATTTATTACAACAAATAATTATCTACAGCAATCCTAATTTGATGGCTTAAAAATGCTGTAAATTAATCTGTTGTGACCAATCAAAAATGCTGATAGTATAAAGATTTATTTCGCTATCATTGTAATGTAAGTCGAAATGGAGCTTTCACGAAACGGTAAAAGTTGTCATCATATGATCAGGAGGTCACGGCCCGTATACATAAAATTCAATATTCCAAACCTTCTCCGGACTGAAAATGCTTAGTGCACGACATTGTTTTTTTCTTTTTAATTGTATACAGGGGCGGCCCTCCCTAAAGCAGGTAAAACAACTGCTTTAGGCCCCACATTTATGGGAGCTCCATTTTTTGTTACACCTAATAGGCTATATATAAGTTAAAAAAAATTATGTGAAGTGAAAAAGTTTGATTTCTTTGTTTAACAAATATAGAGAAGAAGAATTTGCAACTGCTATGATTTCTGTCAAGAAAATTACATTCTGATATGTAGGAAGAAATAATTTGATGAGAATATTGATAATGGAATCTCAAAATCTCTCGAATAGTCTTTTAGAGTTGATTACTTTTTATAGATAGTATGCTAGGCTATTTTTCACTTCAAAATAGATTTGAACAATTCAAAACATATGAATATATTTTTGATTTTTTCTATTTAGCGGTAAAAAACCTAGATAGAAAATTTGAAAAAACATTACCTTAATCTTGAATGTTCCTTAAAGCATAACAATCAATTTGATATTGATGGTTTAGATTTATTTTTGAATAAATAATGCTAAAAAAATAGTACAAATAAAAAATAATAATTTAATTGATATGCGCAATCAAATTAAAAGATTTGATTCTTTTCCAAACGCCTATATTGCTTATAGAATATTGTTAATAACTCATGTTATCGTTACTTCATCGAAAAGAAGTTTTTCAAAATTAAAATTGATAAAATCTTGCCAAAGATCAACAATGTCCCGAGAGATGTTAAATGGATTAGGTATATTGTCAATTGAGAAAGACTTATTATGAGAAATTGATTATAAGAAAATTATTAATAACTTTGCATTTTAAAAAAGTTAGAAAAATAGAATTCAAATAAAAAATAATAAATTTTTTAAAAAACGTTAAGGCCAATTATAAAGTTTGGCTTTAGGCCACAAAATTCATCGGGTCGCCCCTGATTGTATATAAGTCAAATCTTAAACATAATCCTTTCGTCCCATTTTATATGGTGGAGTTCAGATTTCGAGAGTCAAACAAGTTTTTTTAACTATAATTTTTTATATATCTTTCAGATATTCTGAATTGTTAATTATTGTGACCTAGGGATGTCATACGGGCGGGTTGTGCCGATTTTAGGCGGGTCAAAATGCGTTGAGTTAATAATTGGGCGGGTCAAATGACTTGCCCAAAAGTTGCCTGGTCTAAGATGGGTTGAGTCAAAATGGGCTAAAATTTGAGTCATAGCCCAACCCGCCCAATTCTTATCAAGCTTTACTTAATATGTGTTATTTTTTTATGAATTGTATAATTATTAAATAAGACTTTTTTTATGTTATATGTTCATATATAACATATCAAACAAAAAAAATTATATTTAAGATATTTTTGACAAAGTTACTCATGGATCAATTTGAGCTAAAAATCAACACAACTTTAAATGGATTGAGATGAGTTGAATCAAGATAGACTGGATTCAGTCGAGTCAATAACTAATCCAACCTTGGGCGGGCTGGACAGATTATCTAGGATTGGGCTAAATTTGACCGCCCTATTCTGACCTATAGTACGTTCAAATTTTGTTTTAAATAAATTAAAGATTTTATATCCGAATTAACAATCAAAATTAAAAGTTTGACATTGTGACAGAGGGAGTAGTATTTAAAATTTAAAAATATATTTATATAATTCGAGTTTACATTAAATGTATATAATCCGCCAATGTGGAAAGAGGGAGAGAGGGGAAAGTGAGACATATACGGATCACCCCCAAAAGTCTGTAATCACTAAAGCAAAGAACAAAGAAATCAAATTTCCTTTTTCTAATTCACTTTCTGAACCAAAAAAAGAAGAAAAAGGAAAAAGAGAACAGAAAATGAGCAGTACAGAACAAGAACTTCTCGACATCAATCCTCTTGAGCTCAAATTCCCATGTAAAATTATCGAGTTCTCCTTATTTTTATGTTAAATTTTCGTTATTTCTTTTTTCTTATTTTTAATGCTTTTTTTTTTCTTTTTTTTATCTGTAATGGGGTTTGATCAGTTGAGCTGAAGAAGCAGATATCTTGTTCCCTTCAATTATCAAATAAAACTGAAAATCATGTTGCTTTTAAGGTACATTTTATTCCAAATTACTCTCTTTTTTCGTAATTCTTAATTTCTTGTTTCTTATAAATTTTGTTTTATTTTTTTTCAGGTCAAAACTACCAACCCGAAAAAATATTGTGTTCGTCCAAACACTGGCATTGTTTTGCCAAGATCCACTTGTGATGTCATTGGTATTAATATTACTTCTTATGTCAATCTCATAAAATTGTTCACATTTCAATATGCTCTTGTAAGAATGATATGACTTGTTATAGGCTCCAATTATACAAAACAAGTATTTTTATATAAGTATTTAGTAATATACAATTAATTTTAACCTATGATATCATGTTAGTTACCATTTACTAGATTTTCAGTTAATGTTGATCAAGAGATTTACCTAATTATGTAAGGACCTGATTGTGTGAATATATTTTACACCGTTAGTGCATAGAACTTAAACTCCTTGTAAAAACCGTTGTTTGGGTATTTTATGTATATTTAACTTATGGGTCAAAAGTATGTCTTGTTTTTTCTTCAAAAGTTCCATGTCCAGTCAGATACCATCAAAAAATTGAGATGGAGGGAGTATTTGGAATAATCTTGTCCGCAATGTAAATGTATGGACAGAGTTACTCGGTATCTTGCTGGTGAGAGGTAGCAGGTACCGGTGGAATAGTCGAGGTGTGCTTACGATGGCCCAAACACCACCATCTAAAAAAATAACAAGAAATGGAAGTCATTTCTGGTAATATGAACTCTAAAGAAGAAATTTCAAATCAACAACAACAATTATGCCTGATGCCTCAATCCCAATTAAGTTGGTGTGATGTATATGAATCCATATTGTCCATGTCGCTCCATTTAAGCTTATCAGTGCAGCTTAAATTTTAAACTTGGACTTATAGTTCATCTTATTGGGATATTATAAGTATTCATCATATCTGGTCCTTGTTCAGCATCACGTTATGAGTGTTAGATTTTCTTTCTTTTTTGTTGGTCATTAATATTAGTAAATATTTTTTTTAGTAACAATGCAAGCACAAAAGGAGGCCCCTGCTGATATGCAATGCAAGGACAAGTTTCTACTTCAGAGTGTGGTTGCAAGTGCCGGTACCTCGCCAAAAGACATCACCCAAGAAATGGTAATTGTACAAATAAGTGGAACTTTCTCCTTTTCATTGCTTTACAATTTTGAGTCTGTGAAGACTAGAAAATTGTATCTTTGTTGTAATATTTAACTGACACTTACACTGTAATGTTTGATTTGAGAAATGAACGATAAAATAGTGGATCACCTTTTAGTTGTCGTTGTCGTTACACAACCATTTAAACTTAGTGAAGTTTGTTGATCCCTTTATAGTTCAATAAGGAGCCTGGACGTGTTGTGGAAGAGTGCAAATTGAGAGTGATTTATCTTCCCCCACCGCAACCACCATCCCCCGTCACAGAAGGATCAGAAGAAGGTTCTTCGCCAAGACAGTCCTTGACAGAGAATGACAGTCAAAATGGTTCTGAGGTTGTTTACTGAATCGCTTATTCTTTATTTATCGCCTTTAATGATTCTTTTTGTATGTTTCATCTTACTCTTAGTGAATCTTGATTATTCACGCTTATCATTGTTACCTGCAGCTCACAAGAACATTCCTTGAAACTCATGACAAATCTTCAGAGGTGAAATTTCTATTATAATTCCATATTGTACCATACATTTACATCCCATTAAAGTCAATAACATATGTGTGTATCTTAGTTTACTTATGTCCTATTAATAGTCAATAATATATGTGTGTACCTTAGTTTTGTGGAATGTCAAATTTTCTATATATTCTATACCTGTGTGTATTTATGCATGTTATTATTTGCCGATATCTAGTGCTTATGAGACATATTCATTGTCACTGATTTGTACTATTTGACTATTTGTGAAGAATCGTCATTCCCTTAGCAGGAGCATTCATGTTGTTGGAGGTGTCTAAAGATGACATAATCTAGCACGGTTTCTTGTGTCTTTGAGATGTTTTTGAATGACCTAATGATATCATGGCATTTGTTATCTAGAGAGAAGTGTAAATAAGTTAGGAGGTAGGGACATATACTGAAAATAACTCGAGTTAATTGCAGTATCTAAGACATGTTACTAACAAATTTACAACCTTTATCATCGGGACCAGTACTGTCCCAAAAAGTTCTCCTGAAAATACTGTTAGAGCTAAACTTCTGATCTCAACTTGGATTACATTGAGCTACAAACTGCTGGTTTGGTATGGTTACTCAAGTTTGTTTTGTTTACTAACACGTATGATGATTTTTCTCCGAGTGATTATTAATCATTTGGCATAGACAGACGCTAGAAATATTTGGTTTTCTGATCAGAGATTACCCTTTAACTAGGTAATAAGTTTGTTATCCTGGAATTTCACCCTATATTAGAATCTTTAATTTATTATGAAATACATCAAGTTTCTTTCTTCTAGTATTGAGTTTTGCTGCAGGCTTTATCTTGATATCTAGTTATTCAAATTAAGGGAACATCATTCTCTTCGTGATTAGTTCTCCGTTCCTCTCCTCATTCTCTTAGTCCGAGCACAGTTGTCTTGTCATCCTAATTCACATAAGATGCTCGCTAGTCCTATTACATCAGTATTTAGTAGCAACCTGAAGAGAAGTTTGATCTGTTCTTGTCCCCCTAAAGTGTTGGCTAATGGATTAAGATTGGGCTTTACTTACTGATGCTTTCAATGTTGATGATCTATATATGGCACAATTCACCTTGTTATGTGAAACAATGACCTCAACTACAATGGCCTCCATCTCTGAGATGCCATGGTCAAACATCGACCTCAACTACGTAGGACTCCATCTGAAATATTTTATCTTCTGCTTTATTCAATTAAGTGAACAATCCAAATTTTTGTGCAGTAATGTATTTTTTAAAAATCCCCTGTTCTCTTTCCAACTAAGTGGTTTTCCTGAAATTTGTTTGCGTTCCTTCATGCCACCACTTCCAATTTCTTCATTTCTTATTGTACAAATAGACTGCTATCTGCCGAGGAACTTTGTGGTTCCACTTGGTCTGCTTTGATTATTCCCTAATTACTGAAAAGAGATGACTTTTTCTCCATGTCCTCGAACAAGTCAGGCTTTTTCTGCGTACGCATTTGCAGCTACTCTTAGATCCTTCAAACATTTCATGCTTGTTGCAGTTAATTTGTTTGTTTTAAGCATGTTTGAAAGGAGATATTGGCCAGCTTCCTTACCTTACAGTTCCGCATCAACATGATTAATCTGGACGTATCTTTTCAGGCAAAATCAGTTATTTACAGATTGACGGAGGAGAAAACTGCTTTTCTACATCACAGCAACAGACTTCGCCAAGAATTGGTAAGCGTAACATTACTTTCTTTTTCTCATTCTTGTGCCTCCTAAAACTCCAATACTTGTAGAAAGACCACGGAATTTGCTATATCTATGAGCAGTTTCATATGCAAGTCCTTCTGCCTGCCATTATTTATGTCCTCCTTTCACCTGAATAGTCAATTCATTCTAATGGTTTAAGTGAGAGCCAGCTGAACTTTCATACACAAACAACTATGCCTCAATCACAAGCAAGTTGGGGGATTTTGTATCGTGAGGATTCACCATAAATTGAACAATTTTATGCCGGCCGTCAACCTATTGCAACCGTCCTCTTTTATCCGTGTTGTTTGCTGAACTTGCATAAACAGACTATTAGTCTGCTTTGTATAATTTGGATTAGAGTGGTTGTATCTTTTAGTTACAATGACTTACTTCTGAAACAATGATGTTTAGCTCTTCTAGTGCTTCTGTTTGTTGTTCCTTTTCTAGGAACATATACATGCTTTAGAAAATAATTGGATTTATTTGTTAGAATTCAAATGTTTAGAAATCTTGAGCCGAGGGTCTATTGGAAACAACCTCTCTACCTTCACAAGGTAGGGGTGAGGTCTGCGTAGGTCCCCGCTTGTGGGATTACACTGGGTTGTTTGTTGTTGTTGTTGTTGTTGTTGTTGACTTACTTCTGAAACACTATCTGTAGGAACTTCTGAGGCGCGATATCGGCAAAAGTCGCGGTGGTGGTGCTTCCTTCATGTTTGTCATCATTGTTGGCTTGATAGGTGTAGCTTTGGGCTACATCCTCAAAAGTTGAGCAGTAATCAAATATTCAATTAAATGTTCATTTCTCAAACTCAGAGAAGCATTGAGGAGAAAAAAGACAGGCTGGGCAATGATTGAAGCAATGGTGATTTTTTGTCTTAGTTAGCTGCACTTATTAGTAGGAAAGAATTGTCTAGCTGGTATTTTATTTGCCTAAAATCTCTGTAAACTCGTTTGTCCTTTTTATGTGGTCTTTGATTGGGTCAAAAGAAGTTGCAACTACTTTAGTAACTAAGCATTATGGATGATAATTCTAGCTTGAAAAAATATACTAATAACTTTGTATCTACTAGATAAAGTAGTCTAATTTTTAGTTTTATTAGGCAGAGTTACCGGTAATTGTGCTGGTTGCAAGTAGCAGGGATAGTCGAGATGATTATTGACCAAAAATAAAAAGTTTTTTCTTCTCCTATTGTGAAGATCAGATTACCCTTTAGGCCATATTACAAGGTCCAAGACTTGATCTGGTTTTCATTGTTTCTTTTTGTGCTGCTCCAGAGAAGGAAAGTTTCTTGTTCTTCTCTTTTAGAAATAAATAAGAAAGAAAATCAACTACTTTTTCTTTCTCTCTCATTATGTGGCTTGCTAGTCCGTTTAAAAAATAGTGACACTTTTTTATATGTAAAAGAAATTTAACTTTAAACTTCCTAATTTATCTTTAGTGAGAAATTTATATAGTCACACCAAAATCATAACAAGCATTTTATAACTATACAAATATTATAATATGTTTAAGTTAACAAGTTTTAAGAGTTTTTTTTTTTTTTTTAAATTCTGTCTTGTCAAACAATTGTCACATAATTGAAACAGGAGGAGTCACGACTATTTTTCTCACGAATGAACCATGGATATATTGATAGCTAGGGATGGCAATAGGGTAGGGGCGTGGATGGAGTGAAATCTTGCCTTGCCAAGAATTCAACTTGCCCTACCCCGATCCATTTAGCCCTGCCCTGATCCGTCCTTGCCCTGTCCTATTGTCATTGTTTACCCGTAAAAAAATACAGTTGAATTTGTAACGTGGTTTATAGACAAACGAATCGATTTGTTCCCAAAAGAATAAATAAATTAAATAAAAGGCAAGACTTAGCGTTGAAATTGAGATAAGAAAGCGAATAGCTTAGTTCCGGGAGCAAAGCTTCCGAAGGTAGTAATAAGAATATCAATAGACAAGAGATAAAGTATTAATGACCTTTTGAATAGTATGTAGCATAAGTTTGTCAGCAAATTCGTCTCCTCTACAATGGCTGTTGAAGTCACTATTTATAGATGCACCTAGGGAACAAGGTCCTAGGATCAAGCCCCTTTTAAATGACAATTATGGGGGTCATTGATAAATATGTAACAGCAGGCTATGAATGCCAACATTCTCTATAACGGATTATGTATTTAATACTGCAGAATATTCTTCATTGAATATTATCGGGTGACAAACATTCATTGTCTTCATTAGCAATATTCCCCTCTGGGTCTTCTCGGTGCCAAACGAAGCTGATGCCCCCAGTCTTGGGTTCTACTTGCCATACTTTCCGTCTGTCTTCGGTTCCACGTGTCGCTCTATTATTCGAGTATTTAATATGAACCGATTTTACCCTATATAGATAATCCCCTTGATTTCTGGTGGCACATCTTTGTGTCACCAGGAAGTTGGTGAAGATACCTTTCTTGGCGGAAAAGTTTCTGACGCTTGATTAGACGCACGTCTCTCCGTATTTAATGCCCCGAACGCACGTCAATCCACGATTTAGCAATACTTTTCCCGGTTCTTGAGGTAATCATGGCCACGATTTTAGCCGCCTATTCTTTTTACTTATACGCCTCATTCTTCTTCTTTTGCACTTCACAATTTTTCAAAACTCTCTCAACTCCTTTGCGATCAACACTTTCTTGCTTTTAATCTTCTTATTCAAAGAGCTCTTATTACCTTCTATTAACTATGACCTCCTCCTCTAAGAACTCAAGCTCTCTAAGAAACAAAGAAAGCACCGATGATGCTGCCCCTCCTACGGTGAGCAGCATCATTCCCAGAAGGCTCAGTACAACCAAGGATTTTGAAGAGAAGTTTCCTTCTACCAACTCTCGTACATGGCTGTTGGCGTGTACCCTTCTTCCATCCGTCCTTCTAGCATTCCCGATGTGAAGGAGGATTGTGGTTTCCATGATCTGAACATCCTCGCTCCTGATCTAGCGGAGCAAGTAACCCTCCCTAAGAAGGGTTTTATGTACGTTTACACGTACCCCTTCACTCTAGGCCCATTCTCATTGAGCGGGGGTCTTAAGCCTGTAATCTTGGAATTCTGCTACCGGTATCAAGTCTGCTTGGAACATGTGAGCTCCTATGTGTGGAGGACGGTAGCATGTCTACGGCAGCTATGCTAGGAGACGGGGGAGGAGCTCTCCTTGGCTCACATGATGAACCTTTACTCCCCCAAGATTTTTCGTGGGGGAGTAATAAATTTTAGCAAACGTGGTCACCATGCTTTGTTCACCATCATGGATTATGACAAGACCGCAGATGGATGGAGCGGTTCGTTGTAATTGCCACCAAGGATATCATCCCGGCCACAACTCCATCTTTACCCGAGTCATGGACTCGTACACGTAAGTTCAACGCTTGTCTTTTCTTAGATGAAAGGTTGTTTCATGTTGTTACTGATCCTTCTCTTTTCATTATTTTAGCAATTTGGTGGACACCACTAAGGTTTGAAGGCTTGGACTAGCAGGTCCAAAAGATTTTAGATATTACCAGGCCTGAGACCCATCGGTGAAAAGAATTGGCCCTCAAATACGAGTGGAAGGCCAACAATCATGGTAAGTTGATTTTCGAAACTAATCTTGTTTTTACCTCGTGTATAAGAAAATTGGTTAACTTAATTTTCCATTGAATTCAAGTCTTCTGCAGGGCTCTATTGCCGTCCTCCAGGAGGACGTTTTGGCTGATCTCGCAGAGGCTGCGAGGTTGCTGAAGGAGGCCTTTACCCAAACAAGCGCCATCAGATCTGCTTCCAGTGCAGGTGCTTCCTCTCGGAGTCCCCGACCGAAGAGCAAACAACCAAAAAGATAGTGCTCCTCCTCGGCCAAGGGCAAAAGTAAAAAGGTGAAAAGAGTCGCGCCCGATCCAGCCGCCGCCACTGTGGTGATTGATGATGATGTGGAAGCCAGTGATGAAGAGGATTCCCTACAGAGGGGAAAATGACCTTCATAAGCTCAACAAAATGCTAAATCTGAAGAGCTAATAACACCAACCGAGGACGACGTCCAAGCTCTCTAGGGAGAGTGTGATATAGTGGAGGGTGTCAATTCTCGCTTCCGGGCCCCAATTCCTGCTCCCGGTATTATGAGGCTGAGTACCAGGCCTCTTCCATCTTTGGTTGATAAGCAACCTACAACCAGCACTGCCTTTGTCGTAGCTGCTTCTCATCCCATAACGCCATCAACTTCATATCCTTTCACGCCGGTCATACCTTCATCACCAGCACCTGCTACATCATTCCCACCGGCCGTAGACACCCTAGAGGAGGATGTCCCTCCTCCCAAGTCCCCAGACCATGGGAATTTGCAGTACAACTATTTTGCCGCCTCTACAGATCCCCAAAGGAGGAGGAGTGTCTCCCTCTCGATCTCTACCAAGTTCCATCTGCTGTCTCGGCCGGTGGAACTTGTCAATTACCTAAAGTCGCTAGCTTCAGATAAAGATAACAAGAAAATACACTCTCTTTCGGGGGAGTGTATGATAAACAATGCCATGCACAATGCAACAATGGTATGATATTTGTTCCTTTTATTGTTTCTTCTTGTCTTGTTATGACAAGATTTCAAGAGGCTAAGGCTAAATGGTCTGAAGTCCAAAATGTTGTTCTTGCTGCTGCCAAGTGAAGCTGCCTTTACTGAGTGATTGAATAATTTGGAGGTAGCCTTGAACTCCAAAGATGAAGAGGCTACTGCTGCTGAGGAGAAGCGTGCCCAGATGGAAGAGAAGTATAAGAGGGTCATGGAGCACAATAAGGTTCATATCTCCACTATCCGTGACCTTGATCTCAGCCTTCAGGCCACAAGATCCGAGCGGAATAGCCTTTCAACCGAGGTTGATCAGCTTAAGTCAAAGCTCCAGCACCGAGCAGATTCCCTCACTGTTGAAAAAACACATTTTATGTATAGCATGAGGAGAAAAACCTTGGAAGAGGCCAAAGCAGGCGTCATTGATTTTGATGCCGAGATTGCCAAGGCCCCTGAGCTAGAGTCAACTCCTCGAAGGTTCCTCCCGGTTTGACCCGATGCAACTGACTCTTCTGGTTCTGGTTCCGAGTTCCTGGGAACTTAGGAGGAACTTGAAGGGGTTGATGATCAAGGCCAAGATCCGGAGCCGACGACAGATCTGCCTACTTCTCCTGAGGGCGTAGACGCTTCTTTTTCCGATGTTCTAGGGACGCATTAGTTTACTTTTTTGCTTTCTTTTCTCTTTGTTTTTATTTTCACACTTTTGTACTTGTGCTGCTTGGCACGTTTTATATATAAAAGTGTTTTTTGGTTTAAGCATTGCACAAATTTTACTTTTTTGCATAGAGTTATGCAAGGCTTCGGGTGCATTTTATTCTCAATAGTATTTGGATTTCGGACATAAATTCTTCCGGAACCAACCCTTTACTGTGAGGGTTTCATAAGAGAGGGCCCTCTTATATTTATGGTGCTCTTGAAGAGGACGTCTCTTGTTCATTCAGACACTAGCATTTGAAGTACTTGATTAACTTTCAAATGACAAAATTAATTCATCGCTTGGACAAGAAACAAGATAAAAATAAAAAGGATTTTACTTTATTCCTTCCATTTTCAAAAGTACATAAACATTCGTTGTGCTAAAAAGAAATTGCCATTACTTATGGCTAATTTGTACAACTTGTTTCTACGGGATTGGCCGCGTAGTCCCCGGTGCCGATGATACATTTTTGTTCCCAAATTTCATTGTCTCGATTTATGTGGCAGTCTGGATGCCGTATTCTCATATCATTACCCCCTCAGTGTTCGAATGCGAAGAATGCGAATTGGAACATTTGAAGTCTTGCTCCTTGAAGATTCCACTAGTGAATGGTTGGATAATCTTTGGTCCGATAGCAAGCTTAATTTCCCGTTAGGAACTTTGCTACCGAGCCACAGATTATCTAACCACCCCTCAGTGGCTTGCAGTCAATTGGCACCCATGAACGGTCGGATAACTTTTGGTCCGATAGCAAGCTTTGTTATCCGTTAGGAACTTTGTTATCGATCCAAAGACTATCTAACCATCCCGTAATGGCTTGTTGTTTCCATGCCTTGTCTTTTAAAAGTCTTATTTCTACCAATGGCATTTCCTTAGTAGTATGTTTTCTGTTGCTACCTCGTTAAAAACCTTGCCAGAAAAACTCGATTGGGACAAAAATCGGACGAAGGCAAAAAGAGTGCAGCACATACTTTCAATATAAGCGGTGCCCATCGACAATAGTATCTTTTGAGGTGTGCCACATTTCAGTTACTCGGTAATTTTACTCCGTCTTGATTTTCCAATTCATATGATCCTTTCTCGGTGACAGCTAAAACACGGTAGGGGCCTTCCCACGTCGAACCCAGCTTTCCTGTGTTAAGCTCTCAGGTGTTTTGAGTCACTTTCCTTAAAACCAAGTCTCCCACTTTGAAATAACGGAGATTGGCTCTTCGATTATAGTATCTTTCCATTCTTTGTTTCTGGGCCACCATCCTTATATATGTCAAGTCCCTGCGTTTGCTGAGGAACTCCAATCTAACCAGCAACACTTCGTTGTTTTCTTCTTCGTCCACCCGAAAGTATCTCATAGTAGGTTCTCCCACTTCCACCGGGATTAGGGCCTCTACTCCGTATACGAGAGAGAAAGGTGTCTCTCCCGTGATTGACTTGGTCGTCATTCGGTATGCACATAGCACTCCCGGTAACTCTTCAGGTCATTTGCCTTTGGCTGTTTCCAATCTCATTTTGAGATTTTGAATAATCACTTTTGTCGATTCCACTTGGGCGTTTGCGCTCGAGTGGTATGGAGAAGATGTGATTCTTTTGATTTTCAAATCTTCAAGGAATTTTATGACCTTTGCGCCTATAAATTGTGTCCTGTTGTCGCAGGATATTTCCCTTGGAATCCCGAACCTGCAAATTATGTTCTCCCACAGGAATCGACCACTTCGAGCTCGTTGATTTTCTGGTAAGGACCTGCTTTAACCCACTTAGATAAGTAGTCAGTTAAAATCAAAATAAATCATACCTTACCGGGAGCCGGCGACGGTGGACCGACTATGTTCATCCCCCATTTCATGAATGGCCAAGGTGATAATACCGAATGCAATAGTTTTTCTGGTTGATTCACCAACGACACGTGGTGTTGACACTTGTCACATTTCTGAACAACTACCTTAGTGTCTTGTTCCATCCAGGGCCAATAATATCCTGCCCTAATTAGCAATAATACTAACGAGTCCGCATCCGAGTGATTTCTACAGATTCCTTCGTGAACTTCTCTCATGACATAATTAGCCTTGGAGGCTCCTAAAAATCGGGCCAACGGGCCTTGGAAAGACTTTCTACAACTAGCCTCCCCTGAAGCAGTAACGAGATGCTTTAGTGCGGAGTGCCCAGGACGCCCATGGATCTTCAGGTAGTTTGTCGTGCTCAAGATAGTCAATGATCTTATTTCTCCAGTCCCAGAACTTCATAATAACTGTCCATATCCAATACCGAATGCATAAGCTTCTCGACCGTATCGGAGTTTGATCCCTTCATTTCTGTGGACGAGCCCAGATTGGACAGTGCGTCTGCTTCCGCGTTTTCTTATCTCAGGATGTGGGTGATTGACCATTCATTGAACCATACGAGCAGAGTCTGGACTTTCACTACATATTGTTGCATGTGTTCCTCTTTGGTATCGAAGATCCCGTATACCTGATTTACTACAAGTTGGAAATAATATTTGATTTCAATGACTTCGGAGTCCAGTCCCCAGGCCAGTTCAAGTCCTGTAATCAAAGCCTCATACTCGACTTCATTGTTAGTCAAGGGAACAGTTCTTATGGCCTGCCTCAGGGTTTCCCCCGGCGACGTAATTAGTACTACCCCGAGTTTGGACCCTTTCACGTTGGAAGCTCTATCCGTGAACAAGGTCCAGACTCCTGATGTCGTTTTTGACACCACCACCTCCTTGGTGGCCAAATACAGCAGTCCGGGACTGAAATCGGCCACGAAGTCGGTCGAAACTTACGATTTGATCGCAATCATGGTTTTATACTGTATGTCAAATTCACTCATTTCGACTGCCCATTTTTCCAGTCGACCTGGCTGTTTTGGTTTGTGAAGGATATTCCGCAGGGGAAAGTTGTCACCACGGCTATCTGGTGACATTGAAAATAAGGCCTAAGATTTCGAGCTGCGACTACGAGTGCTAAGGCCAAATTTTCAAGGTGTGGGTAGCGAGTTTCTGCTCCCATTAATATTTTACTGACATAACAAATAGGAGATTGTGTACCTTCTTCTTTGCGGACTAAAACGGCACTTACCGTTACCTCCGAGAGCGCTAAGTAAATCAACAACTATTTGCCTTCCTCCAGTTTCGATAGTAACGGAGGGCTCGATAAATACCTTTTCAAATATTTCTAGGCATGCTGGCATTCCAGAGTCCATTCGAAGTTGTTCTTCTTTTTCAGAAGTGAGAAGAAGTGATGACATTTTTCTAAAGACCGGAAAATGAACCTGCTTAAAGCGGCCTATCTTCCTGTGAACATCTTTCACATTTGATCGCTGATCAGGAATGTCCTCGATGGCTTTAATTATTTTGGGATTGACTTCGATCCCCCTTTATGACACTAGGAAACCCAAGAACTGACCGGAGCTGACTTCGAATGCACACTTTTTGGGTTTAAGCTTCATTTTGTGCTTCCTTAGGATGTCAAAGGTTTCTTGAAGGTGCTTCAAATGATCACTTGCATTCAAAGACTTAACCAACATATCATCAATGTAAACTTCCATTTTTTCCCTATTTGATTTTCGAACATTTTGTTCACAAGCCTCTGGTAAGTGGATCCGACATTCTTAAGCCCGAAGGGCATCACATTGTAACAATATGTGCCAAAGTTCATTATGAACGAAGTCTTTTCCTGGTCCTCCAGATTCATTTTGATTTGGTTGTATCCGAAATAGGCATCGAGGAAACTCAACTTGTGACCGGCTGTCGCATAAATCATTTGATCAATGTTTGGCAATGGGAACGAGTCTTTTGGGGACATCTTTGTTAGATCCTTATAATCTACGCACATGCAAAATTTATTATTCTTTTTTGGAACTACTACTACTACATTAGCTAGCCAGTCGAGATACTTTACCTCCTAGATTGAACCGATATCAAGTAATCGAGTTACCTCTTCTTTGACAAACCTGTTTCTTCTTCCTTACCGGAGGGATGTTGGGATCCAGGCTTAGTTTGTGCATGGCCACCTCTAGCGAGATACCTGTCATTTTCGCATGCGACCACGTCAAACAATCAACATTAAATTGAAGAAATTCTATAAATCCTGACATGAGCTCGGGGTTTAGTCCTGTCCCCAAGTGGAATTTCCTCTCCAAGAACTTCTCGAACAATGCGACTTGTTCGAGTTCTTTCACTGTGGATTTGGTTGCGTCCGTTTCTTCTGGTACCTAGAAATACCTTGGTACCTGATAGGATTCTGACAACTCCCCCCCCCTTTGTCGACCTCGTTTGGTTTGGGAGTAGGTATCGGTTCCTATAATTATTATGCCACATGTTCCTTCCCTTTACTACTAGAAACCGATATTTCCCTTGCTGCCGGTTGATTTCCTCTTATTTGTTTAATTCGCCCTGGAATTAGGAATTTCAGAAGCTGATGGTATGTTGATGGCACAACCTTCTTCTCGTGTAGCCATGGTCTTCCAAGAATAATGTTGTAGCCCATGTCGTTGTCTACTACTTCAAATTGGGTCGTCTTCATGACCCCTTTGGCATTCATGGGCAGCAGATTCTCCTCTCAGGTTGTCACGCTTGCTATATTGAACCCGCAAGGAGCTTTATGGCCGGAATGATGCTTCCGGTTAGCTTGGCTTGTTCCAATGCTCTCCATTGGATAATATTGGCTGAACTCCCTAGGTCCACCAAAACACGTTTAATTTTTAAATCTAAAACATTAAGAGAAATTACTAGGGCATTGTTGTGCGGTAGTAGGAGTCTGTCGGCATCCTCCTCCGTGAAGGTCATAACTTCCTTGTCGACTTCTCATAGTCTTTTGCTATTGGTCACTGATACCTTTGTCCTTTTTGCTGCTGAGAAGGTTACACCCTTGATCTCGTTCCCTCTGAGAATTATGTTGATCGTCAGACGAGGAGGATCTTCTCTTGTCTTCGAGGGCTCCGCGTTATCCCAGTTGCGGTCGTAGTTATTTTTAGCCCGATCGCTTAAGAACTCTCCGAGATGGCCATTTTTCATCAATGTTGCCACCTCCTTGCGCAGAGGTCGGTAGTCCCCAATCTGGTGGCCGTTAGTCCCATGATACTCACACCATAGATTAGGATCTCTCTGACTGGGATCGGATCTCATCGGCCTCGGGAATTGTGCTTCGATAATGTTCCTCATCGCTGATACCAGTTCCACCACGCTAACATCAAAATTATACTCGGACAGTGTATGGTAGGTGGAGTCCCGGGAGCCGGATGCCTCTTTGTCCTGCAACGATCTGTTATACCCGCCACGGTCGGCTCTCCTATCGGTAGCAAACCTGTCCGCCGATCGAAAACCTCTGCCGCGTCCTTCGGCCCTTTCGTAGGGAAAAACTGGCCTTAAGAAGACCGTCGGTCTGTGCCGACGTCATCCTTCAACTATTCCTTATTCTTCTCTTCTCCCGACCCTTGGTTGATGCTGGGAAACCGAGCTGAGTATCCTCTATTCTTATCTTTGATTAGTAGAGGTTGTGGACATCTACCTATGTTGTTGCTTGGAACTCGAGCACACATTCGTTCTGTTTTCAAGAAGCGTCATAGTTCCTCGGGTTCAACCCCTTAGTAAGCGCCTCAGTTGCCCATTCATCTAGCATGACCGGTAGCGGCATCATTTCCTTCTGAAATCTAATCACGAACTCTTGCAGTAATTCGGACTCTCCTTGCACAATTTTGAATATATCGGCCTATCGAGCCTACACCTTCCTGGCCCTTAAATGGGCCTTGATAAAAGAATCCACGAGCATCTCAAAGGAATCTATTGAATGCTCAGGTAGAAGTGAATACCATGTTAGTGCTCCCTTCGTGAGGGTCTCCCCGACCTTCGGCAAGGCTGACTCAATCTCGTGCGGATCTAAGTCATTTCCTTTGATCGCCATTTTGTAGGTGGTGATATGCTCCTGAGGATCCGAAGTCCCATCATATTTTGGCATGTCCGGTATTTTGAACCGCTTCTAGATTAACGTCGGCACTACGCTCAGTTTAAATGGCAACTGGGTGTATTTCTTTAAGTCCAGTCCTTTCAACATTGGCAGTACGCTCAGGATTTGGTCCATTCGGGTATTTATTTCCCTCATAAACCGCATGAATTTGGTTTTAAAGGGATCATTCCAGTTACTGTTACCAGATCTGCAGTCATTTCCCTAGCCCCATCGAAGCCGACCTCGCCCCTCGGGGTGTTGTAATCAATCCTTTGTGTTGTTTGGTATGCGAGAGCACCGAGCGAAACTGGACCTCTTCCATTCGCATTGTTGAAGGCACCCAACAATTCTTGGCTCAACACTGTCATGGCCTGATCTTGCCGCGAGAGATGGCCCATAATAGCCTTTTATTGTTCCCTCAAGATTCTCACCATTTCTGCAACGTGCTCGTCTTCAGCATCATCAAGAGTTACCTCGCGAACGTGTCGTGGATATTGTCCTCCATGGACCGGCGTGGCTACATCCTCCTTATTGGGGGTATCACTGATCGAATCTTCGTGTTGAGGCTGATTCCTTGGGCCTCAATGTTATGTGTATCGTTGACATTATTATCTTCCATATTTTATCATTATTCGCTAAAAACAAAGAATTAACACAGATTAGTAATAGATGCAAGGATCAAATCAATTACGCAACTGTCTAAGCCCCACGGTGGGCACCAAGCATTTTGCCCGTAAAATGGTACAATTGAATTTGTAACGTAGTTTATAGACAAGCGAATCGATTTGTTCCCAAATGAATAAATAAATTAAATAAAAGGCAAGACTTAGCTTTGAAATCGAGATAAGATAGCGAATAGCTTGGTTCCGGGAGCAAAGCTTCCGAAGGCAGTAATAAGAATATTAATAGACAATAAATAAAGTATTATTGAGCTTTTGAATAGTATATAGCATAAGTTTGTCAGAAAATCTGTCGCCTCTACAATGGCTATTGAAGTCACTATTTATAGTTGCGCATAGGGAACAAGGTCCTAGGATCAAGCCCCTCTTAAATGACAATTATGCCGGCCATTGATTAATGTGTAATGGCAGGCTATGAATTCCAACATTCTCTATAACAGATTATGTATTTAATACTGCAGAATATTCTTCATTGAATGTTATCGGGTGGCAAACATTCATTTGTCTTCATTAGAAATATTTCCCTCGGGGTCTTCCCAGTGCCAACCGAAGCTGCTGCCCCCGGTCTTGGGTTCTGTCTCCGGTTTCACGTGTCGCTCTATTATTCGAGTATTTATTACGAACCGAAAATGAGACTGAATGTAAGTTTTAATAAAAAACATTCGACAGTTTATTCAAATTTGTATGCTTTGGTGACTTTCTCTCTCTTCTCATTCTTTTCTCGGTGCACGTTAACGTGGCTTTGATAACATATGCAGCTGGATACCATGGGAGAAAGAGGAAGACCTAAACGGAATTTTGCAAAAATTTCAGCCACTGATCTGAGATTTACTGATGCGAGGAATACAGTAATGGAACTTTTTGTCTCACCCGAAGGTGTGAGAATTGAGGAGCCAACTGAGAACATCACTATGAGGAACACGACGGGTGAGCAGAGTAGTATAAACTCATGTCAAGCAGTCAATAATGGTAAGCTAAAAACACATACGACAACACTTGAAAGTAGTAGTGTAAGTCATATATCTAGGAGCAAAATGGCAGAGATGAACTCAAAAATACCAAATACCAATGTAACAGTGCCATGCAAATCTAGTAAGGCTGAAAATCCCAAAGACATTGACCAAATGAAGAAGGCAAGTGGAATTCAATCATGGGCAAATGTAGTAGTAGGGAACAAGTTTGCATCGAGAGGAATGAATCTCCAATATATCACACCAATGATACAGGATGGGGAGAAAATTGTGCAATTGGACCTAGAGGATGTCGAGCAGGAAAATGAAAAATAGAGTACAACTATTGTTCTTTATGTCAATGGGAATTCACCATCCATAGGGGCAATGGAACGATTCCTTAGATCAGTACTCCATGAAACGCCAGATCTACTATCACAGTGAAGACTATTTTGGTATTCGATTTGCAAATCTGGAGGAAAGAAACCAAGTCTTGTACACTAGGACTCATACCATCAACAATATTCCTATTGTAATAAAGGCCTGGACACCAGAGCTCAATTTGCATGAAGAAGTACTTAGGACCATTCTGCTATGGGTGAAGTTTCCAAATCTTCCCCTGAATTGCTTGAGCATGAAGGCACTAAGAAAAATTGGTAGTGCTCTAGGTAATCCAGTATGCTGATAACTGTACAACCAATACAGTTAGAATATCTTATGCTAGAATGCTTATTCAGATGGACATTACCAAACCTCTACCTAAAAGGGTGAAGTTGCAGGACCTAGTGGATAAAACAATTGAACAAGAGGTAACCTATGACTGGGAACCCACATACTGCACCACATGTCTATAGTTAGGACACAGTTGCACTGAGAACATAGTGCAGCAACCACAAAGGCAGGCATACAAAGGAAAAAGGAATAAGGTCAAGCAAGTCTGGCAAAATACTGAGAAGAATGGCCCTAAATAGAATGATCAGGGGAAGGAGAACGCAAAGATGGTGGAACCACCAAAGCCCCTAGAGGAAAATATAATGAAGCATAGTGTATCTACTGAGCAACCTGCAGAAGAAGGGTGGACAACAGTCTGTGGTAAGTCAGCAGCAAGGCTGGAAAAAAACAAATCAAATTGAGGGTAAGGTTCTTGGTGGCAACAATGGTTTCCAGTCTTTAGCAAGGGGGCTGGAACCTACAACCAAAGATCCAAGACCAAGCAATGTGCAGGAGGGGTTTATACGGGGCAGAAGCAATATCGTCATACACAATTAATACTATTATGAGTGTAATTACATGGAATGTTAGAGGTTTATATAAAGCATATAAGCAAAAGGAGGCAAAGGAGTTCATGAAGCAGAATAAAAAGGCAGTGATTGCACTAGTAGAACATAGAATAAAGGAGCAGAAAACTCATAGTATTATCAGCAAAATTGCTCCAGGATGGCATTGCGTATCAAACTTCAGCAACACTAATAAGAGTAGAATATGGATTCTTTGGAACCCAAGAATCTTTGATTTTGAACCAATTGACATATATTGCCAGTATATATGGACAAGTCAGAACTCACTCAAAACTGGTGTCATTTGGCCTTATTGCTGTATATAGATTGCACACAATTAAAGATAGATTGAGTCTGTGAAAAAAACTGAGGCAACTCAACAATATACAACAAGGGCCATGGATAGCAATGGGAGACTTCAACTCATTACTCAATAGTCAAGACAGACAACATGGTACTGCAGTACAGGATATGGAAACAAGGGACTTTAGGGAATTCATGAGTGACACTGGCATGAATGAATTACCTACTATTCGTAGAGATTATACATGGACTAATAACCATACTTACAGCAGGATAGACAAGGGGGCTAGTCAAGACAAACTTGATGATGACAATGCCTAATTTATATATTCAGATCCTAGTGCCTTTATTCTCTGATCATTCCTCACTTAAACTGATGATCACACAATTGCAGAGGAAGAAAGCCAGTTTATTCAAGTCTTTTAACTGCCTTGCTGACCACCATCAATTCCTACCTGTAGTGGAGTAGACATGAAGTACAGGTGGATCTACTGGAAGTTTACAAGGAGTGTGGAGTAAACTTAAGAGAATTAAATAAGTCATAAATGGCCTTAACACACAATAATACAAGGGAATTGATGATAGAATCAAGGAAATTTGAAGGAATCTATGGGAGGTCCAGGAGAAAATGGGTTGTAGAAAGAAGAACAAAGAACTAATTGAGAAAGAGAAGGAGCTAAAAAGTAACTTAGAGAAGTTGGCACAGATTAAAGAAAGCATATACAAGCAAAAGTCAAGGGTACAATGGTTGAAGCTAAGATACTCTAACTCTGCATATTTATTTGCACATATGAAGAACATGAGCACTTTGAATGGAGTCCACAATCTTCTTACTGATCTAGGGGTTCATTTACACATAGAGGAGGAAAAAGAGGTTGAAGTACTTGGATACTATAAACAATTGCTAGGATCAAATGCTTCTGCAATCCCAGCAATAGATCCAAATGTAATGAAAAGAGGGGCAATCCTCAATAGAGAGCAGTAACATCAATTGATTCTGCCTGTTACAAGGCAAGAAGTATGGAAGGCTCTTCAGGTTATAGATGACTTGAAGGCCCCAGGATATGATGGAATTAATGTATTCTTTTTCAAGAAATCATGGCATATCATAGGGGAAGAGGTAATACAAGTTGTACTGGATTTATTCTAATCAACACAGATGTTCAAGCCAGTCAATTGCACCTCAATAATGCTTATACCCAAAGTCAAGAACCCAACTACTATAAAGGAGTATAGACCTATCTCTTATTGCACTACAATCTACAAAATCATTTCAAAGGTTATGACTAGTCGACTACAATGAGTCATGGATGATTTAATAGATAAGACTCATTTTGCTTTTGTTCCTGGAAGAGTCATCATTGATAATATCGTATTGAGTCATGAGCTAGTAAAAGGGTATGGGAGGAAAGGGGTGTCACCAAGATGCACGGCGAAGCTAGATATGCAGAAGGCGTATGCCTCACTTGAGTGGCTTTTGCTTAAACAAATATTATGTGCCTTAGCTTTTCCAGAGAAATTTGTGAAGTGGATCATGACCTGTGTGCAGAGTGTCACCTATATCATCATCCTAAATGGTTCACCAACTCAACCATTTGAAGCTAGGAAAAGGGCTTAGACAAGGGGATCCCCTATCCCTCTTCTTATTTGTGCTAGCAATGGAGTGCCTCAATAGAAGATTGAAGGCATTTCACTACATCCCGGACTTCAACTTTCATCCCAAATGTACCAAGACGCAGATCATGCGACTTGGCTTTGCAGATGACTTTTTAATGTCTTGTAGAAGAGATACAATCTCAGTTCAATTGCTGTATAAATGTTTCCTAGATTTCTCAAGAGCATCACGACTGGAAATTAATAAGAGGAAGAGTTCCATCTTCTTTAGTGGAGTCTCACATGATATCCAAAAAGAAATACTAGATTTCCTGGGCATCTCAAGAGGGGAAATACCAGTGAGATATCTTGGGGGCACGTTTAAGTTCTAAAAGAGTGTCAATCACCCAATGCGAACCTCTACTTGACAAACTGGTGGGAACAATCACATCTTGGATATCTAAATTATTGTCATATGTAGGGAGACTGCAGCTCATCAAAAGAGTCATGTTCTCCATTCAAACTTTCTGGGCTCAAATCTTCATGTTGCTAAAGAAGATTACAAGAATGGTAGAGGCAATTTGCAGGAGTTTTCTGTAGATTGGGGAAAATACTATATCAAAGAAATCTCTCCTAGCCTGGGAGAAAATTTGTCAGCCTAAGTCAGCAGGTGGATTCAATGTAATGGACATATCTCTATGGAGCAAAGCATCCATCAGCAAGCAGTTCTGGAACCTATACAAAGAGAAGAATAAGCTATGGATCCAATGGGTACATTGCTACTTTATAAAAAGCAAAAACATATGGGAGGTGTATCCTAGCCAAGCTTCATGGATTATGAGTAAGATTCTAAAAACCAAAAATAACTTTGAGAAGGCAGGCTACACCTATGAAGAATTAATGCAAATGCAAACTTGTTCTATCAAAAACATATATCACAAATTGCGAGGAGATTTCAACAAAGTGAGATGGAGGAAGTTGGTATGTAACAATGCAGGCTACCCAAGGTGGGTATTTACATTAACATTGGTGGCTCATGGTAGGCTGTACATAAAGGATAGTCTGCTAACATGGGGCATTCATAATGATCAACTATGTCCTTTGTGTTCACATGCAAATGAATCCATCCAGCACTTGTTCTTTGAGTGCCAATATGTTGCTGCCCTAAGGAAGATATTACTCAACTGGCAAGGTATTCACAGAAGCATCCATGGCTGGTGTTACACCCCATATTTTCGTACGTGATAGTACATCATAAGTCAATTGATGTAAGCTCAGAAATGAGATCGTCTTTGAAAGTACATAAAATAAGTTAATCATGTTACCTTGGAGGTTACAAATCTTTAAGATCATGGATAACAACTACCAAGAGGGTTGAAAGGCTTAGGAGCTAAGAAAATTAAAGTAAGTTTCGTCGAATGTCGACAAGTTGGGAATGTTATAACATGTACTTTTAGGGTGATACTAGGGTTCTTAACATGATAAGGAGGTTATGTTATGAGTTATTTAGTCGTATGATAGACCTATGTTACATTATGAAGTCAAGCGAGTTTTGTAACAAAAGTTAGCAAAGGTCATCACAAGTTACATTCATAATGTGTTGAATATTAGGTCAAATGTAGCAGAGCTTTTCTCCTAATATACATGGAATTACAGGATGCTCATATATAAAGTTGAATATATATGAGTCTATTTTCTAACGCATTAAACCGTTCGTCGATATGACATCGAAATAGAGAGATATTTGCAGTTTCGCGAGACTGCATAAGTGACAAGTAGGTGGCTCACTAAAGCTTTTTGAGAAATATATTTTGTGTGTTATATGAGGTCTTTTTAGGGCATATTATATATCAAATTTAAGGTCTTGGAATTTAGTTTCCAACGCTTTTAACCGTTCATTCATACGACTTACGGATAAAAAGACATAAGTATTGGAAGAAGGGCCAATGCTAGGGTGCCAAGTAGCACCTTTTTGACTTTTCAACAAAATGGATATTTATATCCCTTATGTCGTCTCTTTCTTCATTTTTCCAGAAACCACGACCAAATAAGACCCACAAACTTACCCTTAAGCTCTCTACAAGGGTTTCAAAGAAGATTAACATCCCGGGTAGGAAATCAAGAAGTGATAATATTAGAACGATCCCTACGACGTAAGTATCGCTATATCGCCTCTCTTTTTCTTTGTAGTTTGAGTTTTGGAAGGTATTTAATAGTTAAGAAAATAATTAATTTCTATATTTAAGATTTTAAATATCAATGAAGTTTGATAAATTCGTTTCCTAATAGTTAGAACTCACGGGACAGTGATCGGAAGCCGTGAGTTCGAGTTATTCGACTGGTAGTGGACTATTTTGTGGGTTGTTTCGTGTTGTGTTTGGGCTGTCTATTTTGCTACTGTTTAATGGAGTTTTGGAGGGTACATTGTGTGGAGAAACACCACATAATGGCGAAATGGTGGATTAGTCGTTCTTTGTAACATTTTCGAGGTGGTTGACACTACTATGGTTGTCGTTTTGAGTATGAAGTGATTGGGGGTATGTTGGGTTATTGTAAGCTAAATATAACATGGATTTCGACTTAAATCCAATGTAGGTGGTAATTATATTGTGTTCTTTCATGTGGTTAAGGTTATCTTGATATGGATTAAGTTAAATGGATGGGCTAGACATGAACTAGTGAATAAAGTTGCTAATTGAGGATAGTTGGAGTAATGAATTATTTTCTTTGTTATAAATATATGGTATAAGGCTAGACTCATTAATGAATGACTTCATTATCATATTAATGATACTGTTAAGTTAAATTAAGAAGTCTATAAGGGGTGATATGGGGTATACGGGTTTCAATCGGAGCTTTACGCTCGTCGTGAAGTAGTTGTGACTTGTTGTTATTATATGGTGTCTTGTTATTGATAATTATGTATTGCTGGATTGATTTGGTCATTGTTGTTGGTATATGGTATTGGAGGAGGCTCTTGTTACAGGGGAGATGCTGCCCAAATTTACATAAGCGAGCTACTATTTTAAGTTGCGGACTTAGCCTTGACTCAACACTGATTTTTTAATATCTTTATGCTATGGTAGACTGGGTTGAGTTGTTTGAAGAATTTCTTGGAAGGTATTAAGGACTCAATACAGTTAAGGTATGTTAAGAATATCCCTTCTTTCCTTTTGGCATGATCCATATGATGCAACGAAACGAGCAAGCACGCAACTTTGACAAATGATTCTATTCTTAGAAGTACTAGGGATGCCTATGTTCTTGATTCCCCATGTGTCCTATTATTATATCGTCTCTCTATGGGTCTCAGAAAATACATAAGTTGATAAAGTTTATTTCAGGATATTAAACGAAGTCATTGATCTCATGATATTCCGAGAGATCTTATTGACTTACTTCATTATGCATTGCATTCATTTATATATGTATATTGACACATGACCAGATGGTATTATATATGTGTATAGTATATGTATATAGGGTATGGGGAAAGGTTATGACGTTATATACGCACCACCACCTGATCAGCTGGTCTACGTTGATGATTTCGCCCACAAAGGTCGAGATGGTATGATGGGATGCCCTCAGAGACTTAACGATGTTATGTACGCACATATCTATGCATGATGTGACATTTATACACATATGCATGACATTATAAAAGTTTCATGATTCACAGAGCTATTTAGACTTACGGGTTGAGTTCTTTACTCCATGTTTCTTTCATGTCTTTTATATACTGCTTTCATGCCTTATATACTCGGTACTTTATTTGTATTGACGCCCTTTTTGCCTGGGGATGCTGTGTTTCATACCCGCAGGTCCCGATAGACTGGTTGAGAGTTCTCCTAGTAGGCTATCAGCTCAGCGAAAGGTGTTGGTGCACTCCACTTGCTCCGGAGTTGTTTATTTGGTCAGTATGATTTGGACATATATTGATTGGTATGGCGGGCCCCTGTACCGACCTTTATGATGTTTATGCACTCTTAGAGGCTTGTAGATATATATTATGTATATGGATACTTGTATGGACTTATCGGCCTATGTTTTGAATTTACAAATGATCATGTCGGCCTTATAGGCTCGTATGTCACATGTATAAGTTTGTATTCCATGTTGGGTCATCTTATGTCAAGTATTCTCTTGTGTTTTATTCTGGTTATATCACAATGGTCCTTCTGGCCCATTTATCAATGATGGTATGATAAGAAAGATATGTTACGTTGGTACTCGGTTAGGTAAGGCACTGGGTGCCCGTTGCGGCCCATCGGTCTGGGTCATGATAAAAGTGGTATCAGAGCAATTCTGCCCTAGGGAGTATACAAGCCGTGTCTAGTAGAGTCTTGTTTATGGGTGTGTTGTGCACCACACTTATAAGCAGGAGGCTATAGGGCATTTAGGATTGTCACTCTTTCTTCTTACTCTAGATCGTGTGGTAGAGCTCATTTGTAAGAATTCAAACTCCTAAATTCTATTTTATTTGTAATACAATGATATCTACATCCAGAAAGTCAGTTAGTAAGAGATTGCATATGTATGTGGAAGATTTGAGTAAGAGGAACTCAATTTTGCATCATGCTTATGATCAGTAAATGTAAGGTCTTTAATAAGTGGGGATTTTGACTACTTATTAGCGTCTTTTAGCTTTTGTTTTAGTCCAAAAGTATTTAATTGTATTCCCAAAAACTGATAAAATATGCTTAATTGTAGGAATATTGAAAGATGAGCTCCCAAGATGAAATCCAACTCAAGAATGAGTAATCTGATCTCAAGAACAAACACAGGCACAAAAGCTCAAAAGTGCGGACCGCAGAATATCATCTGCGGTCGCAGGTTGTGAAGAAGTTCTCATAAGAGAAATGTGAAAAGTGCGGTCTGCACATAAATTGTGCGGCCGCAGAAGTTGGGTTAGAGCAAAAGTTCAGAGAACCTGCATCTCAAAGTGCGGACCGCGCAAAAGATCAACGTGCGGCCGCACTCAGAATTGTGCGGACCACAGAAAAAAGCAGTGCAGCCGCAGATCAGAATTATGTGGCCGCAGATTTCCACTCCTGTCAAGCTGAAGAAAAGTGTGGACCGCACATGGAATTGTGCGGCCGTAAAACCTCCGAAAGGGCATTTTTGTCCAAAAATTCCAGCTTTGTATAAATAGAAAAGTTTTACTTTTTTAAGTCAACTTTTGACATCAGCTGCTATAGTAGACAATTTCTTTTACTCCCTTTAGTAGTTTTTGCTATTTTGAGCTTTTTGAATATTGATTTCATCATTTTAATTATCAATATGGGTTTAAATATCATTTCTTCTCCTGTTTCTTCTAGTTTAAGCATGAGTAGCTAAATGTTCACTAGGGTTGTGACTTAACCCTAGTGTGTAAACTTAATGGGTGTTTGATTTATTGCTTGTTTATGATTGGGTGTTTATTATCTAGCCTTGTTCTTGTTTTTATTTGAAGAATTAATGGTTGCAAACATTACTTCATGCCTATTTGACTTAGTCTCTACTTGAGAAAGAGAGACTTAGTCTAGAAAAACTTATCTAGCAAGAAATTGGGTCAATCGAGAGATTGATAAGCCCAATTAAAGGGTTGGACCTAGAGATAGTAAAACCCGACTTGAGCTTCATATCAACTATTTTGTTCAATACCCATTTGCACTTGAGAAAGCCAAATTGGAAAAATCACTCTCTGATCGAGAGGTATTGAGTGGGTACTTGAGTGTTGATAGCTATAATACACCCCGACCAATAAAACAAGCTTTAAAGTTTACAACCCATTAGGCAAATACCTAGGTGAAGGTCATAGCCCTAGGCCTTTTATATCATTTGGAAAACAACAAAAATAATTTTCTAATTTCATTCTTTGAATCGCAATAGTAGTTTAATTTAGATTTTTAAACAAAACTAAATATTGCGGAAGTGAAAATTTAGATATACAAACTCATGCGCTAAGATATATACTACTAACACTCATTCATATAGCTCCCTACTGAATTCGACCCTGACTCTTGTTGGGTATTACTACTGTATCGATTGTTTTTATAACCTCAAAGAGAGGAGTGAAATTAGACGAGATCATTTTTTGGTGCTATTATTGGGGAGCTAAAAAATGGTGTTAGCTATATAATTAGGTGTGTTTTTGGGATATCTTCATTTACTTCCTTGTTACTAACGTGTGCGTGTTATGGGTGCAATCATAGCAAACAACGATCTCGTAAACATAGCCGTGGTTGATTAGATTTTGAGGATGATCAAATGGATGGGGTCTCTCTTGAACCTCAGGCCAATAGACGAGGCCGACCGCCTCAAGACAATGTACCCGCTCCACTCCCATCTCCACCACGAGCGGCTCCACACCGGGTGTTGTCGAATGAAGGGTATGCAAGTACTATAGTCCCTTCCCGTATTAGGGCAGGTAACTTCCAAATAACCAACGTGATGCTCACTTTTCTCGAGCAACGAGGGTTCTTCATCGGTGCACCGGGTCAAAATACATATAAACATTTGAAGGAGTTCGTAGATACGTGTTAGGGGAGCAAACAAACAAATGTCTCGGAGGATGCTTTGAGACTAAAGCTTTTTCCCTTCTCTCTACGAGGAAAATCTTTAGATTGGTTGGAATATTTTCCAAATCATTCCATTCATAATTGGGATGAACTAGCGGAGAAATTTATTTCAAAGTACTTCTCTCCCGGGCACATGTCTATTCTTCGGGATGAAATTCTAGCATTCAAGCAAGATCCCAATGAACCACTGCACGAGATATGGGAAAGGTATAGAACAATGGTGAAAGAGTGCCCCAACAATGATATGACGGAGAACATGATTCAACAAACTTTCTATCGGAGGATTAATACCACCAACCAATGTGTAGTGAACCAACTTGCCGGTGGGAACTTCATGACTACGCCCTATGTGGAGGCGTGTGAAATTTTGGATGAGATGGAGGATACTTCATCGGTGTGGCAATCTAGAGCCAATGTTCCACAAGGTGATCCAAATGTGGTTCTTCTTTATAAAGAGTTACATGACCATGGTCAAGCCATAACCGAGTTGACAACCACCATGAAACAATTGGAAAAGGCTCAACTTTAACAAGTACAATACCAAATGCAATTCAATCCTATGGAGGGATTCAATATGATGGTAAAAAAGAGAAGAATGAGAAGTCCACAAGTGCAACAAAAAGTGGACAATTTTGTGCAAGATGATAGTGGAATTGATCAAGGTGATTCTTATAATGATCAAGAAGAAGAGGTCCAATATGTGAACAACTTTCAAGGACAATGAAACAACTTCAAAGTCCCTAGTCAACAACAATGGAGACCTTCAAATAATCAAGGCAATTGGAATTCTAACAACCAAGGTAATCGGAATAGTGAAAATAATCAAGGCAATTAGAGTGGAAGCAATAACTAAGGGAATTGGCAAAACAATAACAATCAAGGAAATTGGGGAGGTAACAACCAAGGCAGGTGGAAGAACAACCAAGGAAATCGGGGGTTGGGTTTTCAAAGGCCCCCGATGAATCAACAACTAAGCAACCCACTTCCTTATCCTTCTCATGGTCCTAGTTCCTCCAACAATGAAATGGGTCGTATTGAGAACAATTTCAAGCAAATGATGGAGAAGAATGCCGATTCCGATGCCCAACTTGCTTCACACAACACATCAATTCAAAACTTAGAAGTGCAAATGGGTCAAATCTCTCAAGCTTTAAATTCTCGTCCTAAGGGGGCACTACCAAGTGATACATTGGTGAACTCGAAGGGTGGAAATAATACGGGGCATGTCATGGCCATTACTACAAGAAGTGAAAGAGGTGGGAATGCACCTACCTCAAGTCAAAGGTAACTTGTGGATGATGAGCAACTGGTAGAGGAAGAGGAGATCCCAAACAATGTTGTGCACGTAAATGAGGAAGTGCTGATTGATATTGATGACACGGTGGAAGAGACTCAAGAGGATGTGAACCCATCTAGGGATCATGTGATTGACATACCGAAATCGGTAGTGCAAAAAGCTAAGGCACCATTGCCTAAGCCACCTCCTCCCTATCCTCAAAGGCTTGCCAAGAAAAACGGCGAGAATCAATTCAAAAAGTTCATTAATATGATGAAGAGTCTCTCGATAAATGTGCCATTAGTTAAAGCCTTGGAGAAAATGCCCGGATATGCAAAGTTTATGAAGGACTTGGTGATAAAGAAGCGGTCGATAATTTTTGAAACTATCAAAGTCACTCACCAAGTGAGTGCAATTGTGCATTCGATGGCTCCTAAGTTGGAAGATCCCCGTGCTTTCACAATCCCTTGTACCATTGGAAGTGCCGAGCTTGCAAAAGCTCTTTGTGATCTTAGGGCGAGTATCAATTTGATGCCCTATTCGGTTTTCAAGACATTGGGAATTGGGCAACCAAGACCCACATCTATGAGATTACAAATGGCCGATCGTACAACGAAGAGATAGTTATGGGTGATTGAGGATGTATTGGTTCGATTTGACAAGTTTATTCTCCCGGTTGATTTTGTTATTCTTGATTGTGAAGTAGACTATGAGGTCCCGATTATTCTTGGTAGACATTTTCTTTCTACAGGGAAGGCTCTTGTTGATGTGGAAGCCGGTGACCTCACTTTCCGGGTGGGTGATGAAAAGGTAGTGTTCCACATGTGCAAATCTATGAGGCAACCGAATAACAATGAAGTGTGTTCGTTCGTGGACTTGGTGACCGATGTGATTATTGATGATACAAGTGCAACGATTAATGTGGGTGACATGTTGGAGGATGTCTTGCTAAATTTTGATGATGACGAGATGGATGACTTCATTAAATGTGTTAATTCTTTGCAAGGAATGGGGTCGTACAACTATGCACCCGGAAACTTTCCTTGGATCTTGAGAATAGGAAAACTCCTCCTATAAAGCGTTCAATTGAAGAGCTTCCTATCTTGGAGTTGAAGCCATTGCCTCCACATCTCAGGTATGAATTCCTTGGCCCTTGTTCTACTTTACCAGTTATTCTTTCCTATTGTTTGACTAACGTGTAAGTTGACTCTACATTGGCGGTGCTCCACAAGAGGAAGAAAGCTATTTGGTGGACTTTGGTGGATATTCGGGGAATAAGTCCCGCATTTTGCATGCACAATATTAACTTGGAGGACGATGCCAAACCATCAATTGAACATCAAAGGAGACTCAATGAAGCCATGCAAGACGTGGTCAAAATGGAGATTATCAAATGGTTGGATGCCGGGGTGGTCTACCCTATTTTCGACAATTCGTGCACTTCTCCGGTGCAATGTGTCTCGAAGAAGGGGGCATAACTGTGGTCACCAATGATAAGAACGAGTTGATTCCCACAAGAACGGTGACCGAGTGGAGAGTGTGTATGGACTATCGGAAGCTAAACAAAGTCACAAGGAAAGACCATTTTCTACTCCCCTTTCTAGACCAAATGATTGATAGGTTGGACGGACGTGCTTACTATTTCTTTCTAGATGGATATTCGGGCTACAATCAAATCCTTATTGCCCTGAAAGATCAAGAGAAAATAACTTTCACTTGTCCCTATGGCACTTTCGCTATCAAGCGGATGCCATTTGGCTTGTGCAATCTACCGGCCACTTTTCAACGGTGTATGATGGCTATCTTTATGGATATGGTAGAGGACTACCTTGAAGTCTTCATGGATGACTTTTCGGTAGTCGGGGATTCCTTTGATGATTGCTTGGCAAATTTGGATAAAGTATTGGCAAGGTGTGAAGAAACAAACTTGGTGTTGAATTGGGAGAAATGTCATTTCATGGTCGAGGAGGGCATTGTCCTTGGTCACAAAATTTCAAAGAAGGGCATTGAGGTCGACAAGGCAAAAATAGAGGTGATTTCTAAACTTCCACCTCCAACATCAGTGAAAGGAGTGAGAAGTTTCTTGGGTCACGCGGGGTTCTACCGGCACTTCATAAAAATGTTTTCCAAAGTGGTGAACCCCTTGTGCAAGTTTTTGGAGAAAGATGCTAAATTTTACTTCAATGATGATTGCTTGAGAGCCTTTGAATTTCTCAAGTTCAAGTTGATAACAACTCCCATCATCACCGTTCCTAATTGGAGTATTCCTTTTGAGCTCACGTGCGTTGCTAGTAATGTAGCGGTTGAAGCAGTTTTGGGGAAACTTATCAACAATATTTTTCATTCGGTCTAGTATGCTAGTAAGACCATGAATGATGCCCAATTCAATTACACCGTTACCTCAAAAGAGCTCCTTGCCATTGTGTTTGCTATTGAGAAATTCTGCCCATACTTGATGGGTGCAAAGGTTATTGTTCATATAGATCATGCGGAACTTCGCTATCTTATGAGAAAGAAAGATTCAAAAGCTCGGTTGATGAGATGAGTTATATTGTTGCAAGAGTTTGAT
Source organism: Nicotiana tabacum (assembly GCF_000715075.1). NCBI lineage: Eukaryota > Viridiplantae > Streptophyta > Magnoliopsida > Solanales > Solanaceae > Nicotiana > Nicotiana tabacum. Next base: position 5,666,395 of record NC_134094.1, on the reverse strand, counting down.
ATTGACATCCAAGATCGAAAAGGGAGTGAAAATCAAGTGGTGGGCCACTTGTCTCGTTTGGAGGAGGAGGGAGGCCACATGATGGTCTTGAAATCAATAACTCCTTCCCCGATGAGCAACTCTTGGCTATTTCAACGAAGGAGGTGCCATGGTTCTCCGATCTAGCAAACTTCGTTGTGTGTGGAATCATCCCGAATGAGTTCTCTTCAAATCAAAGGAAGAAGCTCAAACGGGATTGTCAAGATTATTATTGGGACGAGCCCTACCTCTTCCGGATTTGCACGGATGGGGTAATTATAAGATGTGTACTGGATGAAGAGCAAATGTTATTCTTGAGGCTTTCCATTCTTCGCCTTATGTTGGTTACCATGGCGGAGCAAGAACGGCGGCTAAAGTGCTAAGTTGTGGTTTCTATTGTCCCACTCTTTACAAAGATACAAGTGATATGGTGAAAAGATGTGATGAATGCCAACGGGCAGGTGGAATCTCAAAGAAGAATGAACTGCCTCTCACTACCATATTGGAGATTGATATCTTTGAAGTGTGGGGTATTGACTTCATGGGTTCTTTTGTGAGTTCTTGGGGAAACACCTACATCTTAGTCGCGGTTGATTATGTGTCTAAATGGGTTGAGGCCGTTGCTCTACCCAACAATGAAGTGAGAAGTGTGGTGGAATTTTTGAAGAAGAATATTTTCACAAGATTTGGTACGACGCGGGCTATCATAAGAGATGGGGGGTCGCATTTTTTTAACAAGGCTTTTGACACCTTGCTTATCAAATATGATGTCACTCATAAAGTTACGACTCCCTATCATCCTCAAGCTAGCGGTCAAGTAGAAGTCTCCAACCGGGAGATAAAGAATATCTTGTCCAAAACAGTGAATGTTAACCGGACGGATTGGCTTGTGGGCTTATCGGACTGCTTTCAAAACTCCTATCGGGATGTCTCTATATCGGTTGGTGTTTATAAAAGCTTGTCATCTTCCGGTGGAACTTGAGCACAAAGCCATGTTGGCTTTAAAAAAGTTGAATCTTGGTTGGGATGCAGCCGCTGATTTGCGGGTTGCACATTTGAATGAATTGGATGAGTTCCGGTAAAATGCATATGCAAGTTCGTCCTTGTACAAAGAGAGAATGAAGTACCTTCATGAAAAATACATCTGAAACAAGGAGTTCAAGGTGGGCGATCTTATTTTGTTGTTCAACTCACGATTTAAGATGTTTCCCGGAAAGCAAAAATCCAAATGGAGTGTTCCCTTTGAAATTGTAGGTGTGACACCTTTTGTTGCATTAGACTTAAAGAACAAAAATGATGAGGTATTCCGAGTCAATGATCACCGGGTGAAGCATTATTTGGGACAAGCTGATGATGGCCACGTGGTGGCACTTATTCATTTGAAGTGATGGTAATCTGCGTCGTGCCGCGACGTTAAATCGGGTGCTTCTTGGGAGGCAACCCATGTTTTCTTTTTCTTTTTCTTTTCTTATTGTAGATATATGTTATTTTGTGCTAACTGGATTTGAAGTGTGTTGCAGGAATGAGTGTGCTTTACAGGAATTGTGCTCAGAAAAATTGGCTAAGTGTGGAGAAAGGGCGGACCGTACAATTTTAAATGCTACAGCAGAAGGCAACTACGGCCGCACAATTCTTGTGCGGACCGCATAAATTAAGATGGGAAATTACAAACTCTCTAAAGTTTGGTCTGTCAGAGAATTGGCCATTTTGTGGCTGCACATCGAATTATGCGGTCCGCAGCCAAAATCTACGGTCGCACCACAAATTGTGCGGACCGCAGGTCAACAAGGCTATTGAGTCTTCAGGTAATAGAGTGCGGACCGCAGAAGGAATTCTGCGGCTGCACTTCTCCTTTGATGCCCCAAGTCTGCGTCTGAGTATAAATAGTAACCTTGGGCTACTGTACAAGTTTTCCCTTCTCTGAGCACACTAAATTCTAAAACTCTGAAACCATCTGTTCAATCATCTGCCACACTCCATACACATCTGTGATAACTTAGTTGCACTCCTTCATATCTGGTATGTTTAATTTCTCATATAAATTTTCACTTTTTAGTTAAATTTATAATTTGTTAGATAGTTTTAGCCCATTTGTCAATAGATTTTAATTTTACTACCATGTGGGGGTTAATCTGTAATGGGTCAACTACTAATTGCTTTATGGGGACTGGGTAAATTCATTTGCATGCTTAATTGTTAATACCATGTTGAATCTGTGCAAAAACTTGAAAACTCTAGAAGTCTGATCGTTTTGATTTTTAAAATCTGCAGTCACACAAGAAATTGTGCGGTCTGCAGAAGTTGTAATCTAGGGTCTTTGGTTAATTAAATTCTACGGCCGCACTTGAAATTGTGCGAACCGCAGAAATTCCATCGCGACCGCAGAAAAGTGTGTGCGGCCGTAGAACAGGCCAATCTCTGTCATCAGAGAGTTGGCACTTTTGGGAATTCTAATGTGCGGACGCAATGAGAAATGTGCGGACCGCACTTCAATTCTACGGTCACACTCAAAATTGTGCGGACCGTAGTTCCATCATTGCGGCCGCACTTCCAAATTATGTGATCCGTATAACCTAGTCTGCGGCCGCACTTCCCCACCCTGTACTCATGTTCTGCAATGTAATATACTGTCTGTGTTCAACTGAATTACAACTCACTTCTGCTATTGCTCGTTACAGAAAATGGTCAGATCTCGAGGTCGTGGTGACACTTCAAAGTGGAGGGGTGAGCCTTCCAGAGGCAGAGGCAAAAGCAATTTACCCAGAAGAAGTTCGGCCAGAAAATGGTCGTGAAAAAGTTCTCATCAGAGAAATGTGAAAAGTGCGGCCCGCATATAAATTATGCGACCGCAGAAGATGGGTTAGAGCAAAAGTTCAGAGAACTTGCATCTCAAAGTGCGAACCGCATAATTATTGTGCGGTCGTAGAAGAAGAGCCACGCGGCCGCACTCACATTTGTGCGGACCACAGAAGAGCAAAGTGCGGCCACACTCAGAATTGTGCGGACCGCAGAAAGAAAGCAGTGCAGACGCAGATCATAATTATGCGGCCGCAGATTTCCACCCCTGTCAAGATGAAGAAAAGTGTGGACCGCACATGGAATTGTGCGGCCACAGAACCTCCGAAAGGGCATTTTTGTCCGAAAATTTTAGCTTTCTATAAATAGAAGAGTTTCACTTTTTTAGGTCAACTTTTGACATTAGCTGCTACAGTAGACAATTTCTTTTACTCCTTTTAGTAGTTTTTGCTATTTTGAGCTTTTTGAATATTGATTTCATCATTTTAATTATCAATATGAGTTTAATTATCATTTCTTCTTCTATTTTTCTTCTAGTTTAAGCATGAGTAGCTTAATGGGTGACTCAACCCTAGTGTGTAAACTTAATGGGTGTTTGATTTATTGCTTGTTTATGGTTAAGTGTTTATTATCTAGCCTTGTTCTTATTTTTATTTGAAGAATTAATGGTTGCAAACATTACTTCATGCCTATTTGACTTAGTCTCTACTTGAGAAAGAAAGACTTAGTCTAGGAAAACTTGGCTAGCAAGAAATTGGGTCAATCGAGAGATTGATAAGCCCAATTAAAGGGTTGAACCTAGAGATAGTAAAACCCGACTTGAGCTTCTTATCAACTATTTTATTCAATACCCATTTGGACTTGAGAAAGCCAAATTGGGCAAAATCACTCTCTGACCGAGAGGTATTGAGTGGGTACTTGAGTGTTGGTAGCTATAATACACCCCGACCAAAAAAAAAAGATTTAAAGTTTACAACCCATTAGGCAAACACGTAGGTGAAGGTCATATCCCTAGGCCTTTTATATCATTTGGAAAACAACAAAAACAATTTCCTAGTTTCATTCTTTGAATCGCAATCGTAGTTTAATTTAGATTTTTAAACAAAACCAAATATTGCGGAAGTGCAAATTTAGATATACAAACTCACGCGCTAAGATATATACTACTAACACCTATTCATATAGCTCCCTGCGGAATTTGACCCCGACTCTTGTTGGGTATTACTATTGCATCGATCGTTTTCATAACCTCAAAGAGAGGAGTGAAATTGGACGAGATCACACCCCCCACCTCGGTGAAGGGTGTGCAAGCTTCTTGATAAGGAACCCTAAGGCATGCATATCTATCCATCCCTGTGGTAAAAACCAATGAGAGAATCAAAAGGTAGATACAAGTTTCAATAAGTAAAAGAAGTAAGGTGAAGAAGGATACGAGGTACCCAGTTAGTGAAGATTATCAGTATTTGCAATTTTAGGCAGAGAAATATAAGCATTCTGAGTTACTTTCAACAGTAATAGAGTATATACACTTGACAACACCCATCTCAGTTATGCCCTATGGGGGCTAACAGATGTAGTTTAAGAGAAGGATGTGATATCAGGATCCAACTGGGGTTAGAGTAACCCAAAATTATGGATGGATTATTATCATTATCTCACATTTTTGAAGGATATTGTAAACGTGGTAATAGTTCTCCTTGTGAGACACCCGGATGGTGCACTCTAGAATAGTACAATCAGATATGAATACTAGAATGTTCAGAAATTTCAGAATATATGCAGTGGAATCCTAGAAGGGATAATTATTTACCTTATTATGACTCCCATCCCTAGGAAAAAAAGAGATGTTAGGCGACCCGAAGAGCCAATGAGATGAAGCAACGGGAGATAAAAGCGCAAGAATGTTTTGTTAAAATTTTCAGAATAAAGTGATATACAGAAATATTAGCAGGAGAATAAGAAGAGAGTAAATAAAGCATTATAAGTAAGATGTGATAAATGAGTGATAACGGTAAATCAAAATATGACAGGATGACAGAGTCTATAGTCAAGTGAAGGGAAGACAAGAGGAGACGGGCCTTGAAACAATAAAAGAGCATAAGCCATAAAGTCATAACCTTATTTCGAGAAATAAGTTGGTGACTGAAATTTGATTACTAGAAGGAAATGTTAGACCCCAGAGTAATAGAAATTACTATGAGCTAGTGAACTAGATAAACTGAACATGAATTATGAATTGGAACATTTGATAATAGTCGTCATCGTGTGAATTTCAGAGATAGGGTTCCGAAAATAATAGAATCGACAAAAAAAGAATAACCTTTAAAGGTCATTCAGGAAGACGCTTCCCTAAAGCAAGCACTGTAAGCAGAGTTAAGCTTAAAAGACTAAGTGTGCTAGTTACACTAGGTGTCACCCTTGTACATAAGGAATTCAGTTATCCCTGGTACATAAGGGTTACCGTAAGGTGAGTAAAGGCCATTGATGATGTGAAAATACGCCAAAGATAAAGAGGTAAAACATCTATAGGTAGATCATCGTAGCACTAAATCTTAGTACTCCCCTAAAGGGGGAAGATGGTGTGATATGGTATTAAGTCGGAGTTATGTGGTTCATGTAACTATGGAATAGTAAAGGAAGAATGCGGTAAAAAGGCGAAAAGAATGAAATTGCGTTTATTCAGATCCTGCAGATATGTTACGGCTCCATAACATTATGCAAGCACAATGCCGAGGAGAGGAAGTAAGGGTTCCCGCTTGGGATATTATTGATAAATAAGTGAAAATGAACACTTGAAGAAGCCAATACGAGAGGTAAGTTCAAACAAAGGACATATCCCAAGGGATATTACGCTGAATATAGATATGAGAATATACCAACGAGTAGTTAGTAGTTGATTCACGAAGAGTCTAGTTATGGCTAGACAAGAGGATACAAACAAATCAGCAGATTATGCAAGATAAACAAAGTGAAACCCAACATAGGGAATTCAGTCTCGCAAATATGATGACATCGTCCTTGAGAAATATTCAAATAGGAGTTGGGGTTCTTAAAGGTACCGTATAAGTGTTACAAAAATAAAAGACGGTGCCACTGAGAAGACAGTCAAAAATTTCAGTTCAGAAGCAACCCTACAAGTACAAGGGTGCAGAGGTATGTAACTAAGGATAATTATAGGCGAGTAAGAACATCAAAAATTCTTTCGGGTATACGATGTAATAAGTTCGCAGCTTTACAGGAGTCAAAGGGTCTCCCTTAAGTACTACAAAGAAAGACTACCTGAGAAAATAAGGAAGAAGGCTTCAACTTAAGCATAATGACATAAAGAAGAAATGGTTATGTAATAAGAGTCTCACTACAACATTGTATGTACTCTACAAGAAAGTGGCACCTATCGTGGCTAATGAACGGGAAGAAGAAAAAAAATCAAAAGGTGATATTTGAGATCATATGAGTTACAGGAAATTCCAATATTCGTGGGCAATGAGATATGCCATGTTTCATGCAACAAGTGGCAGAATGACCAGAAAAAATAATTGCTTATGTTTAAAGACAACTGAGAAGGCACGAAAGGAAATCTATGGTGCTAGCAAGTTAAAGGAAGGTTGCGAGTAGTATGAATAGATATGTGTAGATCATAAGCTAAAGTATCATAGAATGACAAGGGTTTAGGTAGATAGGAGTAAGGATAAGTAAAGATGAGTGAGAAGGTGATAAGAATAGGTAAGGCTTTGGGATTAAGCCCATCAAAATAAGAGAGCTGATGGTTTCCGTAAGTTATAGAAAGCTCAGTATAGCTTGAATTGACTCGGAGGAGTCTAAGATTAGGAGCAACTAGAAGAGATGAAATTATGCCCTGGTAGTAGAATAAGGGTGTAATTGTGATAGATAAGAGGATGATGTTTAGGCCTTTGATGGAATAATGATTTTGAGAAAAAAGGATTTCATGAATTGCACTAGATTAGAACCCATATGATGAATCACGTTGGGATGATATGAAATACAGTTATTGAAGTATAGTATTGTCCCTAGGTGGATCAGGCAAATCACTTCAAATGTTCCCCGATGAGACGTGAGCCCTAGTGACAAGGTATTACGTAAGAGGATTCAAGTTATCAGTAGTAGATTATAGATCAATATTAAGGTGAATCGACAATAGATGGGTAGAGGTTCCAAAGTATCGGATGAGATTAGGTCGTCATAATTAAGATGGACGGTAATTAGGAAGCATTAAAGGACTTAGATTTATATATATACGATAAGCAGCGAGAGAGTAACCTTGAGTTGGGTAGTAGACCTCGGTAACAATAAGCTGAAGTAAGAGTTATAGTATATATGGAGGAAAAATGAGAGAAGAGTCGCATAGGCACTTACAAGGTCAGTGTCGTACAGGCTACATGATAGAAGGTAGAAACAATTACGAGATTGAAAAGATTCCGACCACAAGTCGTGGTGTGAGAAAGAGGCTTAAAGGGGGAATGCCCTGGCCTTAAGGATTTATTCACAAAATAGCTACCTAGATGGAAAGGAGAATATTAAAGTATTCATAAAATCTATAGGTTATGAGACTGATAGGCGCATCAGTCAACATTCAAGGACGAATGTTCCAAAGGAAGAATGACAAAGCTCTACGGGTTTTACTTTAATTTGTAAATATTTTCCTGGTATATATAAAACTTTAATTACCAAAAAAAAAAACATTCAACATTTTAAAAATATTCACATAGCTAAATAGAGAGTACGAATTTATAGACCGACTGACTTTTTAATATTACAGTAACATAATGAAGTCATTATGATTTATGAACTTGGAATGAGAACCAGCTTCGATATTTTCTTTCCCTACAAGTTTTAAAAAATTTAAAAATACAAATAAAGAACAAAAAAATAAAATAAAGGAGTTTTGACTTTTTGTTTTCTTGAAGCCCACGTCTGCTCATATCCCTAAGCAACCACACACAAGTTTTCCCAATATAATACTTGGAAAAACTATTTAGGGAATTTGGATAATAATTAAAGTTAGTCCACATACATTATATTTATTTATTTATACATAAGAGTCCTGAAACAAAGCAAAAGCAAAGCCTATTTATTCAACAATCAACTCATCCAATTTTCCTATCTTATTTCTCCTTTTCCCCTTTCTTGTTCAATCATTCTTCACAAAAAGGTATAATCTTTACTCTCTTTAATTGTTATTACTCCTATTTTTCTTTTTATGTTTTTTTTCTAGTTTTATTTTGCAAATATTTCATTATTTGTTTATGGATTGGCATAGAACCAATTTGGAATTGAGGTTTAATTTGATTTATTGAGTTCAAAATTCTTGCTTTATCAGTTGGATGTTTTTTTGGGGGCTAGACTTTAATGTATTACTTAATTTCTGGAGTTATTTTTGAAGCAGCAAAATCAGATTTTTGATGGTCTTATTAGCTTTGTATCAGTTTATTTTCTCCCAAATTTTTAGTTGTTTATTTTTTAGTTTCTGTTTTGTAGGGAACTATGGGTTGTATTTTTTTTATTTTAATATTTTGGGTGGAAGAAATTGGCTTTTTAGGTTAAAGGGTATGTCAGTTTAACATAAAGATTTTTGCTCTTTTGTGGTCTTATTAGCTTTGTATCATTTTATTTTGTTCCCAAATTTTTAGGTGTTTATTTTTTTTTGTAGAAAAATATGGGTTGTATTTTTTTTTCGGTCGAAGAAATTGGCTTTTTTGGTATAAGGGTATATCAGTTTAACATAAAGATTTATGCTTTTTTGTTGGTTGAATTCAGGCAGATATGGCAAAGAGTTCATTCAAGCAAGAACATGATCTTGGTTTGTATTGAACTTCTGTTTTGTGGCTTTAGTTATTATGCCTTTTTTTTCTTTTTCCAAAACATGATTAGGGTCATTAATGGTATCTGATTCTGTATGCAGAGAAGAGGCGTGCTGAAGCTTCTAGGATTAGGGAAAAGTACCCCGATAGGATTCCGGTGAGAATTAAGTTTTAACTGGAATTTTTTTTGCATATATAGATTAAATTTTGTTTTCTAGCTGCTTGGTTCAATGTGAATGTAACTACTTATGTAAGTGATTTGATGGAGTAAAGTATTTCGAATAGTTGCCAGAAAGTAACAAATAAGTATGATGTTTATGCTCGGTATTTGTTTTAATGGAGTTTGTTAAATTGCTGTCTGTTGATCTTTTAGTGTGCAGAATGCACAATCCGAGACAATAATCTTCTATGGCCATCTAGTGGAGACTTTTGTCTGGCGTCTAATCCTAGATTGTCGTGGAAATTATTCCAATTGTATTCGATTGGAATACCTATATGTTCTTCGAATATTCAGCGTCAGTTTTCAGCTACCTTTTTGTTTTTCTGGCTACTCCTACCTTAATTAAAGCGATTTCTGATACAGTTCAAATGAGTAAATTTACATAGTGTTCAAATTAGCTACTGGACTTCCTTTCTTAGTTTGCTATTGCCTTAAGTACTAATTATGTCTAGCACCAGTGCAGTCTTACTGTACGAAACGAAGGTTGTGGTCGCCCTCCAATTTGCGTTCTTCCTTTTTGATTTGCTTTTTATTTCATTTTGGGGAAGGTGTTGTGGACGGGTGGTACTTTTGTGAGTTCGAAATTGCTGTTATTGTATTAATGTTATGTAAAGGTGTGCATATCTTGTTTGTTCCGACTCCTGAGGAAATAAAATGCACCTCATAGTGAGGAATTTGACAAATATAAAGTTGGCTAGAACTTATCTTTTTTTCCTTTTCTTTTCATGCAGCCACTAATGCTTGCATTAGGGTAGGCTGTCTACATCACCCTTTAGGGTGCGGCCCTTCCCGGGACCCTGCGTGAATGCGGGATGCTTTGTGCACCGGGCTGCCCTTGGCCCTTTCCAATATCCTTAGGAATAGCCTAACGTTCATTGGCGGGTGTGAGTGTATATGCCAGTTAGTTAATCTCATAGACCTAAATTCCACCTTAAGATGTGATACAATGCAGAAATCCAAGTAATAAAGTTATGGAGTGGAAGTTTTGATAAGCATTAATACGAAAACATATTACGAGATGATGCATGGTTAAACATCAATGAACAACCTGGAAAGTGAAATGTTCCCTCCATCCCATTTTCATTCATCTAGTTTACTTCACGGAGAATTGAGTTTGAAGTTTGAACGAGTCATTATATATGATTACTAAACATATGGTAAAATAATAGTTGGAAGATGTGAAAAAGATATAAAGATGTCACATTAAATTCAAAGTAGAGTAAAGTATTTATAGTAATTGTGCTTTTGGAAGACTGTTGATGTTTCCATTTAACGGAATTTATGACCACTGCTGATGCCTAACTGCATTTTGAAAGGGCTTAGATTTTGCTCTGGGAAGATTTTGTTCTTATAATTATAAGTCTAGAAACAACCTTTCTACCCGCATAAGTTAGGGTAACGTCTGTGTACACACTACCCTACCTGCATAAGTTAGGGGTAAGTCTGGAAACAGCCTTTCTACCTTGTTGTTATTGTTGTAATTATAAGTCTATATCTGATGCATATCAACGAGCAATGCTTAGAGTATGATGCATTACAAAATACATGATCATCATTGTTCAGAATCATCTCTATGTACAACAGGATTTGGGCTTCTCACGTTTGGTGGAGTTGTCAATTTGGCTCAACTATTGCTGCTTTAATATTTTATTCTCTTTGCGTAACTTGTGTGCTAATGTCTCCAGTATTCCGCTAGGCTTCTCTTGACTCTGTTTTCTTGACTCTGTTTTTATGATGTGCAGGTCATAGTTGAAAAGGCTGAAAAGAGTGATATTCCCAACATTGACAAGAAAAAGTGAGCACTCATCAATTATTAGTGATCTTTTTCTCATTATATAGAGATCTAAACGCTACATCATGCTGTAAATATTTGTTCCTGTTTCTTTTGTTAGTTACGTGCCCTTTCCCCAAAACTTGGTCCTACTTTCTCCTACCTTGCCATGAACTTTTAGTTTTGCCCCAGGAAAGTAGCGATTCTTGGTAACATTCATGTAATGTATTAAGAGAACCTATCATAAGCACCAGTTTGGCTAAATAACAACGGCTTCACCACCAAACTAATGCATAATATCTTAGCATCTGGTTTTGTTACTAGGAAAAAACTTATTCATGTTTCCTAATTGACGAAATTGCAGGTATCTTGTCCCAGCTGACTTAACAGTGGGGCAGTTTGTCTACGTCATTCGCAAAAGGATTAAATTGAGTGCAGAAAAGGCAATATTCATATTTGTTGACAATGTCCTACCGCCAACAGGTGAGTACTAATAACTAATCTATTAGTACTACATCTGTTTGTTCAGGTTGCCAAAGCAATTGAGAAATATGTTTCTCGAATTCTTTAAAGATGTCGCACCCGTATCGGATTCTCCAAAAGTTTGCATTTTGCAGGCAAATTCAATAAGAGAATTCGACACGAGTGCGACAACTTTGATGTAGGCTGTCTATATCACATCCCTTGGGGTGTGGTCCTTCCCCGGACTCTACGTGAACGCGGGATGCCTTGTGCACCGAGCTACCCTGCCTTAATCCATATCTACTTTAGAGACTTACCTGTAATTGATTTTTACGTGACCTGACGGTGTAAAAATTCTCTAGATTGTCAATGTAAGTAGGGAAACTCCTTTTGTTTTTAGAAAAGAAAATCTGAAATCGCAAATTGTTTGCGTTTTGCAGGTGCGATCATGTCATCAATCTATGAAGAGAAAAAGGATGAAGATGGTTTCCTCTATGTTACCTACAGTGGTGAAAACACATTTGGCGACCTCAACTTGGTGTAACTTTCATGGTAACAACTTGCTGTCATTTTCTTAACGTTCTCTTCGCTGTCCATCGAAGCTGCTGTGTCCTGCTAATATTCAGTTGTTGCCTCCATCTTGTATAGGTTTTAATAATATTACAAATTTGTATATAACCTATAACTGTGTATAGTTCAAGAAAATCAAATGCCAGGATCTTCTGGCAACTGATCTTGATAACCAGTCGGATTCAATCTCATTAACAATGGTATATTGGTATTATTGTTCTGGATCAGTATCTTTGATTTGATGACATAAATATACAGCATCATTTGGTCCAACCCCAAAATAGATAGCTTATCCTCTCTTTTTCACTCCATTTAGTTGTTGACATTGCGAAGGTAGAGATGCTTTTCCACTACTGGTCTAGTCGAAAATAGTCTCTTTACCTTCGCAAGTTAGGGCTAAGGTTGCGGACACAGTATTTTTCACAAACCCTACTTGTGGGATTATACTGAGTTTTTTGTTGTTGTTGGCTGTTTTTGACGTTGTGAACGAATCTGCTCTAAATAGGAACGGGTTATATTTCAAGATGTGTTACTCCCTCTGTTTTATGTAAAAGGATTCCAATATGTCTCATTTTATTTAAAGGGATTCCGAGTGTGAGTTGAAGTACCTAACTTTTGGTATGAAGTGGAACATGGATTTCCTTCAAATTTAGAATATATACATTGAAAACTACATAAAAAGTATTATAAATTGACATAGTTAATGATTCAAGAAAAGAAAAAATATATTTGAGAGAGTCATATTAAAAAAATTGACTTCCCAAATAATAATAGTGTCGTATCAAATGAAACAGGGAGAGTAGTGTCGTATCAAATGAAACAAGGAGAGTAGTTTTTTATATTACTAGCTTTAGTGTACGTGCGCCGCACGTGTTTTTTTGCGTCTATTAATAAAGTGTATAAAATTTAGAATAAGAATAAATTATGTGTATTTAGCAATTGACGTCAAGATAAATAATGCAACATTCATTTAAATTTAAAAATAAATATTACATTGACAAAATAGTTAAATGCAGAGTTATTGAAATCTATTTTTACAGGGTAAAAATTTACGCGTGTACATATACCGATAGTTATTAAATTTACTATATAAACATTACTAAATAATGTATATTTGAAATGTAATTGTCGATTGTCTTTTTGAAAGTTTTTCTAGAACTTGATATTAGGTTGTGCATTTACATTTTATACGTAAATTTTTTAGATTTAATGGTAGAATTTAAATGGGAATCTACAACCTTTATATAAACCAAACCTAAACTAATGTAAAACAAATCAAAAATAACTATACACGTAAGAAACCTAACGAAAACAAATTAATTATGAAGTAAATAAGGAAAAAATTTATTTAAGTAAATTCTTACTTGGTTTTAAATTCCTAAATATTAGGAGTTTCTACGTAGTTCAAATAAAGAAGAATTTAATAACCAAAACTTTTGTTGATTTTAAAATAATAAATATTAGGAAAATAAATTAATTATAATTTTATCCAATAAGAAATCTACTTTTAAGGGGTAAAAAAGTCAAACGATATTTCTAAAAGTTTTCGTACTTTTAATATAATATAAAAGATAAATTGAAAAGATATTTCTTTCTATAACTTCATATAACAAATGTTTTTCGCTTTATTATGTCACTTTACCCATCCGATTATTAAGTTATTATCTTATCACAAGGAGCTTATGTGGTGAAGGGTCATTTGTTGCAAAGTATTTAAGTATCTTCCTAGTAATACTATAATAGTTGCTGTATCATCTTGACAATCAATATCTCATTTACTTGATCGACATATTATGTTAGCTAAGATTACTTCTTTCATCATGTATTCTGGACAGCTCGCATTATTATTTGATGATATAAAATATTTTATTTATTAAGCAACCTTTATCACTATCATCGTTGGGCTTGACAACCAATTGTTCTTAATGAGGACTAAATTCTCTTATTGTATGCTTTTCTCCGTTTTCGAAATGAAGAAAAAAATTGCTGAATGTTGGGTTTATTTTTGTTTTCATATTTTCTATTAGCTGAATGATTTTTATTTGATGTCATAAGCATAATTCTATCAGGTATGTATTTATTGTCTATATTCTCGTTAAATTTGGAATTATTGGTAGTACTTGATGGTTCACCTCGAAAACCATTACTTTCTCTTCCATATAATATTTTTAGTCTAAATATTAAATACATTACTGGTAGCGATTTGATCAATTGGGATCCAATTATAAAATATTTTTAAAATATTTTTAAAATATTAAAAAATACATCTTAAAACTTGGTACCTCAACCTAGCAAATAGCACTAAGAATTCCTATTTTCGATAAAGGTTAATTACTTAGTTCTTATGGGAATAAAATTACGAAGAGATATATTTGGTTTCAAAGTCCCAAAAATAGATTTAAAGTTGGCTAAATGTTAATGTTCGGAATGGTAGTTTTTGTAGAAGTCAAAATTCTAGTGCAATCATGCTATTAAAATTTAAAAGCAATTACAATTTTATCCTATATAAACTTATTTCTACGTTAGTTTTCCAAGGACATAAAAGTCAATTAACATTTTAAGGATATTTTAGTCATTCAACATTTAACGTTTTAACATTTGTGCTTTTATAATAACTAGTTCCTATGTACGTGCGTTACACGTAGATTTTTAATAAATCATATATATATGAAAGAATAATTATTTAAATTTCTTATTAATTATAAGAATCATTTTAAAGAAATTGACATGGAAAAAATACATTAATTTTTAATTGCGGAAGATTATTGTCATTACATTAACATAATAGTTGAATTCAAAATTATGAAGTATTCTGAGGACCTACGAAGATGATAAATTTAGTTAAGTTAGTTAGTATTTATAATATAGAAATATGCATTGTGCTCAAAGTTTATTTGAATGGGACTGAGAGATATTAGTTCCATTAATGAATTGCTCGCCAACTTGAAATCGACTCTCACTTTTTTTCCCTTTCGTTAACTTGATATACACTCATATGAAGTTTAGTGAGTGAAAACCACCTATTACGTTTTGAATATGGAAACAACCACTGTCAATACTCAGATAAACTTTGGGCAATCTTTTATCAACAATTTTACCTCCTTTTGATTCTTCCTTTTATGACTTCGGCTTTAACACCAGATGAAGATTGAGAGAATAGTTGAAAGCATAAATATTTTGGTGTTATTGCCTTATAATTAGAGCCAAAATATGATTAACTTATGTTTCAAATTATCCAAAGTTATTCTTTGATCGAATCTCGTTCCATCTCCATAGAAACTTTTTATATGTAAATAAAAAGAGTAATAGGATTTTCCAAAGATTTGTGATGTAAATAAAAAGAATTACTAACACTGTTCTTGGTCAAATCATGTTCGTTCTCCCTAAATAGAAATAGAATTTTTATTAGTGCACGATTCGAAATCACACTTTTCCTAATGATTTCAAACTTAAATAGAAAAACCTCCTAGTAATTCCCAAAGAAAATAAAAAAGAAATAAATATTTGAATTTCTTAACTTAAATAAGCTATATATCTGGAACATATGTATACAATCACATAATAAACACAGTAACATTATAAAAACCAAGAATTTAATATGCATGAAAAACATTGGAAAAACAACATATATCTTCAAATCTCTGACCAATCCAAAACTTCAATCATACTTCATTGTCTCTACAAGAGTATTGGAAGACAAATAAGATTAGTGCAAATACAACTTTTATAATTATACGAAGTATTACTACTAATTAATTCTGGTATTTAGTTTTTGTAGTGTATTGATCATGATCTGTGATTTATTAATTTATTATTCATCTAATGTTGTATAAAAAAGAGATTGTATAACTCCTCCAACAACGTAATAATACCGTAGAGAATATAAATCTAGAGGCTACACATGATCATCAAGCACAAACAGATGACCCTAGATAGTCCATATCAATTTTTCATTGATTGTAGTTCATGTCCAAGTATCAATCATCTTAATATTTCACATCCACGTACATAAAATAGGTATCAACATGGCGGAAGCATAATTTTCGCTAAGGGGTTCAAAAAAGAAAAAAAAATAAAAAATTAAAAGAGATTGTAGCTAGTAGGAATTTGTCACGACCCAAAATTTCTCACCGACGGGACCGTGATGGCGCCTAATATTTCACTTGCTAGGCAAGCCAACGTTAGAGAACCATTAAACCAATTCCTTATTCCCATTCAGTAATTATCAATAATTAACTAAGATGAAATATAATAAGTGCGGAATATCATGAAACTGTATTAATTACTACCACCCGGATCAGGAGTCATAATTCACGAGCATTCTAGAATTTACTACAAGTAATAGTCTGAAAGAAATACAACTGTCTGAATGAAAGAAAACAGTAGGGCATAAAAGATAGACGGGGATTTCAAGGTCTGTTAACGCCGGCAGATCTACCTTGAGTCTCCGGACAGCGGACCAATAGCAAAATCTCGATCAACCTGAGCCGGTACCAAAATCTGCACAGAAAGTGCAGAGTGCAGTATCAGTACAACCGACCCTATGTACTGGTAAGTGTCGAGCCTAACCTCGGCGAAGTAGTGACGAGGCTAGAACAAGACACCCACATATAACCCGAACAGTATAATCATGCTAGTGGCAACAACAGTAAATAAAGAAATAACGCAGAAATAATGGAGAGGGGACATAGAGTAGGGGAATACAATATAAAGAGTGAGAATAATGAAAAGACAGAATTAAACCGAAAATTCTTAAACAGATTGAGCAAATAAAACAGCAAAGGAAAACTGCACGGCATCACCCTTCGTGCTTTTACTCTCAACCTCACTAAATAAATAAATAGAACGACACGGCATCACCCTTCGTGCATTAAACCTCTCATAATATAAACGGCATCACCCTTCATGCTTTATCACTCACAAATCATGACAAGGCATCACCCTTCGTGCTTCACACTCTTCCTCACAATATAAATAATGCTGGCACGGCATCACCATTCGTGCTTTTACTCTCAACCTCACCAAATCACAGAATCAATAACAACGGATAGATAGGAGTATCATAAAGAAACCAGTATTTTACCCATGATCAATAGCACAATGCAACCTCAATCTTGAATCAATATTCGAAAGCTACCAAATCTCAGTGAAACCAGATATAAGTCACCCAACATTTCAAATAACCCGTTAAGCATGGATAGTAGAATTTAAGGCTACAAAATAGATAAGAATAGAATTTCACTCACAAGCTATGACTCGACAACGACGCATAGATGCTCGTCACCTCATCTATACATCGTATTTAACAATCCAACACGTAGCAATTAAACACATAATACCTATTCCCTCAAGCCAAAGTTAGACACGACACTTACCTCGATTCGCAGGTCACTCACTGCTCAAGTATCGCTTTTCCCTTAGAATTCACCTCCAACTCACTCGTATCTAGTCACAAGTAGCTTAATACCATCAATTATTGCTAAAGGAATCAACTTTAATGAGTAATTACAGATTTTCCAAATTTCTCAAAAAAAGTCAAAAATCGACCCTGGGCCTGCTTGGTCCAAACTCGAGGTTCAGACAAAACTCCATTTACCCATTCACCCCCGAGCCCAAATATGTCATTAGTTCCGGAATACGATCCCAAATCGAGATCTAACTTCCCAAATTTACAAAATCCCCAATTCTCCTAAAATCCCTAATTTCTATCTTTAAAGAACAAGATTTAGGCCTAGAAATCTAGTGGGTGTTGATGGAAATTAAAAGGAATGAGTTTAAGAACATGAACCTATGATTTGGTATTGAATTCCCACATCAAAAATCGCCCAAGGTTGAGTTCAAGTGAAGAAAATGTGAAATTTTGAACAAATCCCGCCTTTGAAGTCTGTTTTAAAACACTGGACAGGCTTTCACCACGTTCGCGAGAGGCCTGTCGCGATCGCGATGCACAACGGCCTAAGGCCTTCGCGTTCGTGAGTCTTTCTATGTGTTCGCGTAAGGAAGCTCCCCTCAAGTCTTTGCGTTCGCGACCCAATGGACGTGTTCGCGTAGAAGAACATGAACCCCCCTCATCCGGGACCCTTAAACTATCGCGTTTACGGGAGACTGATCGCGTTCGCAAAGGGTACCACCCCCAATGCTTCGCGTTTGCGACCAGTCCTTCGCGTTCGCGAAGAAGAAAATTCCCCTGCCCCCATTTTACCTTTCGCGTTCGCGACACTACCTACGCGAACGGGAAGAAGGGCACACCAGAATAGCCGCTGCAACAAAATCTCAAATTTTCTAAGTGCAAATCACCCTGTAGCCTATCCGAAACTCACCCGAGCCCTCGGGGCTACAAACCAAGCATGCGCACAAGTCTAACAACATCATACGGACTTGATCGTGTGATCAAATCGTCAAAATAATACCTAAAACTACGGATTTAGCATCAAAATCAATGAAACTCTCAAGAACACATAAAGTTGCTATTTTCTCAACCGAAGGTCCGAATCACGTCATTTAAACTCCGTTTCTCACCAAATTTCACAGACATAGTTCAAATATTATAACGGACCTGTACCGGGCTCCGGAACCAAAATACGGGCCTGATACCATCAAAATCAAGCATTAAGCATATACTTTAAAACCATTAATTTTCTGAAATTCAATTTTAGTCAAAAATTCATTTCTCGGGCTTTGGATCTCGGAATTCGATTCCGGACATACGCCCAGATCACATATTTTATTACGGATCCACTGAGACCGTCAGAATATAGGTCCGGGTATGTTTACACAAAACGTTGACCAAAGTCAAGTA
This sequence comes from Nicotiana tabacum, assembly GCF_000715075.1. Classification (NCBI taxonomy): domain Eukaryota; kingdom Viridiplantae; phylum Streptophyta; class Magnoliopsida; order Solanales; family Solanaceae; genus Nicotiana; species Nicotiana tabacum. Next base: position 5,647,940 of record NC_134094.1, on the reverse strand, counting down.
AAAATTACTTTTAAATTCCAAAAATTATTATTTCTCCTATTTTCCACATAAAGACTTTCCGAAATTACGCCCGGACTGCGCACGCAAATCGACGAGGATAAATATAAAATTTCTAAGGCTAACGAGCGTGGAATAAAGTCCTAAAACACAAGATGAACCCTTGGGTCATCACAATCTCCACCTCTAAAACAAACGTTCATCCTCGAACAAACATAGAAAAGTAACTGAACTGGCGAACAAGTGGGGATATCTACTCCGCATGTCCGACTCGGACTCCCAAGTAGCTGCCTCAACAGTCTGGCCTCTCCACTGCACTAGAACTGAAGGATAACTCTTCGACCTCAGCTATCGAACCTGCTGGTCTAGAATGGCTACCGACTCCTCCTCATAAGTCAAATTCTTGTCCAACTGGACAGAGCTGAAATCTAATACATGGGACGGGTCACCATGATACTTCCGGAGTATGGACACATGAAATACTGGATGAACTGATGATAACCCTGGGGGCAATGCAAGTCTATAAGCCACCTCCTCCACTCTCTCGAGAATCTCAAATGGCCCGATATACCTAGGGCTCAACTTGCCCTTCTTCCCAAACCTCATGACACCCTTCATGGGCGATACCCGAAGCAATACTCTCTCCCCGACCATGAATGCCACATCATGAACTCTATGGTCGGCATAACTCTTCTGCCTGGACTGAGCTAAATAAAGTCGACCATGTATAATCTTGACCTTGTCCAAGGCCTCCTGTACTAAATCTGTACCCAACAGCCGAGCCTCCCCCGACTCAAACCACCCAACTGGCGACCTGCACCGTCTACCATATAATGCCTCATAGGGAGCCATCGGAATGCTCGATTGGTAGCTATTATTATAGGCAAACTATGCAAGGGGCAAGAACTGATCCCACGATCCTCCAAAATCTATGACATAAGCACATAGCATATCCTCCAAGATCTGAATAGTACGCTCGGACTGCCCGTCCGTCTGAGGATGGAATGCTGTGCTCAACTCAACCCGCGTACCCAACTCACGCTGTATTGCCCTCCAAAAGTGCGAGGTAAACTGCGTACCTCGATCAGAAATGATAGACACGGGCACACCGTGAAGACGAACGATCTCCCCAATATAAATCTCTGCTAACCGCTCCGAGGAATAGGCAACTGCCACATGAATGAAGTGCGCTGACTTAGTCAGCCTATCCACAATAACCCACACAATGTCGAACTTCCTCTGAGTCCGTGGGAGTCAAACAACAAAGTCCATAGTGATACGCTCCCACTTCCACTCAGGAATCTCCATCTGTTGAAGCAAACCACCGGGTCTCTGATGCTCATATTTCACCTGCTAACAATTCAATCACCGAGTCACATAAGCAACTATATCTTTCTTCATCTTCCTCCACCAATAATGCTGCCGCAGGTCTTGGTACATCTTGGCAGCGCCCGAGTGAATAGAATACCAAGAATTGTGAGCCTCCTCAAGGATCAACTCATGAAACCTATCAACGTTAGGCACACACACGAACCTACATCCTCAAAATGCTGTCATCTCCAACGGTAACCTGCTTGGCAACACCGTGCTGAACTGTGTCCCTAAGGACCATCAATTGAGGGTCATCATACTACCGATCTCTGATACTCTCAAACAAGGAAGACCGAGCGACTGTACATGCTAGAATATGACTGGGCTCTGAAATATCCAACCTCACAAACTGATTGGCCAAAGTCTGAATATCTGAAGCTAGCGGCCTCTCACCGACTGGAATGAAAGCAAGGCTGCCCATACTCACTGCTTTTTTACTCAATGCATCGACCACCACATTAGCCTTTCCCGGATGGTACAATATAGTGATATCATAATCTTTAAATAGCTCTAACCATCTCCTCTTCCTCAAATTGAGATCCTTCTTCTTGAACAGATACTGAAGGCTGCGATGATCCGTGGAAACCTCACACGCCACGCCATAAAGATAGTGCCTCCAAATCTTTAGCGTGTGAACAATGGCTGCCAACTCTAAGTCATGGACAAGGTAATTATTCTCATGAAACTTCAACTGACGAGACGCATATGCAATCACCCTGCCCTCCTGCATCAATACTGCTACGAGCCCAACACGGGAGGCATCATAATATACCGTGTAAGATCCTGACCCTGATGGTAATACCAACATCGGTGCTGAAGTCAAGGCTGTCTTGAGATCCTGAAAGCTCTCCTCATACTCGTCCGACCATCTGAATAGGGCACCCTTCTGGGTCAACCTAGTCATCGGGGCTGCTATAGATGAAAACCCCTCCACAAACCGACGGTAATAACCAGCCAAACCCAGGAAACTACGGATCTCTGTAGCTGATGTGGGTCTAGGCCAGTTCTGAACTGCCTCATTCTTCTTAGGATCCATCTGAATACCCTCTGCTGATACAACATGACCCAAGAAAGCAACTGAACTCAACCAAAACTCACATTTTGAGAACTTAGCATATAACTGGCTGTCTTTCAGAGTCCGAAGAATGATCCGAAGGTGCTGCTCATGCTCCTCTAGACTGTGGGAATAGATCAAGATATTATCAATAAACACAACTACAAGGGAATCCAAGTAGGGTTTGAACACCAAGTTCATCAAATCCATGAATGCTTCTGGGCATTTGTCAGCCCAAATGACATAACTAGAAACTCATAATGCCCATACCAAGTCCGAAAAGCTGTCTTAGGAATATCGGATGCCCTAATCCTCAACTGATGGTGGCCAGATGTCAAATCAATCTTTAAAAACACCTTGGCACCCTGAAGCTGATCAAATAAATCACCAATCCTCGGCAATGGATACTTGTTCTTGATGGTGACTTTGTTCAACTGCCGATAATCTATACACATCCTCATTGATCCATCTTCCTTCTTCACAAACAACATGGGTGCACCCCAGGGCGAGACACTAGGTCTAATGAAGCCCTTATGAAGCAAATATTGCAACTGCTCCTTCAATTATTTCAACTCTAACGGGGCCATGCGATATGGCGGAACGGAAATAAGCTAATGCCCGGAGCCAAATCATTGCAGAAATCAATATCCCTGTCGGGTGGCATCCCCGGCAAGTCTGCAGGAAACACCTCTGGAAACTCACGAACAACCGGCACCGAATCTATGGAAGGAACCTCCGCACTAGAATCGCGGACATAAGCCAAATAAGCTAGACATCCCTTCTCGACCATATGTCGAGCCTTCACATAAGAGATAACCCTGCTGGCAGGATGGCCAAGATTCCTTCTCCACTCTAATCGAGGCAACCCTTGCAAGGCTAAGGTCACCGTCTTGGCGTGACAATCTAATATAACATGATAAGGTGCCATCCAATGTATACCTAGTATGACATCAAAATCAACCATGTCGAGAAGTAGAAGATCTACACGAGTCTCAAGACTCCCAGTGGTGACCGCACACGAACGATAAACATGATCTACAACAATAGCATCTCCCATTGGTGTGGACACATACACAGGAGCACTCAAAGAATCACGGGGCACAACCAAATAGGAAGAAAAATAGGATGACACATAGGAGTAAGTAGATCCCGGATCAAATAGAACTGAAGCATCTCTACTGCAAACTGAAATAGTACCTGTAATAACAGCGTCAGATGACTCAGCCTCAGGCCTGGCTGGGAAAGCATAACACCAGGGCTGGGCCCCACCACCCTGAACTACGTCCCTGGGACGGCCTCTAACTGGCTGGTCTCCACCTCTAACGGCCTGACCTCCACCACTAAGAGTCTGGCCTCTACCTCTGGCTGCCTAACCCCTGCCTCTGGCTGGCTGAGCAGGTGGTGCAGCAAGTGGTGCCTGAACCATGACACGAGAACTCTGATACTGTGAGCTTCCCATTGCCCGAGGGCAAAATCTAGGAATGTGCCTCAGATCACCACAAGTATAACATAACCTCGGCTGTTGTGACTGCTGACCCTGAAACTGACCCTGTCGACCTGAATAACCACCCTGATAACTCTAGAGTGGAGGTGCACTAATAGGAGCTGGTGGTGCACTGTAGGCTAGCTGGTCGGAATAATGCATCTGAGGGCCACAACCACCTGAGGCACCGTGGGATGCCTATAGCACTGAATGAAATGGCCTGGGAGGATGGCCTCTACCAAAAGTACTCCTGCCTCTATATGAGGCACCGCTGAACTCACCGGAATGACGAGGTCTCTTGTCAGACCCCTGACCTCCCTGAGTAAGAACCATTTTGAATCGTCTGGCAACATTAGCAGCTGCCTGAAAAGAAATCTCACTCCCAGTCTCCTTAGCCATCTGCAATCTGATAGGCTGAGTAAGTCCATCAATATACCTCCTCACCCTCTCTCTCTTGGTGGGAAGCAGAAGAATAGCATGAAGGGCCAAATCCACAAAAAGGGTCTCATACTAAGTAACAGTCACACTGCCCTGCTGGAGACGCTCAAACTGACGGCGACGCTCCTTTCTCAATGTGATAGGCAGAAACTTCTCTATGAAGAGCTGAGAGAACTGGTCCCAAGTAAGAGTAGGTGACCCAGCTGGTCGGGTCAACAAGTAATCTCTCCACCATTTCTTGGCAGAACCAGTCATCTGAAATGCAACAAAATCGACCCCATTGGTCTCCACTATACCTATGTTCCGTAGAACCTCATGACAGCTGTCAAGATACTCCTGGAGATCCTCTGAAGGAGCACCACTGAAGTGAACAGGAAAGAGCTTGATAAACCTGTCCAATCTCTATAAAGCCTCAAAAGACATAGCTGGCCCACCTCCGACCTGTGCTGCAATAACCGGCTGAACTAATCCGACTGGCTGAGCTGCTGGAGCCTGATACTGGGGAGCTATCTACTCCGGAGCGGGACTGGTGGGAGTCTAGACTCCTCCTCTAGCCTAAGAGACTGCTGGTGCCATGGGAAATGCGCCAGTCTGGGCCACACTCTCCATAAGGCCCACCAAATGGACCAAAGCATCCTAAAGTACTGGGGTAGCAATGAACCCCTCCGGAACCTGAGCTGGTCTGGCAGGAACAGTCTGGGCTAGAACCTCCTCGTCAAGCTCTATCTGAGGCTCTACTGCTAGGGCTGCTGCTCGGGTTCTAGGCTAAGCCCTGTCCCTACCTCGGCCTTTGGCACGGCCTCGGCCTCGACCTCTGCCCCGTGTAGGAACTGCCACTGGAGGCTCTGGCTACTGCTCAACTGAGGAAGCAGTACGTGTTCTTGCCATCTGCGAGAGAACAAGAGTAGAAGAGTTCAATCAGCATTGAGAAAGCAAAATTGCACGACAGAAAAGAATAGAAGTGAAACTTGTTCCTAAACTTCATAGACTCTGGAAGATAAGTACAAACATCTCAATGCCGATCCTCCAGACTCTACTAAGCTTGCTCGTGAATCGTAAGACCTAGGCAACCTAGTGCTCTGGCACCAACTTGTCACGACCCGAAATTTTCCACCGACGGGACTGTGATGGCGCCTAACATTTCACTTGCTAGGCAAGCCAACGTTAGAGAACCATTAAATCAATTCCTTATTCCCATTCAGTAATTATCAATAATTAACTAAGATGAAATATAATAAGTGCGTAATATCATATAACTGTATTAATTACTACCACCCGGATCTGGAGTCATAATTCACGAGCATTCTAGAATTTACTACAAGTAATAGTCTAAAAGAAATACAAATGTCTGAATAAAAGAAAACAATAGGGGATAAAAGATAGACGGGGACTTCAAGGTCTATGAACGCCGACAGATCTACCTTGAGTCCCCGGACATCGGACCAATAGCAAAATCTCGATCAACCTGAGCTGGTACCAAAATCTACAAAGAAAGTGTAGAGTGCAGCATCAGTACAACCGACCCCATGTACTGGTAAGTGTCGATCCTAACCTCGGCGAAGTAGTGACGAGGCTAGGACAAGACACCCACATATAACCCGAACAGTATAATCATGCTAGTGGCAACAACAGTAAATAAAGAAATAATGCAGAAATAATGGGAAGGGGACATACAGTGGGGGAATACAATATAAAGAGTGAGAATAATGAAAAGACAGAATTAAACCGAAAATCTTTAAACGAATTTAGCAAATAAAACAACAAAGAAAAATTGCACGGCATCACCCTTCGTGCTTTTACTCTCAACCTCACCAAATAAATAAATAGAACGGCACGACATCACCCTTCGTGCATTAAACCTCTCATAATATACACGGCATCACCCTTCGTGATTTATCACTCACAAATCATGGCACGGTATCACCTTTCGTGCTTTACACTCTTCCTCACAATATAAATAATGCTGGCACGACATCACCCTTCGTGCTTTTACTCTCAACCTCGCCAAATCACAGAATCAATAACAATGGATAGATATGAGTATCACAAAGAAACCAGTATTTTACCCATAATCAATAGCACAATACAACCTCAATCTTGAATCAATATTCGAAATTTACCAAATCTCAGTGAAACCAGATATAAGTCATCCAACATTTCAAATAATCCGCTAAGCATGGATAGTAGAATTTAAGGCTACAAAATAGACAAGAATAGAATTTCACTCGCAAGCTATGACTCGACAACGACGCATAGATGCTCGTCACCTCACCTATACATCGTATTTAACAATCTAACACGTAGCAATTAAACACATAATACCTATTCCCTCAAGCCAAAGTTAGACACGACACTTACCTCGATTCGCAGGCCACTCACTGCTCAAGTACCACTTTTCCCTTAGAATTCACCTCCAACTCACTCGTATCTAGTCATAAGTATCTTAATACCATCAATTATCTCTAAAGGGATCAACTTTAATGAATAATTACATATTTTCTAAATTTCTCAAAAAAAGTCAAAAATCGACCCCGGGCCCGCTTGGTCCAAACTCGAGGTTCGAACCAAACTCCATTTATCCATTCACCCCCGAGCCCGAATATATCATTAGTTCCGGAATCCGACCCCAAATCGAGGTCTAACTTTCCAAATTTATAAAATCCCCAATTCTCCTAAAATCCCTAATTTCTACCCTTAAAGAACAAGATTCAGGCCTAGAAATCTAGTGGGTGTTGATGGAAATTGAAAGGAATGAGTTTAAGAACACAAACCTATGACGCATCTCACATTGGGCTTGGCGCAATATTAATGCAAGATGGCAAGGTAATTGCATATGCTTCGCGGCAGTTGAAAGTTCACGAGAAGAATTATCCTGTTCATGACTTAGAATTGGCAGCCATTGTTCATGCGCTGATGATTTGGAGGCATTACATCTATGGTGTCTCGTGTGAGGTATTTACTGATCATCGTAGCCTTCAGTATCTGTTCAAACAAAAGGATCTTAATTTGAGGCAGAGAAGATGGTTGGAGTTGTTGAAAGACTATGATATCACCATTTTGTAGCACCCCGGAAAGGCCAATGTGGTGGCCGATGCTTTGAGTAGAAAGGCTGTGAGTATGGGAAGTCTTGCATATATTTCGATTAGTGAGAGGCCATTAGCTACAAATATTCAGACTTTGGCTAATCAGTTCGTGAGGTTAGATGTTTCAGAACCCAGTTGGGTTCTAGCTTGCACCGTCGCTTGGTCTTCTTTATATGAGCGCATTAGAGAGAGGCAGTATGATGATCCTCATTTACTTGTCCTTAAGGACACGGTGCGGCACGGTGATGCCAAACAGGTTGCTGTGGGGGAAGATGGGGTTCTGCGAATGCAGGGTCGTATTTGTGTGCCTAATGTGGATGGGCTTCGTGAATTAATTCTTGAAGAAGCACACAGTTCCAGGTATTCTATTCATCCAGGTACCGCCAAAATGTATCAAGATTTGCGGCAACATTATTGGTGGAGGAGAATGAAAAAGGATATAGTTGCATATGTAGCTCGGTGCCTGAATTGTCAGCAAGTTAAGTACGAGCATCAGAGACCTGGTGGTTTGCTTCAGAAGTTAGAAATTCTTGAGTGGAAGTGGGAGCGTATCACTATGGATTTTGTTATTGGGCTCCCACGGACTCAGAGAAAATTTGATGCATTTTGGGTCATTGTGGGCAGGTTGACCAAGTCAGTACATTTCATTCCAGTGGCAGTTACCTATTCTTCAGAGAGGTTAGCTGAAATTTACATTCGTGAGATTGTCCGCCTTCACGGTGTGCCCGTGTGTATTATTTCAGATCGAGGTACGCAGTTTACCTTACATTTCTGGAGGGCTGTACAGCATGAGTTAGGCACGCGGCTGGAGTTGAGTACAATATTTCATCCACAGACAGACGGACATTCAGAGCGCATTATTCAGATATTAGAAGATATGCTTCGCGCTTGTGTTATAGACTTTGGAGGTTCTTGGGATCATTTCTTGCCACTTGCGGAGTTTGCTTATAATAATAACTACCATTCGAGCATTCAGATGGCTCCATATGAGGCATTATACAGAAGGCGATGTCGATCACCAGTTGGTTGGTTTGAACCGGGAGAGGCTCGGTTGTTGGGTACCTATTTGGTACAGGATGCCTTGGATAAGGTCAAGATTATTCAGGATCGACTTCGCACAGCTCAGTCTAGGAAAAAGAGTTATACCGACTATAAGTTCGTGATATTGGATTCATGGTTGGAGAAAGAATATTGCTCCGGGTTTCACCTATGAAAGGTGTAATGAGGTTCAGAAAGAAGGGCAAGTTGAGCCCTAAGTATATCGGACCCTTTGAAATTCTGGAAAGGGAGGGTGAAGTAGCCTATAAGCTTGCATTACCACCTAGTTTATCAGCGGTCCATCCGGTGTTCCATGTGTCTATGCTCCAAAAATATCATGGTGATCCGTCCCATGTGTTAGATTTCAGCTCAGTCCAATTGGACAAAGATTTGACTTACAAGGAGGAGCCGGTGGCTATTCTAGCCCGGCAGGTACGACAGTTGAGGTCTAAGAGTTATCCTTTAGTTCGAGTGCAATGGAGAGGTCAACCGGTATACCTAGAAGTCCGAGTCGGACATGCAGAGTAAATATCCACACCTTTTCTCCAGCTCAGGTACTTTTTCTAACTTCGTTCGAGGACGAACGTTTGTTTTAAAGGTGGAGAATGTGATGACCTAAAATGTCATCTTTAAATTTAATAAGTAATTCTATATTTTAAGGCCTCGAAAAGCACCATGTATCATACCTCGACTTGCGTGCACAGTCCGTACAATTTTCTGAAAAGTTTTTATGTGAAAAATAGATTAAAATGTAAAATAGAGCTTTAAAAACTCAACTGAGTTGACTTTAGTCAATATTTTGAGCAAACAGACCCGGATCAGTATTTTGATAATTCCAGTAGGTCCGTATCGTGATTTGGGACTTGGGCGTATGCCCGAAATCGAATTCCGAGGTCCCTAGCTCGAGATATGGAATTTTGATGAAAAATTAAAAGCTTGAAAGCTTAATAATTTTTAAGAAATTACTGATGTTGGATTTATTGACCGCGGGTCCGTAATTTGGTTTCGGAGCCCGGTGTAGGTCCACTATAATATTTATGACTTGTTTGCCGAATTTGGTGAGAATCGGAGTTGATTTGGCGTGATTCGGACGTCCGGTTGTAAAAATATAAGATTTAAAGTTTTCTTGAAAATTTCCTTTGATTTGGCGCCCGATTCATAGTTCTAGGTGTTATTTTGGCGATTTAATCATGCGAGCAAGTTCGTATGATGTTTTTAGACTTATGCGCATGTTTGGTTTGGAGCCCCTAGGGCTCGGGTGAGTTACAGATAGGTCACGAGATGTTTTGGGCTTTGAAAATCTGGTATTTTGCTGCAGCATGTGTTCTGGCATGTCCTTCTTCGCGTTCGCGAAGGTACTCTCGCGAACGCTAAGAGTGAACTGGGCAGCTAAAGTTTCCTTTTTCGCGAACGCGAAGCGATGAGGGCGTTACCCTTCGCGAACGCGACCGGCTCCTCGCGAACGCATAGTGTTAGGCCCACCTGGGGGAGGGTTGATCATTCCCTCATCGCGAACGCGAGCAATGCCTCGCGAACGCGAAGGCCAGGGGGAAAAAGCCTTCGCGAACGCGAAGGAGGACTCGCGAATGCAAAAGCCACGGACTGCTACTCATCGTGAACGCGACAGGCCCTTCGCGAACGCGACAGGCCTGACGCCTATGACTTAAAACAGAACCAAAACGGGATTTTTCCCATTTTTCACAAACCGTCAATTAGAACTCGGCTTAGGGGCGATTTCAAAGGAGTTTTTCACGATTTCGAACTGGGTAAGTATTCTTTATCATATAGTGATTGTATTTCATAAATCTAAGTCTATATTCATCATTTATTTCGGATTTAGATGGAAGAAATTGGAATTTTTATAAAATCTTCCAAAAACGAAATTTTAAGATTTGAAGGTCCATTTGATATCGGAATTGGATAATTTTTGTATGGTTGGCCTCGTCTCGGAATGGGTGTTCGAATTTTGTAAGTTTTTCCTTGATTTGAGATATGGGTCCCACTGTCGAATATTTTAATAAATTCCAGATTTTTATCCGAAAAATTTGTAAATTCATATGGAATTAATTCCTATGATTCGTATTGAGTATATCGAATTATTTGTGAATAGATTTGAAGCTTTTGGAGACAAATTTAAAAGGAAAAGCCGTGGTCGCGTAATTGATTGGAATTTTCAAAGCGAAGTAAGTGTCGTGGTTAACCTTGACTTGAGGGAATAGAATCCTTAAATTATTTGTTATGTGAAATACATGTGAACGGCGTATAGGCAAGCTGAGGAGTGTCTATACGTCGTCAAATTAATTGTTTGCCTGCTTACTTGAAAAATCATAAATTGTTTTAAATCATGAATTAGTTATTATAATAATTATTTCTCTCATATTCTGTATCAAATAGTAATTCTTAAATTCTTGCATTAATTGTTACATGCTATTTGAATTATGTGCCTTAATTATTATTTGACATTTAGCATATTAAATATTAAACTGAATATTTTCTCTCTAATTTCCATAATAATTTGCTATTTGCCTTTATTGTTTCATAATTAAATCATAATTATTGTATGCTTGTTGTCTTATAATTTTATATTAATTGTTGCATTTATTTGGGAAATTTCTTCTATAAGAATTGGTAAATGAATATGTTGGAGGAGCGGGTTGCACGCCGCAACAGAATTAATTATAATGAATATATTGGAGGATCGGGTTGCATGCCGCAACAGACTTATTAAAAGTCCATATTGGAGGATCGGGTTGCACGCCGCAACAGACTTATTAAAAAGTCAACATACATATATATATATGTATGTTAGTCTCGTCACTACAACATACTTATTTAAAAGTCGACATACATATATATATTGGTGGATCGGGTTGCACGCCGCAACAGACTTGATTAAAATGAATATATTGGAGGAGCGGGTTGCACGCCGCAACAGAACCAAATGTGAATATATTGTGAGAGTGGGTTGCACGCTGCAACTGATGGAAATGATAATTGGTTATGACTGCTGAGTTGGCTTCAATTATTATAAATGAGTTACCTGAATTATTTCTATTATTGTTGTTGTTACTAATATTGCGTACATGTTAATGTAAGTGACCCGCCTTAGCCTCGTCACTATTTCGTCGAGGTTAGGCTCAACACTTACCAGTACATGGGGTCGGTTGTACTGATACTACACTCTGCACTTCTTGTGCAGATTTTGGAGTTAGTCCCAGCGGCGTACCATAGACTTGCTCGGATTTCAGCTACCAGAGGAGACTTGAGATATAACTGCATGGCGTCTGCAGTTCTGAAGTCCCCGTCTATTTTACTTTAGCTGTGTGTTTATTTTTAGACAGCTTTATTTTATTCAGACCTTTATTTATATTTATTGTAGAAGCTCGTGCACTTGTGACACCAATTCTGGGATGGTATTTAGACACCGTTATTTTTATGGATTATTTCACTATGTTTCAAACTTTACTTCTGCTTTTGTTTCCTTGATTATTAATAATTTAAAAATTATTTAAAAATTAGTTTATATTATTCTAATGTTGGCTTGCCTAGCAAGTGAAATGTTAGGCGCCATCGCGGTCCGAAGGAGGGAATTTCGGTTCGTGACACAAGTTAAGATCCTTCCGTTTAAACAGATGATGTAGACTCTGGTGATCAGTATAGACCTCGCAATGGACACTGTATAAGTAATGCCGCCAAATCTTCAAGGCATGAACAATAGTTTCTAACTCAAGGTCATGGACCGGATAATTCTTCTCATATACCTTTAACTGTCTGGACGAGTAGGCAATCACCCTACCGTCTTACATCAACACTGCGCTGAGACCAATACGCGATCAATCACAATATACAGTATAAGACCCTGAACATATAGGTAATACCAATACTAGGGTTGTGGTCAAAGCTGTCTTGAGCTTTTGAAAGCTCTCCTCACATTCCTCGGTCCACCTGAATGGAGCACTCGGTCAATTTGGTCATAGATGTAGCAATAGAAGAGAAACCCTCTACAAATCGGAGATAATACCCTGCCAAACCCAGGAAACTCCGGATTTCCGTAGCTGAGGACGGTCTGGACCAACTCTGCATTGCTTCAATCTTCTTCGGATCTACCTTGATCCCCTTGCACAAAACTATATGGCCCAAAAATCCCATTGAATCAAGCCAGAATTCACACTTTAAATATTTGCATATAACTTCTTTTCTCTCTAAGTCTGAAGCATAGTCCTCAGGTGTTGTTCATGATCTTCCCGAATCCGAGAATACACCAGAATGTCATCAATAAACACAATGACGAAAGAATCAAGATAGGGCTGAAATAGACTATTCATTAAGTGCATAAATGTTGTTGGGGCATTGGTCAGCCCAAAAGACATCACAAGGAACTCTTAATGACCGTACCGAGTCCTGAAAGCAGTCTTCGGGATATCTGGCTCCCGAATCTTCAACTGATGATAGCCTGAACGCAAGTCAATTTTAGAGAATACCCTGGCACCCTGAAGCTGATCAAATAGGTCATCAATACGTGGCAATGGATACATGTTCTTCACTGTAACCTTTTTCAGCTGGCGGTAATCAATACACATCCGCATAGAACCATCCCTCTTCTTTACAAATAAGACAGGAGCACCTCAAGGCGATACACTAGGCCGAATGAAACCCTTATCAAGCAACTCCTGTAACTGTTCTTTTAATTCTTTCAACTCTATTGGGGCCATTCGGTATGGTGGAATAGAAATAGGCTGAGTGCCCGGTAACAAATCAATGCCAAAATCAATATCCCTGTCGGGTGGCATACCTGGAAGATCCGCTAGAAATACATCAGGAAAATCCATTACTATAGGAACTGACTCCATGGTAGGAGTATCAACACTAACATCTCTCACATAGGCCAGATATGCATCACACCCCTTCCCAACCATTCGTTGAGCTTTAAGAAATGAAATAACCCTACTAGGAACATGATCCAAGGTACCTCTCCACTCTAGCCGCGGTAGACCTGGTATAGCCAACATTAGTGTCTTGGCATAATAATCAAGAATAGTATGATATGGCGATAACCTCACGAACTGATTAGCCAAAGTCTGAATATCTGTAGCTAATGGCCTCTCACCAACCGAAATATACGCAAGACTGCCCATACCCACAACCTTTCTACTCAAAGCATCGGCCACCACATTGGCCTTTCCGGGGTGCTACAAAATGATGATATCATAGTCTTTCAACAACTCCAACCATCTTCTCTGCCTCAAATTAAGATCATTTTGTTTGAACAGATATTGAAGGCTACGATGATCAGTAAATACCTCACACGAGACACCGTAGATGTAATGCCTCCAAATCTTCAGCGCATGAACAATGGCTGCCAATTCTAAGTCATGACCAGGATAATTCTTCTCATGAACTTTCAACTGCCGCGAAGCATATGCAATTACCTTGCCATCTTGCATTAATATTGCACCAAGCCCAATGTGAGATGCGTCACAATATACCGTATACGATCCTGAACCTGTGGGTAATACTAACACTGACGTCATAGTCAAAGCGGTCTTAAGCTTCTGAAAGCTCATCTCACACTCGTCTGACCATCCAAATGGGACACCTTTCTGGGTCAATCTGGTCAATGGGCTTGCTATAGATGAAAACTTTTCCACGAACCGACGATAATAACCTACTAAACCCAGGAAACTCCGGATCTCTGTAACTGAAGTAGGTCTAGGCCAATTCTGAACAGCCTCAATCTTCTTAGGATCCACCTTTATGCCTTCTGCCGATACAACATGCCCCAAAAAGGCAACTGAGTCTAACCAAAACTCACATTTTGAAAACTTGGCATATAACTGATTATTCTTCAAGGTGTGAAGCACACTTCGAAGATGCTGCTCATGTTCCTCTCGACTGCTGGAGTAAATCAAGATATCATCAATGAATACAACCACAAAAGAATCCAAATAAGGTTTGAACACCCGTTTCATCAAATCCATAAATGCTACTGGGGAATTTGTCAACCTAAATGATTTCACTAGGGATTCATAATGCCCATACCGAGTTCGAAAAATTGTTTAAGGGACATCACATGCCCTACTCTTCAACTGATGGTAACCAGACCTCAAATCGATCTTCGAAAATACCTTGGCACTGTGAAGGTGATCATATAAATCATCAATTCTTGGCAGCGGATATTTGTTTTCGATAGTGGCCTTATTCAACTGCCGATAGTCTATACACATCCGCATAGAGCCATCTTTCTTCGTTACAAATAATACTGGTGCACCCTAGGGCGAGACAATGAGTCTAATGAATCCCTGATCAAGCAAGTCTTGTAACTGCTCTTTCAATTCTTTCAACTCTGGCGGGGCCATACGGTATGGTGGAATATAAATGGGCTGAGTGACCCGGAGCCAAATCAATACAAAAGTCAATATCTCTGTCGGGTGGCATCCCCGGCAAATCTGCAGGAAATACTTCTGGAAATTCATGAACAATTGGTACTGAGTCCATAGAAGGGATATCCGCACTGGGATTGCGAATATAAGCTAAATAGGCTACACACCCTTTCTCTACCAAACGCCGAACTTTCATATAAGAAATAACCCTGCTGGCAGAATGACCAGGAGCTCCTTTCCACTCTAACCGAGGTAACCTGGGCATGGCTAGGGTTACTGTCTTGGCATGACAATCCAATATAGCATGATAAGGTGACAACCAATCCATACCCAAAATGACATCAAAATCTACCATATAAAGAAGTAGAATGTCCACACTAGTCTCAAGATTACCAATATTAACCACACACGAACGATAGACATGATCTACTACAACAGAGTCTCCCACCGGTGTAGATACACACACAGAAGCACTCAGAGAATAACAAAGCTCAACAAAATATGAAGCAAAATAGGAGGACACATAGGAATAAGTAGATCCTAGATCAAATACAACTGAATCATCTCTATGGCAAACTGGAATAATACCCGTGATCACAACAATAGATGACTCGGCCTCAGGCCTAGCTAGAAAAGCATAAAATCAGGGCTGGGCCCCACCACTCTGAACTGCGTCCTTGGGACGGCCTCTGACTGGCTGGCCTCCACCTCTAACGGTCTGACCTCTACCTCTAACGGTCTGACCTCCATCTCTAATGGCCTGACCTCCACCTCCAATAGCCTGACCTCCACCTCTAATAGCCTGACCTCCACCTCTAGCTGGCTGAGCAGGCGGTGAAGAAACCGATGCTGGTATGATGGCACGAGAATCTTGCCGAGAACTGTTACTCGCCAATCTAGGGCAATACCTCCTGATGTGACCAATGTTCCCACACTCATAACACCCATCCTGATGCCGTGGCTGCTGAAGCTGAAGCTGACCCAGATGGGCCGGATAACCGCTGTAGTAACTCTGGAGTGGTGGTGCACTAATAAGAGCTGAATGTGCACTGAATGCTGGCTGCCCATAGTAAGGCATAATAGGATCGTGACTCCCTGAAGCACCGGGAGATACATGAAGTGCTGAATGAAATAGTCCGGGAGGATGACCCCTACCAAAATTACCTCTGCCTGTAGACGAGGCACCACTGAAACCACCAAACTGACGAGGCCTCTTATCGGACCTATGCCCTCTCTCATGTGCAAGAACCATCTTGATCCTCCTTGCGACATTAGCAGCCGCCTGAAAAGAAATCTCACTTCCAGTCTCCTTGTCCATCTGAAGTCTGATAGGGTGAGTGAGTCCTTCAATAAACCTCCTCACTCTCTCTCTCTCTCTGTAGGTAGTAAAAGGAGAGCATGTCGGGCCAAATCCACAAAACGGGACTCATACTGAGTAACAGTCATACTGCCCTGCTGTAGACGCTCAAATTGCTTACGGAATTCCTCTCTAAGTGTGATAGGGAGGAACTTTTCCAGAAATAGCTGAGAGAACTGCTCCCATGTAAGTGCAGGCGATCCGACTGGACGGGTTAATGTATAATCTCTCCACCACCTCTTGGCGGAACCCGTAATTTGAAATACAGCAAAATCAACCCCATTGATCTCAACTATACCCATGTTCCGCAGCACCTCATGGCAGCGTTCAAGATAATCCTGTGGGTCCTCAGAAGGTGTACCACTGAAGTGAACTGGAAAGAGCTTGGTAAACTTATCCAGTCTTAATAAGGCCTCAAAAGACATGGTGGGACTATCACCGATCTGTGCTGAACAACTGGCTGAACTACCCCAACTGGCCGGGCTGCTGGAGCCTGATTCTGGAGAGCCATCTGCTTCGGAGCGGGAGTAGTGGGAGTTTGTGCTCCTCCCCCAGCCTGTGAGACGGCTTGTGCCACTGAAAATGTACCATTCTGGGCCACACACTCCATAAGACTCACCAATCGGACTAGAGCGTCCTGAAGCACTGGAGTGGCTTTGAATCCTTCCGGGACCTAAACTGGTCCAACTGGTACATTCTGAACTGGGACCTCCTCCTGAAGGTCTACCTCAGGTTCTACAATAGGTGCAGCTGCTCGAGCTATGGACTGAGCTCTATCTCGGCCTCTAGCACGACCTCGGCCTCGACCTCTACCCCTGGCCATAGTTGCCACCGGGGGTTCTGGTCCCTGTCCATCGGTAGAGGTATTACGTGTTCTCACCATCTGCGAGAGAATAAGAGTAGAATGGTTCAATCATCGATGATAAAATAAAAATACACGACAGAATAAGAAAGAGGTGATATTGTTCCTAAACTTCATAACCTCTGAGAGATAAGTACAGACATCTCCGTACCGATCCTTTAGACTTTACTAAGCTTGCTCGTGACTCGTGAGACCTATGTAACCTAGTGCTCTGATACCAACTGTCACGACCCGAAATTCCCTCTTTCGGATCGTGATGGCACCTAATATTTCACTTGCTAGGCAAGCCAACGTTAGAATAATATTAACCAATTTTTAAAAAAATTTTAAATTATTAATAATCAAGAAAACAAAAGCTGAAGCAAGGTTTGAAATATAGTAAAATAATCCATAAAAACAACGATGTCTAAATATCATCCCAGAATTGGTGTCACAAGTTCACGAGCTTCTAGAATTAATACAAATAAAGATCTGAATAAAATAAAGCTGTCTGGAAATAAACACACAGCTAAAGTAAAATAGACGGGGACTTCAGAACTGTGGACGCCATGCAGTTGTAGATACACGTCTCCTCTGGTAGCTGAAATCCGAGCAAGTCTATGGTACGCCGCTGGGACCAACTCCAAAATCTGCACAAGAAGTCCAGAGTGTAGTATCAGTACAACCGACCCCATGTACTGGTAAGTGTTGAGCCTAACCTCGACGAAGTAGTAACGACGCTAAGGCGGGTCACTTACATTAACCTGTACGCAATAGTAGTAACAACAACAATAATAGAAATAATTCAAGTAACTCATTTATAATAATTGAAGCCAACTCAGCAGTCATAACCAATTATCATTTCCATAAATTATGTTGCAGCGTGCAACCCTCTCTCACAATATATTCACATTCGGTTCTGTTGCGGCGTGCAACCCACTTCTCCAATATATTTATATATATATATATATATGTATGTCGACTTTTAAATAAGTCTGTTGCGGCGTGCAACCCGATCCTCCAATATGGACTTTTAATAAGTCTGTTGTGGCGTGCAAGATGATTCTCCAATATGGACTTTTAATAAGTCTGTTGCGGCGTGCAACCCGATCCTCCAATATATTCATTATAATTAATTTTGTTGCGGCGTGCAACCCGCTCCTCCAACATATTCATTTACCAATTCTTATAGAAGAAATTTTCCAAATAAATGCAACAATTAATATAAAATTATAAGACAACAAGCATACAATAATTATGATTTAATTATGAAACAACAAAGGTAAATAGTAAATTATTATGAAAATCAGAGAGAAAATATGCAGTTTAATATTTAATATGCTAAATGTCAAATAACAATTAAGGCACATAATTCAAATAGCATGTAACAATTAATGCAGGAATTTAAGAAATACTATTTGACACAGAATAGGAGAGAAACAATTATTATAATAATTAATTCATGATTTAAAACAATTTATGATTTTTGAAGTAAGCAGGCATACAGTTAATTTGACGACATATAGACACACGTCACCTCGCCTATACGTCGTTCACGTGCATTTCACATAACAAATAATTTAAGGATTCTATTCCTTCAAGTCAAGGTTAACCACGACACTTACCTCGCTTTGCAAATTCCAATCAATTACTCGACCACAACTTTTCCTTTTAAATTTGTCTCCAAAAGCTTCAAATCTATTCACAAATAATTCGATATACTCAATACGAATCATAGGAATTAATTCCATATGAATTTACAAAATTTCCGGATAAAAATTCGAAATTTATTAAAATATTCGACAGTGGGACCCACATCTCAAATCCCGAAAAAACTTAAGAAATCCGAACACTATTCCGAGATGAGTCCAACCATACAAAAATTATCCAATTCCGGTGTCAAATGGACTTTCAAAACTTAAATTTTTGTTTTTGCAAGATTTTATAAAAATTCCAATTTCTTCCATCTAAATTCGAAATAAATGATGAATATAGACTTAGATTTATGAAATACAATCACTATATGATAAAGAACACTTACCCAGTTCGAAATCGTGAAAAACTCCTTTGAAATCACCCCTAAGTCGAGTTCTAATTGAGGGTTTGTGAAAAATGGGAAAAATCCCGTTTTGGTTATGTTTTAAGTCACAAGCGTTAGACCTTCTTCGCGTTTGCGAAGGGCCTGTCGCATTCGCGATGAGTAGCAGTATGTGGCTTTCGTGTTCGCGAGTCCTCCTTCGCGTTCGCGAAGGCCTTTTCCCCCCTGGCCTTCACGTTCGCGAGGCATTACTCGCGTTCGCGATGAAGGAATGATCAACCCTCCCCCAGGTGTGCCTAACACTACACGTTCGCGAGGAGCTGGTCGCGTTCGCGAAGGGTAACGCCCCATCGCTTCTTCGTTCATGATTAAGCCTTCGCGTTTGCGAAGAAGGAAACTTCAGCTGCCCAATTCACTCTTCGCGTTCACGAGAGTACCTTCGCGAACGCGAAGAAGGACATGTCAGACACCTACTGCAGCAAAATACTAGATTTTCAAAGTCCAAAACATCCCGTGGCCTATCCGAAACTCACTCGAGCCCCCGGGGCTCCAAACCAAACATGCACACAAGTCTAAAAACATCATACGAACTTGTTCGCGTGATCAAATCACTAAAATAACACTTAGAACTACGAATCGGGGTCCAAATCAAAGGAAATTTTCAAGAAAACTTTAAATCTTATATTTTTACAACTCGACGTCCGAATCACATCAAATCAACTCCGATTCTCACCAAATTTGGCAGACAAGTCATAAATATTATAGTGGACCTACACCGGCCTCCAAAACCAAAATACGGACCCAAGGTCAATAAATCCAACATCAGTAATTTCTTAAAAATCATTAAGCTTTCAAGCTTTTAATTTTTCATCAAAATTCCATATCTCAAGCTAGGGACCTCGTAATTCAATTCCGGGCATACGCCCAAGTCCCAAATCATGATATGAACCTATCGTAATTGTCAAAACACTAATCCGGTTCCGTTTGCTCAAAATATTCACTAAAGTCAACTCAGTTGAGTTTTTAAAGCTCTATTTCACATTTTAATCCATTTTTCACATAAACACTTTTTAGAAAATTGTACGGACTACGCACACAAGTCGAGGAATGATAAATGGTGCTTTTTGAGGTCTTAAAATATAGAATTACTTATTTAATTTAAATATGACACTTTAGGTCATCACAATTTGCGGCAGCGGAGATGGTTGGAATTGCTTAAGGATTATGATATCACCATTATCTATCATCCCGGGAATTCCAATGTAGTGGCTGATGCCTTGAGTCTTAAGGTGGAGAGTTTGCGCAGCGTAGCATATTTACCGGTAGCAGAGAGACCTTTAGCCTTGGATGTCCAGGCCTTGGCCAACCAGTTTGTTAGACTGGATGTTTCCGAGCCGAGTCAAGTTTTGGCTTGTGTGGTTTCTCAATCTTCTCTTTATGATCGTATCAGGGAACGTCAGTATGATGACCCCAATCTGCTTGTCCTTAAGGATACATTTCAGCATGGTGATGCCAATGAAGTCACTATTAGAGATGATGATGTATTATGGATGCAGGGCAGGCTATGTCTGCCTAATGTAGATGGTTTGCATGAGTTGATTCTCCAGGAGGTTCATAGTTTGTGGTACTCCATTCATCCGAGTGCTGCGAAGATGTATCAGGACTTGAGGCAACATTAGTGGTGGAGGAGAATGAAGAAAGACATAATGGAATATATTGCTCGGTGCTTAAATTGTCAACAGGTAAAGTATGAACATCAGCGGCCAGGTGGGTTGCTTCAGAAGTTAGAGATTCCGGAGTGGAAATGGGAGCGAATCACTATGGATTTCGTCTTTGGACTTCCACAGACTCACCGGAAGTTTGATGCAGTTTGGGTGATTGTGGATAGGCCAACCAAATCAGATCATTTCATTCCTGTGATGACTACCTACTCTTCTGAGCAGTTGGCTCAAATCTATATTCGCGAGATTGTCAAACTTCACGGCGTACCGGTATCTATCATCTCTGACCGGGGTACGTAGTTTACCTCACGATTCTGGAGGGCAGTACATCGTGAGTTGGGTAATCGGGTAGAGTTGAGTACAACATTTCACCCTCAGACGGACGGGCAATCCGAACACACTATTCAAATACTGTAGGATATGTTTCATGAGTGTGTGATAAATTTTGGGGGTGCTTGGGATCAGTTCTTACCACTTGCGCAGTTTTCTTACAACAACAGTTATCGGTCGAGCATTCAGATGGTTCCGTATGAAACCTTGTATGGTAGGCGGTGCCATTCTCCAGTGGGTTGGTTCGAACCGAGCGAGGCTTGACTATTGGGTACAGACTTGGTTCAAGATGCCTTGGAAAAGGTTAAGTTGATTCAGGATGGACTTTATACAGCCCAATCTAGACAGAAGAGTTATGCGGATCGGAAGGTGCGTGATGTTGCATTCATGGTTGGTGAGCGGGTATTACTCCGGGTTTCGCCTATGAAGGGCGTGACAAGTTGAGCCCTAGGTATATTGGGCCTTTTGAGATTCTTGAAAGAGTTGGAGAGGTGTCTTACAGACTTGCACTACCACCTAGTCTCTATGTAGTTCATTCGGTATTCCATGTTTTCATGCTTTTGAAATATCACGGCGATCTGTCTCATGTGTTAGACTTCAGTTCGGTTCAGCTGGACAAGGATCTATCTTATGTTGAGGAACCAATGGCTATTTTAGATAGGTAGGTTCGAAAGTTAAGGTCAAAGATCATTGTTTCTGTGAAAGTTCAGTGGAGGGGTCATCCGGTCAAGGAGGCGACTTGGGAGACTGAGCATGATATGCACAGCTATTACCTATACTTATTCACCAACTCAGTTACTTTTTTCTAACTCTGTTCGAGGACGAACGTTTGTTTTAGAGGTGGAGAATGTGATGACCCAAAATGTCATCTTTAAATTTAATAATTAATTCTGTATTCTAAAACCTCGTAAAAAACTATTTATTATTCCTCGACTTGCGTGCGCAATCCGTAAAATTTCCCGAAAAGTTTTAATATTAAAAATGGATTAAAATGTGAATTAGAGCGTTAAAACTCAATTAAGTTGACTTTGGTCAACATTTTGAGCAAATGGACTCGGATCAGTGTTTTGACCATTCCGGTAGGTCCGTATCGTGATTTGGGACTTAAGCGTATGCCCGAAATCAAATTCTGAGGTCCCTGGCCCGAGATATGGAATTTTGATGAAAAATTAAAAGTTAGAAGCTTAATGATTTTTAAGAATTTACTCATGTTGGATTTATTGAGACCGGGTCCGTATTTTAGTTCCGGGGCCCGGTATAGGTCCATTATAATATTTATGACTTGTCTGCCAAATTTGGTGAGAAATGAACTTGATTTGACGTATTTCAGACGTCCGGTTGTAAAAATATAAGTTTTAAAGTTTTCTTGAAAATTTCCTTTGATTTGGTGTCCGATTCATAGTTTTAGGTGTTATTTGGGCAATTTGATCGCGCGAGCAAGTTAGTATAATGTTTTAGGACATGTTGGTAAATTTGGTTAAGGTCCCGAGATCTCGGGTGAGTTTCAGATGGTTAACGGATCAAATTCGGACTTAGAAAAATTCTGGGAAAAACTTTTATCTTTTGGTGTAATCTCACCTGTGAGAAATTGGCCGCATGTCCGATGCCGCAGATGCGGCTCATGTTGCGCAGAAGCGAGAGGAAGGGCGCAGGCGCAGGCAGGCGCGCATGTGCGATGGAATTTTCCGCACCTACGAAGGCGCAGATGCGATCCAAAGCTCGCAGAACTAAGTGTGGGGTGTTTCACCGCAGATGCGGTACCGTAGTTGCGAGAATTTTGTCTGCAGGTGCAAAAGCACTGGGCAGTGTACAAAATAGAAGGATCCGAGAAATTTTGTCATTTTTACATTTCCAAAAGCGGGTGAGATGATTTTTGAGCGAGAAATCACGGGAAATCTTGAGGTAAGTCACACGTGATCATTGTTAGTCAATTATATTGGATTATCATTGAATATTTCGAATAGATTACATGTTTTTTAGGTGAAATTAGAGAATTTGGGCCTAGAGATTTCAAAATGAGAATTTGAAATTTGGAGGTCAAGTTGATGTCGAATTTTAGTAAAAATGGTATGGTTGGACTCATGGTTGAATGAGCGTTCATATTTCGTAACTTTCGCCGGATTCTGATACGTGTTTTTGAGTTAATTTCGGATTTTATTGAAAAATATAGTATTTTCTTATGGAATTGATTCTATAATTTTTGTTGATTGTATTGAATTAATTATGACTAGATATGAGTCGATCGGAGTCGGAAAATCGAGGAAAACGCATACTACGTGATTAAATTGGAGCAAGTCGAGGTAAGTGACTTGTCTAACCTTGTGTGGGAGAAATTTCTCCTAGGATTGGTATTAATTGTAATGTGATGAAAGCCGTATACACGAGGTGACGAGTATGTACACGGACTAAATGTGAAAGATTATATTTTTTAAATTGTGTAGATCACTATTGCATATTAATTAAATTATTAAATCTTGTTATATTCTCCATCATTGATTTGATTTATATACTTTAAATTTGCTTGACCTTTTTCCTGCTAATTGTTTTACCTGTTTTAGTTGGAACTTGGTTTCTTTTATTCTGTGCATTATTTGAAGGTTGATTTTCTTTAAATTAAATGTTATTAATATGAAGTATTTTAGATTTTTAAATTTGGTATTGAAGTAACGTATTAAAGATTTTGAAATATTTTTTTACTGAATTATTTATTCTTGAATATTTTTGTAAGATTTTTCATACTCATTGTGTTGGAGCCGTGAGCTCTTTATTAGTCAAAAATATTATTGAAAATTTATTTTGGCATAAGCCGTGAGCTCTTTATTGTGAAAATATATTGTTGTTGAATTATTTTGGCAAGTTAAGTTATTTGAGCACTTGAGGTACAAATTGTGATATATATTGTGATATTGATACGCATGCGGTTGTATAAGGTCTGGGTATTGAAACGCATGTAGTGAGATAAGGGTGGCTTGATATGCGTGGCTAGTAGGGGAAACTACTAGAAGTCATGCGGTGTGATAAGGATGGCTAAAACGCGGGATGCTATTTTGGGAAAATAATTTCATTAAAATAAATTGTGAAGGCTCCCGCGGTGAGATAAGGAAAATGAGATATTGTGAATTTATTTATGATTTGGGACTACGAGCCGGTACCTCGGGAGTGCCCTTATTGATATTGATTTATGGCCGCAGTTGCCTTTGATTATTTGTTGTAATTTTCTTAAAGTTGAAAGGAGATTTTGTTTGTTTCCACTAAGATATTATGTCATGACCCAAAATCCAAAAAGGCCGTGATGGCGCCGGATACCACTGTCAGGCAAGCCAACCATAATCAATTAACTTAATTTCCCATTTTAGTATTTTTGAAATAAATATTTCTTCAATGAAATGGTAAAGATAAAACTCATAGAGTAAATGATAAATATTTTTAGCAACTAAATTTCTAAACAATTCACAACCATTCCCAAAACCCGGTGTCACAAGTGCATGAGCATTTACTAGGGAATTAAAAATAAAATACAGCATCTGTCCAGAATACAAATTAGACAGGAAAATATAATAGCTCTGAAGGAGACTCTGTTAGCCGCAGATCGTAATATAGAATGCAGCTCACCTCTGTCCCCACAATTATTAACCACACCTCTGCGCCCACAAGGCCGATATACATATATGTACCTGCACAATAAAATGTGCAGCAAGTGCAGTATGAGTTCGAACACAACGTGTACCAAGTATCAAGCCTACTCTCGAAGTGGTAGAGACGAGATAGCCGACTTTGACACTCACTATAGGTCAATAATAATAATTGAAATAAAACTAGAATATCTAAATCAACATGATTCACAGAATTTACAATAATTTATTTAACCAGCAGAAATAATCAAATTCCTTCAAATGCAATATTTCTCAATATATTAATTAAATTCCTTTAATTCAAATAATTTTCAATTTATCAATTAAACTCATTTACAGGAATAACAATTAATTCCTTAACAAGCAAGAATAATAATTCATTAAATTTCAAGGATTCTCCAATTTATCAATTAGCTTCGCAAGCTGAAATAAACTATTAAGGTATCGTGTAATTATTATTATTAAGCACAATTTCTGCCGAGGTCGTTCGGCCCGATCCAGAGTTTCATGTACACTGCCGAGGGACATGCGGCACGATCCATAGATGCATCTATCCTGCCGAGGCGTTCGGCCCATTCCACAAGAAAGGAGGACATTTTTCTTATGTACCTTCGGGAATGAGAGTATGTTTATTATAAGATAAATTCGAGAGGATGAACAATTTCTTTTAACAATTTATTTAATCTAAACAAAAATTAAGCATATGAAAATTTCATCTTTTACTACCTTTCATAACAATTCACAATATACACATCAAATAATTTAATTAATAAAGAATACAATTTACACAAGTAATTCATGCTTTGAGTCCTAAACTACCCGGGCTTTAGCATTAATAGTAGCTACGCATGGACTCTCGTCACCTCGTGCGTACGTAGCCCCCGCAATTAGCAAAAATTATTTAATTTAATCCCTATGGGGTAATTTTCCTCTCACAAGATTAGACAAGAGACTTACCTCGTCTCAAAGTCCACTTTTCGATTACCACGTCGCTTTGAATTCTCGATTCGATGCTGAAAAAAATCCGAAACTATCCAGATATTATACAAAATAATTAATATATGCTAAATAATTTGAAATTTATCTATTAAATAAATTACCTTATCCAAAATGATAAAATTCCTAAAAATTACCCCGGTCCCACGTGCCCGAATTTCAAAAAATTTCAGAGGGAATCGTTACCCATAATCTCAAGAACTCAAATATATAATTTCCATCCAATTCCATAACTATTTCCAAGGTGAAAAATCAAAAATACCAATTTCTAGGTTTTTCTTCAAAACTTCAAATTTCTACAAATTTTCATGTCTAAATCCATATATAAACCATGCATTTAACTTGCAATAGGTGTGAATTAAGTTAGCTCCAAGTTGCTAGGTGAATGCTCCTCTCAAGAAGCTCCCAAGATCGTCCAAGAATGAAGAAATGAGCAAAAATGCTCAAATCCCCGCTATAAACACTCACTGCCCAGCGATCATCGCGCCTATGACAAAACTTTTCGCACCCGCGGTGAATTTTTCGCACCTGCGGCTTGGCACTCGCGATGGATTTTTCGCATCTGCAGCTTCGCACCCGCGATGGACTTTTCGCACCTGCGGCTTCGCACCCGCGATAGATTTTTCGCACCTGCGGCTTCGCACCCGCGATGGATTTTTCGCTCCCGCGATCACCCCAGATATCAGCTGCCTCAACTCTTCTTCAAATTCCAAATTCGATCCGTTAACCACTCGGAATCCACCCGAGGCCCTCGGGACCTCAACCAAATATACCAACAAATCCTACAATATCATACGAACTTATTTGAAACCTCGAATCACATAAAACGACGCTAAAACCACGAATTATGCTCCAATTCAAGCTTAATGAAACTTAAAATTTCAAACTTCTACATTTGATGTCGAAACCTATCAAATCAACTCCGATTGACCTCAAATTTTGCACACAAGTCATAAATGACATAACGGAGCTATAAAAATTTTCAAAACTGTATTCCGACTCCGGTCTCAAAAAGTCAACTCACCGGTCAAACTTCCAAACTTAAATTCTTGTTTTAGTCATTTCAAGCCTAATTTTACTACGGACTTCCAAATAAAATTCTGATCATGCTTCTAAGTCCAAAATCACCATACAGAGCTGTTGGAATCATCAAAAGTCTATTCCGGGGTTGTTTGCACATAATTCGATATCCGGTCACTATTTGAACTTAAACTTTTTAATTATTTTATCAACATTCCATATCTCGGGCTAGGGACCTCGGAATTTGATTCCGGGCATACGCCCAAGTCCCAAATCACGATACGGACCTACCGAAACTGTCAAAATACTGATCCGAGTCCGTTTGCTCAAAATGTTGACCAAAGTCAAACTTAGCCTTTTAAAGCCAACTTAAGGAGCCAAGTGTTCCGATTTCAACCCAAACACTTCCAAATCCCAAACCAACCATCCCCACAAGTCATAAATCATTTAAAACACATACGAGAAGTTTTATTTAGGGGAACGGGGTTCTAAAAGTCAAAACGACCGGTTGGGTCGTTACATTCTCTCCCACTTAAATATATGTTCGTCCTCGAACGTGCTAAGGAGTGTTCCGGAGTTATCCAAAATCAGTGTTTAACACCTCGTGCACCTACCCGTGCTACCACACCCAGTTAAGCACATTAACTCGAGCCAATCTAAAAATTCTCCCCTTTATTTAGGCAAATAAGACTTAGAGCCTAATTCTAATATCCAGAATTCTCCACTATGCATGTTTCAAACCTATGAATGTCATATCAATTACTACACGATGCACCAATACAGGATTGCATACCTTTGTTTAATTTAGACCATGCACCACATCATTCACATGACTATAATAACATCCTCCGATAACAATAGCCAAAATTCTATGAATCTAGTGTTCACAACACACCTCATGATACATATAAGTCATGTTCCAACTCTTGAAATGCTTCCACGATGGAAGAAATGTGTAGAAATTCATAACCAACTGCCGAGTCAACAATTATTGAGTTTTTCCTTCTGACAAGAAATATTGCCTCATTATAACCAAATAATGGTATTTGTTCTTTATTACACTCCATATAATCCGATCGCACTGATCCCGAATCCAATAATCTCATCTCACCAAGTATAAGCTGCTCAGGCAATAAACCACCTCAGACACGATAAAAAAGCCTCATATGATGCCACAATTAGCTAATAAGCTACATACTCGATTGCGATACATAAGGAAAATGAATTCTGGAAAGGATTACTCAACCCACGTGACTAATTAGACAACTGAAAAGGTGTCATGAACCTTCCTCAGAAAACGGATACAAAACACACAAAATAGAATATAAGTGACTGTACTCGACATCACACTGTTGCGGCGTGCAACCCGATCCACACATGATATCGTTGCGGCGTGCAATCTGATCCAAACAACATACCCGTGGAGGCGTGCCACCCGATCCGCACAAAAAGAATCTATAAGAAAATACTTACCGAGCTAGAATGCTCATTATTATAAAATATCCGAATATCGGACATAAGCACGCTCAGTGCATAATATCATCACTGGAAGGACCGACAGTGCCATATGCTACAAAATTCAAGCACAACTAAGGTGTGATATATGATCTGAATCTCGAGAGCCGTCTTGCTCACATAACACTATCGCTACGCGGAACTTCATCACATAAGAAATTTATCAAGCCGTTTCATAACTCACACGACACAATATAGTATTACTTGAAATAACCGACGACGAAACGACATCCAACGTCCGAATACTCCTTCATAGGGAGCTTTTATGCTGAAATGAACACATCCAGCCTGATATAGAGCCCGTATTCATATTTAAATCCATCCACAGACCTCAAGCCAATTCTGATCGCACTGTACTAGGATAATAACCTTTCAAGGATCAATAATAACCCTTTTCCCATAATACACAAGAATAGCCATCATAATCAGAACAAACTTCCACAGTCCACAACGAAATGAACCGAGCGCCCTCCAGGCATAAATTCTCGAATCAGCGATATTACCACAATCTTCATACTTGGTTTCAATCTTCACTTAATCAAGTGACTACATGTAACTCTTACACAATCTTTCCATGAGACATGCTCCCATGACCTTTCTCACCAGGTAACAAGTCTGCACATCCATGCTATCGGTTACACTAATGCTGTAAATCATATCAAGAATCCACAAATCAATACACAAGGTCTCTTACACCTTACATCGAACTTAGATAATGCCAAAAATAATACCATATTACTTTAAACATCTAAATCCATTTCCTGCTCATCCGAGCTCATGACATCCTTGTCAACACCGAACCGAAATCTTAAATCCTCAACTTTCGAATCCCATGCTACTTAGTGCAATTAACCATGTCAATGCGCATGAGTACAAGAATTCCATCATAACTCTCGAACCACTAATAGGGTAAACACTTCATCATATAGAAACCTTCTTCTTAACTCATTTCAAGAGAACCATTGCAACACGTGACTGAATTCCCATATCTGTAGAAAATACCAGCCTCAAATAGTGGTCCAAACCATCATAACTCTTCTGGGATCCCTCTACACATAACATGTCATAATAATTGAATTCCTCCAAACAAAATTAATTACGGCGACCGTCAAGCCTCGCACGTACTGCACAGATCACATGAATAATTCAATGCGCTGAAGGAACTGATCATTGCCACCATCATGCCGATTCAACCATTGTTAGCCGATCCGTCTTTTCTCAATTTACTCTCAACTTGCCTTAGAAATAATAATAGCTCCATTCATTACATCACGAACTCAAATCCGCACTCATCCCAAGTGACCTTATTTCACGAGACCATGCTATTTCAAAACCCACTAATTATCTCATATCCCTTCTTGTGCGCACTTTTTACATCTTCAACTGGTACACCCATTCTGATACTTCTTTTATGAATTCGAAGTTATTTTCTTCCGTTTCTCTAATGCTACACCACAACCTGAAGATAACGCAGAGTACTCCAAGCCCCGTTTCATAATCTGCTGCAAAAGCTCGATACTCAACCATACTATAGACTCGAGATCCTTAGACACCACACTTAAAAAATTTTAATCCACTAGGACCGTTATTGAGAGTCACTTGCTCTGACTTATTCCCAAACATGATCAATTCCAAGGCCCTGCTAGCATATGGACACTTTATCAAGGAAGCATCTGACTGTTTCACTTTCCTGTGCATTACATCTACACGAAGCATAAACTCTGAGTCTTCCAAAAACCTGAATATGAATTGATAAGGCTAAATATGGCACACATTCCCCAAATCCTTTGCTCAAATTACCATTGATATTTTCTTTCCTTAGTTGCAATGACCCACCAATACATCGATAACCAGAAACCGCACAAGTTGACACTACACAATCCAATCATAGACGGTGGGTCTCTCCCACTTAGCTTGAAGCTACAATTATAAAATTTTGGAATCCACCGAGATTCTTTCTTCATCGTTGACATGATCTTGCACACGCTACTCGCAAAATTTTCTCGAAATCCTCCTATTAACCTTTAATAAACACTTCAAACCACTAGCCACATTTATATATTAAATCTCTTACCGGGTAGCCAGTAGAATTCTTCGCAGAAGCTTCATCAACACCACGCGACCGCTAACCTGCTTACAGGAGATAACCCACATGTGGAAATTACATGTTGACATATTCCAATGTCGCTGCACTGGGTGCAATTACTACAAAATCAGTAGATCATCCTGAGTCCGAGCTCATTCACCAGCTGCACCAGTCCGTTCACTCCTCATGGATGTCAACTAGAGGTGCGACAATATATTCCAATCCAAAGTCATGTTGTATCCTTCTTCATATCAAGCAACTCCCTCATGTTGTATTTAATCTTCCTCAACATAGCAGCTAATATTACAACTTAAGTCCGTAGACCTAGTCACTGCCCATTTTACATCCCAAATCACTCCAAATGTTCCTCAAGACGTGTAATCATCCTTCCACGTAACCCATGTGCTACCTTGCCACTCTCCCACTTTGGTCAACCATCTTCTTTAAGCAAATACTCTGCTTCTGTTTTCTTACACTTGGCCTTTTCGGAACCTAACCACCGCAAGGCACCTTCCACATGTCCTTCCTCATCCTTCGCTTCCCAGTTGTTGCCTTAACTCAAAATCCGTCTCTGTAGCACTTGAACCAATTGCTCGTTACCAGTTTTAAACCTTTCTGACGATCATCTTTCTCGAGACATCAATACTAGAAACGATGCTTCGATCCTGAATCACTGCATACCGTGATCTCTAATGACTGCTTACCCTATACCAATTCCTAACACCCCGTTGTGAAGGCGAGTTGAAGAAAACCATAAAACTGGCGAACCTTAACGCATTTTATAAAGCGATGACACCACATCAAAATTGAGAACTCTACCACACTCAAAAATATCAAGCTTCGTTACTCCATCAACCCAAAACCTGAACATTCATAGTCCGATTGCCTTTTCTCCGCTGGAATTAAAACATGGAACCTCTGAATCATGTACTGAGAAAATCTTCTTTCAAGTCGTTTACTGCCCTGACACATAGACGGGCATTTTACCATTTCATAAACACTGTGCGATAACAACGCACGAATCGTCATAACAATCAACGCCAAATCTCAAAACCTTAGGTAGTACTGATACTTATTTTGAAATGACAGAGCGGCCTTTCGCAAGGCGACGACAATAGCCCAATTAATTACACAGGGAGAAGCATCATGTACTACATCTGTAGTACCATTAAAAATTTCCCCGATCCCCAATTTATAACAAGCGCTTCACGTCGCATAAGATTGAATAGGAAGGAAATGTAGGCATAAGCCTCAAAGGAATCGAATCGCATGATGAGGAATCAAAAAGGAAAGTATTCCTAATAGCCCTGTAGCCTCTCGAAGATAAGCACAGACGTCTCCGTACCGATCCACAAGACTTGATCATGACTCGTGAGACCTACGTGAACGTAGTGCTCTGATACTATGTTGTCACGACCCAAAATCCAAAAAGGCCGTGATGGCGCCGGACACCACTGTCAGGCAAGCCAACCACAATCAATTAACTTAATTACCCATTTTAGTATTTTTGAAATAAATATTTCTTCAATGAAATGGTAAAGATAAAACTCATAGAGTAAATGATATATATTTTTAGCAACTAAATTTCTAAACAATTCACAACCATTCCCAAAATCCGATGTCACAAGTGCATGAGCAGTTACTAGGGAATTAAAAATAAAATACAGCATCTGTCTAGAATACAAATTAGACAGGAAAATATAATAACTCTGAAGGAGACTCTGTTAGCTGCGGATCGTAATATAGAATGCACCTCACCTGTGTCTCCACAATTATTAACCACACCTATGTGCCCACAAGGCCGCTATACATATATGTACCTGCATAATAAAATGTGTAGCAAGTGCAGTATGAGTTCGAAAACAACGTGTACCAAGTATCAAGCCTAATCTCGAAGTGGTAGAGACGAGATAGCCGACTTTGACACTCACTATGGGTCAATAATAATAATTAAAATAAAACTAGAATATATAAATCAACATGATTCACAGAATTTACAATAATTTATTTAACTAGCAGAAATAATCAAATTCCTTCAAATGCAACAATTCTCAATATATTAATTAAATTTCTTTAATTCAAATAATTTCCAATTTATCAATTAATCTCATTTATAGGAATAATAATTAATTACTTAACAAGTAGGAATAATAATTCATTAAATTCCAAGAATTCTCTAATTTATCAATTAGCTCCGCAAGCTGAAATAAACTATTAAGGTATCGTGTAATTATTATTATTAAGCACGATTTCTGCCGAGGTCGTTCAGCCCGATCTAGAGTATCGTGTACACTGCCGAAGGACGTGCGGCACGATCCATAGATGCATCTATCCTGGCGAGGCGTTCAGCCCACTCCACAAGAAAGGAAGACATTTCTTATGTACCTCTGGGAATGAGAGTATGTTTATTATAAGATAAATTCGAGAGGATGAACAATTTCTTTTAATAATTTATTTAATCTAAACAAAAATTAAGCATATGAAAATTTCATTGTTTACTACCTTTCATAACAATTCACAATATACACATCAAATAATTTAATTAATAAAGAATATAATTTATACAAGTAATTCATGCTTTGAGTTCTAAACTACCCGGACTTTAGCATTAATAGTAGCTACGCATGGACTCTCGTCACCTTGTGCGTACGTAGCCCCCGCAATTAGTAACAATTATTTAATTTAATCCCTATGGGGTAATTTCCCCCTCACAAGATTAGACAAGAGACTTACTTCGTCTCAAAGTCCACTTTTCGATTACCACGTCGCTTTGAATTCTCGATTCGACGCCGAAAAAAATCCGAAACTATCCAAATATTATACAAAATAATTAATATATGCTAAATGATTCGAAATTTATCTATTAAATAAATTACCTTATCAAAAATAGTAAAATTTTTAAAAATCACCTATGGCCCACGTGCCCGAATTTCGAAAATTTTCGGAAGGGATCGTTACCCATAATCTCAAGAACTCAAATATATAATTTCCATCCAATTCCATAACTATTTCCGTGGTGAAAAATCAAAAATGCCAATTTCTAGGTTTTTTTTCAAAACTCTAAATTTCTACAAATTTTCATGTCTAAATCCATTTATAAACCATCTATTTAACTTGCAATAGGTGTGAATTAAGTTAGCTCCAAGTTGCTAGGTGAATGCTCCTCTCAGTAAGCTCCCAAGGTCGTCCAAGAATGAAGAAATGAGTAAAAATGCTCAAATCCCCACTTTAAACACTCGCTGCCCAGCGATCATCGCACCCGCGGTGGATTTTTCGCACCTGCGGCTTTGCACCCGCGGTGGATTTTTCGCACCTGCGGCTTCACACCCGATATGGAGTTTTCGCACCCGCGATGGATTTTTTGTACCTACAGCTTCGCACCCGCGATGGATTTTTCGCACCCGCGGCTTCGCACCCGCGATGGATGTTTCGCACCCGCGATCACACCAGATATCAGCTGCCTTAACCCTTCTTCAAATTCCAAATTCGATCCGTTAACCACCCGGAATCTACCCGAGGCCCTCGGGACCTCAACCAAATATACCAACAAGTCCTACAACATCATACGAACTTATTTGAAACCTCAAATCACATAAAACGATGCTAAAACCACGAATTATGCTCCAATTCAAGCTTAATGAAACTTAAAATTTCCAACTTCTACATTCGATGTCGAAACCTACCAAATCAACTCCGATTGATCTCAAATTTTGCACACAAGTCATAAATAACATCACAGAGCTATAAAGATTTTTGAAACGATATTCCGACTTCGGTATCAAAAAGTCAAGTCCCCGGTCAAACTTCCAAACTTAAATTCTTGTTTTAGCCATTTCAAGCCTAATTTTACAACGGACTTTCAAATAAAATTTCGATCACGCTCCTAAGTCCAAAATCAACATACGGAGCTGTTGGAAGCATCAAAATTCTATTCCAGGGTCGTTTGTACTTAATTCGATATCCGGTCACTATTTGAACCTAAACGTTTTAATTGTTTCATCAAAATTCTATATCTCGGGCTAGGGACCTCGGAATTTGATTCCGGGCATACGCCCAAGTCCCAAATCATGATACGGACCTACTAAAACTGTCAAAATACTGATCCGAATCCATTTGCTCAAAACTTTGACCAAAGTCAAACTTGGCCTTTTAAAGCCAACTTAAGGAACCAAGTGTTCTGATTTCAACCCAAACACTTCCAAATCCCGAACCAATCATCCCCACAAGTCATAAATCATTTAAAGCACACACAGAAAATTTTATTTAGGAGAACGGGGTTCTAAAAGTCAAAACGACTGGTTGGGTCGTTACATATTATTTGCCATTATTTTGTGATGACTTGCTATTTGATTCATTTCCTTTGTCATTTATTTTATTATATTGTTAACATTTTACTATGCTATTATTATTTTCCAGTAGGGCCTGACTTGACCTCGCCACTACTCTACTGCGGTTAGGCTTGGCACTTACTGGGTACCGCTATGGTGTACTCATACTACGCTTCTGCACATCTTTTTGTGTAGATCCAGCTACTTCTTACCGGCCCAAGCATCAGAGAGTATCTGTGAACGTAGACTTCGAGGTATATCTGCTAGCGTCCGCAGACTCCGGAGTCCCCTTCTATTCTTGTTATGTTGCTTTTCTTATTTTTCTTAGACTTTGTTATATAGAGACATTGAGGATAAATTCTTAGAAGCTTGTGACTTATTTCTGCTAGGTTTTGGGAGTTGTAATTATATAAAGTTTCAGATTTAATTATTTCAAATTTTTATTTTTATTCTGCATTGATAGGCTTACCTAGTCTTAGAGACTAGGTGTCATCACGACATCCTACGGAGAAAATTTGGTGTCGTGACAGTGTTAGAGAAAGTTGGATTTTTCTTGTCATCAAAATGGTCCTTGAAAACAACATAAGAACTAATGAAACCTACGTAGTCGCTATTTTGTTTGGATATGTTTGGCATATTTTTGAAAAATTAAATAAATAAAATGGGGAGAGACTAATGTGGAATATTAATAACGTAACTTCGTAAATGTTGCCACCAACTCTGGCCTTTTGTCATGAGCATATTATATATTTGCAAGTCAAGCTACTGGGATACTGTGACTACCTCATTCTATATACATTTTACGAATTTGATAACCTTTGTTAGTAATAACAATAAAATATATTTTAGTAGTTTTGTTACATAGAATAAATTAAAAGCTTAACAATTATAGTTTATTTATAGTTTAAAATATTATCTCGTTACTAAAAGGAAATATACAGGTAGGGGTGTATATAGGTTGGGTTGGTTTGTATTTTTCAACATTAAAACTAAAGGGGCAAATCTGTTAAATTGTATTTTATTTATATTTATTTATATATATTTTAAATGAATTTAAAGAATGGTTACAAGAAAATCAAAATAAGGGAGGTAGGCATAATATTGTAAACCACAAGGAAGGTCTGTGTGATAGGGCGAAACCTGGAGGGAGGTCTTTGAAATTATCCGTAATTATTTTTAACAATTATTAGTAAGGGTGTACATGGACCGGGTTGGTTCAATTTTTATCAAAACCAAACCAAACAAACTATATCGGTTTGGATTGCTTCGTTTTGTCGGGTGTTTTGAATTTTCGGGTTTTTTTGTTGTATGAATATTATTTCAATC
Organism: Nicotiana tabacum; assembly: GCF_000715075.1. Lineage (NCBI taxonomy): Eukaryota > Viridiplantae > Streptophyta > Magnoliopsida > Solanales > Solanaceae > Nicotiana > Nicotiana tabacum. The sequence continues at coordinate 5,611,906 of NC_134094.1, read as the reverse complement.
TTATTTTGTTAAATTTCTTATAAGTAAATATATGTTTAGTAAAAATTTAAAAAATTTTACAAACATATGATCTATTAACATATTCTTCCGGGAGAATTTTCTTAGTAACATATGATAGTTAATATTTTAGTCGTATGACAATAATATTTCGTTGATATACACTTTTAAGGTTAACTGAATTAAATAATTAAACATAAAAATCAATATGATACCTATATAATGATATGTTCTATTTCATTTTAAATTATCGAAATACTACTTCAAATTCGAAAAAGATATAAAATTTTTAGATCTTGACTTATGAATATGGAAGAACAAAGAGATTGAGACATTTTACTAACAATTAATAAGATAGTGATCATACAACCCATTATTTAAAGATAATAAAAATAGAGCACTTCATATTTAACTAAATATTACATCTCATAAGTGAATCGTAAATATTTCTACACATTTTTAAAGAAAATTCTATAAAAAGTTTTAAAAGTATGTACACATATCGATTTGGTTCAAGTATTATATATCAAACCAAACCTAATCGGATTTTTTAATCGGTTTGATTTGACTTTTTGATTTGGTACAGTTTTCCAGTTCGATTTTTACATCCCTAATTATTAGTACTAACTTCAGGGTACGTGCGTTGCACGTGTAAACCTGCTTATTAATAAAAGAATTATATGTAACAAGAATAAACTGTGTACAATAACAATTGACGTCCTAATAGACCCAATATGCATTTAAAGGAAAAAATTAGCTGTAATTACATTTAACATAATAGATGTGTTCAAAATTATTGGATATTGAACATGCAAACATGAATGATTTAATTAGCCTAGTAAGTTATATAGTATTGTCAATGATACACATTGTATTGTATGAGATAGTATGATGTAATGTTGTTGTATCCTCTTTATAGAGGATGTTTTCGGTGTATGTTGCGTTGCTTCAACTAAATTATTATGATCAAAAATTTTATTGTTGGCATCAATATTCCTCCTAAAAGTATATTATATAGTTGTTCATATGAAAAAATATATATGCGACAAACATAGTCCAATTTTGAGGATTGGTTCACCCAATAACTTATTTATTATTGACGTATCTACCAATTATTTAACTTGTCATTTTTTATTAATCACAAGTTTTATGCCCATATTGTAAAAATGCCAACTATTAATCTATAGTTTTCACAAAGTGGTGAGACGTATAAACAATCATCAAATTGTACTAATCCCTTCAAGTTAAACAACTAAGTAATAGTCAACTATTAAGAGCTGGCAACTACTATTTCCATAAATACGAATATTGTAACGACTCGACCGGTCGTTTTAAGAGTTAGAGCCCCGAACTCCTATTAATTGCTTTTTCCATATCTATTTTTTCTATTGTGACTTGCCGGTATGATTGGTTTTGAGTTTCGGAGTGTTTTGGGACATTTAGTCACTAAATGAGAGCTTAAGTGTTAGAATTTAGACTGTAGTTGGAACTATACAAAGACGGTTCCGGAATGAATTTCTGTTGATTCCGTTAGCTCCGTTAGGTAATTTTGGACTTAGGGGCATGTCCGGATTGTGTTTTGGAGGTCCGTAGCTTATTTAGGCTTGAATTGGCGAAAAATTAAATTTTTGGAGTTATGGATTAGTAGTGAAAATTTTGATATCGGAGTCGGATTCCGATTCCGGAAGTTGGAGTAGGTCCGTAATATTAAATATGACTTGTGTGCAAAATTTGGAGTCATTCGTACGTGGTTTGATAGGTTTCGGCATCGGTTGTAGGAATTTAAAGTTTCAAGTTCTTTAAGTTTGAATTGGAGGGTGATTCGTAATTTTAGCGTTAGTTGATATGATATGTGGGCTCGACTAAGTTCGTATGATATTTTAGGATTGGTTGGTATATTTAGTTGAGGTCCCGTGGGTCTCGGGTGAGTTTCGGGTGCTTAACGGATCAAAAGTTGGATTTGAGTTGCTGCTCAAATCGTCAGGCATCTGACATTTTCTCACCTGCGGTGGAGAGACCGCAGGTGCATGATCGCACGTGTAGAGAAGCAAGCACAGAAGCGAAAAATTGGAGGAGTGTCAGGGGTCACAGGTGCGAGGTGAATTCCGCATCTGCGATGCCCGCAGATGCGTCAGGGTCATCGCAGGTACGCAATGTCCGCAGAAGCGGAAGGGATTTCCGCAGGCGCGCACGCGCAGGTGTGGCCCTTTCATCGTAGGTGCGAAGGCAGAGGGGGTAAGTGATTTGCGCAGATGCGCACATTTTGCCGCATAAGATCACCCGCAGGTGCGAAAATACCTGGGCAGTGGTTAAAACCGAAGGGCTTCGCAATTTTTGTCATTTTTGGACTTTGCAACTCGGTTTAGGGCAATTTTTGAGAGCATCTTCGAGAGATTTCTTGAGGTAAGTCCATTGTGCTTATTTTTGATCAATAATCTTGCTTCCTCATGTATTTTCCCACCTAGTTAGTGTGTATTTAAGGTGAAAATTGGGAATTGGAGGCTAGGGATTTGGAAGTTTGATTTGTGGATTTGGAGGACTATTTGGTGTCGGATTTTAGTAAATTTGATATGGTTAGACTTGTGAGTGAACGAACTTTTGTATTTTATGACTTTTACCCGATTTCGAGACGTGGGCCCCACAGGCGATTTTGAGTTAATTTCGAAATTTTCGTTAAAATATTGATTTCGTTAATTAGATGAGTCTCTTATTGTTGTATTTATGATATGTAATTGCTTTTGGGTAGATTTGGGTCATTCCGAATATTCATGGGAAAGGAATTGTGACCGATTGATTGAGCTTGGTTCGAGATAAGTGGCTTTCCTAACTTTGTGGGGGGGGGGGGGAGAGAAGGGGTGGGGGAATCCCCTTAAGATTTGAAACTATTGTGATATGTGAGCGCTGTGTACGTGAGTTGACGAGTATGTACACGGGCTAGTTGTGGTAAAACCCGACTTTCTTATTGAGCAGCAACATGTTTTCCTGTTATTTTGAGTTATACCATTTTAATGAGTACTAATCTATTTTCATTCTTAATTGAGTTATTCCAATATGTGTAGCTATCATGTTTAGTCTAATACAACATGTCTACGTGTCTTAATTGTTTATGTGAATTATTTGTAACATGCTTAGTGAATTTTCCTGCTTCTTCCCTGACTGGTACTTAGTCTAAATTATAAGAATTTCGTGATGTTGTTGTATTTCTATCATTCACGCTGTATATTTACTTTGGGACTACTGAACGGTATTCCGGGAGATCCCCCTATCTTGCATATTTACTTTGGGACTACGGAACGGTATTCCGGTAGATCCCCCTGCACATTTACTTTGGGACTACGGAACGGTATTGCGGGAGATCCCCCCTGCACATTTATGTTTGGGACTATGAGACGGTATCTCGGGAGATCACTTGTTGTGTTTCTGTGTACTAAGCTCTTACCTTCTATGATTTCATTGTTGTTAAATTTCAGCCTTTATTTTATTGCGTTATTACACTCTATATTGTTTTATTATATATTTACCAGTAAGGCCTTGACCTGACCTCGTCACTACTCGACCGAGGTTAGGCTTGGCACTTATTGGGTATCGATTGTGGGGTACTCATGCTACTCTCTGCATATGTTTTTCGTGTGCAGATCCAGGTGTACCTTATCAGCCGCACTATCAGTGAGTCGGGACAACTTTGGAGACTTCAAGGTATATCTGCCGCGTCCGCAGACCTCGGAGTCCTCTTCTACTCTTTCTCATGTCCATTATCTTCTGTATTTTTCCTTGTTAGACTCTGATGTATAGAGACACTAGATTTTTCTTTCTGTAGTTTGTGATTCACGATGTTCCGGGTTTTGGAATTTATTGTGTATTTTTGAATAGTTGGTTAAATTTATATTTTTATTTTATTATTTCACAAAATGTTAGGCTTACCTAGTTGTAGCGATTAAGTGCCGTCACGACGTCACACAGAGGGAAAATTGGGTCGTGACAAACATGAATTCGTGTACTACTAAATAATTAAGAAAAAATGGCATGGTATGACAACGCATGAAACAAATTGACAATATTTTGGCCTTACATTAGATTTGACAACAGAAGCCCAAAATAATGGCACCTAATAACCAAAATTATTTTTCTTAAAAAATGCAAAAAAAATTAGAACCCTCTTCTCTCTTCTAACGATTGCTAATTCTTCCTCGAAATTAGGTGTCACTTCCTTTCAAATTAGAGTAAACTAAATTTAATTTTGTTACCACGTGCACCAATATAAGAAATCTCGGGATCTCAGTATAAATGTTGGAGCTAGTTTTATATGTTAAATCAAAATCCTATAAAGATTAAAAAAATAAAAAGTGCATGGTAGCTCATGTTTTTGAATTTGAATACGGAGTTGTTGAGAAAATGCTCTTATGCTCAAAAGAACTACACTATAAATCTTACATGAATTAGCTTGACAAAGTCTTCGCTTTCCAGATAATGAATGTGTATATCTCTGTATGCATACAACTATCATACAAATTTACACACAAAAAATAAAGATATATATATAAGAAAATGATATACAAAAAGTATACGGAAGTTTTTGCATCATATAACGTCAGAAATTGAGAAGAAGGAAAGTGAGACCGATCCAATGTATTCTTGTTGATTTAGAATTTGTATGTTTTTGGAACTTCAAGAATATGTAAGATATATTTAAATAATACTTAAAAGGGTTAAATAACTATAATGGAATGATTTATAATTATGCTAAATAGTACAAATAAGAAAATTTTATATGAGGTAAAATCTTGAGAAAAAATTAAATACATAAAATTTTGTTAATTTTGAAGTCCTAAATATTAAAAAAAATAATAATTAACTATTTCTAAATATTAAGAAAATTAAATTGACTATTTTATCCAATATGAACTTTATTTTTAAGGGCTAAAAAAGACGAACTACATTTCGCTTAGGGGTTTCGTACTTATAAAATAATTTAGATTTTTTTTAAACAAAAACCAAAGACTACTAAACTTTAAAAACCAAAAGGAGTCCTGACAAAAGTTTGCTACTTTAATAATTTTTCCAAACGTTGTTTTCTTTTTATTATAAATTTTTTATGTCACATTATTTAAATAAGGAAGGATTCATATAAGATATTTAATATTAAGAATGTGTATATATTTCAAATAAGGAAGGATTTAGTGTACTAATTTAGTTTATTTAAAACTCCTAAATATTAGGGAGAAAATTTAAAATGACAAGTTTGTCTAATATAAAATTTATTTTTAAGGGGCAAAAAAGGCAAACGACATTTCGCTAAGGACCTTCGTGCTTTTAATATAGTATAGATTAGAAAGTCAGAATGTATTGCGTATTAATTTTTAAAATTACACTTTTTCTAATCAATTATTTATATCATTTTTTCATAGTATTTCCATACTTATTTATATTTATTAATCCCTCAATTTATGTGATATTTTTGCTTTTCGAGATTCAAATTTATTAATTTTTATCATAAATTTGGACATAAAGTTTTTAGTTTTTCGAAATAAAATTTTTATATTTGGAAATTAAGTAAAAAGTATTATAAGTCATAATAAGTAAAAATTTAAAAAATTTAAAAGGTATTTAAATTACATTCAAAGAATAATTTATTTGATTCTCGAAGTCCGAACACCTTCACATAAATTGAACGGACAAAATAAATTAAAGAGAGGATTAGTCAAAGTAACAAGGTGCAAATTTAAATCAATTGGCTAGTGAATACCAAATATCAAATAATTATATAGAAAAACTGTTAATAATTATTTAACAGATGTGTTAAAATATGAAACGACACTTGGAATGGTATTCCTCTTAGCCTATATTGATGTCTGTCTTTTGTCACTCTGAATCCAAATTTTTGTTCATGTTTCCATCAAATAGGAGTAGTAAGTCAATACTACAATTCTCAATGCGAATTCTGTGTTATTTGAAAGGATTTTGCAGCAGCCATTTACAGATCCTCTGGTTAATTGCCTAGGAAAGAAAACCATCACTTTAGTCTGCTTCTTGTAAATGCAAATAAGTATGAAAAGACTTTATAGAAAATTATATACTAAAAGTAAATTTGATAAAGACTAACTAATGTCTTTTTGGTTTGTTAAATAATACTCGGTCAAATTTAAAAGGCAAAAAAGATATTTATCTTGAGAGGAGAATACCATTTTTAATCAAAATCATAAATATTTTACTCATTTTTAATCAAAATCATAAATATTTTACTCCTCTTTTATCGTTTGTAGTATGGAGTACTAGTGAAATACTATAGTTTCACATAGTATAAATCTTTAAAGTTTCACAAATTATTTAACAAATGAAGATTTATGTTGTAACCCAGTTTCAATAGCCACAAAACCTTTACAATTTCAATTTTAGTTTCAAATATTTATTTTTTTCAATTAATTATTCAAGCGCCTACTTATTTTGGTTTATATCAGAGGCCTTTTTTTGGGTTGAATAGTGAAAAAATGCACACAAGTTCGGCCAACAAGATGCACAGCTTGCTGTTACATCCATCTTGAGAATTGCAATTGAGGTATTAATTATTTATAAAAATTATTAGTATTAGAAAATCAGAAAGCATTAATTATTTTTTTTAAAGCTACACTTATTATAACAAAATAATTTAGTACTACAATATTTTAAACGTTTTACCATACATATTTATATTTATTAGATTAAAGAGGGGATTAGGGGATTATTTGTCCACTATGGACTTTGCACACCCTTTAAGAAATAATAAATAAACTGCATAATTTATCATGATACCCATATTAATTGATGCATATTTTTAATGGATTTGAAAAAATGATTTAAAATGAGCAATTAATATTGTGGGTATAACACGAAAAAAAAATTATCTTTTTTTGATATGCTAAAAGTGACAAGTAAAAGTGGAAATGTATTTTTAGAATATCGGACAAGTAAAAGTGAACGGGAGAAGTATGTTTCTGCAGATAAATGAAGCATAACCAAACGCCGTCCTTTCCCTCTTTCCTATTTTGCACACTTTAAACTATCCAAAAAACAATTATTACCTATACTATTTATATCAACTTACATTAATTAAGAAAGTGACGATAGTTAACCATATAGTTGAATGACAAAAAAAAATGAAGATTTTCAGAGATATATCTTCAGGTTTATTTTTATACTAATACTTACTCCTTTATGGTTTAATGTATTATACTTACTTCTTCTTTTTTTTATTGTTTATAACAAATTGATTTTATAGGATAAAGATTATATATTCCAACTTTACCCTTTCATAACCTTAATTATTAGATTCTTAATCTTAACAGTAAGCATTTTTCAAAACATTGTAGTAGGTCATCACACAATGACTAGTAGTCAAGAATCACTTAATCATCAAAAAGTTTGATCTAATATTTGTATTTCATAAAACACCAAAACTCATTGGATTTTGTATAACCGGCTACAACAATATTTCACATTGGATTTCCAAAGTATTTTATATTTTTAAGGAAGAAAAGAGGTGCAATATCTTGTGTCTAATAATCAAGGTTAGAAAAAGTTAAACTTGGAATATACAGAATTGTTACACTTTAAAATGAGAGATAAATGTAATATGTCAAATCACAAGGAAAGCAAGTGTTATAAAAGCAAAATTTGGAGGTAGGTCTTTGAATTTATTTTTAAAATTATAGTATGTTATAAATCGACACATGTCATTTATTTATTGATTTAGTGTAAACAAACAAATTCCTAGCTTTTTATAACATTGCCATTTCTTGTTCCTGGAGTATACAAAGAAGAACAACAAAGTAGAAATGGTGAATTTCTTTAACTTTTACTTTAATTATGGTTTTCTGATCTCTAATATACGATTTTTTTTTTAAGGTAGGAAATGGTTCAAATGCAATTCCAAAATGGCTAGAGATGCTTTTGGGAGTGAAATTCTATAATGCATGTTTGGTCCATGAATTGGAGAGAAACAATTAAGAAAATGTATTTTGTTTGGATTGTTGCTTTAGCTTATGCCTCCACTAGCGTTTGAACATATTTGGTTGAAACTTAAAAAAAAAAAAAAAATTGAAGTTATGTTAAAAAAAATTATTTTAAAAAGTTAAATATTGTGTTTGGACATGCATTTTACTTGAGAAAAAAATTAAAATTTTATGTAATGACCCAAAATATCATCTTTAAATTTAATTATTAATTTTATATTCTAAGACCTTAAAAAGCACTATTTATCATTCCTCGACTTGCGTGCGCAGTCCGTAAAACTTTTTCGAAAAGTTTTCAGGTGAAAAATGAATTAAAATATGAATTAGAGCTTTAAAACTCGTTGACTTTGGTCAACATTTTGAGCAAACAGACTCGGATCAGTGTTTTGACAGTTTTGGTAGGTCTGTATCGTAATTTGAGACTTAGGCGTATGCCCGAAATCAAATTCCGAGGTCCCTAACCCGAGATATAAAATTTTGATGAAAAATTAAAAGTTTAAGTTCAAATAGTGACCGGATGTCAAATTATGTGCAAACGACCCCGAAATAGAATTTTGATGATTCCAATAGCTCTGTATGGTGATTTTGGACTTAGGAGCGTGATCGAAATTTTATTTGGAAGTCCGTAGTGGAATTAGGTTTGAAATGCCGAAAGTTAAATTTTTGGGAAGTTTGACCGAGGAGTTGACTTTTTGATATCGGGGTCAAAATCTGATTCTGAAAATTTTCATAGCTCAGTTATATCATTTATGACTTGTGTGCAAAATTTGAAGTCATTCCGAATTGATTTGATGTGTTTCGACACAAGATATAGAATTTGAAAGTTCAAAGTTCATTGATTTTGATTTGAGGTGCGATTCGTCGTTTTGATGTTGTTTGATATAGTTTGAAGCCTCGACTAAGTTCGTATGGTATTTTGGGACATGTTGGAATAATTGGTTAATGTCCCGAGGATCTCGGGTGGATTTCGGAAGGTAAACGGAATGGATTTCGGACAAAGAGTGCTGGAAATTTCTGTTGCAGAAATTTTGTGCGTGGAGCTAACTTTGGAAGCTTATATCTCGCAATTCATAAGGAATCAGAATATTTTCAAAACATAAAAGTTGTAGTCGTTTGATTATAGTTTCCAAAAAGTTAAACCATTCATTATTTGGACATTTATACAGAAAGTTATGATGGATTGAATGAAGGCTGGCAGAGCTGTTTCGCGAGAAATTTTGCCAGAAATTTTTGATGCGTGGAGCCGACTTTGGAAGCTTATATCTCGCAATTCATAAGGAATCAGAACATTTTTAAAACATAAAAGTTGTGGTCGTTGGATTATAGTTTTCAGAAAGTTAAACCATTTATCATTTGGACATTTGTGCATGAAGTTATGATCAATTGAAGGAAGGTTGGTAGAGCAGTTTCTGGTGGACTTTTAGTGACGAAAAATGGACTTTTAGTGACGGATTGGCAGAAACTTAAGGACAAAAAATGGTCATTTCATTCATTTCGTTTTGGATTTTTCGAGCACGATTCTTGGGCGATTTTCACGGAAAAACATTGGGGTAAGTGTTCCTTATCCTATATTGATTATATTTCATGATTCCATACTCATTTACATCATGAATCCGTGAATTTATGGAAGAAAAATCAAGATTTTTTGCAAAATCTTTCAAAAATAAAAATTTAAGATTTGGAGGTCGAGTTGTTATCGGATTTTGGTAAAATTAGTATGGGTGGACTCGTAATTGAATGGTTTATCGGATTTTATAAGTTTCGCCGGATTTCGAGATGTGGGCCCCACAGGCAAATTTTGAACTAATTTCGGATTTTATTGAAAATGTAATATTTTCTTATGAAATTGATTACTATAATTTATGTTGACTGTATCGAATTAATTATGACTAGATACGAGTCGATCGGAGTCGGAAAATCGAGGAAAAAGCATAATACTTGGTTAAATTGGAGCAAGTCGAGGTAAGTGACTTGTCTAACCTTGTGTGGGAGAAATTCCCCCTAGGATTGATAATTGTAATGTGTGGAAAGTTGTGTACACGAGGTGACGAGTGTGTACACGTGCTAAATGTGAATGATTATATTTTAAATTGTGTAGATCACTATTATGCATTAATTAAATTATTTTATTTTGTTATATTCTTCATTATTGATTTAATATTTATATTTTAAATTTGTTTGACCTTTTTCGGCTAATTATTTTTTTTGTTTAGTTGGAACTTGGTTTCCTTTATTCTGTGCATTATTTGAAGGTTGATTTTCTTTAAATTAAATATTATTAATATGAAATATTTGACATTTTTAAAATTGATATTGAAGCAACATATTAAATATTTTGAAATATTATTTTCCTGAATTATTTAATCCTGAATATTTTTGTAAGATTTTCGTACTCATTGTGATGGAGCAGTGAGCTCTTTATTGTGGAAAAATATTATTGTTGAATTATTTTGACATGAGCCGTGAGCTCTTTATTGTGGAAAAATATTATTGTTGAATTATTTTGACATGAGCCGTGAGCTCTTTATTGTAGAAAAATATTATTGATAATTTATTTTGGCATGAACCGTGAGCTCTTTATTGTGAAAAAATACTGTTGTTGAATTATTTTGGCAAGTTAAATTATTTGAGCACTTGAGGTGCAAATTATGATATATTGTGATATTGATACGCATGCGATGGTATAAGGTCTGGGTGTTGAAACGCATGCGGTGAGATAAGGGTGGCTTGATATGCGTGGCTAGTAGGGGTGACTACTAGAAGTCATGCAATGTGATAAGGGTGGCTAAAACGTGGGATGCTATTTCGGAAAAAAATATTTTCTTTAAATAAATTGTGAAGGCTCCCGCGGTGATATAAGGAAATGAGATATTGTGAAATTATTTATAACTTGGGACTACGAGGCGGTACCTCGGTAGTGCCCTTGTTGATATTGATTTATGGATATAGTTGCTTTCGATTAATTGTTGTGATTTTCATAAAGTTGAAAGAAATTTTGTTTTGATTCCACGAGATATTATTTGCAATTATTTGGTGTCATTAAATGTGACATACTATTTGATTCATTTCCAATGTCATTTTATTTTACTACATTGATAAATATTTTACCATGCCATTATTATATTCCAATAGGGCCTCACCTGACCTCGTCACTACTCTACCGAGGTTAGGCTTGGCACTTACTGGGTACCGCTGTGGTGTACTCATACTACGCTTCTGCACATCTTTTTGTGCAGATCCAGGTACATTTTTACTAGCCTAGACGTCAGTGAGTTACCTGCGCACGGAGACTTCGAGGTATATCTGCCAGCGTCCGCGGACTCCGGAGTCCCCTTCTATCATTTTATGTTGCTTCCTTATATTTTATTTAGACCTTGACATATAGAGACATTGAGAATAAATTCTTAGAAGCTTGTGACTTATTTCTACCGAGTTTTGGGAGTTGAAATTGTTTGAATTGTAGTTTATTTATTTCAGATATTTATTATTATTCCGCATTGATAGACTTACCTAGTCTTAGAGATTAGGTGCCATCACGACATCCTACGGAGGGAATTTGGGGTCGTGATATTTTATGAGTGGAAGAAAAGATTTTCGGTCAAGAACTGAAACTTGGAAAATTTTCTTCAAATGTTTTTCAAAAACTGACCAAGTTCCATAAACAAATAATATTTTTAATATATTTTTTTTAAATGTAAAAAAAAAAAAAAAAAAGAACTATGTCCAAGCAGGATCTTAATTTTACGTCGGATTTGGGTTGTATTTTAACTATTTCATTAAAAACAGTAGTATTTTCACCAGCACAAATTGGAATCAGCTCAATAAAAATGCAAGGGGGAAGATGAATTCACTGATTCAACTTTAAAGTTTTAAAAAAAAGAAGTATTCAATCGAGTGAAAAGCTCTTCAATGATTCTATTAAAAGGATTTTTTAAAAACTTTTTTAAATGTTTTTTTTAGGAATTGCAAACTGTGATAAAATTGGTGCATATGAATTATTTAAGCAGATAAATAGAAGTAAGAGTTAAGTAAAGATGTAGGGGCAAATATTTAAATCTTCGGATATTTCATATTATTCATTTTCATATTTTTAAATCACAATACCAACTCTTCACTCTTCCATCCGAGTCATACGTATGTTTTCAAGAAGACTTTCAATTTCTTTTTTTTTTTTAGTTGTGATGACCCAAAATCCCATCACAGTCGTCGTGATGACACCTAATCTCTAAGACTAGGTAAACCGATTTCTATTATATTTTTGAAGTCATTTTGTTATTTGAAACTAAGTAATAAAAACTAACAGCGGAAATAATTACAATATACAACCTCCCAATACTGGTAATACTGAGTCAGAACTCTAACTGGATACATAGAATGATCACGAGGACCGAATATACAATACTGTTTGATTACAAATTAACAGTACAATGAAATGAAAAGACTGCAAGGGACTGCGACGACCAAACAGCTCTACCTTGAATCCTTACGATCCCGCTTTTACTCTGCTCAAGTCCGATATTTCCAATACCTGGCTCTGCACAAAAATATGCAGAAGTGTAGTATGAGTACGCCACGGTCGGTACCCAGTAAGTATCAAGACTAACCTCAATGGAGTAGAGACGCGGTACAGTCAAGACACTCACTAGTCTAATAACCTGTGCAATATAATATATAAAATAATAGAAAACAAATAACAATCGAGCAACATGAAACAACCAGTGATATGCACAACAGACAACAAGAATACCATTAATATCACTCAATAATTAATAAGTACAATTACACCCAATTAAATCAAGTCCTTCAAGTAAATGTCTTTCACATATAATTCTTCCAAATAATTCTCTTTCAAATATAATTTCCTCAAATAAACATCTTTCGAATATAAAATTCTTTTAATAAATATCTTCAAATATAATTTTCTTAAATAAATATCTTTCATATAATTCTTTTGAATAAAAATCCTTCCAAATAAATATTATGAATATAATTCTTTCGAATAAAAATCCTTCCAAATAAATATTTTGAATATAATTCTTTCAATTAAAAGTCACCATATGACACCTCATTTCTAAATCATAAAAATACGGGTCTCAATCCAGTTTCATATTTTTCGTAAACACAAGTCTCAGCCTATTTTTCATGTTTTCACGGCACCTCGTGCCCATTATTAAATTATCCTATTTTTCCGGCACCTCGTGCCCTCAATTCATATCTCAACTGCACGGACAACTCACGTATCAATATCCTCAATGTATATAAGATCCACATGATCAATTTATTTTTCAATAAAGTAAGGTTAAAATCTTTAAATCAAGTAAGAAATCAATAAATGAATGAATTTATTTTAGAATCATTTAGGTGGAGAAAATAATATTTCAAATAAAATGAAACATCAGATCAACTACTGATTTGGATATAAAAATTTATTAAATTAAAACATATTAGAATATTTCTTTTACTTAAAACAACTCAATCATCAAAACAAATACAACCCAAAAATACAATTCCTCAAAGTCTCGTACGAAAAAAGTCGAGGTCAACACAATACCTCAAAAAATACAAAACACTTAATATTAGGTGAAATAATACATCACGAAAAACACAAAAATTTATAAAATTCAAAAAATATTAAAGTAACCAAACGCAAGTGCAACCATAGAGAATATCAACAAAAGGGCACTCCAGAGGTACCGCCTCATAGTCCCAACTTATAAATAAATTCAAAATATCTCATTTCCTTATATCACCATGGGAGCCTTCACACTTAATTTTTAAATTTTTTTTCCGAAATAGCATCCCGCGTTTTTAAGCCACCCTTATTACACCGTATGACTTCTATGAGTTCCCCTACTAGCCACGCGTTTCAAGCTACCCTTATCTCACTGCATGCGTTTCAACACCCTGACCTTATATCACCGCATGACTTCTAGTAGTTTCCCTACTAGCCACACATTTCAAGCCACTCTTATCTCACCGCATGCGTATCAATATCATAATATTTCACAAATCGCACCTCAAGTGCCCAAATATCACAGCATAATACAACTTGCACCTCAAGTGACCAAATATTACAACATTTCATAAATTGCACATCAAGTGCTCAAATCTTACAACTTATCACAGATGGCACATCAAATGCTCAAATCTTACAACACATCATAAATTACATATCAAGTGCTCAAATCTTACAACATATCACAAATTGCACATCAAGTGCTCAAATATTACAAATTATCACAGATTGCACATCAAGTGCTCAAATATTACAACTTATCACAGATTGCACATCAAGTACTCAAATATCATAACTTGCCACAAAAATCAACAATACCTTATTTTTCACAATAAGGAGCCCATGGCTCGACCATAATATGCACAAATAAAATCTTAACAAAATATCCGTAAGTGAACAACTCAACAAAATAATATTTCACATAAAAATCAAGGTGGTAATCATACCAAAACATAAGGATCTAGGCATGAAAAATAAAGGATTTAATGAGTGCCAATAATTTCCAATTTAATACATAAGGGCGTCTAAGAATTTTTAATCAATGAAATTTGCACATATAAATCAAGTGCGTACTCGTCACCTCACGTACATGGTTTTCAATTATACAAATTGCACATAAGACTCAATGCCTAAGGGGTAATTTTCCCACTCGAGGTTAAGCAAGACACTTACCTCTTTGAAGTTATGCCGATATTCCAAAATAGCCTTCTTGCTTGAATTGACTTCCGGACAGCTCAAATCTATCCAAATTAATTGTATAACTTCATTAAAATTTATCGGAAATAATTTCGGGTAATAATACATCGACTTAAAATTTTATTCCAAAAAGTCAACAAAAGTCAACGCGGAACTCGCCTCTCGGAACCCGACATAATTTTCATGAAATCCGAATACCCATTTCGATACGAATTCAACCATACTAATTTTATCGAATTCTAATAACAACTCGACTTCCAAATCTTAAATTTTCGTTTTTGGAAGATTTTACAAATATCTTGAATTTTCCTCCATTAAATCCGAATTAAATGATGGATTCAAAGACATAATCATAAAAATTAATCAAAACTGGATAAGAATCACTTACCCCAAACACCCACGCAAGAATCTCTCCAAAACCCGCCTTCTACCGAGCTCCAAATTTGATTTTGAGTTATGAACTCAAACCCCCGTTTTTGGGACTTTTAATTCTGCCCAGATAGGCCTTCTTCGCGTTCGCACGCGAAGCACAAAAAAATGTGCTGCCCAAATTTCTTCTTCACGTTCGCGATATCCTCATCGCATTCGCGATGCCTTCCGATCTCTGCCCTTTGCGTTCGCTAGACACGAGTCGCGTTCGCGAAGGCTTAAAGCCAGGCAGGCCCCCAACTCCCTTTCCTCTTCGCGTTCGCGTCTGCCCACTCGCGTTCAAGTAGGCTTTCCTCATCTCCTTCTTCGCGTTTGCGGCTTCTTCATCGCGTTCGCGATGGGCAAATCCCAGCCGTCCAAAATCCTTCTTCGCGAACGCGTGAGCCCCTTCGCGTTCGCGAAGAACAATACCAGATATCAGTTCCGGCAGTTGCAAAACAAGGAGAAATGATTCGAAACCATCCCGGAACTCACCTGAGCCCCCCGGGACCTCAACCAAACATACCATAAAGTCCCAAAACATCATACGAACCTGCTCAAAGTCTCAAATCACATTAAACAACTCGAAAACCACGACTCATACCCCAATTCAAGCCTAATAAACTTTAAAATTTTAAATTTTATATCTTGTGCCGAAACACATCAAATCAATTTGGAATGACTTCAAATTTTACACACAAGTCACATTCGACATTACGGACCTACTCCCACTTCCGAAATCGGATTTCGACCCCGATATCAAGGATTCAACCCCTTGGTCAAACTTTCCAAAATTTTGAGTTTCGCCATTTCCAGCTTAATTCCACTACGGACCTCCAAATAATTTTTCGGATACGCTCCTAAGTCCAAAATCATCATACGGAGCTAACGAAACCGACAGAACTCCATTTCGGAGTCATCTTCATACGGTTCCGACTACAGTCAAAATCCTAAGACTTAAGCTTCTTTTTTAGGGACCAAGTGTCCCAAATCACTTTGAATCATCCGGTAACTGAATTCAACCATGCACGCAAGTCAATACACATAATAAGAAGTTGCTCAGGGCCTTATGCCTCCAGACGGGGCTTAAATTCTTAAAACGACATGTCGAGTCGTTACATTAATTATCCTTATCTAATAAATGATTGAACAAATATCTAAAAGGTCTTTCAAAATTTCTATACACTTTCCTATGCAAGAATTAAAGGTTTTTTTAATAAGAAGTCACTTTTCTTAATTCTATAATGAGCCACTTAATCAATATATTAAGTGATTTTTTTTTAATGAGTGTGTCTAATCTTTAAAAATACTTACGATGAAATGAAGGAAATAATTATTAGTTTGGGTTAATTACATTAACAAAAATATAATATGACCCAATTTGGGATGTACCTTCAATATTTTAAAATTAAATACTTATTCTTACACCTCTTATATTATGAAAATCCTACATGTAAACCAATGTGAGGTATATTCTTAGCTAAAAAAAAGTAACTCGGTGCTCTAAGCTCCCACTATACGCAGGGTTCGGGAAAAGGCCGGACCACAAGGGTCTATCTTACGCAGCCTTACAAATTAAATTAAAATATAATTGAAAGACAAATCAAAAGTATAAATGAAAAGTTTTTATATATTTATTTCTTATGAATTGTTTTTAAAAAATAAGCATTTTTGTTTAATATAGTTAGTTACAAATATGCCTCATAAACGTGCAAATATAGGATTTTCATGTTATAAAGGTGTAAATGTTTGATTTTAAATACATGAAGTATTTCAAAAATTGAATCATATCATAGGGATATTTCGCGTATGTAATGATCCAACCTGTCATTTTGACTTTTAGAACCTCGTTCCCCTAAATAAAACTCCTTGTATGCGCTTTTATTAATCTATGACTTGCGGGAATGGTTGATTCAGGATTTGAAAATGTTCGGGTTAAAATCGGAATACTTGGTTCCTTAAATTGGCCTTAAAATGCTAAGTTTGACTTCGGTCAACACTTTGAGAAAACGACCTTGAAATCAGGATTTGACGGTTCCAATAACTCCGTATGATAATTTTGGACTTAGGAGCGTATTCAGAATTTTATTTAGAAGTTCGTAGTTAAATTAGGCTTGAAATGGCTAAAACAAGAATTTAAGTTTGGAAGTTTAACCGGGGAGTTAACTTTTTTATATCTGGGTCGGAATCTAGTTCCGAAAATTTTAATTGGTATAATTGGTTGAGGTCCCGAGGGGCTCGGGTGAGTTTCAGACGGCTAACAGATCATTTTTGGCTTTTGGGAGATTGCTGATAGCTGCTGGAATTTTCTTCTGATTTCCTTATACGCGATCGCGTAAGTCCGTTTGCGATCGCGTAGGGTAATTTGGGCAGACGTGAATTTGTTCTACGCGATTGCGTGAATTGGGTTGCGATCGCATAGGCTTAATTGGGCAGCTGGAAATTTGTTCTATGTGATCGCGTGGGCAAGTTCGCGATCGCGTAGGTTGGGCCAGTCTGTGCATCACGATCGTGTGGCATTGTTTGCGATTGCGTAAAGGAAACTGGAGACGAAGTTGGGCCATGCGTTTGCTCTATACGATCGCGTGAAGAGGGATGTGATCGCGTAGAGTTGGAACCTTGTGCATCGCGATCGCGTAGCATTGTTTGCGATCGCGTAGGGTTATTTTCTGGGCAGTAAAAATTTGTGCTACGCGATCGCGTGAGGAAGTTCGCGATCGCTTAGAAGAAATCACTGGGTAGAGAATTTAAGTTCTGAAAATGGGATAATTTTGATCGATTTGGAGCTCGGATTGAGGCGATATTTGGGAGATTTTCAGAGAAAATAATGGGGTAAGTCTTCTTAACTCAATATTGATTAAATTACCCGAATCCATCACTGTTTTTATCATTTAATTGGTGAATTAAGTTTGAAACGTTTGAAAATCCTTTGGGATAGATTTGAGGATTTGAGGGCCGAATTGTTATCGGAATTTAGTAATTTTGGTATGGGTAGACTCGTGGTTGAGTGGGCGTTCATATTTCGTAATTTTTGCCAGATTCCGAGATGTGGGACCCACAGACGATTTTAAAGTTAATTTCCGATTTTATTGAAAAACAATATAGTATTTTCTTATGAAATTGATTCCTATAATTTTTAGTGATTGTATCGAATTATTTTGTCTAGAATCGAGCCATTCAGAGTTGGATAATCGAGGAAAAGACCTACTATTGGATTAAATCGGAGCAAGTTGATATAAGTCTCTGGTCTAATCTTGTGAGGGAGAAATTACCCCATAGGTGATTAAATTAATAATTATTGCTAATTGTGTGTGGGGGTAATTGTGGGGTTCTACATACGCACGAGGTGACGAGAGTCCGTACGTAGCTACTATCTATGCTAAAGTCCGGGTAGTTTAGGACTCAAAGCATGAATTATGTGTGGAAATTGTATTCTTTATCTAATTAAATTATTTGAAATATATTGTGAATTGTTAGGAAAATATAGTAAAAGATGGAAATCTTACATACTTAATTTTCTGTTTAAATTAATTAATTATTAAAAGAAATTATTCATCCTCTAGAATTAATCTTTTAATGAATATACTCTCATTCCGGAGGTACATAAGAAAATATCCCCCTTTCTTGTGGAGCGGGCCGAACGCCTCGGCAGTATAGATGCATCTATGGATCGCGCTGCACGTCCCTCGACAGTATACACGACACTCTGGATCGGGCCGTACGACCTCCACAGAAATCGTACCTAATAATAATAATAATTATACGACACCTTGGCATTTCAATTGCAGCTTGTGAATTTAATTAATAGTTTAGAAATTCTTGCATTTGAAGAAATTTAATTATTTCTGCTGGTTAAATAAATTATTATTAACTCTGTAAATCATGTTGATTTAGATATTCTAGTTTTATTTCAATTATTATTATTGACTCATAGTGAGTGTTAAAGTCGGTCATCTCGTCTCTACCTCTTCGAGATTAGGCTTGATACGTTCTGGGTACACGTTGTTTACGTACTCATGCTACACTTGCTGTACTTTTTGTGCAGGACCTGATACATGTGCTATAGTTGGAGCAACCAGTGCCTCTTCCTGAATTTTTATTCTGTCTATTCTATTTCAGACAGTATTTGAATTTTTGTATAAACTACTAGATGCTCATACACTTGTGACACCAGGTCTTGGCACACACATTAGTAGAATGGTTGGATTTAAATTCTGTTCTTGGTTATTTTAATTTATTAAATTCTTGCAAGTAAGAAGAGTTTAATTACTCGGTTAATTTTCAAAGAATTGAATATGGGTTTAATTTACTAGTTGGCTTGCCTAGCTGCAGTGTTGGGCGCCATCACCACCTATAGGTAAAATTGGGTCGTGACAACATGGTATCAGAGCACTAGGTTCACGTAGGTCTCACGAGTTATGAGCAGACCTAATAGAGTCTTGCGGATCGGTACAGAGACGTCTGTACTTATCTTCGAGAGGCTATAGGGTGTTAGGATACTACATTTCTTTATATTCCATCGTGCAATTGATGTAGTACTAAATATCTTTCTCTTATTCTTTAACACATGGTGAGATCGCGCTCCAATGAGGTTCCAAACCAGGGAAGAGCTACTCCCCCAGTTGCTAGAGGCCAAGGCTGAGGCTAAGGGAGGGCTCCGGCCCGTGGTAGGGGGCGAGGACGTCCCAGGACTGCTCCAGTTATGCCGCCAGGGGGTCCAATAGAGAATCCCATTATCGAGGAACATGGTGAGGTGCCTGTGGCAGAGCCAGCTCCTGTGCATTTCACATCTGCACCGGTATTTCAGGATGTCATAGGTTGTATATTGCGGTTCATGGACACTATGACTCATGCCAGTTTATTTCCGGCAGACCCAGCCACATCTCAGGCGGGCGGGGGAGCACAGACCCCTACCGCACAGGCTCATAGACAGGCAGCTGCTGTATATCAAGACCGAGGGTGCACTACCCGTGGGTGGAGCCCAGCCAGTGGCAGCAGCTACACCTGAGCCCAGGCCAGCTGCAGCCGCTGATCCGCAGAAACTATTGGACAGATGGACTAGACTACATCCTCCTGTCTTTGGGGTGAGCGACATGAGGATCCCCAGAATTTCATTGATCGGTGCAAGGATAGACTGTACAACATGAGGATATTGGAGTCTCATGGGGTTGACTTTACTACTTTTCAGCTAGAGGGTAGAGCTCGTAGATGGTGGAAGTCTTATCTTCTTGGCAGACCAGCAGATTCTCCTCCCATGACTTGGGACAGGTTCACCTGTATCTTCTTGGACAGGTATATTCCACCCTCCTAGAGGGAAGAGTTGCGGTTTCAGTTTGAGCAACTCCAGCAGGGTCAGATGTTAGTGACCGATTATGAGGCGAGGTTCTCTGAGTTATCTCGCCATGCACTTATGATACAACCTACTGAGGCGGAGAGAGTGCGGAGGTTTGTTACGGGTATACATACTGGCATTTAGGCCACTATGGTTCGAGAGGTTGAGATGAGTACTTCTTATGAGCTAGTCGTGGAGATAGCTCGGAGGATTGAGGGTGTGTGTCAGTGGAGCCGAGAGCAGGTTATGAAAGATAAGCGGTTTAGATATTCTGGAGAATTCAAAGGTGCTCCGTCTGGGGATAGAGGTCAGTTCGTGAGAGGGCAGTCCAGCAGGCCCCCATATCCAGCACCACCGCCTCCTCGGGGTTCTCCAATGCGACCTTATTTCAGTGCTATACCAGAGAGTTCTTATCGCCCACCAGCTATTCAGGGTCCTTCCAATGGGTATTCGGGTCACCAGGGCCATATTTTTAGTCAGCAGCCTATTGTATCTAAGAGTTGTTACGAGTGTGGGGATCCCAGTCACATACGGAGATTCTTCCCCAGACTTCGGGGTAGACTAGTGTAGTAGGGTCAGCAGCCTATGATTACTGCACCAGTTGCTCCACCAGTCGTCCGACCACCAAGAGGTGGAGGACAGGTGGGTAGGGGCCGTCCTAGAGGTAGAGGTTAGCCAGGCGGAGGGAAGCCAGTTGGCGCTCCAGCTCGGTTTTATGCTTTTCTTTCCATACCAGATGTAGAGGCCTCAGATGCCGTGATTACATGTGTTATTTCTTTTCGCGGCAAGGATGCCTCCATATTATTTGATCTAGGATCTACATATTACTATGTGTCATCTCTATTTGCTCAATTTCTGGGTGTTCCTCATGAGTCCTTGAGTACTCCTGTTTATGTGTCCACTCATGTGGGCGATTCTGTTGTTGTGAATCGGATCTACCAGTTTTGTATTATTGCATTCTGTGGTTATGAAACTAGAGCAGATCTCCTATTGCTTGAGATGTCCAATTTTAAAATTATCCTGGGCATGGACTGGTTATCTCCATATCACGCCATCCTAGATTGCCATGACAAGACTGTTACCTTGGCTATTCCAGCATTGCCTAGGTTGGAGTGAAAGGGTTTGTCTGTTAGTGCATCTAATCGAGTTATTTCTTTTATGAAGGCTCAGCACATTGTTGAGAAGGGTTGTTTAGCTTATCTAGCCTATGTTCTGGATACTATTGCAGAGACTCCGACTATTGATTCAGTGCTTGTAATTCGGGAGTTCTCCGATGTATTTTCTTCAGATCTTCCAGGCATGCCTCCTGATCGTGATATTGATTTCTGTATTGATTTGGCTCCAGATACCCAGCCTATATCTATCCAACCGTCTCGCACATCTCTGAAAGAATCGAGAGAACAGCTTGAGGAGTTACTAGCCAAAGGGTTCGTCAGACCGAGTGTATCGCCTTGGGGTGCACCAGTGTTATTTGTGAAGAAGAAGGATGGTACTATGCGAATGTGTATTTATTATCGCCAATTGAACAAAGTCACTATTAACAACAAGTACCCGTTGTCGTGTATTGATGACCTATTTGACCATTTGCAGGGTGTTAGGGTATTCTCTAAGATCGACTTGAGGTCGAGGTACCATCAGTTGAAGATTCGGGATTCTGATGTTCCGGAGACTGCTTTCCGGACTAGATATGGTCATTATGAGTTTCTGGTGATGTCCTTCAGTTTAACTAATGCCCCGACATTGTTTATGGATTTGATGAACAGGGTATTCAGGCCATATATTGATTCATTTGTCATTGTCTTCATTGATGACATATTGATCTACTCGTGCAGTAAGGAGGAGCACGAGCAACATATAAGAGTGGTGCTTCAGACGCTGCGGGAAAAAAAGTTATATGCTAAGTTCTCTAAATGTCAGTTTTGGCTAGAGTCTGTATCATGTTTGGGTCATATTGTATCAGACGAGGGCATTAACGTTGATCCCAAAAAGATTGAGGCAGTTCAGAATTGGCATCGTCCCACTTCGGCGACTGAGATCGGGCGTTTTCTAGGTTTAGCGAGTTATTATCCTCGGTTCGTGGAGGATTTTTCATCTATTGCAGAACCTTTGACCAAATTAACCCAGAAGGGTGCTCCGTTCCGATGGTCCGATGATTGTGAGGAGAGCTTTCAGAAGCTCAAGACAACATTGACTATAGCACCCGTGTTAGTGTTGCCTTCCGATTCGGGGATGTATATAGTGTATTGTGACGCTTCACGCGTTGGCTTGGATTATGTATTAATACAAGAAGGGTAGATTATTGCATATGCTTCTCGCCAGCTGAAACCCCACGAGAAGAATTATCCGGTACATGATTTGAAGTTGGCTGCGATTGTTCACGCTTTTAAGATTTAGAGGTATTATCTTTATGGGGTGTCTTGTGAGGTTTACACTGATTATCGCAGCTTGCAGCATTTGTTCAAGCAAAGGGACCTAAATTTGAGACATTGCAGATGTCTTGAGTTACTAAAAGATTATGATGTTACTATCATATATCATCTGGGCAAAGCAAATGTAGTTGCAGACGCCTTGAGTAGAAAGGCGGAGAGTATGGGTAGTTTGGCTTTCATTTCAGCAGAGGAGAGACCATTAGCTTTGGATATTCAATACTTGGCTAACCAACTTGTGAGGTTGGACATTTCAGAGTCCAACTGAGTTCTTGCATGTGTCGTAGCTCAGTCTTGACTATTTGAGTAGATCAAGGCTCGCTAGTATGATGATCCACACTTAATGGTTCTTCGAGAAACGGTACTACGGGGTGGTGCCAAGAAAGTTGCTATTGGCGTGGATGGTGTTCTGCGACTCCAAGATCGTCTATGTGTTCCTAATGTTGATGGACTGGGGGAAAAGATCCTAGAGAAAGCTCACAGTTCTCTGTATTCTATCCATCCAGATGCTACGAAGATGTATCTTGACCTGAGGAAACATTATTGGTGGCGGCGAATGAAAAAGAACATAGTTGAGTATGTAGCTAGGTGTGTAAATTGCCAGCAAGTTAAATATGAGCACCAGAGACCAGGTGGCCTACTTCAGTAGATGACTATACCAGAGTGGAAATGGGAACGCATCACTATGGACTTTGTCACACCTCTTTTTTCCCGAGGGATAGGGGAATTTTTTCAATTTAAGTGACATTAATCGAAATAAGATTATTTATTTAAATTAGAGTCGCTACTTGGAATAAATGTTTACGCTGTCCCAAGTCACCATTTATTTTAAAATCTCAATTCAAGGAAATTGACTTTGTTTAAGTCTGCGAAACACAGAAGACCGGGTGTGAGGCACTCCCAAGTTCCGTAGTTCTAACACGGTGGCTTTAATAATCATACATGGCTTAATTAATTGTTAATTACGTATTTTTAGAACATATGTGTATTTTATTCTTTTGACGCCTTTTAATTATGTTATGGAATTAATCTTGGAAACGGATCACGTATGTGTGAATCCTCTTTGTTTGGGTGTCGAAATCATATAACGCGTACGTGTACATAATTAGCGACACTTAATTATTTATTAAGATAGTTTCGCCCAAAGTTGCGCGAACGCATACCTTGATTTTAACTTTTTGGAGATCGTAATTATGTCACGTGAACATATACATAATCACGATAATTTAAATATTTAAGAGCGCACCTAAAGCATTCCAACACATTCAGATTTGTTAAGATTTATTTATCCAACTTTATTATGAAAGATTGGACCAAATTAGTTACGGAGAAGATACGGGCTAACATATTTATTATTTTTCTTCTTTGGTTGTAAATATTAACTTATTCGTTTGGTACAAAATATTAAACATCGCCATAACCCATTAGTATTATTTGTCATCATTTATGCTAAACCAAACCCAACCTTTCACTCTTAACTATTCCATTAGTTAACAAATGCATCCCTTCTTTAGGAATTGAACTGGATATAAATAAATTAAAAACTTAAATATGGAAACTATTTGAATAGAGATAACAACAACAAAGAAAGAACTACTAGTTTATTAAGGAACTAACATATTGTCATGCTCACATTTACACAAAATACCTTAGCATTTAAACTAATCATGAATCCAGCAAGAAAAGATTTTGGCAGACAACTTCAACCAAACAAACGAAAAAAATAAAATTTAAAGTTGAAGAAATAGTTAGTAAGGAAAAAGATGAACCTTTATTACCGAATCTTATCAACATATACAGTGAGGTGAAAGCTCCAACAATATCAATCGAATGGAGTATCGGACAAAATCTTTCAAACTACAAGCATAACCAATGACCGGAAACTCAACAGCGACCTCGAACGGAAACCTCGCCAAGCGAGTGTCATTTGTTTTGACGTAAAAATAAAGGGGCTGTTTTTGCTGGTGTTTCAAGGTGTTTGAGGTGGTGTTATTAGCTGATTTAAGGTAGAGGAATAGTGAGGTTTCAGAGTTGCTCTATGGTTTGTTTTCGTGGGTTTTAGAGCTGATTTTTGGGAGGTTTTTCAGCCGGGTTTGGGACTGTTTTGGTCCGTTTTCTGATGCGATTTTCTAGGAATGTTCAGTGATGTTTTTTGTGCTGGTTTGGGGCTGTTTGAGATTGGCTTTTCAGGTATTTTGGTTGGTTTCGAGCTGTGGTTTCATGGCTGCATTTTCAGCGGCGTGTTTGTGGTATTTTTGAAAGTTTATGACTGGACAGTAATGGAGTTTAGGTTGGGAAGCTATGTAACTATGGAGTTTCCATGGCGATTTAAGAAATAAAAGAGACGGAGTCGAGATGATGCACAGGTTTTGGGACCTAAAGCTCTAAAAGAAAGCTACTCTTAAGGCTTCTACAATTGTTCTCTTCCGTGCTCCTCCTAAAGATTAGAGTTTTTTCTCTATATATGCATGTGTATGAGTTGAGGATAAAGGTGTGCAGGTATTTAACAAAAATATGTGTGATCGTGTGTGTGTGCCAGTGATTGTGTGGGAGTGGGAGTATAGGATGAGAGAGACGTGAAATCGTGAGGGGGGGGGGGGAGGGGGTTATGAGGGAGTTGAGTGGGGGAAATGAGTGGGGGAAGTGGGAGTGTGAGCGGAGAAAGTGGGAAATGAGCGGGGTAAGTGGGAAGTAAGGTATTGGTGAGATGAGTGAGATATAATTTTCTTAAGTAATTCCTATAAAAGGTGAAATAAGAGCTAAAATATGTAGATTAAACTTAAAATATATTTACATATTAAAAAATGATAAATAATTTAAATATGCTAAAAAAATAGGTGCTCACAGCTGTCCCTTTTTGCTTGAAAACATGAAAGTTTTCAGGCAAAGAGTAGGTGAGCCATGTGACTAATTTTTGACCAAACCGTTATTCAAAAGGAAAAGAAATAAAAGATAGGGTGCAATCGAATCCTAGTTTTGGACTGCCTACATATCCCGGGTTATATGGGAATCAGGTCACCTGTAGTTCTAGGAGAATAGTGGAGTGATGAGTTGAGGAGTCGAGTGAGGTTCCGTCGAGGCTCCGGTCCGCGGTGCTACTATTATAAAAAAGAAACTAAACAAGCCTATCAGCTATGAGTTACAAGATTCCTATCTATGAGTCTTCTGAAACTTGATCTTGAGTCTTGACTAGTTCTTCATGCAGATTCTGATCCAAACCTTGAAGCTCGCTAGCTGTAGGTGCTAGTTCATTATTCTATAGCTTCTTCTAATAAAAACGGGACTCCAATGCTCGTGGCTTCAGTCATGTCTTGAGCATTCCACATCTTTTCAACTACTTTTGCATTTTGGATTCACCTATTTTTATTTTCTTTTATTCTGAATTGAGACTTCTTTTTTTTGGCCATCTCGAACCCTGTTCCTCAAGGTAAAACCTACTAAGACACCAAAACAAACAAACGAGCAAAATTTTTCTGTCCCAGTTTGCACTAGAAAAATTTTGTTAGTTATTGTAACAAAATTTTAAACTAGTTCTTTATTGAAATCAATAAAAGGTCGGGAATGGTGTAACCCGAAAAAAAAATCAGAGACTAGGGAATGGAGACCATATGTATAAAATGAAAGAAACTAGGGAGTGGAAACCATATATTGAAAAAGTGACTAGGGATTGGTGTACCCTAATACCGGTAAGAAAATATAACCAGGGGTTGATACCTTGTATTACGGAAAAAGAATGTAATCAGGGGTTGGTACCCTATATTACTGAAAAGAATGTAGCCATGGGATGGCGTCCTGTATTACTGAAGGGAAATGTAATCAGGGGTTGTTACCCTGTATTACTGAAAATAATGTAGCCATGGGATATCGTCCTGTATTACTGAAAGAAAATGCAACCAGGGGATGGCACCCTATATTACAGAAAGGAAATGTTACCAGGGGATAGCACCCTGTATTACGGAAAAGAAATGTAACCAGGGGATGGTGCCCTATATTACTGAAATGAAAATGAATCCCCTGGGCAAACAGTTTCTACCTAGGTTAAACTGTGAAAAGCGAGCCTGGGCGAAGAGTACTTCTACCCGGAACTATGAGCTGGATCCCCCTAGGCGAAAAGGTTCTACCTGGGTTAAGCTACGTAAAACAACCTGAGCGAAGAGTACTTCTACCCGAAACTTTGAGTTGGATCCCCCTAGGCGAAAAGGTTCTACATGGGTTAAGCTACGAAAAAAAGTATGGGCGAAGAGTACTTCTACCCGGAACTATGAGCTGGATCCCCCTAGGCGAAAAGGTTCTACCTGGGTTAAGATACTGTAAAACAAACTGGGCGAATAGTACTTCTACCCGAAACTATGAGCTGGATCCCCCTAGGCGAAAAGGTTCTACCTGGGTTAAGCTACGAAAAACAGCATGGGCGAAGAGTACTTCTACCCGGAACTATGAGCTAGATCCCCTTAGGCAAAAATGTTCTACCTGGGTTAAGCTACGAAAAACAAGCCTGGGCGAAGAGTAATTCTACCCGGAAATATGAGCTGAATCCCCCTAGGAGAAAATGTTCTACCTGGGTTAAGCTACGTAAAATATCCTGGGCGAAGAGTACTTATACCCGGAACTATGAGCTAGACCCCCCATAGGCGAAAAGGTTCTACTTGAGTTAAGCTACTGTAAAACAACCTGAGCGAAGAGTACTTCTACCCGGAACTATGAGCTGGATCCCCCTAAGTAAAAAGGTTCTACCTGGGTTAAGCTACGACAAACAAGCCTGGGCGAATAGTACCTCTACCCGGAAATATGAGCTGGATCCCCTAGGCGAAAAGGTTCTACCTGGGTTAAGCTACGAAAAGCAAGCCTGGGTGAAGAGTACTTCTACCCGGAACTATGAGCTGGATCCCCCTAGGCGAAAAGGTTCTACATGGGTTAAGCTATGGAAAACAAGCCTGGGCGAAGATTATTCTACCCGGAACTGTGAGCTGAATCCCCCTAGGCAAAAAGTTTCTACCTGGGTTAAGCTACAAAAAAAAAAAAGCCTGAGCGAAGAGTACTTCTACTCAAAAATATGAACTGGATCCCCCTAGGAGAATAGGTTCTACATGTGTTAAGCTACTAAAATAATCAGTAATAGTGATGCATGCTAAAAATAAAAGAAAATAGAGATTTTGCGAAACTCACCTTTGGTGATATTCGTCCTTTAGGAATTGCCATTCTGCATTGCTTTGTTTCTGCTTCAAGCAAAGAAACATTGTGAGTTTTAAAAGTGGTGGTCGGTTTGTGGCCTTGATGTCTTTGGAAGCTTAGCTTTGTGCCCATCTTCTTTTGATGATGATTTCAACCTTCCACTAGATGTTTCATGAATACCACTTGCATTTCTGGCCCTCGAGAGCCTTTGACTTTTCAAACTTTTACATGACTGTTGGTCGCGTGGGACTTAACCTTTTCAACTTTATTTTGCCTTTGTGGCATTTCACTTTCGACTTCTTTCCTCCAAAACTTTCAATTTCAGAGCATTGGGGAACCTTTGGCTTTTCAAACTTTGCCAAAACGGTTAGCCACTTGGGACTTAACCTATTCAACTTCATTTTGCCTTGTAGGCATTTTCAATTTGATTTCCTCATTTCAAGAGTTTTTGATTTCAAAGAATCAGCCACCATGGCCAATCGGGATTGACTTGATGCTCCTGCCAAGGCTGGGTGCCTCTTGAATATTAGCTTGTATAAAACGAAAGCCCTGTAAATCAGTCTTGCTATCCCTTTTTTGCCATAGTTTTTGAACAGAGTTAGACCAAAAGGGATTCAAAGAACAACAATGGAATGTACAATGAATTTAGACAAGAGATATCCCTTTCGGGGGAAGGAAAGAAGGACTTATCTGGAGTATATGCGTACTTTAATGAACATGACATGCCTTTTGGACTGGATGCCCGATCTGTGTACACTGTACGACTCTCAGATATTCATCACAACTTTTTCCTTAAAACCGAGAAACCTTGTCTAGGATTGTGTCAATGCCAATAGGTGTGAGGATCCTCTTTTCGATCAGTGGAGCCCTTTGCGGGTTTTCACCAATTGATCTCTCTCATTTCTCTTCTCGCCATCGTCTTATAGTGCTCTTTGCGAGTTTTCACTAACAAGACTCTCATTTTTGTTTCTTTACTCACCATCGCCTTGCAATGCCCGTGAGGGTTTTCACCAATAAGACTCTCTCATTTTACTTCTCTCATTTTGTTGTATCAGATCCAAGTAACTGTATCTTCCAATTCTTGAACATTCTCGTTGATTGATCGGAAGAACTTGAAAAGGATTTGGGTAAAAAAGATTTGGTTTGAATTACAACTTTGGAACCTTTCAGGCGAAACCATCGCCGAACCATTTAACATCTGCCCCAGTTTCAACTTTTGGGGGAATGTGGATTTTTGTTTTGGTGTGACTGAACCCCAGAGAGAGGCTGCCTACATATCCTTTCGGAATCAAGTCAAACATAGTTCAATGAACTTTATTTTTTTATATTTTTCTTTTGCTTTTTCTTCTGTTTTGTTTTGTTTTCTCTTTCTTTTTCCTTTCCTTTTTCCTCTTTTTTTTCATTTTTCATTCAATTGTTTTTTCAATAATAACTTCCAGGTTCCAAAGAGGTTAATAAAACAAAAGGATCCGGTTCAAAGGGTTTGCAAAGGGTTGAATATTTGGATAGTGAGAAAGAAAGCCTTCTTCATCCCAATCGGAGAACATTAATGCTATATAAAGGATCACGTATAGTACCTTTTGACTGCACTTGCATTGATAGTTATTTCAGGGACATTTCCTTCGATGTTTTTCAGATACAACACTTCCTTTTGGCAGTACTCTTGTTACAATGTATGGACCTTTCCAATATGGAGTCAATTTCCCTTAGTTGTTCCGATTCTTTGTTTTATATCCTTAAACTTATCTTCATTGCTTTCTGACTCTTGAATCATTATTTCAAAGTCTGACACTGTTGTAGGATATGGACATGAAATCCGCAAGCATGTCATGTTATTGAAATATGTATTAATATAACTGAAATGAGAATAAGCAAAGTGACAAGATTAAGAAAAGAGACATTCTTGGACAATAAAATATTAATTTCATTTTATTTTGTTTTTTTTAAAAGATGGAAGGGTTCAATCAAGAAAATAAGACAATAAAGTAAAACATCCAGATTACACCCTGAAATAATCCGGATGCAGAAAGGATAGCAAGACCGGCTACCGAGACTCACATCTGATAGGGAACTTTTAGGTTTGGCGACTGTTTTTTGGCTTTTTCTTTTGTCTCGTCAACGGCCTTCGGTGCTGGATCAAATTCTTCAACTGCCCTTTTAAGGGTCCAACATTCCTCTGTATCATGTCCCACTACTCCAGAGTGGTATTCACATCTAGCATCAGCTTGGTGCGAGGGGGACTCAGGGTTTGGCCGGTTCGGGGCCATTGGCTGTAGTAGACCTAATCCGATTAGCTTTTGAAACAAACTTGAATATGATTCACCAATAGGGGTGAACTAATTCATTCTGAGGGGCTCTCTTGGGCGAGGATTGTATTAGGATAATTTGGTTAAGGATTATATGGAGCTTGGTAGGGACGGGCATTTTTGAGAGGTGGAGCTTGATTTTGTGTAGGAGGCGGTGCCACGACATAAGCAGCGTCTTGATAGTGATAATAGTGTTGTGGGACCTTAGGAAGCATATATGATTGGTTGAATAACCTGCGGGTCCCCCTCGAGCTCAAAGCTATAATGGCTCCCTCTTCTCTCCAATTTTTGTTCATCAAACCCTCTGAACCATTTGAACGGCCTATGATGTGGCCTTAAAGAGCATGACTCAATATTCGGCCCGTTTTTAACCCATTTTCTACCATCTCCCCAATTTTGATAGCCTCAGCGAATGACTAACCCATAGCAGACATAATGTTCTAGAAATAGTCCGCCTCTTAGGCCAGTTGGAAGATCGTAACTATTTCTGCTTCGTCCATTTGAGACTTTACCCTGGCGGCTTGCTCGCGCCATTTGACAGCATATTCGCGGAAACTTTCAGCCGTTTTCTTTCTCAAACTGGACACAAAGTTCTCTTTTTGGATTTTTCACTATTGCTTTCTTTTTTTTCTTTTTGTTTTCTTTGTTATTTTTGTCACTCTTTTCTTTCCTTTTCTTTCTCTCTTTTTTTTTCAATTTATTTGATGGTAATGATCGAATCCGATGGGGATTGTCTACGTATCATGACGCCGCATGAATCAGATCTTGCGTAGTTCGGGGAAGATCAGGAATAAAGTAAACAAACTAACCCTTTTTTCCTTTATTTGTTTTTACTCATACACAAACCAGACTACGAAAACTTCTAACAAGGAACATATTTTTGAGTTTTGATATATTTCTTTTGGAGGGAATATTTTAAAGGAAAACTTCTTTAAGAGTAAAGAAAATATTTTTGGAATTTGATTTTTTTTTGTTATGTTTTTTTAAATATATTTCTTTTTATGTTTTTTTGAGAACTTTTGAAAAGAAAGACTTCTAAAGAAGAAAGAAAATATTGTTTTTTTTGAATTTCAATTTTTATTTTATTTTTTCCAAAGAAAGATTTCTAAACAAGGAAAAAGAATATATTTTTGGATTTTTATTTGATTTTTTTTTTCGAATGAAAGACTTCTAAAAAGAAAAATATTTTTGGTTTTAATTTTTTTATTTATTTGAGATTTTCTAAGGAAAGACTTCTAAAGAAGGAATTAAATGAAAATATTTTTGGATTTTTGAAAATTGGGACCGGAACCGATGAGGTTTGCCTATGTATCTCACATCCAATGAGAATCAGACCTACGTAGTTCGGTCAATATTTCAGGAATGGGATGACACTTTTATTTTTGGGAAAAATTCGAACTTATTTTGTAATAATCATTTTGGGGTAAAATTTTTACAAGGATTTTGGATTTTCAAATACCTAGATTTTTTAAAATACCGGATAAATTTTCTCTCTCCTATTTTCTTCCTTCTGATTTTCTCTCAATTCTCTATGTTTTAGAAGCCGGTCAACATGCACAAACCGAATAAAACATAATGTACATCTAGCACATAAGATGCATCACGATGGTCTTGTAATTATCGGGTACACCTGTCCTAGACGGACCCAACCCCTATGTTGAGTCCCCAAAGTCAAATGCACGTGATGCAAACAAACGTTCCTACTAGGAATCCGGCATGAGGCTATGTTATTCTAAGTTTAAAATTCTGGGAGGAGTGTTTTAGACGTGGCTTACCCAACCGGACAGCTCGAGCCGAGGTGGGGGCAAAGTACCGGGAGTACGAAAGTCTACCCGGCCTAGTTACTGATCTAGCCTCATTCTATTTGGTATGATCTCTAACAGAAAAGTGGGCCACGCGCACGTGTGCATCATAAATTCAGAAGGGAGGCGTAAGGAGGCAGTTTATATAGTTCAAATAACATCAAAGTGGTAAATGAGCGGCAATTAGCACATTAGGCCCACAAACACAATAATATCAATAATCAAGAAAGCCAAGTATAGATCACATTACAAGCTCAAATTCTGAAATTTGAACCAGAAGTTTTGGGTTCTTATCCCCAGCGGAG
Organism: Nicotiana tabacum; assembly: GCF_000715075.1. NCBI lineage: Eukaryota > Viridiplantae > Streptophyta > Magnoliopsida > Solanales > Solanaceae > Nicotiana > Nicotiana tabacum. The sequence continues at coordinate 5,579,461 of NC_134094.1, read as the reverse complement.
TCGACAGAGCTGTCACACCTCCTTTTTCCGAGGGATAGAAGAGTTTTTTCTATTTAAGTGATATTAATCGAAATGAGATTATTTATTTAAATTAGAGTCGCCACTTGGAATAAATTTTTACGGTGTCTCAAGTCACCATTTATTTTAAAATCTCAATTCAAGGAAATTGACTCTGTTTAAGTCTGCAAAACACAGAAGATCGGGTAAGGAATTCTGTTAACCTAGGAGAAGGTGTGAGGCACTCCCGAGTTACGTGGTTCTAGCACGGTCGCTTTAATAATCATACATGGCTTAATTAATTGTTAATTACGTATTTTTAGAACCTATGTGTATTTTATTCTCTTGCCGCCTTTTAATTATGTTATGGAATTATTCTTGGAAACGGATCACGTATGTGTGAATCCGCTTTGTTTGGGTGTTGAAATCATATCACGCATATGTGTACATAATTAGCGACACTTAATTATTTATTAAGATTGTTTCGTCCAAAGTTGCGCGAACGCATACCTTGATTTTAACTTTTTGGAGATCGTAATTATGTCACGTAAACATATACATAATCACGATAACTTAATTAAGTAAGAGCGCACCTAAAGCATTCCAACACATTCAGGTTTATTAAGATATATTTGTCCAACTTTATTATGAAAGATTGGACCAAATTAGTTACGGAGAAGATACAGGCTAACATATTCATTATTTTTCTTCTTTGGTTGTAAAACTCAACTTATTCATTTGGTACAAAATATTGAACATCGCCATGACCCGTTAGTATTATTTTTCATCATTTATGCTAAACCAAACCCAACCTTTCACTCTTAACTATTCCGTTAGTTAACAAATGCATCCCCTATTTAGGAATTGAACTGGATATAAATAAATTAAAAACTTAAATGTGGAAACTATTTGAATGGAGATAACGACAATAAAGAAAGAACTACCAATTTATTAAAGAACTAACATATTGTCATGCTCATATTTACGCAAAATACCTTAGCCTTTAAACTAATCATGAATCCAGCAAGAAAAGATTTTGGCAAACAACTTCAACCAAACAAACCAACAAAAAATAAAATTTAAAGTTGAAGAAATAGTTAGTAAGGAAAAAGATGAACCTTTATTGCCGAATCTTATCAACATATACAGGGAAGGTGAAAGCTCCAACAATATCAATCGAACGGAGCATCAGACAAAAGCTTTCAAGCTACAAGCATAACCAATGACCGGAAAGTCAACGGCGACCTCGAACGGAAACCTCGCCAAGAGAGTGTCATTTGTTTTGACGTCAAAACAAAAAGGGCTATTTTTGCTGGTGTTTCAAGGTGTTTGAGGTGGTCATTGGCTGATTTAAGGTGGAGGAATAGTGAGGTTTCAGAGCTGCTCTATGGTTGTGTTTTCGTGGTTTTTAGAGCTGATTTGTGGGAGGTTTTTCAGCCGGGTTTGGGACTGTTTTGGTCCGTTTTCTGATGCATTTTTCTAGGGATGTTCAGTGCTGTTTTTTGGGCTGGTTTGGGGCTGTTTGAGGTTGGCTTTTCAGGTATTTTGTATGGTTTCGAGCTAGGGTTTCTTGGCTGCATTTTTAGCGGCGTGTTTTTGGTATTTTGGAAAGTTTCTGACTAGATAGTGGTAGAGTTTAGGTTGGGAAGCTATGTAACTAAAGATTTTCCATGGTGATTTGAAAAATAAAAGAGATGGAGTCAAGATGATGCACAGTTTTTGGGACCTAAAGCTTTAAAAGAAAGCTGCTCTTAAGGCTTCTCCAATTGTTCTCTTCCGTGATCCTCCTAAAGATTAGAGTTTTTCCTCTATATATGCATGTGTAGGAGTTGAGGATAAAGATGTGCAGTTATTTAAAAACAATATGTGTGATTATGTATGTGTGCCAGTGATTGTGTGGAAGTGGGAGTATAGGATGAAAGAGACGTGAAATCGCGTGCGCGCGCGCGAGGGGGGAGGGTTGTAAGGGAGTTGAGTGGGGGAAGTGGGAGTGTGAGTGGAGGAAGTCGGAAATGAGCGGGGTAAGTGGGAAGTGAGGTATTGGTGAGATGAGTGAAATATAATTTTCTTAAGTGATTCCTATAAAAGGTGAAATCTAAAATATGTAGATTAAACTTAAAATATATTTACATATTAAAAAATGGTAAAAATTCAAACATGGTAAAAAATTAGGTTCTCACAGACTTTGTAGTTGGGTTGCTGCCGACCTTGCAGAAGTTTGATGCAGTTTGGGTCATTGTCGACAAGTTAACCAAGTCGGCACACTTTATTCCTATTGTGACTACGTATACTTCAGAGAGGTTGGCCCAGATTTATATTCAGGAGATAGTTCGGTTGTACGGTGTGCCAATTTCTATCTTATTAGATAGAGTCCCTCAGTTTACTTCACATTTCTGGAGAACAGTACAGAGCAAATTGGGGACCCGTGTAGAGCTCAGCACAACCTTTCATCTGCAGACCGACGGGCAGTCAGAGCGGACAATTCAGATTTTGGAGGATATGCTCAGTGCATGTGCGATTGACTTTGGAGATAAGTGGGATCGTTTCTTACCTTTGGCCGAGTTTGCTTATAATAATAGTTACCAATCCAGCATCGAGATGACTACATTTGAGGCTTTATATGGTCGGCAATGTCGTTCGCCCATCGGATAGTTTGAGCCCGGTGAGGCTAAGTTATATGGTACTGATTTGGTGAAGGATGCCTTGGAAAAGGTAAAGTTGATTCAGGAGCGACTTCGTACAGCACAGTCCAGTCATAAGAGTTACGCAGATCAGAAAACACATGATTTATCATTTATGATGGGTGAAAAAGTTCTCTTGAAGGTTTCGCCGATGAAAGGAATCATGAGATTCGGGAAGAAGGGCAAGTTGAGCCCAAGGTTTATAGGCCCATTTGAGGTGTTGAGACGAGTTGGGGAGGCTGCTTATGAGCTTGCATTGCCTCCCAGCCTATCAGGAGTTCATCTGATTTTCCATGTATCTATGCTCCGGAAGTATCATGCCGACCTATCACATGTGTTAGATTTCAGCACAGTTCAACTAGTTAATAGTTTAGGCTATAAAGAAGAACAAGTTGCCATTGTTGATAAACATATTCGCCAGTTGAGGTCCAAGAGGATTTCTGCAGTAAACATCCAGTGGAGGGGCCAACCAGTCGAGAAAGCGACTTGAGAGGCCGAGAAAAACATGCGGAGCAGATATCCACACTTATTCAGCACTCTAGGTACAATTCTAAACCCGTTCGAGGATGAAAGTTTGTTTAAGAGGTGAAAAATGTAATGACCCAACAGGTCATTTTGACTTTTAGAACCCCGTTCTCCTAAATAAAACTCCATGTATGTGCTTTTATAATTAATTTATGACTTGGAGAGATGGTTGGTTTGGGATTTGGAAGTGTTCGGGTTGAAATCGGGACACTTTGTTCCATAAGTTGGCCTTAAAATGTTAAGTTTAACTTCGGTCAACATTTTGAGAAAAGGACCCCGGAATCAGAATTTGATGGTTCCAATAACTCCGTATGGTAATTTTGGACTTAGGAGCATGTTCGTAATTTTATTTGGAAGTCCGTAGTTAAATTAGGCTTGAAATGGCTAAAACAAGAATTTAAGTTTGAAAGTTTGATCGGGGAGTTGACTTTTTGATATCGGGGTCGGAATCCAGTTCTGAATATTTTCATAGCTCCATTATGTCATTTATAACTTGTGTACAAAATTTGAGGTCAATTGGACTTGATTTTATAGGTTTCAGTACCGAATGTAGAAGTTGGAAATGTTAAGTTTCATTAAGCTTGAATTGAAGTATGATTAGTAGTTTTAGCATTGTTTGATGTGATTTGAGGTTCCAACTAAGTTTGTATGATGTTTTAGTACTTGTTGGTATAATTGGTTGAGGTCCCGAGGGGCTCGGGTGAGTTTCGGACGGCTAACAGATCATTTTTGACTTTTGGGAGATTGCTGATAGCTGCTGGAATTTTCTTCTGATTTCCTTATACACGATCGCGTAAGTCCGTCTGCGATCGCGTAGGGTAATTTGGGCAGACGTGAATTTATTCTACGCGATTGCGTGAATTGGGTTGCGATCGCGTAGGCTTAATTGGGCAGCTGGAAATTTGTTCTATGTGATCGCGTGGGCAAGTCCGCGATCGCGTAGGTTGGGCCAGTCTATGCATCACGATCATGTGGCATTGTTTGTGATCGCGTAGAGGAAACTCGAGACTAAGCTGGGCCACGCGTTTGCTCTATGCGATCGCGTGAAGAGGGATGTGATCGCGTAGAGTTGGAACCTTGTGCATCACGATCGCGTAGCATTATTTGCGATCGCGTAGGGTTATTTTTTGGGCAGTAAAAATTTGTGCTACACGATCGCGTGAGGAAGTTCGCGATCGCGTAGAAGAAATCACTGGGCAGAGAGTTTAAGTTCTGAAAATGGGACCATTTTGATCGATTTGGAGCTCGGATTGAGGCGATATTTGGGTGATTTTCAGAGAATATAACGGGGTAAGTCTTCTTAACTCAATATTGGTTAAATTACCCGAATCCATCACCGTTTTTATCATTTAATTGGTGAATTAAGTTGGAAACGTTTGAAAACCCTTTTGGATAGATTTGAGGATTTGAGGGCCGAATTGTTATCGGAATTTAGTAATTTTGGTATGAGTAGACTCGCGGTTGGGTGGGCGTTCATATTTCGTAACTTTAGCCGGATTCCGAGATGTGGGCCCCACAGACGATTTTTAAGTTAATTTCCGATTTTATTGAAAAATAATGTAGTATTTTCTTATGAAATTGATTCCTATAATTTTTAGTAATTGTATCGAATTATTTTGGCTAGAATCGAGCCATTCAGAGTTGGATAATCGAGGAAAAGGCCTACTATTGGATTAAATCGGAGCAAGTTGATGTAAGTCTCTGGTCTAATCTTATGAGGGAGAAATTACCCCATAGGTGATTAAATTAATAATTATTGCTAATTGTGGGGGGAGGGGGAGGGGAGGGAGGGGGGATGTACATACGCACGAGGTGATGAGAGTCCGTACGTAGCTACTATCTATGCTAAAGTGCGGGTAATTTAGGACTCAAATCATGAATTACGTGTGAAAATTGTATTCTTTATCTAATTAAATTATTTGAAATATATTGTGAATTGTTAGGAAAATATAGTTAAAAGATGAAAATCTTATATACTTAATTTTCTGTTTAAATTTATTAATTGTTAAAACAAATTATCCATCCTCTCAAATTAATATTTTAATAAATATACTCTCATTCCGGAGGTGCATAAGAAAATGTCCTCCTTTCTTGCGGAGCGGGCCGAACGCCTTGGCAGTATAGATGCATCTATGGATCACGACGCACGTCCCTCGGCAGTGTACACGATACTCTGGATCGGCCGTACGACCTCGGCAGAAATCGTGCCTGATAATAATAAATATTATACGATACCTTGGCATTTCAATTGCAGCTTGTGAATTTAATTAATAGTTTGAAAATTGTTGCATTTGAAGGAATTTAATTATTTCTGCTGGTTAAATAAATTATTGTTAACTCTGTGAATCATGTTGATTTAGATATTCTAGTTTTATTTCAATTATTATTATTGACCCATAGTGAGTGTCAAAGTCGGCCATCTCGTCTCTACCTCTTCGAGATTAGGCTTGATACTTACTGGGTACACGTTGTTTACGTACTCATGCTACACTTGCTGCACTTTTTGTGCAGGACCTGATACAGGTGCTATAGTTGGATCTATCGGCGCGCACTCTCGATATCCAGAGGCTTAGTGGTAACCTGCCCTTCTGAACCATTCTGCAGGAACCAGTGCCTCTTCCTTGATTTTTATTCTGTCTATTCTATTTCAGACAATATTTGAATTTTTGTATAAACTACTAGATGCTCATACACTTGTGACACCAGGTCTTGGCACACACATTGGTAGAGTGGTTGGATTTAAATTCTATTCTTGGTTATTTTAATTTATTAAATTCTTGCAAGTAAGAAGAGTTTAATTACTCGGTTAATTTTCAAAGAATTGAATATGGGTTTAAATTACTAGTTGACTTGCCTAGCTGTAGTGTTGGGCGCCATCATGACCTATAAGTGAAATTGGGTCGTGACAGTGTAATTAACCCTATTATTTTTGTGTAAACTCAATCTTTCCATTTGAGTTAATGAAATGTTTATTTAAATACACTTAACATTCATGCAGATTCGAAGATATGTTTGTGAAGATGTTTTACCTTTGAAAGATGCTAAGAAGTTCCTAGATTGCTCCTTGGTTCAAGTAAGTGCCTAATGATCAAAGCTATAACCATTTGCATTCTTGGTTTATTCTTTCAACTTTAACTTAAAATAAAAAATTTAAAATTGAAGAATTCGATCGTTAGAAGAGTATTGCAAGTGAAAATAATGATTTCTACTCATAGAACTTCAATGTTCAAATATTCTTTTTAAACCTCAACTTCAAATTTTGTATTTTCAACTTCAATCAAATATTGTCCATGGGCTGAACTATTTTATAGAAATTTGATTAATTAGCTTTTCGAGGCGTATTAATTCTAAGACGTGATAAATTTAATTTTTGTATAATTAATTTGGTTCAATTGATGCAGTCATATACAACAAATGGTGCTAAAGTGGTGTTCTTGAATCAAAGGCCGACAGCAAGACAATTCAAGGGTTCAATTAGCAAACAATGCCAAAGTTGTATCGTATGGAAAAAAGCCTTCAACGCCCAAACATTTTCTGCTCCATCCCATGCAAGGTTTGCACTTCCTAGTTTTTTCTGACCTGTTTATTGTTTGCAAAATGTAGATAATGTTTATAATTTTCTGTAATTCCAGATACAAAAAAAGTTCAAATATGCCCTTAAACTATACGATATTAAGCAGATTTTTGCTTGTCGTTAATACTTTGGCACAAACATGTCACTGCCATCCAATATTTGCTCTAAATATGCCATTATTTTGAACAACCACCATATGGAGGGTATATTTGGTCCCACGTACATATTTACGGGAGATATTTGGTTTATTAAAGTTCTTTAACTTTTATGTTATTAAGTTATCTTATTTGGTCATAACAATATAATGAAAATTTGTAATGATAAAATCTCCCTCAAATCGATTATTTTTTTTTCTATAAATTTTAAATACAAAAAAAGAGAAGAAAAGTGTGGAAAAATCTAAATCATTTTGTTGGATGATAAATTTATACAATGGGCAGCCAATATGAGAGGTTTTTCTTCCAACAAATGGTTGAGGTTTTTCTACACGTTGTTTCTCTTTGTTCGTATTTGAGATTTATATAAGGAAAGCAACAGATTTAGAAGGAATGCTATCACTACAAACTTCCATTATATTGACATGAATCAAACAAGATAACTCAATAACATAAAAGCTTAAGAACTTTAATAGGATAAATATGCCCTCAAAGTATGTGCGTGGTATAATATATGCCTTTCATAAAATAAAGGCATATTTGGAATAAAGTATTGGACGTCAAATGCATTTTTGTGCCAAAGTATTAATGACGAATAAGTCCACTCAATTTCGCATAATTCAATGGGATATTCGAACCTTTTTTGTTCAAAATATTGTATAAATTATGCGTAATCTATGATGAGACTGTTTTTGTTAGCATGGTAAATCAAAACGAACATCTTAAGAGTCCTTTGGTTCAAAAGACAAAATATGCAAGAATTAATATTGCAATGATTATAATGTATGGATTATTTGGTTTCACTGGGGTTGTTAGGTAGGATGTATTAGAGAAAATAATACATATATTAACTTAATATTATTAATCCCTTGTTTGATAGTGTTTTTCAACCTAGTATTAATTATACACTCTATTCAGTACTAATATTCTTATACATGGCAAACCATGACACATTAACAATTTCAATATTTTATAATACATGAATAAATATGTATAATGATATAGTTCCCCTTTAATACACCAAACCAAACAGTTGATAAGAAATAATTCCAGCATAACTAATTCCAGCATTATTAATATACCTATTTAGTACTATTCTTATACACCCTACCAAATGACCCCTGGGAGTATTATTTGGACTAAACAATACACATAATCTAATATCCCCTTGCAAGCTGAAGGTCAAGATCCAAAGACTGTTCATCCGGTTTGCTGATCGTCTCGTCCATAAAACTGAATTTTCTCATGGACCTAACTGTAATTACCTATCCGGTCGTTTTGAGTATTACAACCATGTTTCTCCATTTACTGATCAATTTATGATTTACAGTTATTGTATGACTTGGCGGGGTAGTTGGTTCGGGTCCAGTGAGGTTTTAAAATGAGTAGAGACACTTAGTCTCCAAGATGGAAACTTAAGTTGAAAATGTTGATCGGATGTTGAGTTATATATAAATGACCCCGAAATAGAATTTTGATGATTCCAATAGCTCCGTATGGTGATCTTTTAACTAGGATTGTGTCCGTAAAATTATTTAAAAGTCCGTAGTTAAACTAGGCTTGAAATGGCTAAAATAGAAATTTAAGTTTGGAAGTTTGACCGGGGAGTTGACTTTTTGATATCGGAGTCGGAATCCAGTTCTGAAAGTTTTCATAACTCTGTTATGTCATTTATGACTTGTGTGAAATATTAGAGGTCAATCGAAATTGAATTGATAGGTTTCGGCATCGAATGTAGAAGTTGGAATTCGTTGGTTATCGTTAATGTTGAATTGCAGTGTGATTTATGATTTTAGCGTTGTTTGATGTGATTTGAGGCTTCGACTAAGTTCGTATGATGTTTTAGGACTTGTTGGTGTATTTGGTTGAGGTACCGGGGGTCTCGGGTGAGTTTCAGAGGGTTAATGGATCAATTTTTGGACTTGGAATGTTGCTGGAATTTTTTTGATGTCTGCACCTGGTTTTCTTCTTCGCGTTCGCAAGATGGGTCTCACATTCGCGAAGAAGAACTGGAGGCAGGCAAGGTTGTTCATCGCATTCGCGACATAGGGCTCGCGTTCGCGTAAGGAAAGGAGGTGTGGCTACGCGTTCGCGATTGTGCATCGCGTTCGCGAGAAGGAAAATGGCTGGTGAGGATTTTTGCCTTCGCGTTCGCGAAGTGTAGGCCACTGTCACAACCCAAAACACTTTCAATATTTAACAGAAATAAATTAAGACATTAAAAATAATCGAAGGTTTTCATAAAAACGGGGTAAAACCCAATACATAAGTGCGGAAAAATAGCCCGACATCGGATTGTCACTAAGTCATGAGCATCTAGATATCCAGTCTAATACAAATAGTGTCTAAGTATCAATATAGAAAAGAGAGAAAACATAGAAGGAGAGACAAGGTCTGCGGACGCCGGCAGCTACCTCGTAGTCTCCGATACTCGATCGCACTCGAACTCAACGACCTTCATGATCAAACACACCTGTATCTGCACATGAAGTTCAGGGTGTAGCATGAGTACAACCAACTCAGCAAGTAACGGAAATAAATAAGGAACTAAGAAGGTAGTGACGAGCTATACAAATACAGTTCATTTTCAATAATTCCAGCAAAGAGTAGACATGCTTTCAAATCCGGCAGTTCAAGTCAAATCAGTTTATACAGTTACAGTGTAGGTAATCCGGATATAGAATCTTTCAAAAATTTTACAACAATGACAGATAGCAACTAAGTGCATCAAAAAATGAAGAACAAGTACAGCCTCTCAGGGCAACAGACACTTAACTCGTCACAGTAGCTCATCACTCGACTCTCAGCCCTCAGTACTCACACTCAATAGGTACCTGCGCTCACTGGGGGTGTGCACACTCCAGAGGGGCTCCTTTCAACCCAAGTGTTATATCACTGCGGCGTGCAGGCCGACCCAATCATATAAGTAACCATAAGGCTCATTGTAGCGTGCAACCCGATCCACAATCCATAAATGGCCATAAGGTTCGTTGCGGCATGCAACCCGATCCATATACCCTCACATATCTCACACCTCAGCACTCAGGCCCTACTTCAGTCACTGACCTCTCCAGCCCCTCGGGCTCACAGAATATCATAATAATCAACCTAAACAGAGAATACAACAAGAAATGAGAGAGAACAGAGATATAACACACAAGTAAGACTGTGACTGAGTACAAGACAACAATTAGCAGTCAATTCAACAAGTATACGATCGTTGCGGGTCCCAACAGTGATATCATATGGCCTAAGCAAGGTTTCTAACATCAAAGGTAGTCAATTTCTCAAAGACAAGAAAAAATAAGTAATAACAATGGCTATTCGACTTTACAGTCACCCGGGATGGTCCAAGTCGCAATCCCTCGCGGTGCACGCTCACACGCCCGTCACCTAGCATGTACGTCACCTCCAAACACTCACATCATACCAATTCTCGGGGTTTCATACCCTCAAAACCAGATTTAATACTGTAATGCCTTTGCCCCTCGAATCAGTCTCCAAATGCCCCGAATCTAGTCACAAGCAGTACGAGATAATTAATATAGGCTAAAGGAATCAATTCCACAAGAAAAATACAAAATTACAAGCCAAAATCCGAAATTGGTCAAAAGACAGTCCTAGGCCCACGTCTCGAAATCTGACAAAAGTCACAAAAATCGAAAGCCCATTCACTCAAGAGTCCAACCATACCAAATTTATCCAAATCCGATGTCAAAATCACAATCAAAACCCAAAATCATTTTTGAAGAACATCTTCCCATTTTCCCCCAATTTTTAACCCAAATCCGAAATTTAAATGATGAAATTAATGATAGATTAGTGGGATTGACACGATCCAAAATCAACCGTCGTGATGGCGCCTATCGTGGAACTAGGCCAGCCTCAACTCAACAACCCAACACCAACAACAATAAGTTTGAAAACGTTAACGGAAGCATTTAACATTAAAGAAAAACTGTTTAAAACATATGAAAATCCCAAAGTGATACAATCCAGCCCAAACATAGGGTGTCACTGAGTACATGAGCGTCTAGATCAAAATACAGTCTACTATAATGTCTAGAGATATAAACTGAAAGTACGACAAAGATAAAGAAGGAGAGTCAAGGCCCGCGAACGTCGTGCAGCTACCTTGAAAGTCTCCAAACCTCTAGGATCCTCAATCATCAATCACCGCTACGACCGGTAATGCCTGGATATGCACACGGGGTGCAGGGAGTAATGCGAGTACACCAAATCAGAAAGTAACAAGTCCAAACTTTGGACTGAAAGCTAGTGACGAACTCAACCTCAACAGGTATAACAGAAATAAATGTGCAGAAACGTAGGCATCTTTTCAAGTCAAATATACAGCTCAACAGTAAATGAAGTACATATCTGAACGGTGTAAGGTATACAACTCGGCTGACTCTACATGCCAATGCACAAACTTTATGAAATGCACCATGTGCTCCACTCTGAAGTATTCAACCACTCGGTACTGTATATGGCCATCCGGCCCAGGGAAATCCATCCCGGAACATATGCAACACTGACTATACGTCACCAGTACCGAGGAAAAAGGGCAATCCAACCCTGTAGAGAAATCCATCTCGAGGTATCAAGTACTTCAGACAAATTCATGTCCAGGGAAATCCATCCCTCAATAGACACCACACATGACCGATACACGTGGTCCACAATAATAGTATCGCCCAAGTAGATACATGAACAGACGAGACTAGAGACTCATGGGGCATATCCAGAAAATGAGCAAAATACGAGGAAACATATGAATAAGTGGACCCAGGGTCAAATAATATCGAGGCATCTCGGTGGCAAACCGAAATAATACCTGTAATCACAGCATCTGAAGAAATGGCATCTGGTATGGCCGGGAGGGCATAGAAACGGGCCTGGCCGCCCCCGATCGGCCTCCCCCTTTCGGGTGTCCCCTAGCTGACTGAGCTCTACCCCTAGCTAGCTGGGCGGGTGGTGGAGGAACTGGTGCTGAAGTAAAAGGCTGACTCTTCTGCTGAGATGAACCTCCCGTAAGGCGGGGACAAAACCTCTTGATATGATGCAAATCCCCACACTCAAAGCATCCTCTACCGGCTACTGGGACTGAAGGGAACCCCGAGCACTGGAATAACCGCTAGAAGGTCCTGACACAGATGAACCCTAATCTGATGATGCATGTGACGAACTCTGAGCTGGTAGCGCACCGAATGATGTCTGGCCCTGCTGATAACAATGGGGCCCATGGCCGGATTATTCACCCTAGTAGACTGGGCGAGCCATCTAAGCATGCCTGAAAGGACGGCCTCTACCGTGCTATAACTGGCCCCCCAAAAGGAGCACAACTAAAGACTCCTTGTCCACGAGGCCTCTTGGCCTCCCTCTCAACCCTCTCCTGACAGCGAACCATATCAATTTGACAAGCGATGTCGACAACCTCATCAAAAGTAACACTAGACACTCTCTCTCTGGTCATAAGCAATCACAACTGATAAGTGAGACCATCTATAAACCTCATGATCCTCTCCCTGTCTGTGGGAACGAACCATATAGCATGACGGGCCAACTCTGAGAATCGAATCTCATACTGTGTCATAGACATATCACCCTGACAAAGCTGCTCAAACTGTCTGTGCAGCTCCTCTCTGCGGGACTGAGGCACGAACTTCTCCAGAAAGATAACGGAGAACTGTTGCCAGGTAAGGGGCACTGTGCCGACCAGCCTACGCCTCTCGTAAGCCTCCCACCAACTGAATGTAGCCCCAGAGAACTGAAAGGTAGTGAACGAGACCCCACTGGTCTCCACAATGCCTGCACTACGAAGTATCCTCTGACACTTGTCCAAGAAGTCCTGGGCATCCTCTCTCTCTGTGCCACTGAAAGGTGGAGGCTGGAGTCTCCCAAACCTCTCCAATCTATGTTGATCATCCTCAGGCATAGCAGGAACCACATAATCCTGAGCAGCTGCAACCTGCTGGGCTGGTGGTGCCTCCGGTGACTGAAATCCCTGTACCACCTGCTCTGATGTGCGGGCAGCGGAAGTCTGAGCACCTCCCCCGGCTTGACAAATGGCTGCTGCGGCCGAAACAGAGACCGCCTGAGCAAGACTGGTACACGCTGTCAGAATCTGAGCTAAGGCCTTCTGAAGGCCTGGAATCACAATAGGCAAAGGTGGTGCCTGAGCTGGTGCATCAACAACTAGAATCTGGTCTTGATCTGGGGCAACTGGTGAATCTGCAGGTACTTTCCCAGCTATTGTGCGGGCTTTACCTCTACCCCTACCATGGCCTCTACCGTGACCTCGGCCTCTTGCAGCCCTGGCTAGTGGTACTGGTGGCTGCCTATCCTGCTTTATAGTACGAGTCCTCACCATCTACGAGAGAATGAAACAACAGATGTTTAGTTACCAGATTATAGATTCGCACGACAAGATTTCAAGAATGTGAGATTTCCTAAAGGTTCTGCAGCCTCTTGAAGATAAGTACAGACGTCTCCGTACCGATCCGCAAGACTCTACTAAACCTCATGACCTGTGAGACTAATGTAACCTAGGCTCTGGTACCAACTTGTCACGACCCAAAATTAACTGTCGTGATGGTGCCTATCGTGGAACTAGGCCAGCCTCAACTTAACAACCCAACGCCAAAATTAATAAGTTTGAAAACGTTAACGGAAGCTTTTAACATTAAAGAAAAACTGTTTAAAACATATGAAAATCGCAAAGTGATACAATCCATCCCAAAATCAGGTGTCACTGAGTACATGAGCGTCTAGATTAGAATACAGTCTACTACAGTGTCTAGAGATAAAAACTGAAAGTACGACAATGATAAAGAAGGAGAGTCAAGGCCCGCAAACACCGTGCATCTACCTTGAAAGTCTCCAAACCTCTAGGATCCTCAATCAGCAATCACCGCTACGACCGGTATCGTCTGGATCTGCACACGAGGTGCAGGGAGTAACGTGAGTACACCAACTCAATAAGTAACCAGTCCAAACTTTGGACTGAAAGGTAGTGACGAACTCAACCTCAACAGGTATAACAGAAATAAATGTGAAGAAACGTAGGCATGCTTTCAAGTCAAATATACAGCTCAATAGTAAGGGAAGTACATATCTGAACGGTGTAAGGTATACAACTCGGCTAACTCTACATGCCAATGTACAGACTGTATGAAATGTACCATATGTAACATTTGAAGTATTCAACTACTCAGTACTGTATATGGCCATCCGGCCCAGGGAAATCCAACGCGGAACATATGCAACACTAACTATAAGTCACCAGTACCGAGGAAAAAGGTCAATCCAACTCGGTGGAGAAATCCATCTCCAAGTATCAAGTACTTCGAACAAATCCATATCCAGGGGGTGTGTTATAGAATTCGGAGGGGCTCCTACAGCCCAAGTGCTATCATAATCATCAATATAACTGCTGGGGCGTGCAGCCCGATCCTATAACGGTCACTCATAACCATGCACTCGGCCTCACTCAGTCATCAACCTCTCCAGTCTTACCACGGGCTCACAATGTCATCAAAACAACCCGCAACAATGATATGATGAATCAATAAATAACTGAGACCGAGATATGATATAAAAATGCATGATCATGACTGAGTATGAAATAGTAAATGAAAAGTAGTGAGATGACAGCAAGAAACGACCGCTGAGGGTCCAAACAATACCGGCACAAAGCCTAAACATGATATCTAACATGATTTACATCTCAACTACCTTATCACATGATGAAAACATGAATATCAACAGGATAGAGTTACTAAACGGTGCCATGGAATCACCCAGGTCACAATTCTCACGGTGCAAGCCCGCACGCCCGTCACTTGACATGTGTGTCACCTCAATACCAATCACGTAACACATAACTTGGGGTTTTGAACCCTCGGAACCAAGTTTGAAAGTGTTACTTACCTCCAACCAAGTAAAATCCAACTCCGCGACGCCTTTGCCTCTCAAATCGTCCTCCAAACGTCCCGAATCTAGCCACAAGCAATACAATATGATTAATATAGGCTAAAGGGGTCAATTCCACAAGAAAACTATCATTAGAGTCAAAATCCGAAGTCGACTCAAACCCAGCCCCCCGGGCCCGTGTCTCGAAATCCAAATAAAAGTCACAAAATCCGAAAGCCCATTCACTCATGAGTCTAACCATATGAAATTCATCAAAATCCGACATCATTTGGTCCCTCAAATCCTCAAATTACACTCTCCACAATCCCAAGCCCTAACCCCCCAATTTTCAATTCAAAACCCCATTTATTAGATGAGAAAACAACGGGAAAACACCATAGCTAGGAGTATTAGAGCTATAAGCAACTTACCTCTGTGAAAACCCTTGAATCCCCTTCAAACATCACTCCAAAAGCTCCAAAGTCCGAATTGAAAAGGGTGAAAATGATCAAAAATCACAAAGTCCCCTTTTTATACATTCTACCCAGTGAAACCGCAACTGCGGTCCCTTTTTCCGCTTCTGCGACGCCGCACCTGCAGAATTTCCATCGCAGGTGCAGAACTCACTTAAGATTCCAGGTTCCGCATCTGCAGCCATATCTTGCACCTGTGGAAGCGCACCTACGCATCTCCCTCCGCTTCTGTGAAGCCTACCAAATTCCTCCTTTCCATATCTGCGCCCCGGGTCTCGCACCAGCGGCCTCGCAGATGCGACAACCTTCTCACACCTACGGTTCCAGACCACCTTAGCCTTGCCTGCATCTACGACTTCCCCAAGCGCTTATGCGCCCTCGCACCTGCGGCTCTCTCTCCGCAGGTGCGGCAAAACACCAGCAGTAGTAGTTCAGCTGCATTTCCAAATTCCAAACCTACCGTTAACCATCCGGAACCACCCCGAGGCCCTCGGGACCTCGACCAACATACAAACATATCCCATAATATCATACGAACTTAGTCAAGCCTTCGAATCACTCAAAACAACATCAAAACACCAAATTACTCCCATATTCAAGCCTAAGAACTTCTAAACTTCCGAATTCCACAAACGATGCCGAAACCTACCAAACCACGTCTGAATGACCCCAATTTTTACACACACATCACAAATGACACCACGAACCTACTCCAATTTTCGAAAATCTATTCCGACCCGGATATCAAAATTCAAATCCGAGATCATTTATACATAAATCAACATCTGGTTGACTTTTCCAACTTAAGCTTCTACTTTAGAGACTAAGTGTCTCAATTCATTCCGAAACCACTCCGGACCCGAGCCAACTAACCCGGTATATCACAATATAGATGAAGGACACAAGAAGAAGCAGAAATGTGGGAAACAGGGCTATAACTCTCAAAACGACCGGCCGAGTCGTTACAGGGATATAACCAAAATCAAGTCTAGAATCATTGCCCAATCGATGCCTCTGAAAATCTCTCGAAATCTCGTCCAAATCCGAGCTCCCAAACTCAAGTTTTGATAAAAAATACCAAACCCTCGCTTTTGAATCTGTATATCTGCCTAGTTAATTCCTTCTTCGCGAACGCGGTCAAAGCCTCACGTTCGCATTGAACAAAATAATGTTGACCAGAATTCTTCTTTCGTGAACGCGAGTGACCTCTCGCGAACGCATACCTTTCATTGGCGGACCCCACATGAATGCGGGACCCTCTTCGCGAATGCGTAGGCTTAAATTCCTGAAGCTCCATCTGCCCGTTCCTCAACGCGAACGCGAGGACCATGTCGCGAACGCGTAGCCTCAGGGTTCCACATCTTCGCGCACCCGTGAACTACATCGCGAACGCGGAGAGTAACTCAGATGACTTTTCCAGATGCCTTACGCGAACTTGAGAACTCCCTCGTGAACGTGATGAAGAAAATGTCTGCAACAAAACACCAGAAAAACTGCTATCTTTCAAGTGATCCGTTAAGCATCTGAAACTCACCCGAGGTCCCCAGGACCTCAACCAAACATACCAACCAATCCTAAAACACCATACGAACTTAGTCGAGCCTTCGAATCAATCAAAACAACATCAAAACATCAATTATACTCGGATTCAAGCCTAAAGAACTTCTAAACTTTTAAATTCCACAAACGACGCTGAAACCTACCAAACCACGTCCGATCGACCTCAAATTTTGTACACAAGTCATATTCAATATTACGGACCTATTCCAACTTCCGAAATCAAAATCCGACCCCGATATGAAAAAGTCAACCCCCGGTCAAACTTCCCAAAATTCGACTTTTGCCATTTCAAGCCTAAATTAGCTACAAACCTCCAATTCACAGTTCAGATATGCTTCTAAGTCCAAAATCACCCAACGAAGCTAACGAAATAGACGGAACTCCATTACGGAGTCGTCTTCACACACTTCTGACTATGGTTAAAATCCTGAGACTTAAGCTTCCGTTTTAGGGTCTAAGTGTCTCGAAACACTCCAAAATCAAAAACAAGACATCCTGGCAAGTCACTTAAGCAAAACCAGATACAGGGAAAACAGTAAATAGGGGACCGGGGCTAATACACTCAAAACGACTGGCCGGGTCGTTACATCCTCCCCATCTTAAAATAATCTTTCGTCCTCAAACGGCTGAAATAGTGAAAAGATGAGGATAACGACTGTGCATATCGTGCTCGGTCTCCCAAATCGCCTCCTCGACCGGCTGACCCCTCCACTGAACCTTCACAAAAGTAATACTCTTCGACGTCATCTTTCGAACCTGCCTATCTAAGATCGTCACCTCACCATAAGATAAATCCTTGTCCAAATTGACTAAGCTGAAATCCAACACGTGAGACAGATAGCCGTGATACTTTCGGAGAATAGAAACATGGAATACTGGATGAACTCCTGCTAGAATGGGAGGCAAGGCAAGCTCGTAAGCAACCTCCCCAACAAGTCGTAATACCTCAAATGGACCAATAAACCCCGGGCTCAGCTTGCCCTTCTTTCTGAGCCTCATAACACCCTTCATGGGTGACACCCGGAGCAAGACCCGCTCTCCAACCATAAATGCAACATCGCGAACCTTCCCATACTCATAACTCTTCTGTCTGGATTGGGCTATATGTAGACCATAATGAATTACTCTAACCTTCTCCAAATCATCCTGAACCAAGTCTGTACCCAATAATCTATCCTCGCCCGACTCGAACTAACCTACTGGAGACCTACACCGCCTACCATACAGAGCCTCAACGGTGCTATCTGGATTCTCGACTGGTAACTGTTGTTGTAAGCAAACTCCGCTATAGGAAAGAACTAATCCCATGAACCCCCAAACTCCATCACACACGCACGGAGCATATCCTCTAATATCTGAATAGTGCGCTCGAACTGTCCGTCTGTCTGAGGGTGAAATGTTGTGCTCAACTCCACTCGAGTACCCAACTCATGTTGTACGGCCTTACAGAACCGTGATGTAAACTACGTACCCCGGTCAGAGATTATAGATACCGGTACACCATGAAGCCTGACGATCTCACAGATATACACTCGAGCCAACTGCTGGGAAGAATAGGTAGTCATCACAGGAATGAAATGAGCCGACTTGGTCAGCCGGTCCACAATCACCCAAACTGCATCAAACTTCAGCTGAATCCGTGGAAGCCCAACAACGAAATCCATAGTGATCCGCTTCTATTTCCACTCCGGAATCTCTAACTTCTGAAGCAACCCACATGGTCGCTGATGCTCATATTTCACCTGCTGGCAATTTAGGCACCGAGCTACATACTCCACTATGTCCTCCTTTATTCTCCTCTACCAGTAATGTTGTCTCAAGTCCTGATACATCTTCGCGACACCCGGATGAATAGAATACCGCGAATTGTGAGCCTCCTGAAGAATCAACTCACGCAAACTATCTACATTGGACATACATAGCCTGCCCTGCATCCTCAATGCATCATCCTCCCCAATAGTGACCTCCTTAGCATCCCCGTGCTGGACCGAGTCCTTAAGGAAAAGTAGATGGGGGTCCTCATACTGACGCTCCCTAATACGATCATAAAGAGAAGACTGAGATACCACACAAGCCAATACTCGACCCGTCTTAGAAATATCCAATTTAACAAACTGACTAGCTAAGGCCTGAACATCCAATGCTAATGGCCTCTCTGCTGCTGGAAGATACGCTAAGCTCCCCAAACTCTCTACCCGGCGACTCAAGGCATCGACCACCACATTGGCCTTCCCGGGATGGTACAAAATGGTGATATCATAGTCCTTAAGACGCTCCAACCACCTTCACTAGTGCAAGTTAATATCCTTATGTTTGAATAGATGCTGCAAACTCTAATGATCAGTGTAAATCTCACAATGGACATCGTACTAATAGTGCCGCCAAATCTTCAAGGCGTGAACAATAGATGCTAACTCAAGGTCGTGGACAAGATAGTTCTTCTCATGGGGCTTTAACTGGCCCGAGACATAAGCAATCACTCTACCCCTTGCATCAGAACACACCCAATGCTGATCCGCGAGGCATCACAATACACTGTGTAAGAACGAGAAATTGATGGTAGGACTAGAATAGGAGCCGTGGTCAAAGTAGTCTTGAGCTTCTGAAAGCTCTCCCCGCACTCCTCCGACCACCTGAAAGGAGCACCTTTTTGGGTCAATTTGGTCAAGGGCAATGCAATAGATGAGAAACCCTCCACAAAACAACGGTAATAGACCACCAACCCAAGAAAGCTCCGAATCTCCGTGGCTGAGGATAGTTTGGGCCAACTCTCCACAACCTTTATCTTCTTCGAATCCACCTGAATACCCTCACTGGACACGTACCCCAAGAACGCCACTGAATTGAGCCAAAACTCACACTTGGAGAACTTTGCATAAAGCTTCTCCTCCCTCAATCGCTGTAACATAATCCTCAGATGTTGTGTATGCTCCTCCTAACTACGAGAGTACACCAGGATATCATCAATGAATACAATGACAAACAAGTCCAAATATGGCTAAAACACACTGTTCATCAGATGCATGAACGTTACTGGGGCATTGGTCAGCCCAAAAGACATCACAAGGAACTCATAATGGCCATATCGGGTCATGAAAGCTATCTTAAGAATATTCGAGTCCCGAATATTTAGTTGGTGATACCCTGACCTCAAATCAATCTTGGAGAACACCATCGCTCCCTGAAGCTGGTCAAACAAATCATCAATACGCGACAAATGATACCTGTTCTTGATTGTGACCTTGTTCAACTGTCTGTAATCAATGCACATTCTCATAGTACCATCTTTCTTCTTCACAAATAGAACTGGTGCACCCCAAGGTGACACCCTAAGCCGAATAAACCCCTTATCAAGGAGTTCCTGAAGATACTCCTTCAACTCCACTGGTAGCATACGATATGGTGGAATAGAAATGGGCTAAGTGCCCGGCACTAAATCAATATCGAAATCAATATCCCTGTCGGGCGGTATGCCCGACAGGTCTACATGAAACACATTCGGGAAATATTGTACACCGGAACAGAATCAATAACAGGGGCCTCTGCACTAACATCCCTCACAAAGGCCAGATAAGATAGACAACCTTTCTCAACCATCCGCTGAGCTTTCAAGTATGAAATCACTCTACTAGGAACATGGTCTATAGAGCCGCTCCACTCAACCCTTGGCAACCCCGGTATCGCCAGTGTCACAGACTTAGCGTGATAATCTAGAACAGCATGACTCGAAGACAACCAATCTATACCCAAAATCACGTCAAAATCGACCATACTAAGAAACAAGAGATCTACTCTGGTCTCCAGACTCCCAATAGTCACCATACATGACCGATATACACGGTCCATAATGATAGTATCGCTCACTAGAGTAGACACATGAACAGATGAAACTAGAGACTCACAGGGCATATCCAGATAATGAGCAAAATATGAGGACACATATGAATAAGTGGAACTAGGGTCAAATAATACAGAGGCATCTCTATGGCAAACTGAGACAATACCTGTAATCACAGCATCCGAAGCAATGGAATCTGGTATGGCAGGAAGAGCATAGAAATGGGCCTGGCCGCCCCCTGATCGGCCTCCCCCTCTCGGGCGGCCCCTAGCTGACCAGGCTCCGCCTCGAGCTGGCTGAGCGGGTGGTGAAGAAACTGGTGTTGATGTCATAGACTGTCTCCTCTGCTGAGCTGGACCTCCCAATGGGCAGGGACACTACCTCTTCATGTGACCAAACTCTCCACACTCATAGCAACTCCACGGTGCTGGTGCTGGGGACTTAAGGGAGCCCCGAGCACCGGGATAACTGGTAGAAGGACCTGGCATAGACGAGCCCTAACCCGATGGAGCATGGGACGAACTCTGAGCTTGGAGAGCATTGAGAGATGAATGGCCCTGCTGATAGCTGTGTGAACCATGGCCAGATGGTGGACTGGGTGAGCCGTCTGAGCATGTCTGTAAGGACGACCCCTACCGTGGTGAAACTGCCCCCAGAAGGAACACCGCTAAATCCACCCTGTCCATTAGGCCTCTTGACCTCTCTCTCAACCCGCTCCTGAGTGTGAACCATCTTAATCTGACGAGCAATGTCGACAACCTCATCAAAAGTAGCACCAGACACCATCTCTCTGGTCATAAGCAATCGCAGCTGAAAAGTAAGGCCATCTATATCCTGATCCTCTCCCTGTCTATGAGAACCAACCATATAGCATGACGGGCCAACTCCGAGAATCGCATCTCATACTGCATCACAGATATATAACCTTGACAAAGCTTCCCAAACTGTCTGCGCAGCTCCTCTCTGCGGGACTGTGGCACGAACTTTTCTAGGAATAGACCAAACAACTGCTACCATGAAAGGCATGTTGCGCTGACCGGTCTACACCTCTCGTAAGCCTCCCACCAACTGAAGGCAGCCCCAGAGAACTTAAAAGTAGTAAACGAGACCCTACTGGCCTCTAGAATACCTGCTGTACGGAGTATCCTCTGACACCTGTCCAAGAAGCCTTGTGCATCCTCTCCCTCGATACCACTGAAAGATGGAGGCTGGAGTCTCCCAAACCTCTCCAATCGACGCTGCTCATCATCAGGCATACATGAACCACATAGTCTTGAGCAGTTGCAATCGGCTGGGCTGGTGATGCCCCCTATGTCCGGAATCCCTGTACCACCTGCTCTAGTGTGCGGGCGGCGGGAGTTTGAGCACCTCTCCTGGCCTGAGAAGTGGTTGTTGCGGCTGGAATATAGACCACCTAAGCAAGGTTGGTATACGCGGTAAGAATATTAGCTAAGGCCTCCTAAAGGCCTGAATTACAATAGGCACAGGTGGTGCCTGAGCGGGTCCCACCGGCTCATCCATAACTGGAGCCTGCTCGTGAACTGGGGTAACTGGTGGATCTGCATCTGCTTCCCTGGCTGCGGTGTGAGCTGCACCTCTGCCCCAACCGCGACCTCGGCCTCTCGCGGCCCTGACTGGTGGTACTGGTAGATGTCCATCCTGACCCGTAGTACATGTCCTCACCATCTGTGAGAAAATTAAAACAACAGAAATGTAGTTACCGGAATCAAAAGATTCACATGACAAGAATCCAAGAATGTGAAGTTTCCTAAGGGTTCGGCAGCCTCTCGAAGATAAGTACAGACGTCTCCGTACCTATGCGCAAGACTCTACTAAACCTGATCATGACTCGTGAGACCTATGTAACCTATGATCTGATACCAACTTGTCATGACACAAAATCAACCGTCGTGATGGCGCCTATTATGGAACTAGGCCAGCCTTAACTTAACAACCCAACACCAACAATAATAAGTTTGAAAATGTTAACAGAAGCATTTAACATTAAAGAAAAACTATTTAAAACATATGAAAATCCCAAAGTGATACAATCCATCCCAAAACCAGGGTGTCACTGAGTACATGAGCGTCTAGATTAGAATACAGTCTACTACAGTGTCTAGAGATATAAACTGAAAGTACGACAAAGATAAAGAAATGCGGAAATCACAAAGTCCCCTTTTTATACATTCTGCCCAGTGAAACCGCAGTTGCGGTCCCTTTTTCCGCTTATGCGACGCCGCACCTGCAGAATTTCCATCGCAGGTGCAGAACTCATATAATATCCGAGGTTCCGCATCTGCGGCCAAATCTCGCACCTGCGGAAGCACGCCTGCGCATCTCCCTCCGCTTCTGCGAAGCCTACCAAATTTCTCTTTTCTGCATCTGCACCCCAGGTCTCGCACCTGCGGCTTCGCAGATGCGACCACATTCTCGCACCTACGGTTCTAGCCCACCTTAGCCTTGCCCGCATCTGCGACTTCCCCAAGCGCTTCTACGCCCCCGCACCTGCGGCTCCCTCTTCGCAGGTGCGGCAAAACACCAGCAATAGCAGTTTAGCTGCATTTCCAAATTCCAAACCTCCCGCTAACCACCCGGAACCATCCCGATCCCCTCGGGACCTCGACCAACATACCAACACATCCTATAATATCATATGAACTTAGTCAAGCCTTCAAATCACTCAAAAAAACATCAAAACACCAAATTACCCCAAATTCAAGCCTAAGAACTTCTAAACTTCCGAATTCCACAAACGATACCAAAACCTATCAAACCACGTCTGAATGACCTCAATATTTACACACACGTCACAAATGACACCACGAACCTACTCCAATTTCCAAAAATCCATTCCGACCCCGATATCAAATTTTCCAATGCCTGCCAAAATCGCCAAAGATCCAACGTTCGCCAATTCAAGCCTAATTCCACTTCGGACCTCCAAATCACATTCCGGACGCACTCTTAAGTTCAAAAATCACCTAACGGAGCTAACGGAACTATCATAATTCAAATCCGAGATCATTTACACATAAGTCAACATCCGATTGACTTTTCCAACTTAAGCTTCTACTTTAGAGACTAAGTGTCTCAATTCATTCTGAAATCACTCCAGACCCGAGCCAACTAACCCGGTATATCACAATATAGCTGAAGGACACAAGAAGAAGCAGAAATGTGGGAAATAGGGCTATAACTATCGAAACGACCGGCCGGGTCGTTACAAGGATATAACCAAAATCAAGTGTAGAATCATTGCCCAATCGATGCCTCTGAAAATCTCTCGAAATCTCGTCCAAATCCGAGCTCCCAAACTTAAGTTTTGATAAAAAGGCCAAACCCTCTCTTTTGAATATGTATATCTGCCTAGTTAATTCCTTCTTCGTGAACGCGGACAAAGCCTCGCGTTCGCATTGAACAAAACAATGTTGACTAGAATTCCTATTTCGTGAACGCGAGTGACCTCTCACGAACGCATACCTTTTACTGGCGGACCCTACGCGAACGTGGGAACCTCTTAGCGAATGCGTAGGCTTATATTCCTGAAGCTCCATCTGCCCGTTCCTCTCCGCGAATGCAAGGACCATGTCGCGAACGCGTAGCCTCAGGGTTCCACATCTAGGCAAGCCGACATTTCCAAAATACTTTCAACATTTAACATAAATGAATTAAGACATTTAAAATTACCGGAGTTTTTCATAAAAACGGGGTAAAATCCAACATTGGGGTGTCACTGAGTCATGAGCATCTAGATATCCAGTCTAATACAAATATTGTCTAAGTATCAATACAGAAAAGAGAGAGAACATAGAAGGAGAGACAAGGTCTGAGGACACCGGAACAAACCTCGTAGTCTCCGATACTCGATCGCGCACGAACTCAACGACCTCCGTGATCAAACACACCTAGATCTGCACATAAAATGCAGGGTGTAGCATGAGTACAACCAACTCAGCAAGTAACAAAAATTAATAAGGAACTGAGAAGGTAGTGACGAGCTATACAAATACAGTTTATTTTCTATAATTCCAGCAAAGAGTAGACATGCTTTCAAATCCGGAAGTTCAAGTCAAATCAGTTTATACAGTTACAGTGTAGGTAATTCGGATATAGAATATTTCAGAAATTTCACAACAATGACAGATAGCAACTAAGTGCATCAAAAAATGAAGAACAAGTACAGCCTCTCAGGGCAACAGACACTTAACTCGTTATAACAGCTCAATCACTCGACTTTCAGCCCTCAGTACTCACACTCAATAGGTACCTGTGCTCACTGGGGGTGTGCACACTCCGGAGGGGATCCTTTTAGCCCAAGCACTATATCATTGCGGCGTGCAGGCCGGCCTAATCATATAAGTAGCCATAAGGCTCATTGCGGCGTGCAACCCGATCCATAATCCATAAATAGCCATAAGGCTCGTTGCGGCGTGCAACCCGATCCATATACCCTCACATAGCTCACAGCCCGATACTCAGGCCCTACCTCATTCACTGACCTCTCCAGCCCCTCGGACTCACAGAATACCATAATAATCATCCCCAAACAGAGAATACAACAAGTGTCAACAAGAAATGAGAGGGAATAGAGATATAACACATAAGTAAGACTGTGACTGAGTACAAGACAACAATTAGCAGTCAATTCACCAACTATACGATCGTTGCAGGTCCCAACAGTGATATCATATGGCCTAAGCATGGTTTCTAACATGAAAGGCAGTCAATTTCTTAAAGACAAGGAAAAACAAGTAATAACAATGGCTATTCGATTCTACAATCACACGGGACGGACTAAGTCATGATCCCTCGCGGTGCACGCTCACACGCCCGTCACCTAGCATGTGCGTCACCTCCAAACACTCACATCATACCAATCCTCGGGGTTTCATACCCTCAAAACCAGATTTAAGACTGTTACTTACCTCAAATCGCACAAAATTCTACTCCGCAATGACTTTACACCTCGAATCAGTCTCCAACAACCCCGAATCTAGCCACAAGCAGTACGAAATAATTAATATAGGCTAAAGGAATCAATTCCACAAGAAAAATACAAAATTACAAGCCAAAATCCGAAATTGGTCAAAAGCCGGCCCCCGACCCACGTCTTGAAATCCCACAAAAGTTACAAAACCTGAAAGCCCATTCACTCACGAGTTCAACTATACCAAATTTATCCAAATCCGATGTCAAAATCCCAATCAAAACCTAAAATCTTAGTTGAAGAACTTCTTCCCATTTCCCCCCAATTTTTAACCCAAATCCGAAATTTAAATGATGAAATTAATGAAAGATTAGTGGGATATAACCAAAATCAAGTGTAGAATCACTATCCAATCGATGCCTTTGAAAATCTCTCGAAATCTCGTCCAAATCCGAGCTCCCAAACTCAAGTTTTGAAAAAAAATGGCCAAACCCTCGTTTTGAATCTTTATATCACTATCCAAAGCCTCGCATTCGCGTTGAACAAAACAATGTTGACCAGAATTCCTCTTTCGCGAATGGGAGTGACCTCTCGCAAACGCGTACCTTTAACTGGCAGACCCTACGTGAACGCGGGACCCTCTTCGCGAATGCGTAGGCTTAAATGCCTGAAGCTCCATCTGCCCATTCCTCTCCGCTAACACGAGGACCATGTCGCAAACGCATAGCCTCAGGGTTCCACATCTTCGCGAACGCGGGAACCACATTGCGAACGTGAGGAGTAACTCAGTTGGCCTTCCCAGATGCCTTACGCGAATGCGAGAACACCCTCGCGAATGCGATGAAGAAAATGTCTGCAACAAAACACTAGAAAATCTGCTATCTTCCAAAGTCCAAAAGTGATCCGTTAAGCATCCGAAACTCACCCGAGGTCCCCAGGACCTCAACCAAACATACCAACCAATCCTAAAACACCATACAAACTTAGTCGAGCCTTCGAACCACTCAAAACAACATCAAAACACTAATTACAAACAGATTCAAGCCTAAAGAACTTCTAAACTTTCAAAATCCACAAACGACGCCGAAACCTACCAAACCACGTCTGATTGACCTCAAATTTTGCACACAAGTCATATTCAGCATTACGGACCTATTCCAACTTCCGGAATCAAAATTCGACCCCGATATCAAAAAGTCAACCCCCTGGTCAAACTTCCCAAAATTCGACTTTCGCCATTTCAAGCCTAAATTAGCTACAGACCTAAATTCACAGTCCGGACACGCTCCTAAGTCCAAATTCACCCAACGGAGCTAACGGAACCGATAGAATTCCTTTCCGGAATCGTCTTCACACACTTCCAACTATGGTCAAAATCCTTAGACTTAAGCTTCCATTTTAGGGACAGTGTCCCGAAACACTCCGAAACCAAAAACAATACCTCTCAGCAAGTCCTCTCACCAAAAACAAATACGGGGGAAATGGTAAATAGGGAATCGGGGCTAATACACTCAAAACGACCGTCCGGGTCGTTACATCCTCCCCTTCTGAAAACAATCATTCGTTCTCGAACGAGCATAGAGGCATACCTGAAATAGTGAAAAGATGAGGATAATAGTTGCACATATCGTGCTCGGTCTCCCAAGTCGCCTCCTCGACCGGCTGCCCCCCCCCCCACTGAACCTTCACAGAAGCAATACCCTTCGACCTTAGCTTTCAAACCTGCCTATATAAGATCTTCACCGACTCTTCAACATAAGATAATTTCTTGTCCAACTGGACTGAGCTGAAATTCAACACGTGAGACGGATCGCCATGATACTTCCGGAGCATATAAACATGGAATACTGGATGAACTCCTGCTAAACTGGGAGGCAAGGCAAGCTCGTAAGCAACCTCCCCAACACGTCATAATACCTCAAATGGACCAATAAACCTCGGGCTCAGCTTTTCCTTCTTTCCGAACCTCAAAACACCCTTCATGGGTGACACCCAGAGCAAGACCCGCTCTCCAACCATGAATGCAACATCGCAAACCTTCCGATCCGCATAACGCTTCTATCTGGACTGGGTTGTGCGTAGTCCATCCTGAATTACTCTAACCTTCTCCAGAGCATCCTGAACCAAGTCTGTACCCAATAATCTAGCCTCGCCCGGCTCGAACCAACCCACTAAAGACCTATACCGCCTACCATACAGAGCCTCATACGGTGCCATCTGGATGCTCGACTGGTAACTGTTGTTGTAAGAAAACTCTGTTAGAGGAAAGAACTGATCCCACGAACCCCCAAACTCCATCACACACGCACAGAGAATATCCTCTAATATCTGAATAGTGTGCTCAGACTGTCCGTCTATCTAAGGGTGAAATATTATGCTCAACTCCGCTCGAGTACCCAACTCATGCTGTACGACCCTCCAAAATTGTGATGTAAATTGCGTACCCCGGTCAGAGATGATAGATACCGGTACGCCATCAAGCCTGACAATCTCGCGAATATAGACTCGAGCCAAATGCTTGGAAGAATAGGTAGTCATCACAGGAATGAAATGAGCTGACTTGGTCAGCCGGTCCACAATCACCCAACGGAGGTAACGGAACCGACGGAACTCCATTCCGGGGTCGTCTTCACACACTTCCGACTACGGTCAAAATCCTGAGATTTAAGCTTCCGTTTTAGGGACTAAGTGTCCCAAAACACTCCGAAACCAAAAACAAGAACTCCCGACAAGTCACTTAAGCAAACACAGATACAGAAAAAATAGTAAATAGGGGATCGGGGCTAATACACTCAAAATGACCGGCCGAGTCGTTACAACCGCATTTGCGAAGGTTCGCTTGGTAAAGCATCGCGTTCGCGACAGGGGTCTCACGTTCGCGAAGGGCAATTTTTGGGTTGCACAATTTTGTGCTTCGCGAACGTGAAGGGCATGTCGCGTGCGCGAAGAAGAAAAGTCTGGCCAGAATGTTTAAGTTCTTTTCCATTTTTACCGTTTTAGAGCTCGGGCAGAGGCGAATTTCGGGCAATTTTCAATGAAAACATCGGGATAATTGTTCTTAACTAAATTTTGGTTAAAGTTCCCGAATCTATGGTAGTTTTTAACATTTAATTGGTGAATTAAGTTGAAATATTTTGGAAACCCTCTTGGTTAAATTTGAAGATTTGAGGGTCGAGTTGATGTTAGAATTTAGTAAAATTTGTATGGTTGGACTCGTGGTCGAATAGGCGTTCATATTTTGGAACTTTTGTCGGGTTTCAAGACGTGGGCCCCACATGTAATTTTTGAGTTAAATTTCTGATTTTGTTGGAAAATTAGTATTTTCATATGGAATTAATTCCAATAAATTGTATTGACTGAATCGAATTAATTATGACTAGATTCAAGGCTTTCGGAGACCAATTCACGAGGCAAAGGCATAGCAGAGTAAGAAATTACACTGTTTGAGGTAAGTAACATTTCTAAACTTGGTTATGAGGGTATGAATCCCCGAATTTGGTATTATATAAATTTGTTTAGAGGTGACGCACACGATAGGTGACGAGTGTGTGGACGTACACCATAGAAATTGTGACTTGAATAAATCCTGTGAAGCTATAAAATTAAAGAATCATGTTATTATTCACATATTCTCCACGTGTTAGGAAATTGAATTGAGACTCGTATTAAAGATCATGTTTAGGCTACGTCCCGATATTTTGGGACCCATAGGGTCGTGTTGCTGTTGAATTTAATTATTTTAAAAATATATATTTCATACTTAGTCATATTCATCCATTGTGAGAATATTTATGGGATCGGGGATGCCCGCCTGCATCAGGCCATATTGGCTTTATATATTTTATTATTATATGGAATGGGTTGCCCGCCTGCAGTAGGCCTTATAGACTTTATTATTATATAGATCGAGGTTGCCCACCTGCAGCAGGCCATATAGGCTTATATCACGCCTGGGCTGAAGGAGCCCCTCCGGAGTTTGCACCCCCCACAGTGAGCGTAGATAATTTATATACGGGATGGACTTCCCAGGGCATGGACTTGCCTTACTTATTTATATTTGTGATGAATTTCCATGGACATGGATCTTGTCCGAATCATTTACATTTGGGGCTCTCTCTCTCTCTCTCTCTCTCTCTCTCTCTCTCTCTCTCTCTCTCTCTCTCTCTATATATATATATATATATATATATATATATATATATATATATATATATATATATATATATATATATATATATATATACACACACACACACACACACACACACACACACACAAACAGTACCGAGTGACCGAGTGATTAGCGATCATGAGTACACGAGGTTTTCCACTGAGATGTCATATTCCTCATATCATGTAGTAATGATCTATCTTACTTGTACTGAGTTTAACTATCGAACTTGAAAGCATGCTTGCATTTCTGTCCCGTTATTTCTATACTGGATTGTACCTGTAGAGCTCGTCACTACTTTTAGCCCAAAGGCTAGTCTTGTTACTTATTGAGTTGGTTGTACTCATACTACACTCTGCACCTCATGTGCAGATCCAAGTGCTTTCAGACACGGCGACTGCTAGTTTTTCAGAGTGTTATCAATTGGAGACTATCAAGATAGTTGTCTGGCGTCCGTTGACCTTGACTCTGGTTTTTTAGTTATTATAGTATTCTATACTTTTGGATAATGTTTTTATCAGTCAGACTTTGTATTCATTTAGATGCTCATGTACTTAGTGACACTGGGTTTTGGGAGTGTATTTATATCTAGTATTTGTGGGATTGTCTCTTAAATTTAATTATTATGTTTTCAGTATGTATAAGAAATTATGGTAATGTTGTCGGCTTGCCTAGTATTAAGATAGGCGCCATCACGAGAGGTGTGATTCTTGGGTCGTGACAAGTTGGTATCAGATCCTAGGTTACATAGGTCTCACGAGTCATGAGCAGGTTTAGTAGAGTCTTGCGGATCGGCACGGAGACGTCTGTACGTTTGTTCGAGAGGTTGCCGAACCCTTAGGAAAACTTTCACTTTCTTGTATTCGGTCATGCGAAATTATTGATTCTGGAAACTAAATTTCTGTTATTCTATTCTCTCACAGATGGTGAGGACACGTACTACAGGATAGGACGGTCAGCCACAAGTGCCACCAAATAGGGTCGCGAGAGGCCAGGGCTGTGGTAGAGGTCGGGGATGAGGTAGAGGTCAAGGTGTATCTCGTACAGCAGTTAGAGCAGCACCACCAGTTGCTCCAGATCAGGAGCAGATTAAAGAGATAGCTAAGCCGACAGGACCAGCTCATACACTAGTTGTGCCCATTGTGATTCCAAACATTCAGGAGGCTTTGGCCCAGATATTGAAAGTTTGCACTAGCCTTGTTCAGGTGGTTTCGGCTCAGGCCGCACCTACCACTTATCAGGCTGGGGGAGGTACTCATACCCATGTTACCCGTACTCCAGAGCAGGTAATGCAGGGACTTCAGATACCGAGGGCACCACCAGTCAAGCCGGTTGTAGCTACTCATGCCTAGGTGATCCCCGTTATGGACGATGATGAGTAGAGGAGACTTGAGAGATTTGGGAGGCTATGACCTCCATCATTTAGCGGTGCTGAGTCGGAGGATGCTCAGGATTTTCTGGATAAGTGCTAGAGTAGCCTTCAGATGGTGGGAGATTTATGAGAGGAGCAGACCAGTTGGTGCAACACCACTTTCATGGCATGAGTTCTCAGTATTATTTCTGGAGAAGTTTGTGCCACAGACCCGTAGAGAGGAATTGCGCAGGCAGTTCGAGTATTTATGTTTGGATGATATGTCTGTGACTGAGTATGAGATGCATTTTTCAGAGATTGCCCGTAATGCAGTTTGGTTGGTTCCGACTAAGATAGAGAGGATCAGGAGGTTCATTAATGGCCTCAACCAGTAGTTCCATTTTGTTAGGACTGTGGGGAATGTAGTATGTGCTAGATTCGATGAAGTGGTTGCCAGTGCTCGACGGTTAGAGATGGTCTGTACTCAGGAGCATGAAGAGAGGGAGGCCAAGAAGTGTCATGGTCCGGGTAATTCCAACGGCGTTCCTTCTAGTAACAACATTATCACATCGGAGGTCGTCCTTATAGGCCCGCTCAGATGGCTCGTTTAGCTCATCGTGGCATATCAGCTAGGCATGGTTCATACAGTGCTCGACAGAGTCAGTCTTCTCTTGGTGCATTTCCAGCTCAGAGTTCATCGCGTGCCCCATCAGTTCAGGTTTCATCTATATCAGGTTCTTCTGGTAGTTATTCTGGTTCTCGAGGTCCGCCTCAGAACTCGCCACCATTTTTCGAGAGGGATTTCTATGAGTGTGGAGAGCTGGGTCATGTGAGAAAATATTGTCCCCGCCTTTCGCGAGGTCCAGTTCTGCAGAGGAGTCAGGCTACGACTTCTGCTCCATTTACTCCACCAGCCGCCCTGCCAACTCGGGGTGGAGCTCAAAATGCTATGGGTCGCCCAAGAAGGGGAGGTCGATCAGGTGGCGGTCAAGCCCGATTTTATGCTTTTCCTGCCAAGCCCGATGTTGTTGCTTCAGATGTAGTGATCGTAGGTATTGTCTCAGTGTGTGACATGGAAGCTTTTATATTATTTGACCTTGGTTCCACATATTCGTATGTTTTATCATATTTTGTTCATTATTTGGATATGCCCCGTAAGTCCTTAGTTTCCTCTGTTCGTGTATTAACACCGATGGGTGATATTATTATTGTGAACTGTATATATCGATCGTGTGGGGTAACTAATAGGGGACTGGAGACCGGAGTTGATCTCTTATTGCTTAGTATGGTTGATTTCGATGTAATCCCGGGTATGGATTGGTTGTCTCCATGTCATGCTATTCTGGACTGTCACGCAAAAACAGTGACGTTGTCTCCATGTCATGAATTTCTCGTGATGTCTTTTGGGCTGACTAATGTCCCAGCAACATTTATGCACTTGATGAATAGTGTATTCTAGTCGTATCTTGATTCATTTGTCATAGTATTTATTGGTGATATCTTGGTGTACTAACGTAGCCAGGAGGAGCATGCACAACACTTGGGTATTGTATTATAGAGGCTGATAGAGGAGAGACTTTATGCCAAATTCTCTAAGTGTGAGTTCTGTTTTAGTTCGGTGGCATTCTTGGGACACATAGTGTCCAGTGAAGGAATTAAGGTGGATCCGAAGAAGATAGAGGCAATTCAGAGTTGGCCCAGGACATCTTCAGCTACTGAGATTAGGAGTTTTCTTGGCTTGGCGGGTTTTTTTCGTCGCTTTGTGGAAGGTGTTTTTGTCTATTGCATCGTCTTTGACTAAATTGACCCAGAAAGGTGCTCCATTCAGGTGGTCGAATGAGTGTGAGGAGAGCTTTCAGAAGCTCAAGACCGCCTTGACCACAACTCCAATTCTAGTTTTATCTTCAGCTTCAGGTTCTTATACAGTGTATTGTAATGCTTCTCTGATTGGTATTGGGTGTGTCTTAATGCAGGAGGGTAGAGTTATTGCTTATGCTTCACGTCAGTTGAATCCACATGAAAAGAACTACCATGTTCATGATTTAGAAATGGCAACTATTGTCCATGCATTAAATATTTGGAGGCACTATCTCTATGGTGTGTCTTGTGAGGTATTTATAGATCATCGGAGTCTTCAGCACTTATTTAAACAGAAGGATCTAAATTCGAGACAGCGGAGATGGTTGGAGCTGCTGAAGGATTATGATATTACAATTCTGTATCATCCCGGGAAGGCCAAAGTGGTGGCCGATGCCTTGAGTAGGAAGGCGGTGAGTATGGGTAGCCTTGCATTCATTCCTGTTGGTGAAAGGCCTTTGGCAGTTGATGTTCAGACCTTGGCCAATCGGTTCGTGAGATTATATGTTTCGGAGCCTAGTCAGGTTCTAGCTTGTGTGGTTTCTCGGTCTTCCTTATATGATCGCATCAGAGAGCGTCAGTATGATGATCCCCATCTGCTTGTCCTTAAGGACACAGTTCAGAACGGTGATGCCATGGATGTTACTATTGGGAATGATGACGTATTGAGGATGTAGGGTCGTATTTGTATGCCAAATGTAGATGGGCTGCATGAGTTGATTCTTGAAGAATCCCACAATTCTCGATATTCCATACGCCCGGGTGCCGCTAAGATGTATCAGGACTTGAGGCAACACTATTGATGGAGAAGAATGAAGAAAGATATAGTGGGGTTTGTAGCTCGGTGTTTAAATTGTCAGCAGGTAAAGTACGAGCATCAGAGACCGGGCAGATTACTTCAGAGACTTGAAATCCCGGAGTGGAAATGGGAGCATATTACCATGGACTTCGTAGTTGGACTCCCATGGACTTTGAAAAAGTTTGATGTTGTTTGGGTGATTGTAGATCGGTTGACCTAGTTCGCATTTTACTCTAGTCGGTACTACTTATTCTTCGCAGCGATTGGCTGAGATTTATATCCGCAAGATTGTTTGCCTACATGGTGTGCCAAGTGTCCATCATTTCATATCGGGGCACGCAGTTTACATCACAGTTCTAGAGAGCAGTGCAGCGAGAATTAGGTACACAGGTGTCACGACTCGGAATTTCCACCGTCGGGACCGTGATGGCACCTAACATTTCACTTGCTAGGCAAGCCAACGTTAGAGAATCATTAAACCAATTCTTATTCTATTCAGTAAATAACGACAAGTTAGCTAAGGTGAATATAATGAGTGCGGAATAATATAAAAACTGCATTAATTACTACCACCCGGATCTGGAGTCTAATAGTCTAATAGAAATACAACCATTTGAATGAAAGAAACAGTAGAGCAGAAATGATAGATGGTGACTTCAAGGTCTGTGAACACCGACAGATCTACCTTGAGTATCCGGATAGCGGTCCAATAGCAAAAATCTCGATCAGCCCGAGCCGACACCAAAATCTGCACAGAAGGTGCAGAGTGCAGTATCAGTACAACCGACCCCATGTACTGGTAAGTGTCGAGCCTAACCTCGACGAAGTAGTGACGAGGCTAAGGCAAGGCACCTACAAATCAACATGTACAATTTAACAGAGTATATACAAACAATAGTAATGAAGAGCTAGACAGAAAATATCGGGAGGGGGAAACAAGCTAAGGGAAATAGGAGATAAGGAATTACAACAGAATGATAACTGGAACAACCAATATACTATGAATCAATAGAAACAACGAATACATTAAAGGAAAAATGTACGGCATCACCCTTCGTGCTTTTACTCTCAATCTTACCATAAAATCAATAAAATGGTACGACGTCACCCTTCGCGCATTAAATCTCATATCATGGCACGGCATCACCCTTCATGCATTAACACTCACAATATGGCACGGCATCACCCTTTGTGCTTTTACTCTCACAATATGGCACGGCATCACCCTTCATGCATTAACACTCTCCCTTACCACAATACAATGCATAAATAACAACAGGGAGATAGAATAACAAGTACAAGCCTTACTTCAACATTTGGTTCCACAATATCAATCTCAACTTTGAAATAAATACTTAATTATCACCAAAAAATCCGTAAACGTGATAAGAACGATCAATTTAACAACACTAGTATAAACACGTAGCAATTAGGCATATGAAAGAGACAACATAAGAAAATGGGAGAAATAGGTAAAACAGGTAAATTGGCGGCGCATAAGTACTCCTCACCTCACATATACGCCGCTCATATGAATTTCACATAACAAATAGTCTGAGGTTCCTAATTCCCTCAAGTCAAAGTTAGACACAACACTTACCTCGCTCCAAAGGCCACTTAATACTCAATTACATCTTTTCCTCTAGAATCCACCTCCAACCCATTCGTATCTATGAAAAAATGGCTCAATAATATAAAATATTGCTAAAGGAATTAATTACATTGCATAAATTTAGATTTCCAAAATTTTCCTCCAAAGGGTCAAAAATCGACCCCAGGCCTGCTTGGTCAAAACCCGAGGTTCGGACCAAAATCCATTTACCCATTCATCCCCGTTCCCGGATATATAATTGGTCTTGGAATCCGACCTCAATTTGAGGTCTAAATCCCAAAATTTCTAAAATCCCTAGTTTCTACCTAATCCCCTAATTCTACCATGAAAACTCTAGATTTTAGGTTGAACATTTATAAAAATGAAATGGGTAATTGAAAGAAAATGATTTAGAATCACTTACAAACACTTTGGGGAAGAACCTACCTCTTGAAAATCGCCTCTAGCTCGTTTGGTTTTTGAGAAAATGAATTTATGGCTTAAGTCCCGTTTTGATTCTGTTTTTAAGTGCTGGGTGACAGTGTTCATCGCGTTCATGAGGACTCTGTAGCGTTCGCGAAGAGCAGAATTGTCAAGCCTTCGCATTTGCGAAGCCTACTCCCCCTGGCCTTCGCGTTCGCGAGACCATGCTCGCGTTCGCGATAAAGGATCACTGACTCTTCCCCATGTGTGCCTAACACTATGCGTTCGTGATGAGCTGGTCGCGTTCGCGAAGGGTAACGCCCCCATCGCTTCGCGTTCGCGACCAAGCCTTCGCGCTCGCGAAGAAGAAAATTCCAGCCTGACCAGTTTACTCTTCGCGTTCGCGAGAGTACTTCGCGAATGCGAAGAAGGACATGCCAGAACACCTGCTGCAGCAAAATACCAGATTTTCCCAAGTATAAAACATTTTGTTGCCTATCCGAAACTCACCCGAGCCCTCGGGGCTCCAAACCAAACATGCACACAAGTCTAAAAACAACATACGAACTTGCTCGCACGGTCAAATCACCAAAATAACACCTAGAACTACGAATTTAGCACCAAATCAAATAAAATTCTCAAGAACACTTTAAAATTTCTATTTTCACCACCGGACATCCAAATCACGTCAAACCAACTCCGTTTCTCACCAAATTTCACAGATAGGTCATAAATATTATATTGGACCTATACCGGGCTCCGGAACCAAAAATACGGAACCGCTATCAACAAGGCCACAATTCTTAAAAACAATTAATTTTCATACTAATAATGTTCATCAAAAATTCATAACTTGAGCTAGGGACCTCCGAATTCGATTCAGGGCATACGCCCAGGTCCAATAATTCGATACGAATCCACCGGGACCGTCAAAACACGGATATGATCCCGTTTACAAAAACTATTGACCGAAGTCAACTAAAATTAAATTTTTAGGCAAACATTCTTATTTTCATCAATTTTCAACATAAAAGCTTTTCGGAAACACGCCCGTTCTGTGCACGCAAATCGAGGAGGAAAAAAATGAGATTTTTAGGGCTTAGGAGCGCAAAATCGAGTTCTAAAACATAAGATAACCTTTTGGGTCATCACATTCCCCACCTCTAAAATAACCGTTCGTCCTCGAACGGACATAGAAAAGTACCTTGAAAAGGTGGGGATATGTACTCTGCATATCGGACTCGGACTCCCAAGTAGCTACCTCAACAAGATGACCTCTCCACTGCACTCGAACTGAAGGGTAACTCTTTGATCTCAACTGGCGAACTTGCCGGGCTAGAATAGCCACCGGCTCCTCTTCGTAAGTCAAATCCTTGTCTAACTGGACAGAGCTGAAATCTAACACATGGGATGGATCGCCGTGATACTTTCGAAGCATGGACATATAGAACACCAGATGAACTGATGATAACCCCGGTGGTAATGCAAGCCTGTAAGCCACCTCTCCTACCCTCTCCAGAATCTCGAAAGGTCCGATATACCTAGGGCTCAACTTGCCCTTCTTTCCGAACCCCATCACACCCTTCACTGGTGATACCCGAAGCAGCACTCTCTCCCTGACCATGAATGCAACATCACGAACTCTGCGGTCGGCATAACTCTTCTTCCTGGATTGATCTTTACGAAGTCGATCCTGAATAATCTTGACCTTATCCAAAGCATCCTATACTAAGTCTGTGCCCAACTACCGAGCCTCTCCCGGCTTGAACCACCCAACTAGCGATCGGCACCGCCTACCATATAATTCCTCATAGGGAGCCATCTGAATGATCGACTAGTAGCTGTTGTTGTAGGCAAACTCTGCAAGGGGAAAGAACTGATCCCACAATCCTCCAAAGTCTATAACACATGCACGGAGCATATCCTCCAAGATCTGAATAGTACTCTCGGACTTCCCGTCCCTCTAAAGATGGAATGCTGTGCACAACTCAACCCGCATACCCAACTCATGGTGTATTGCTCTCCAGAAGTGTGAGGTGAACAGCGTACCTCGATCAGAAATGATAGACATGGGCACACCGTGAAGACGGACGATCTCACGAATGTAAATCTCTTCTAACCCCTCCGAAGAATAGGTAACTGCCACAGGAATGAAGTGCGCTGACTTGGTCAGCCTGTCCACAATGACCCAAACTGCATCGAACTTCCTCTGAGTCCGTGGGAGTCCAACAACAAAATCCATAGTGATACGCTCCCACTTCCACTCAAGAATCTCTATATTTTGAAGCAAACCTCCAGGTCTCTGATGCTCGTACTTTACTTGCTAGCAATTTAGACACCGAGCTACATACGCAACTATGTCTTTCTTCATCCTCTTTCACTAATAATGCTGCCACAAATCCTGATACATCTTGGCGGCACCCGAATGAATAGAGTACCGGGAACTGTGGGCCTCCTCAAGATTCAACTCACAAAGTCCATCCACATTAGGCACACAAATACGACCCTGCATCCTCAAAACTCCATCATCTCCAACAGTAATCTACTTGGAACCACTGTGCCGCACTGCGTCTCGAAGGACAAGCAAATGAGAATCGTCATACTGCCGATCTCTAATACGCTCAAACAAAGAAGACCGAGCAACTGTACAAGCTAAAACACGGCTAGGCTCAGAAACATCCAACCTCACGAGCTGATTGGCCAAGGCCTGAACATCCAATGCAAGCGATCT
Organism: Nicotiana tabacum; assembly: GCF_000715075.1. Taxonomy (NCBI): domain Eukaryota; kingdom Viridiplantae; phylum Streptophyta; class Magnoliopsida; order Solanales; family Solanaceae; genus Nicotiana; species Nicotiana tabacum. The sequence continues at coordinate 5,540,891 of NC_134094.1, read as the reverse complement.
CTCCCCAATTGGAATATATTCAAGGCTACCCATACTAGTTGACTTTCTACTCAAAGCATCGACCATCATATTGGACTTCCCAAGATTATATAATATGGCGATATCATAATCTTTCAAAAGCTCCAACCACTCCCTCTGCCTCAAATTGAGCTCCTTCTGCTTGAACAAATACTGCAAGCTCTGATGATCTATGAACACCTCACATGGCACGCCGTAAAGATAGTGCCTCCAAATCTTCAGCGCGTGAACAATGGCTGCCAGCTCTAGATCATGAACAGGGTAATTCTTCTCGTGAACCTTCAGCTGCCGCGAAGCATATGTAATAATCTTGCCACCCTGCATCAATACCGCACCCAGACCAATACGAGATGCTTCACAATATACTGTATAAGATCCTGAACCTGTGGGTAACACCAACACCGGTGCCATTGTCAAAGCTGTCTTGAGCTTCTGGAAGCTCGCCTTACACTCATCTGACCACCCGAACGGGGCACCCATCTGGGTTTACCTGGTCAACAGGGCAGCTATGGATGAAAACCACTCCACAAATCGATGGTAGTCGCCCGCCAAATCCAAGAAACTATGGATCTCTGTAGCTGATGTGGGTCTAGGCCAGTTTTGAACTACCTCAATCTTCTTAGGATCTACCTGAATACCTTCTGTTGATATAACGTGACCCAAGAAAGCAACTGAACTCAACCAAAACTCGTATTTTGAGAACTTAGCATATAACTGGCTGTCCCACAGAGTCTGAAGGACGATACGAAGGTGTTGCTCATGCTCCTCTCAGCTACGGGAATAGATCAAGATATCATCAATAAACACAATCACAAAGGAATCCAAGTAGGGCTTGAAAAACTGGTTCATCAAAACCATGAATGCTGCTGGGGCATTTGTTAGCCCAAATGACATCACTAGAAACTCATAATGCTCATACTGAGTCCGAAAAGCTGTCTTAGGGACATCAGATGCCCTAATCCTCAACTGATGGTAGCCAACTCTCAAATCAATTTTCGAAAATACCTTGGCACCCTGAAGGTAATCAAATAAATCATCAATCCTTGGAAATGGATATTTGTTCTTGATGGTGACTTTGTTCAATTGCCGATAATCTATACACATCCTCATAAATCCATCTTTCTTCTTCACAAACAACACAGGTGCACCCTAGGGCGAGACACTAGGACTAATGAAGCCCTTATCAAGCAAATTGTTCAATTGTTCCTTCAATTCTTTCAACTCTGGCGGGGCCATGTGGTATGGAGGAATGGAAATGGGCTGAGTGCCTGGAGCCAAATCAATGCAGAAATCAATATCTTTGTCGGATGCATCCCCGGCAGGTCTGTAGGAAACACCTCTGAAAACTCACGAATAACCAGCACTGAATCCATGGAAGGAACCTCCACACTAGAATCGCGGACATAAGCTAAATAAGCTAGACACCCCTTCTCGACCATATGCCAAGCCTTCACATAAGAGATAATCATGCTGGTAGAATGGCCAAGAGTCCCTCTCCACTCTAATCGAGGCAACCCCTACAAGGCTAAGGTCACCATCTTGGCGTGACAATATAGTATAGCATGATAAGGTGACAACTAATTCATACCCAGCATGACATTAAAATCAACTATATCGAGAAGTAGAAGATCTACATGAGTCTCAAGACTCCCAATGGTGACCACACACGAACGATAAACACGGTCTACAACAATAGCATCTACTACTTGTGTGGACACATACACAGGAGCACTCAAAGAATTATGGGTCACAACCAAATATGAAGCAAAATAGGATGACACATAGGAGTAAGTAGACCCCAAATCAGATAGAAATGAAGGATCTCTACTGCAAACTGAAACAGTACATGTGATAACAACCTCAGATGACTCAGCCTCAGACGTGGATGGAAAAGCATAACATCGAGGCTGGGGCCCACCACTCTGAACTACATCCCTGGTACGGCCTCTAACTGGCTGGTCTTCACCTCTAACGGCCTGACCTCCACCTCTAATAGACTGGCCTCCACCTCTGACTGCCTGACCCCTGCTTCTAGTTGGGTGAGCAGGTGGTCTAGCAACTGGTGCTAGAACCAAGGCACGAGAACTCTGATACTGTGAGTTGCTCGTTGCCCGAGGCCAGAATCTAGCAATATGCCTCGGATTACCACAAGTATAACATAACCTCGGCTGCTGTGACTGCTGACCCTGAAACTGACCCTATCGACTTGAGTAACCATCCTGATAACTCTGGAATAGAGGTGCACTAATAGGAGCTGGTGGTGCACTATAGGCTAGATGATCGGAATAAGGCATATGAGGACCACGACCACCTGAGGCACTGTGGGATGCCTGAAGTGCCGAATGAAACGGCTTGGGAGGATGGCCTATACCAAAGGTACCCCTACCTCTAGGTGAGGCAACGCTGAACTTGCCGGAATAATGAGGTCTCTCGTCAGACCCCTAGCCTCCCTGAGCAAGAACCATCTCGACTCATCTAGCGACATTAGCAGCCGCCTGAAAAGAAATCTCACTCCCAATCTCCTTAGCCATTTGCAATCTGATAGGCTAAGAAAGTCCGTCAATAAACCTCATCACCCTCTCTCTCTCTCTCTCTCTCTCTCTCTCTCGGTAGGAAGCAGAAGAATAGCATGACGGGCCAAATCTGCGAAACGGGTCTCATACTAAGTAACAGTCATACTGCCTTGCTGGAGATGCTCAAACTGACGGCAGCGCTCCTATCTCAATATGATAGGAAGAAACTTCTCTAGGAAGAGCTGAGAGAACTGGTCGCAAGTAAGAGCAGGCGACCCATCTGGTCTGGTCAACAAATAATCTCTCCACCATTTCTTGGTGGAACCAGTCATCTGAAATGCAGCAAAATCGACCCCATTGGTCTCCACTACATCCATGTTCCGTAGAACCTCGTGATAGCTGTCAAGATACTTCTGCAGATCCTCTGAAGTAGCACTACTGAAGTGAACTGGGAAGAGCTTGGTAAACCAGTCCAATCTCCATAAAGCCTCATAAGACGCCGGCCCATCTCTGGTCTATGGCGCAACAACCGGCTGAACTACTCCGACTGGATGAGCTGCTGGAGTCTGATACTGGGGAGCTATCTACTCCAGAGCGGGAGTAGTGGGAGTCTGGGCTCCTCCCCCAGCCTGAGAGACGACTGGTGCCATGGAAAATGCGCCAGTCTGGGCCACACTCTCCATAAGTCCCACCAAACGAAACAAAACGTCCTGAAATACTGGAGTGGCAATGAGCCCCTCCGGAACCTGAGCTGACCCAACAGGAACAGTCTCGGCTGGAACCTCCTCGTCAAGATCTATCTGAGGCTCCACTGCTACGGCTGCTGCTCGGGCTCTAGGCTGAGCCCTGCCCCTACCTCAGCCTCTGGCACGGCCTCGGCCTCGACCTATGCCCCTCGTAGGAGCTGCCACTGGTGGCTCTAGTTGCTGCTTAGCTGAGGAAGTGGTACATGTTCTCGCCATCTGCAATAGAATAAGAGTAGAAGAGTTCAATCAGTATTGAGAAAATATCATCGCACGACAGAGAAGAATAGAAGTGAAATTTGTTCCTAAACTTCATAGCCTCTGGAAGATAAGCACAGACGTCTTTGTACCGATCCTCCAGACTCAACTAAGTTTCCTCTTGAATCGTGAGACCTAGGCAACCTAGTGCTCTGATACCAACTTGTCACGACCCAGAATTTCCACCGTCGGGACCGTGATGGCACCTAACATTTCACTTGCTAGGCAAGCCAATGTTAGATAATCATTAAACCAATTCTTATTCCATTCAGTAAATAACAGCAAATTAGCTAAGGTAAAATATAATGAGTGCGGAATAATATAAAAACTACATTAATTACTACCACCCGGATCTGGAGTCACAATTCACGAGCATTCTAGAATTTACTACAAGTAATAGTCTGAAAGAAATACAACTGCTTGGGTGAAAGAAACAGTAGAACAGAAAAGATAGACGAGGACTTCAAGGTCTGTGAACGCCGATAGATCTACCTTGAGTCTCCGGATAGCGGTCAAATAGCAAAATTCTCGATCAGCCCGAGCCGGCACCAAAATCTGCACAGAAAGTTCAGAGTGCAGTATCAGTACAACCGACCCCATGTACTGGTAAGTGTCGAGCGTAACCTCGACGAAGTAGTGATGAGGCTAAGGCAAGGCACCTATAAATCAACCTGTACAATTTAACAGTGTATATACAAACAACAGTAATGAGGAGCTAGACAGAAAATATCGGGAGGGGGAAACATGCTGGGGGAGAGGCACTAGTTGCTGTTGAACGGCTTAGAAAGGCAGAGCACCACTAAGCCTCTGGATAATGTGGGTGCGTGCCGGTAGGTCCACCTATAGCACCTGTCTCAGGTCCTACACAAAAAGTGCAGCAAGCGTACCATGGGTACATAAACAATGTGTACCCAGTAAGTATCAAGTCTAATCTCGAAAAAGTAGTGACGAGAGATCGACTTTGACACTCACTATGAGTTAATAATATTAAAATAGAATATTTAAATAAACATGATTTATGTGAATACCAATAATTTTCTTAACAAGCGGAAATAATTAATTCCTTAAATTTTAATAATTTCCAATTTATCAATTAGGTTCACAAGCTGCAATAAAATATCAAGGTATCGTGTAATTATTATTATTAGGCACGATTTCTGCCGAGGTCGTTCGGCCCGATCCAGAGTATCGTGTACACTGCCGAAGGACGTGCTGCACGATCCATAGATGCATCTATACTGCCGAGGCGTTCGTCCCGCGCCATAAGAAAGGAGAACATTTTCTTATGAACCTCCGGAATGAGAAATTATTATAAAACTAACACATAAGAATGTACAATTTCTTTTAACAATTAAATAATTTACACAAAAATTCAAGTATATGAAATTTCGATCTTTTACTATTTTCCCTAACAATTTATAATATAATCCCAATATTTTAATTAAATAAAGGATACAATTATCACATGTAATTCATGATTTGAGTCCTAAACTACTCGGACATAGCATAATTAGTAGCTACGCACGGACTCTCGTCACCTCGTGCGTACGTAGCCCTCACAATTAGCAATAATTATTAATCTAAACCACATATAGGGTAAATTTCCTCTTACAAGATTAGACAGAAGATTTACCTTGTCTCAAAGTCCACTTTCCGATCACAATGTCGCGTTAAAATCTCAATTCAATGCCGAAAAATCCGAAACAATCCAAAAGTTATATAAAATAATTAATACGTGCTCAATAATTAGAAATTAGACTGCTAAATTTATTACCCAACCCAAAATGGTAAAATTTCTAAAATTCGCCCCGGGCCCACGTGCCCGAATTTCGGAGGAAAATGTTACCCATAATCTCAAGAACTCAAATATATAATTTTTACCAAATTCCATAACCATTTTCGTGGTCTAATCCCATTTTTATCCAAAACCTAGGTTTTCATCTAAATCCTTTGATTTCACCAATTTTTACATATTAATCTACCCATAATCTATGTATTTAACTCATGTTGTGTAGAAGTTACTTACCTCAAAGTGCTAGGTGAAAACCCTCTTCCAACAGCTCTAGAAATCGCTCAAGAGATGAAAGAAATGAGCTAAATGGCCTAAGTCCCGCATTTAATTATCTGTGCACATGTCTCAAATGTCACATTTGTGATATCCGGTTCGCAAATGCGAAGGTCGCAAATGTGACTGATTTCTCGCAAATGCGAGCTATGCCCAGATCAGGCTTGTTCGCAAATGCAAACTATTTCTCACAAATACGAGGTTTGCAAATGCAAACTATTTCTCGCAAATGTGAGGTTCGAAAATGCGAACTATTTCTCGTATTTGCGACACCTACAACACCAGCAAAGAAAACACCAGAAAACTGAAGCTTCACTTCAATCTTCCGAACATTATCCGAAACGCACCCGAGCCCTTGGGGATCCACACCCAACATCCACACAAAGTCTAAAAATATCATACGAACTCGGTCGCATGATCGAAACACCGAAATAACATCAAAATCCATGAATTGGATGCCAAAATGCATGGATTAACTCATGAACTCCAAAAACTTCTAAAATACTTCCGCACGTCCGATTCCTATCAAATCAACTCGGAATGATGCTAAATTTTGCGTGCAAGTCTTAAATCACCATACAGAGCTATTCCTAGATTCAGAATTTCAAACGGACCTCAATTACTCCAAAACCTACTCCAAACCAAATTTAAAGAACCTTAAACCTTTAAATAATTGATTTTCACCATTAAGCGCTGAAATGCTCCCGAGTTGTCCAAAATCCGATTCAAACATACACCCAAGTCCGAAATCATCATACGAACCTATTGAAACCGTCAAATCCCGATTCCGAGGTCGTTTACTAAAAATATTAACCGAAGTCAAACTTAGCTTTTTAAGGCCAACTTAAGGAACCAAGTGTTCCGATTTCAACCCGAACACCTTCAAATCCCGAACGAACCGTCCCCGTAAGTCATAAATTAGTAAAAGCACATACGGGGAGTTTTATTTAGGGGTACAAGTTTCTAAAAGTCAAAACGACCGGTTTGGTCGTTACACGTGGAGAATATGCGAATTATAACATGATTCCTTAATTTTACAACTTCACAGAATTTATTCAAGTCACAATTTCTATGGTGCACGTCCACACGCTCGTCACCTATCGTGTGCGTCACCTCCAAAATATTTATATAACACCAAATTCGGGGATTTATACCCTTAGAACTAAGTTTAGAAGTGTTATTTAACTCAAACCGTGTAATTTCTTACTCCGCTATGCCTTTGCCTCGCGAATTGGTCACCAAAAGCCTCGAATCTAGTCATAATTAATTCGATTCAATCAATACAATTTATTGGAATTAATTCCATATAAAAATACTAATTTTTTCAGAAAATACGAAATTTAACTCAAAAATCGCCCGTGGGGCTCACGTCACGAAACCCGATAAAATTTCCAAAATATGAACGCCTATTCGACCAAGAGGGTTTCAAAACTTTTCCAACATAATTCACCAATTAAATATTAAAAACTACCATAGATTTGGGTACTTTAACCAAAATTGAGTTAAGAACACTTACCTCGATATTTTCCATGAAACTTTCACGAAAATCGCCTCTCCCCGAGCTCCAAATCGGTAAAAATGGAAAAATCCCATTTTCAGAACTTAAACATTCTGTCCAGGCTTTTCTTCTACGTGAACGCGACAGGTCCCTCACGTTCGCGAAGCACAAAATTGTGCTGCCCAAAAATTTCCAATCGCGAACGCGATGCTTTACCAGGCGAACCTTCGCGAACGCGAAGGCAAAAATCCTCACCAGCCATTTTCTCTTTCGCGAACGCGATGCCCAATCGCGAACGTGTAGCCTCGCCTGCTTGCCTTACGCGAATGCGAGCCCCATGTCACGAACGTGATGAACAACCTCGCCTGCCTCCAGTTTCTCTTCGGGAACGCGAAGAAGGAAACCAGGCGCAGACATCAGAAATATTTCAACAGCATTCCATGTCCAAAAATTGATCCGTTAACCCTCTGAAACTCACCCGAGGCCCCCGGTACCTCAACCAAATACACCAACAAATCCTAAAATATCATACGAACTTAGTTGAAGCCTTAAATCACATCAAGCAATGCAAAAGTCACAAATCATAACCCAATTCAAGCTTACCGAAAACTAACGAATTCCAACTTCTACATTCGATGCCGAAACCTATCAATTCAATTCCGATTGACCTCAGATTCTGCACACAAGTCATAAATGATATAACGGAACTATAAAAAATTTTAGAACTGGATTTCGACTCTGATATCAAAAAGTCAACTCCCCAGTCAAACATCCAAACTTAAATTTCTATTTTAGCCATTTCAAGACTAATTTAACTACGGATTTCCAAATAATTCTTCCGGACACGCTCCTAAGTCCAAAATCACCATACGGAGCTATTGGAATCATCATAATTCTATTCCGGGGTCGTTTACACATAAGTCAATATCCGATTAACCATTTTAACTTTAGTTTCCATCTTGGAGACTAAGTGTCTCAACTCATTTCAAAATGTCAATGGACCCGAACCAATTACCCCGACAAGTCATACAATAACTATAAAGCATAATTGAGCAGTAAATGGGGGAACATGGTTGTAATACTCAAAACGACTGCCCGAGTCGTTACATTCTCCCTATCTTAAACAAACGTTCGTCCTCGAACGAGTTTAGAATCATCCCTGGAGCCTCAAATAGGTGTGGATATTTGCTTCGCATCTCCCGCTCAGTCTGCCAAGTAGCTTCTCTGACTGGCTGGCCTCTCCACTGTACTTTCACTGAAGCTATGTTCTTTGATCTCAAATTTCGAACCTGCCGGTCTAAAATGGCCACCGGCTGCACATCAATAGTCAAATTACCATCCAACTGCACTGTACTGAAATCCAATGCATGAGACGGATCTCCGACATACTTCTGAAGCATAGATATATGAAACACTGGATGAACACCCGATAGATTAGGTGGCAATGCAAGTTCATAATCCACCCCTCCAATCTTCTTAAGTATTTCAAAAGGTCCAATATACCCAGGACTCAACTTTCCCTTCTTTCCAAACCTCATAACACCCTTCATAGGCGAAACTCCGAGTAGTACCTTTTCTCCTACTATGTAAGCAATATCGCGAACCTTCCGGTTGGCATAACTCTTTTGTCTAGACTGCGCCGTGAGAAGTCGTTCCAGAGTCAATTTAACATTTTCCAAAGCATCCTGAACTAAATCAGTACCCAATATTCTAGCCTCACCTAGATCAAACCAAACCCCCGGAGCCATCTGAATGCTCGATTGTTAGTTGTTATTGTAAGCAAACTCTGCAAGTGGAAGAAACTGATCTCAAGAACCTCTAAAATCTATAATACAAGCACGTAGCATATTTTTCAATATCTGAATAGTGCGCTCGGACTGTCCGTCCATGTAATGGTGAAATGTTGTACACAATTGAACCTGTTATGATGACCCAAAAGGTCATCTTATGTTTTAGAACTCGATTCTGCGCTCTTAAGCCCTAAAAATTTCATTTTTAACCTCCTCGATTTGTGTGCACATATCGGGCGTGTTTCCGAAAAGCTTTTATGTTGAAAATTGATGAAAATAAGAATTTTTACCTTAAAAGTTGATTTTAGTTGACTTCGGTCAATATTTTTGGTCAAAGGCCCGGATCCGTGGTTTGACAATTTCGGTGGGTCCGTATCAAATTATGGGACCTGGGCCTATGCCAGGAATCGAATTCGGAGGTCCCTAGCTCGAGTTATGAATTTTTGATGAAAATTAAAAGTCTGAAAATTAATTATTTTTAAGAATTGGTTGATATTTGGCCTTGTTGATACCGGATCCGTATTTTGGTTCCGGAGTCCGGTATAGGTCCAATATAATATTTATGACTTATCTGTGAAATTTGGTTAGAAACGGAGTTGGTTTGACGTGATTCGGACGTCCGGTGGTGAAAATAGAAATTTTAAAGTGTTCTTGAGAATTTCATTTGATTTGGTGCTAAATTTGTAGTTCTAGGTGTTATTTTGGAGATTTGACCACGCGAGCAAGTTTGTATGATGTTTTTAGACTTGTGTACATGTTTGGTTTGGAGCCCCGAGGGCTCGGGTGAGTTTCAGATAGGCCACGAGATGTTTTGGACTTGGGAAAATCTGGTATTTTGCTGCAGTAGGTGTTCTGGCATGTCCTTCTTCGTGTTCACAAAGGTATTCTCGCGAACGCGACGAGTAAACTGGTCAGGCTGGAATTTTCTTCTTCGCGAACGTGAAGTCTTGGTCGCGAATGCGAAGCGATGGGGGTGTTACCCTTCGCGAACACGACCAGCTCATCGCGAATGCATAGTGTTAGGCACACCTGGGGAAGAGTCAGTGATCCTTCATTGCGAACGCGAGCATGGTCTCGCGAACGCGAAGGCCAGGGGGAGTAGCCGTTTTGAACACAAAGGAGGTCTCGCGAACGCGAAGGCTTGACTATTCTGCTCTTCGCGAACGCGACAGTGTCCTCGCGAACGCGATGAACACTGTCGCCCAACACTTGCAATGAATCAAAATGGGACTTAAGCCATAAATTCATTTTTTCAAAAACCAAACGGGCTAGAGGCGATTTTCAAGAGGTATTTTCTTCCCCAAAGTATTGGTAAGTGATTCTAAACCATTTTCTTTCAATTACCCATTTCATTTCATAAAGTTTCAACCTAAAATCTAGAGTTTTCATGGTAGAATTAGGGGTATGGGTAGAAACTAGGTATTTCGAAAATTTAGGGATTTAGACCTCAAATTGAGGTCGGATTCCATGACCAATTATATATCCAGGCTCATGGCTGAATGCTTAAATAGATTTTGGTCCGAACCTCGGGTTTTGACCAAGCAGGCCCGGGGTTGATTTTTGACTTTTGGAAGAAAATTTGGGAAATCTAAATTTATGCAATGTAATTAATTCCTTTAGCAATATTTGATATTATTGAGTCGTTTTTGAATAGATATGAGTGGTTTGGAGGTGGTTTCTAAAGGAAAAGTTGTAATTGAGTATTAAGTGGCCTTCAGAGCGAGGTAAGTGTTGTGTCTAACTTTGACTTGAGGGAATTAGGAACCTCAGACTATTTGTTATGTGAAACTCATGTGAGCGGCGTATATGCGAGGTGACGAGTACTTATGCGCCGCCAATTTACTTATTTTTCCTGTTTCGCCCAATTTTCTTATGTTGTCTCTTTCCTATGTCTAATTGCTACGTGTTTATACTAGTGTTATTAAATTGATCATTCTTATCATGTTTATGGATTTTCTTGTGATAATTGACTATTTATTTCAAAGTTGAGATTGATATTGTGGAACCAAATATTGAAGAAAGGCTTGTACTTGTTATTCTATCTCCCTGTTATTATTTATGCATTGCATTATGGTAAGGGAGAGTGTTAATGCATGAAGGGTGATGTCGTGCCATATTGTGAGTGTAAAAGCACGAAGGGTGATGTCGTGCCATATTGTGAGAGTAAAAGCATGAAGGGTGATGTCGTGCCATATTGTGAGTGTTAATGCACGAAGGGTGATGTTGTGCCATGATATGAGAGTTAATGCACGAAGGGTGATGCCGTACCGGTTTTATTGATTTTATGGTAAGATTGAGAGTAAAAGCACGAAGGGTGATGCCGTGCATTTTTCCTTTATTGTATTTGTTGTTTCTGTTAATTCATAGTATACTGGTTGTTCGAGTTATCATTCTGTTGTAGTTCCTTGACCACATTGACCCAAACTGCGTCAAATTTTATGTGTCTGTGGGAGCCCAACAATAAAATCCATAGTGATACGCTCCCACTTTCACTCACGAATTTCTAACTTCTGAAGTAAACCACCAGGTATTTGATGCTTGTACTTAACTTGCTGACAATTCAGACACCGAGCTACATGTGTAACTATATCCTTTTTCATTCTCCTCCACCAATAATGTTGCCGCAAATCTTGATACATTTTAGCGGTACCTGGATGAATCGAATATCTGGAACTGTGTGCCTCTTCAAGAATTAATTCACGAAGCCCATCCACATTAGGCACACAAATACGGCCCTGCATTCGCAGAACTCCATCTTCCCCCACAGCAACTTGTTTGGCATCACCGTGCCACACCGTGTCCTTAAGGACAAGTAAATGAGGATCATCATACTGGCTCTCTCTGATGCGCTCATATAAAGAAGACCGAGCGACTGTACAAGCTAGAAACTTGTGACACCACGTGTTAGGAAATAGAGCTGAAACTCGTATTTAAGATCATAATTAGGCTACGTGCCGATATTTTGGGACCCGCATGGTCATGTTGCTATTGAATTTAATTGTTTTAAAAATGTATATTTCATGCTCAGTCATATTCATCCATTGTGAGGATATTTATGGGATCGGGGCTGCCAGCCTGCAGCAGGCCATATTGGTTTTATATATATTATTATTATATGAAACGGGGTTTCCCGCCTGCAATAGGCCTTATAGGCTTTATTATTATATGGATCGGGGCTGCCCGCCTGCAACAGACCATATAGGCTTATATCATGCTTGGGCTGAATGAGTCCCTCCGGAGTCTACACCCCCCACAGTGAGCGTAGATGATTTATATACGGGATGGACTTCACAGTGAATGGACTTGCCTTACTTATTTATATTTGTGATAAATTTCTATGGACATGGATCTTGTTCAAATCATTTACATTTGGGGATAAATTATCCCAGGGCTAGATCGGCCTTATACGGTACTGAGTATCACGACCCTGCTGTTGGGATTTCCTAGGTCTCACGAGTCAAGAGCAAGCTTAGTAGATTCTGGAGGATTGGTATGGAGACGTCTGTGCTTGTGTGTGTGTGTGTGTGTGTGTGTGTGTGTGTGTGTATATATATATATATATATATATATATATATATATATATATATATATATATATATATATATATATAATATCTATAGAATATCCTTAGGCTGGATTGGCCATAAAAAGTACCGAGTGACCGAGTGATTAGTGATCGTGAGTACACGAGGTTTTCCACTGAGATGTCATATTCCTCATATCATGTAGTAATGATCTATCTTACTTGTACTGAGTTTAACTATCGAACTTGAAAGCATGCCTACATTTCTGTATCGTTATTTTTATACTGGACTGTACATGTGGAGCTTGTCACTACTTTCAGCCCAAAGGTTAGTCTTGTTACTTATTGAGTTAGTTGTACTCATACTATACTCTGCACCTCGTGTGAAGATCCAGGTGCTTTCGGACAGGGCGACTGCTAGTTTTTCAGAGTGCTATCAATTGGAGACTGTCAAGGTAGCTGTCTGGTGTCCGTTGACCTTGACTCTCTTTCTTTAAGTTATTGTACTGTTCTATACTTTCGGACAATATTTTTATCAGTCAGACTTTGTATTCATTTAGATACTCATGTACTCAATGACACCGATTTTGGGGAGTGTATTTATATCCAGTATTTGTGGGATTTTCTCTTAAACTTAATTTTTATGTTTTCAGTATTTAAAAAAAATTGTGGGTTATTGATATTGTCGGCTTGCCTAGTATTGAGATAGGCGCCATCACGATAAGTGTGAGTCTTGGGTCGTGACACTAACTCACGCATCATACTTTTCTCCTTTCAATTGTACCTGAGTTATCAGTGTTCCAAGATTACCATTAAATGTTATATCATATGGGAATATTTTCTTCCTTTGATTGCCTCCATCGCCACTAGAGTTGTCAATGGTTCGGTTCGGATTTTATAAAATTTGTACCATATCAATTTTTTGGTTATTCTATTATTTATAACCCAAATTAAACTTTTCGAAACTGTCTCAATCATGTCGGTTTCTCTTTGATGTTGGTACGGTTCAGTTAATTTTTGGTACTTTTTAAATGTCATGTAAAAGTTACTAGTAGAAGTAGAATACAATAACATACGTATTTTTATAGGACCTAGCAAAATTCTCTAGATATTTTTACAGTTTAAAAGGTGATGAATTAAGAAAATATGAAAGATGATTATAGTATAAATCTATTAACTATTCTACATCAGCATAGAAGAATTTAAGCAAATACAAAGAAAATATAAATCATACGAGTGAAAAGATATTAACCAAGTTGGGATTCAATAATAATGTCTATAGAAGATTAAATATTTAAAAAGATAAAGCTAAATCTTACGAAAGGAAACATATTCAATACATTATAGTTTGCTATTCATAATCGCTACAATACCTTGTGTCTTGCTAGCGAATATGGTGCAAATAATTTAGTTTCAATAGGAACAACACAATAGGTTTATGAATTAGGATTTTGAGTTTAATTACTTGTTGACTTGTAATTGTTTCATAGGCTCAAGAAAATATTCAATGCTTTATTATTTCTAAACTTAATATATAAATATATTTTTCACATTATAAATTTATTTGGTACGGTTCGATATTTTTTTCGGTTTATTTTCATAAAATAAAAAACCTACCATAATTATCGATATGGTTATAGATTTATATAAACCTACGATTTTATTAAAAGAACACTAAAAATCGATTCGGTACGGTACGGTTCAGTCGATTTAATCAGTTTTTAAATATCAATTAGCACATCCTAATCACCACTATTACTACCGCGAGCACAACCTTTGTCTTTATTATCGTCTCCTGTCATAGGTATGTCAATCGAATGCTTTTGATACTAAGTCAAAATATGGATAAGTTTCAGAGAAAAGCATGTACCTTCTTTTATTGATTATTAGTAAATCCTAGTCCTAACAAATATGAAAAACTTTAGTCCTAAACATTTATAAAAAGTAACTAGTTACACTGTAAACAACCAGTACTTCACCTCTAATTCAGTACTTCACCTCTAGTTACGTCATCGACTACCGGTGCTTCACCATCCTAAAATAGATATAATATATACATGCCTAATATATTTACAGAATGTAAAGAAAACAAAACCATACCATTTTTTAATCCATTATATCATAAGGTCATTTTACTATTTAAGCTACATGACAAGTTGCTTAGATTAGGGGCATTAGTTGCGTGTTCACGATGAATTTTGTAGCTTTTATATATGTTTTTAATTTTATTTAGAATAAAACAATATAATAATATACTTAGTATTATCCCAAATCGTGGGGTCTGGAGAATGTAATGTGTAAGCGAGTATTACCCCTACCTTGTGAGGGTAAAGAAGGTTATTTCCAATAGATTCTCGGCTCAGAAAAATATAAGTACCACATTAATAAAAATATAGACAAGAAGAGACAGTACCAAAAAGTCATATAAAAACAGAATAAAAACAACAAGACAGTAAGGTGATCATCGGCCGTGAAAGAAAATAACGGTTAGTCATAAAAACTTACTACCAACAGAAAGCGAGACTGCGTGTCAATACTACTGTTATATATAAACACTCTAGAGTACCTACTCTACTACCCTAATCCTCGAGCTCCGTACCTTCAAATTTTACTAAGAATCAACTAAATATTTGTAAGTGTTTAATTCTCAATTCAATTATGATTGCAGTATTAACTTGAGTTTGTTACACCATAAATATTAAATTTTCAATCTCTTCTAGCTGTATTGCCCGATGGACAAACATGCTCTCAATCACTTTCATGTTTGAAGTATGGAGTCGAGCACAATTAATACTGTACGTGATGTGCCTTCATTTTCAATGTCATCTATCACCATCAAACAGTGTATATACTCCCTGTAGTTCCCTTCTCTCTTTTTTTCTTCTGCATTTAATTCACGGATTGAGTGTTTTGTACAACACTTAGTAGCGTTTGGACATAAAAATTATATTTTTTTTAAAAATACAGTATTTAGAGTTAAGTTGAAAAATGATATTTGAAAATTAAAATTATGTTTGGATCGTGATATGAATAGATATTGCCTAGCTCGTGATTCAGGGATCGATCAAGATCGAGACCGAGAAGGATAGAGATCTAGCGAGATCGAAGGAAGCCTGCTAAATCGAATAATAGAAAGCCGAGGAATCCGTGACCGGGCGAGGATTGTGACGGAGATCTCGGCATGTATCAAGTCAAGACCGGTAGATTAGCCAATCAGGAGATTTTCTTCTGTATTTAGAATTGTACTATATGTAGAACTCCTCTACTATATCAACAGGGTTCCAATCATTTTGTAAGGAGGACATTCACGCATAACAAAGCAATATATTATGTTTTCTCTCTTAAGCTCTTTTATTTAGTTGTTTAGTTCTTGCTTTTAAATAATATACTCGGTTGGTTCGAGAGCGACCTAGCTCGAGGGTCAAAGTTGTGTGTTACATTGATTTGCTTCATTTTATAGTTAATTTCTAACTTCAATTCTCAAATTTCTTAGTTTGTGCCAAGTGAAATCACATATCCTTAAAATCACTTACAAATTTAATTGTTATCCGATTTTAAGGGTAAACAATTTGGCACCCACCGTGGGGCTAAGGATAATAGTGATTGCCTGTGCTAATTTTCATAACACACACTGCTTTACACTTGTTCTTGTAAGCGTTTTTTATTCCAGGATTAGCATGTCGAACTCTCGAGCATTACCCACACATATCGACAATGGCCTTGGTTTTCATGGCGAAAACGACAATGTAGTCGCCCCAGGAAACGAAGTGCCTCCAGTTGACCTCGAGGGAGTACCAGTTGCAGACCCCATCAATGTCAGTTTCTATGTTGCCTTGAATGAAAATCTGGGCGTCGACCTTGAAAATAGCGTTCGCAGAGACGTTCAATCAGTCGTTCAGAATGCACAAGGTGGCTAAGAAGGTGAAATTAGCCTTCGAATAATATTTGAAATGCTGCAGACTCAACAAGCTGCAATATCATAACTTCAAAATCAGAACCATGCACCGAGTAGGGTCGAACCCGAGCCATCACAGGAAGTTGTTCACAGGGCCGAACCAGTGCCGGGGAGGTCAAATGTGAATGAGTCAGGGACCGAGCCCTCTATCTTAAAAATGTTCGAGGAGTTGACAAAGCGAATTGAATCGGGGGAGAAAAAGATTGAAGCGAATGACAAAAAAGTAAAAACATATAACTCCCGAGTTGATCAAATTTCGGGGGCACCACCGATTTTGAATAATGGAACTACCGACCCCAACGAGCATGTCACTTCTTACACATGCGCAATAAAGGGGAACAATCTAGAGGATGATGAGATTGAGTATGTACTACTGAAGAAATTCAGAGAAATTTTATTAAAGGGGGCGATGATATGGTACCATAATTTTCCACCTAACTCCATTGATTCTTTTGCCATGCTCGCAGATTCCTTCGTCAAAGCATACGCCGAAGCGATAAAGGTCGAGACTAGAAAGTCGGACCTCTTCAAAGTAAAATAGAAAGACAACGAGATGCTCAGAGAGTTCGTATCTCAGTTCCAAATGGAGCGTATGGATCTGCCCCTTGTCGCCGACGATTGGGCAGTTCAGGCTTTCACTCAATACCTAAACATACGAAGTTCGGTAGCCTCATAACAGTTACAGAACTTAATCGAATATCTAGCTATAACCTGGGCCGATGTGCATAATCGGAACTAGTCAAAGATTAGGGTCGACGATGACCAGTTGGAGGCTTCTTTCAGGTTTGTTTATCCAACCAGGACCATCGACAGAGTTAAAAGGGATATTGACCGGGAACCACGGTCGAACAGAAATCGATATCAGCCATACGGTGGAGATCAGAGAAGCAACGGGCCTGGACGCAACCCCGTTCGAATTGATAGAAGAAATGATCGAGGACCGAGCTCTCGAGGGCTCATGAGTAAGAGCAGTTTCGACAGAAATGTCGAACCCAAAGAAGCACCACGACTATCGGAATACAACTTCAATATTGATGCATCAGCTATTGTATCGGCCATTGGGCGCATCAAGGACACCGGGTGACCCAGACCTCTACAGACTTATCCGGCCCAGAGAAATCCTAATCAAATGTGCAAATATCATGGTACCCATGGTCATAGAATAGAAGATTGCAAACATCTGAGGGAGGAGGTAGCCAGTTTGTTTAACGAAGGGCATCTTCGAGAATTCTTAAGTGATCGGGCTAAAAACCACTTCAAGAAGAGAGATTCAAATAGACAGAATGAGCAAGAAGAGCCACAACAAGTGATCCACATGATTGTTGGAGGGGTTGATATTCCTCAGGGGCCCGTATTCTAATGCACAAAGGTGTCGATCATGAGGGAAAAGCGGACTCGGGACTACGTACTAGAAGAGACCTTGTCTTTCAATGACGAGGATGCAGAGGGGATCTTACAACCCCACAACGATGCATTGGTAATATCTGTCCTTATGAATAAAATTCAAGTTAAACGTGTTTTAATTAATCCAGATAGCTCGGCCAACATTATTCGATCGAGGGTCATAGAACAGCTCGGCCTACAAGATCAAATTGTGCCCGCATCCCGAGTACTTAACGGCTTCAACATGGCAAGCGAAACAACCAAAGGTGAAATTACTTTGCCAGTGAACTTGGCCGGTATAATCCAAGAAATAAAGTTCCATGTGATCGAGGGTGACATGAGGTACAACGCCCTGCTCGGAAGGCCGTGTATCCATAACATGAGGGCAGTACCCTCGACCCTTCACCAAGTTCTGAAGTTCCTGACATCGGAGGGAGTCAAAACAGTGTGCGGGGAGCAACCTGCCGCCAATGAGATGTTTGCAGTCGATGAAGTGATACCGGTATCGGCACTCTCATCAACGAAGGGATCAGATTCGAAGGGAAAGCAGGAGGCCAAATAGCAATCACAGACACCTACCTCGACTC